>NC_138127.1:97105329-97776994 GCF_964188305.1 Podarcis bocagei
AAAGTCCAGAGGTAGCATTATTGTCTATTTGCGATGGGGTGGAAGGTTCGCAGGCTATGACCTTTAAAGCCCTAAACGGCCTCGGTCCAGTATACCTGAAGGAGCATCTCCACCTCCATCGTTCTACCCGGACACTGAGGTCCAGCACCGAGGGCCTTCTGGCGGTTCCCTCACTGCGAGAAGCCAAGTTACAGGGAACCAGGCAGAGGGCCTTCTCGGTAGTGGCGCCCTCCCTGTGGAACGCCCTCCCACCAGATGTCAAAGAGAACAACAACTACCAGACTTTTAGAAGACATCTGAAAGCAGCCCTGTTTAGGGAAGCTTTTAATGTTTGATGTATCACAGTATTTTAATATTCTTTTGGAAGCCGCCCAGAGTGGCTGGGGAAACCCAGCCAGATGGGCGGGGTATAAATAATAAATTATTATTATTATTATTATTATTATTATTATTATTATTATTATTATTATTATTATGATGATGATGATGAAGGACTCGTCCACAAATTTATTGACAGCTGCATGAAGTATAATAGCTAGGGAGTGGAAGGGGCAAGGAGAATACACAATGGAAGAATTGTATAAATATTGGCAAAACCTATTGGTGTTTCACAACTTTCCGACTAGTTGCAGGACCTTAGCCAGACCTAGCAGAGTACACACAGAATCCACGGAAGCAATTGGCGACTTGGCTGCAGACAGGATAAACGAAGCAGGAACCAGGAACTTGTAGTTAGGTGTTTATTATATACAGTGGACTATTTACAGGAACAGAACACGGATCTTTTGCTAGCGCTCTCTGACATGACTCACAACTCCTACACTGACACACTAAACCACTGAACTCCTGAACTCCTGAACTAACACATTCCAGTTAGTGGGCCATTAATTATCACTCCCTTGAAAGAGCTTGACCAATCAGGAAGCTGTCTTCATGTCTCTGTTATCTCCAGGCAGACTTACTCCTTCAGATTGCCATCTGGCTGTCTGCCAAACCTTAATTGACTCTGTGTGAGTAGCTGCACATACACAGTTTCCCAACAATAAAGAGGTGTGGGATATAGCTATTAATTATAAATTAACATGTGCCGTTAAGGTAAGATGGGGAATATGCAGAAGAAATTATTTTTATGAGATATGGAGGGTGTTTGTAGAATTTGTACCATTAAAATGGAAAGGGTTCAAAGCATCGCAAGAGGTGTTGAAATTTTGGGAGGTTCGATAGTTACAATGGAATGGTCTCGGTGGTGGGGTGCACATTTTTATTCTTATTTATTAATGATTATTACTTTGTCAAAATAAAAGGAAAAAGAAAGGGGAAAATAATAAGCTATTAAATTCAAAAACCCTTTGACTCATTCAGTGAAATTCATGGCCAGAAGATTTAACGCAGGCATTGGAAACTCACGACCCTCCAGTGTTACTGGGTTACAACATCTACCCTGCTGCCCACTGTCCAGGCTGACCGAGACTGATGGGAGACAGTGTTTAACAACACCTGGAGGACCAGAGGCTCTCCATTCTTAATGTCAGGCAATGAAAAGCCTGTTGAATCAGGCTGAGAAATCCTGTAGTTATCATTCCTTCGCATAAACAATTCTGCCTTAAACTAAGGAAGTGTGCATGAATATCTGCTTTCACCTGCACACAACCCTTTGAGGGATCAGAGCAAAAAATGCTCTGGTTGCGGTCGCTCTGGCTTCCGTAGAAAAGTGTTCAAAGCATAGAAAGCACAGAGCTAAATTATCTTAAAACTTCGTTGTTGTTGTTTAGTCATTTACTCGTGTCCAACTCTTCGTGACCCCATGGACCAGAGCATGCCAGGCACGCCATCTTAAAACTTACACTACTGAAATAAAAATGGGGAGTTGTCAGTGTCAACATCTTAGAGTCTAAGTAGCCTCTTGAATGGCAGGCTCATATCCCTCCCTATATTTTTAATTATCTTTTTCAAATTGTGCATTAATGGGTTGAGCTATCACGGCTGAAAAGATGACCCTAATTACAAGCACAGCTAAGCAGCACAGTTACGGGGGGAAATTAATGATATAGGGCTTTCTACCTCCGATGAGGTCTAGGAGATGGGAAAAATGCATGACTAGTCTAAATGTAAAGTATCAGATGATTGCCATTCTGCTGGTCTTACAAGATGTAAGGAGTTATTAATTTGCAACATCCAACACCAAGACTTCATAACCTCTGTTTTGTTCAAAAATACTTAAAATGCACATATATGTTAATATATATGTTGAGTATTGGGTGGTCTGCAGTTCTGTTCAGTGGACTTGCACTAGTAGTCAGACTCTGTTTTTGAAGTTAGGATCAATATATACTCCAAAGAGATTGTTAGCACTTATATTCTCCTGAATATATTATTATAAATCACACTTTTTACCCAACATGGAGCTTCAGATGGCATAAATGGCTCTTACATCCCCATTCTGATTTCTGCATTCAAAACAATTCTGTGACACAGTTTAGGCTGAGAGAGAATGAGTGTTGGAAGACCACAGTGGGCTTCACTTAAGGGCAGGGCTGTAGCAAAACAGTAATACGTTTTGCAGGTAGAAAGTTTCAATCCCCAGCATGTCTGGGTAGGGATGGGAATGTATCCAGTCTGGAAAGGTGGAGATTCACATCTAGTCAGTGTAGGCAATTGAAATATACTCAGAGTTGAATGTGGATTTCATGCTCTTTATTTAGCTCATAATAGTGAGGAATGGACATTCCCCTGTAATGTCTGCTTTATATACATTATTTACACAATGGGCCCCACGTGATTGGCTAATTCTGGGATTCTCCTGTAGGCCAATCAGGTTGCGGATTCACTTCCACCTGGAGTTGGATTGGGTGGCTCCTGCAGACCAATCAGACTGCTGCATTCTGGATCCTATTGTTCTAGGACCAATCAGACTGCTGCATTTTGGATCCTATTCAACTCAGTACATAACAGCAATGCTGAACTTGATGGACAAATTGTTTGAAACAGTGTTGAATCAGTAGCTTCCTATGTTCCTTTGTTCACAGCTGAATAGGTTAATTAGGTGAGGCTGAGAGTAGAAATGGCCAATACCACCATCTTCTGCCTTGGACCAAACCCTGACCTGCACGCAGCAGGACTGACTTGTGTCTGCAGCCTGTTTCAGAGCTTGGCAGACTTGATCCCAACTTCATTCTCCAATACACCTTAACAGCCTCTTTCCAAAGAGAGGCACAGAGCAGTAAACAAACCTCCCTGAGAAGTCATGCAGGGCAGGGCAGGGCAGGCAAAGAAAAGGACACTATTCCAGTGTTGGTGCAAAGAGATAACTCAGGAATGAGAGGACAGCATGGTATTTATGGAAGTTGAAGAAGCAGAAGGATTCTGAGCAGCTTACCTGTGCAAGCAGGAATAAATTTCTGAACCCAATTCAAAGTGCTGATTGCAAACTTTAATGACCCATGAAGTTTAGCACCAGGTCATTCAAATAACTGCCTTCACTTTTGCAATCCTGCCCATACATTAAGATTTGTTTCAGTGGTCATTCTCAAGGCCATTAAATTGGTAAGGTTGACATGCAGGGCCTTCTGAGTGGTGACTCCAGAACTGTGGGACTCTCTTCTCATTAACTTGCACACCACCCTATATGTAGCTCACTGCCATTATTCATCTCCTCATTTTATTTAGGCTGCTTTTCTACTGCCTGTCCAAAGCATTTTAGACCTGAACCAAACAAAAAAACCAGCTGTAATGGAGACTGTAATTAGATGAGCTTCAGATTGTAATTGGATGTTACAGGGCAGTTCTTTAAAGTAGTCTTGCAAATTCAACTATGAAATCTTTCTTATCTTACAATGATCTTGTTTGCATATTATTTTGTGAGGGCATGGCCCTAAACAGGAACAAAAAAACTCCCTTTTAATTAATAATTAATTGCTATTAATTAATAATATTAATTCCTTAATTATTTCATTAATAGCAGGCGTGCAGTGGCAGATATCTTAGATGGGAGAAAGGATTGCAGAATATCTGGCTAAGTAAAATGGTTCTGTGAAACAGGTGAAACAGGAGGAAAAACGTCCATCAAAGTTCTTTATCACTCAATGGATAAGTTAAATATTGGTGATCATTTACCTAGTGTAGCCATATTGCCACCCACATCATTTTGCCAAGTGTTGAAGAAAATCCTGCTCCAGGTTTCTGATATGGTACAGGTTAGTACCATAAAATTGTCCTGTATCTCCCCATCTCCATTCTCCATCAATTAATGAGAAAAGAAATTTAATTCAAAAATTATCAGAGGGTTGACCTCTCAAGGGGAGTCATAGCAGGATTGGGGAAGTGTCCGGGAAACTTGTTGTGTCTTGCAATCATGCTTTGCTTATATATGACTCTCAATTAAGTCTTTGGTGGAAACCAAGCTTGGAGTTCGAGTTCTTTATCTGGCAGTGAAGACCAGCACAGTTTATGATTGCTCTTTCTTTCATTCTACAAATGATCTTCCTCGTGGTCTGCACTCGGCAGCCTTCCGTAGTCCTTATGCTTCAGCTAAATCCCTAGAGAAGACATCAGAATCTAGCTTCTCCCAAGAGGCTTCTTCAGATCAGAATGCACAGGCAGAATGCACTGCAGAGCACTGGAAAAATGGTTTCTCGGCCACCAAAAGTCTTGTCCAACTCACAATTATGAAGGCAAGCTCAAACACCCTCACTCACCAGAATTCCAAAGAAATTCTATGATGCCTTATGAATGAGGCTGAAAAATAGCTTCTCCTTTGCAGGGGAAGAAAGGTTTCCAGAAACTGGAGAAGAGATGATAAAGATGTTAGGACAAATTATCCTTCTTAAGACAATTATCGTGGAGATTGTTGCTTGTACACACTCAACATCACAACAGCTTCTGCTGGGGGTAGCCTGGGGGAGGAAACCCCCAAATGCATCAAACAAGATATTGCCAATTTCTCCCCCTTCCAAGAGCAGCAAACAGGCAGTGATTTGAAATGTTGCCTGGAAATGCCTGACTTAAAATATTGGTTGTCATGTCAATTTCTCCCCAGCCATCACCAACACAAGCCTACACCAACACCAGTGCCACATAAGGCTCAGAAGTTGAAATTCAAGACCATCACACACTTATTAATATATGCATCTTTTATGTGCCCAATGTGTACTGCGTTTCTCCGTGTGCATTGTACTACCATCTGTTGTACAGTCTTGGCATTGACTCTACACCTGTTTTTCCATCTGCTCCAAAGGACACTGAATCCATCGTGGAAAAATCCAAACATACAATCACTGGAATTATGCATTCCCTGTGGTGACTCCACTTTCAGCAGCAAACTGAGATTTTTAATAACAATGTTAAAAAGTAAGGCCCTAATTCTACCCAATATTCCAAGTGCCTTTCTTAAGCTTTGAAGACTCAATCAGGGGTGGGGGAGCCCTGTTTCAGCTTGAGGGTCACAATCTCTTGTAGGCAACATTCCAGGGGACTTCCTGCCAGTAGTGGGAGGGGCAGGTGAAAAACTGGGCGGGGCAAAAAGGCAAAAGTGGGTGGAGCAAAGTAGTCTGTTGTAAAGTAGTCTACATTCTGGGCACACAAAAACCAGAAGTTTCTGAACACCTACACCCGTCTATCCACCAGGAAGTCACACAAGGACAGCAAGCTCTGTTGGCTTTGAAGACAAGAAGAGAAGAAGAAGAAGACTTTGGATTTGATATCCCGCTTTATCACTACCCGGAGGAGTCTCAAAGCGACTAACATTCTCCTTTCCCTTGCTCCCCCACAGCAAACACTCTGTGAGGTGAGTGAGAGGCTGAGAGACTTCAGAGTAGTGTGACTGGCCCAAGGTCACCCAGCAGCTGCATGTGGAGGAGCGGAGACGCGGACCCAGTTCTCCAGATTACGAGTCTACCACTCTTAACCACTACACCACACTGGCTCTCAACAAAGACAAAGGGCTGCGTCATCGGAGGCATGAAGCGGACAGTAAATGCGTTCCTTTGAACTCAGTAGGAACATCCAGATTTGTGTGAAACTCCCCCACCCCAATAAAGGTTACCAATTTTATTGAAACTATTTTGGGTTTTGTCAAAATTCACCAGGATTTCCACCTCACGAGGAAAACCTGAAATCTGCCATAGTTTTAACTTCCGTCAAAACATTTGTGGCAACTCTAGAGGCTGGAAATTTTAAACACCTGGTCTGTTTCAGAGTAAATAACTCTGCAGTACAGTATGTTCAATGGTTGTTTGTATGTGATATGCATCCTTTCTAATTCCTGCCATGGGATGAAACTTTTGCCTATGAAAACTCAGACACTTAAAATTCCTTCAACATTAAGAACCCGCAGAACTATTGTTTTAGTTTCTATAGATGACTGGTGGAGAACCTTTGGCTCTCCAGATGTTGCTGGAAGTATCTTTCGTCGTAACTGCCCATTGGCTGTGCTGGTGGGAATAGAGATCCATGGGTTGTCCATGCCTGATGTACAAATTTATTCTCTTCTATGACTCCCCCCCCCACACACAGAAAGTAAAGTTAGAACCACAATCCGTGGCATGTTTTTATTCATTGAGGAACACCTGTTAGTTTGAGAAAGGGTTGTTGTTGTTTTTTAAAAAATACATCATTCAAAATTCAGGTATGCAGCAAAGTTTTATGAGTGTTTTCTCTTTTAACATTATACTTTATTTTACTTTTCAGGTGGTTAAAATTGTGGGATGTAATCCACTGGGAGCAGTCAAGTACAACATTCCTTGTTTTGCTAGAGTGGACATGCAAGGAAATGTTTGGTCCAACCAGTCAAATCTTCCTGTTTCTCCTGGCCTGGAGCATCCTTCCTTGCATGTGAATAGTAGGTGAGTGTGACCTTTCCAGACCTGGTAGAAGGCCAAGTCACGCTTGCTACCTTTTTCTTTTTGACCTTCATGTTCATCCTGTCTGCTTCTTGCATCACCTGGACTGGACTGCTGGCTGCCACAGAACTTCCCCAGCTTATCTTCTATATGGGGTAAACCTGTTTGTACATGTTTGTAACTTTGAGCCTAAAGCCTGCCTTCAGGGATCAGACTGTGCTCTGCCTGATAGTAAAACTACTTTTTGTTACTTATGAATAAGACTGTGGTGTCTTTATTCTTTAATGAGGGATTCAAAAGGGGTCTTACCAGAAATATTAGAACATACCTCAATCTCAATTGTCTTAAGAAACTCACACGAGTTTGCAACCAGCTTTCTGCCGCGTAAGAAGGGGGATGCACTCTGCTAAGTGAAGAAACTTGCTAGTGCAATTTAGGAAGGATATTCCCACAAGGATAACATTGTTGAGACCCTTATTCTCCTGCTTGCCTTTTGTAACAATAACATTTTCATTTCTGCCAGTCTGTCACTTTGCACAGGGGACTCGGGTGAGTGGAGATTTTCCTAATAAACTACTCAAAAACACAGGATTCTAAGAGATTTTGTGCAAACTTTTGGAGTTCTTTGCTGAGCAATTTGCATAGAGCACAGGAATTAGAAGGCATGCCACAGTGGCAAAAAAGCATCTAACTCATTGCCCACTAGCCTTCAAACCAGATGCAGAACTGATATCCATTCATTTGAACCGCTCCCCACCAAGTTATTTTGAGGCTCTGATTCAGAGCTGTGATCAGTATCACAGAAGTCTATAAAGGGGGATACAGGATTTTCTCCTTGCCTGTCCATATAGATGATCACAGACTTGTTGTGGCAGGGCCAGCCCCACAATGAGGCAGCTGCCTCAGGTGGCAGATGTTGTGGTACAGGGAGTGACCAGAGCTGTGAGTGCCTTGTTACCTGCTGTCAGGAGTGCATGCAGGAGCCAGGCCCTGTGACCAGTTGGACTTCACAGGACTGGGGCCTTCCTAAGTTTGTTCTGAAGAGGCAAGGCGCGGCCGCACAGGTGAGGTCGATTGGTAACTCACAGCACCTGGTGGCAAGAGCCGGGAAGGGATATAAGGTCAGCATTTCCCTTTGCCTCTTTGCCACAGCAACATGCTTCCTGCGTTTGGCTTCTGGCTTCCTGATCCTCAGACCTTGGCTTCTTGACTCCCTGCTTCTTGATCCTCGGACCTTTGACTTTGTGACTGCTTGCTTCCTGACCCTTGGACTCCTGGCTTCTGGACTCCCGTTCCTGCTCCCACCCCACCATCTTGTCCCTGGTCCCGACTTCCTCAGCCGGGACTGCAATTGCCCGTGACACCTGCCCTGTACCCCCTAGGCTAGCCTGCTGCCCTCAACTGCAGTGGGATACACTTTCCTTTCACTAGTACAGTGGTACTTTGGTTGTCAAATTAAATCCATTCTGGGAGTCTGTTTGACTCCCGGAACTGTTTGAAAACAGTGGTGCGGCTTCCGATTGGCTGCAGGAGCTTCCTGCACTCAATTGGAAGACGCATAAACTGCATCGGATGTTCGGCTTTCAAAAAACATTTGCAAACCTAAATACTTACTTCCGGGTTTCCGGCGTTCTGGAGCCAATTTGTTTGGGAGCCAAGCCATTTGACAACCAAGGTACCACTGTATTGGAGTAAGAGTCAACTACCAGTCCAGCTGGCTTTCGTATGTGCCTTGGGGAAGGGTGCCATCTTTTCCTTCAGCTAAGGTTGCAAAATGTCTTAAGCCGCCGTTGAATTGTTCCTGCGCTGTGGCACAGTGGAAAAGGGAGAGGGACCTATCAGCAAATCTGTAAAATAAATACATAAATAGGTTGTAGCCAATGGAACGGGTTTGCTGGCGAGATGATCTTGTAGCATCTCCTGCTACAAGCAGGTCCCTATAAGCTAACCAACAGGGACTTGTCTGTGGTAGCCCCTTCCCTTTGAAACTTCATTGCAAGGAAAGCTCTGGAGGATGGCTGTACTCAGCTCCCTGCTGCCCCACTAAAAAAAAACAACCCACAAACCCCCACAACTTTCTATTTCTAAATCCTCTAGCCAAGCAATTTCACATCTTTAATTTTACACGTGGCCATTCAAAGAGACATTGCCATTGATGCACCATGCTATTTCCCAGGCAATGCTAAGCTTTGTGTTCAGATGTGTCTACAGAAAGGAAGAGATAAATTACCATGACATCAATGGTGCAGGCATCACATAATTCCATTAGGAGCATTTATTATGCTATGGCACCATCTGGATAGCTCTTTGTTAGAATTATTTCTCACAGATTAATATACCTCATCCTACATTTATTCATGGGTGAAGGGTTGGCTGAGGAGGAGAAAAAATCAACAGAGTAACAGTGGTTTACTGTTCTGCATTTGATGTGCAATAAAACAATTGTGTAGGGGGACGCGGGTGGCACTGTGGGTTAAACCACTGTGCTGCTTGGGCTTGCTGGTTGAAAGGTCGTTGGTTCGAATCCCTGTGACGGGGTGAGCTCCCGTTGTTCAGTCCCAGCTCCTGCCAACCTAGCAGTTCGAAAGCACACAGTCCAAGTAGATAAATAGGTACCGCTATGGCGGGAAGGTAAATGGTATTTCCGTGTACTGCTCTGGTTTCACCAGAAGCGGCTTAGTCATGCTGGCCACATGACCAGGAAAAACTGTCTGTGGAAGTGGACAAATGCCGGCTCCCTCAGCTTTTAAAGTGAGATGAGCGCCGCAACCCCAGAGTCGTTCGCAACTGGACTTAATTGCCAGGGGTCCCTTTAACTTTACCTTGGAACAATTGTGTAACACCTTTGGATAAACCATGACCCTATTTGGTTGAAGGTGACATTTGCAAATATATACCAAACAGACAGAAAAAGAAGTATCTTATCAGGACGGTGAACCTGGAAAGTTTCATGCCAAACATATGGTTTTTCTTATGTTGTTAGGGTCACAAGGCCATTTCTAATGTATTATATATTATTATCATTGTGGATATGATTATATTTTATCCACATTTCATTCTTACAACAACCCTGTTGGATAGATTAGCCTAGATATAGAGTCTGGGCCAATGCAATCCAGTGATCTTCATAGCTAAGCAGGAATCTGTCTGGCTCAAGTTATAGCCACAATATGATCCCTGCATTAGATGATACATTGTAGACTGCTTGGGAGCAGGGACTTGTCCCCCTGCTCTTGAACATCACCAAGAATCGCGTTTCTGCTAAATCATATCATATATAGATAATAATAACAGATAAAAATATATGATGGGTTGTATCCAATGCCGCACTAAGGGTGTATCTACATACAGGGGGGGGGGGAACTGCCATAAATAAGTCAGAAATTAAATCGTTATAACAAAAGAAAAGAACACTATAGAACACTATAGAAAGGTTTTCGGCTCCAATCTGGTGTTGCATGTTTATAACCCATTCAAATTACTGTTTTGTTTTTTGACTAATGTAGCTGAATCCTATAGTAAGTTTCGTATAGTTAAAGCCATGGTTTTCCCAGTAGTGATGTATGGAAGTGGGAGCTGGACCATAAAGAAGGCTGATCGCCGAAGAATTGATGCTTTTGAATTATGGTGCTGGAGGAGACTCTTGAGAGTCCCATGGACTGCAAGAAGATCAAACCTATCCATTCTGAAGTAAATCAGCTCTGACTGCTCACTGGAAGGACAGATCGTGAAGCTGAGGCTCCAATACTTTGGCCACCTCATGAGAAGAGAAGACTCCCTGGAAAAGACCCTGATGCTGGGAAAGATGGAGGGCACAAGGAGAAGGGGACAACAGAGGACGAGATGGTTGGACACTGTTCTTGAAGCTACAAACATGAGTCTGACCAAACTGCGGGAGGCAGTGGAAGACTGGCGTGCTCTGGTCCATGGGGTCACGAAGAGTCGGACACGACTAAACAACAACAAGCTGAGTCCTAAGTTAAATTCCTGTAACTGTATACTAGTGCTGGCAGAACAGGAATCAGCTGTTGGGCAACAAGCTTCTGTAACTGTTGCATTGGATTTGTTGCTCAACTGTTGCCCAACCTTTAAACTCTGTCATCTGCTATCACAAGGGTGCTTGCTTAGGCCCAGGCTCTCTGAAGGGCTATGTTCTTCCATACCAACCTGCCCAGGTTTTGAGACCTTTATGGCAAGCGCTTATTTCAGTCCCGCACCATCACAGGCACACTTGGTAGGGACATGAGAGAGGGCCTTCTCGGTGGCTGCTCCCAAACTTAGGAACTCTCCTTCTCGAGAAGCTAGAATGGGTCCTACCTTTGTTGTTCTTCTGCCAGCAGGTGAAGGCTGTTTTATTCCGAAAGGTCTTTGGCAACTAATTGTTTTTTAAGGAAAGGGCTTTTGATAGTGCTGTGATATTTTTATTCTCTGTATTTTAATAGATTTGTTTTTAATGTAGCTTTATTTCTATTAGAGCTTGATTACATTGTAATGATTATCATGGGTAGGCAAACCCGGGGGCCTGATCCGGCCCAATCGCCTTCTAAATCCGGCCTGCGGACGGGCAGGAATTAGCATGTTTTTACATGAGTAGAATGTGTCCTTTTATTCAAAATGCATCTCTGGGTTATTTGTGGGGCATAGGAATTCATTCACCCCCCCCAAACAAAAATATAGTCCGGCCCCCCACAAGGTCTGAGGGACAGTGGACCAGCTCCCTGCTGAAAAAGTTTGGTGACCCCTGCTCTATATGTTTCTAGCCATTTGTATTTTATTTGTGTTCTATTAATTTGTGTAAGCTTCCTTGAGTCCCAGTCTGGGGGAAAGATGAGATATAAACACACAACAACAACAGCAGCAACAACAACTGACAAGGCCATAGGATGATGATGATGTAAAGTGATCATTACTAAAGATGACAAATGTTGCTAGTCTCATTCCTACTTGTTTGGTTTTCTTTGAATTTCCCACGGTATTTTACTTAATCCACCCCTCTTCTAGTTTCACTTTAAATATATTAGCATTTTGAATCCCCATTGCTATGGGGTCCTATTTAATAGGTTCTGCCTACAAGCCAGTCCCTTTATCTGTAGCATAGCACAACTTTGCTCCTCAAGAGGGTGGGGAATTAAAAGGCTTTCTAGAATAATTGGAATAAAGAGAGTCAAATACTTTATAATAGACATGGAGGGCTATAATTTTATCACCCTGCATGGGAAGGAATGTTCACAAAGTGCTGGAACAAATAGCGAGGTTTATATGCCTACTGCTTGAAGATTTGCTTCATACGGAGAGATCCAGCTAAGTCATTTATTAGTATACTGTAGTTACATTGCGTCTTCTGAACCAGAATGTTTCCCCTTACAGATGTGCTGTGAACTCTCCTTTCCTATGGGAGTTTAAGAAATATCAGCAATAACCCCTCCACTGTTCTTGGCTCTTTTCTCCTTTCCTCGTATAATAACTGAGCGTTTCCTGCAGACCCGCTTTTTACAGAGCCGTGAACATTTGTTTTCCTTTCCTTTTTGGCCTAAAACTCTGAAATGTCAGTGGCTAGGAAAAGCTAACATCTGGGAACTCTTTGCTTCCACTACAGAAATCAATATGATACTTAGAACGGATCGCTCAATAACATACGCACATTTCCCCCCACCCTCCGAAGATTTAATGCCATACATGCTAAATTGGCCAAGGGTAGTAATTTTACTCTGAGATGTTTCTAGAGGGAAAAGAAACAGATTAGACATCAATGGGAAGTACATGATGAAGTGTAGAGCCCTCCAAATGTTCCCTTTTGTGCCAGGATCTGAAAAGCTCCTTAGACATGCGCAAGTGTGTTCACACATGGGTGGCACAACATCTCTCCCTGCAACAGCAGATTCTGCGGCTGCATTGGCAGGTCACTTCATGGTTCCTCTCATATTCGAAAGCAGTAGGCCAGTAGCCCTGGGTAGTAAACAATAAAATCCCACCTGAAAGAAACAGCAAAACAGTGAAAGCTCTTCTTTCTTTTAAAGAAAGAAATCTCAGCAGCAGAATATAAACCTACCTGGCTGAAGTCCTTAAAAAAAATCATGGCAAAATTACAGAGGCATTTGTCTTAAAAAGATATGTGAATAGGCGCCAGCAAAGCCTCCCTCCAAGGGAAAGGTGCCAAAACTGAAAAGGCCCTGTCTCCCATGTCTAGCCACCGTACCTTAGAATGTCCTCCAGAGATGAATGTAGTTCATAGGAACAGAGGAAGCTGCCTGATGCAGAGTCAACTCACTCAGTACTTTCTCCAGGATTTCATAGAATCATAGAATCATAGAGTTGGAAGAGACCACAAGGGCCATCGAGTCCAACCCCCTGCCAAGCAGGAAACACCATCAGAGCACTCCTGACATATGGTTGTCAAGTCTCTGCTTAAAGACCTCCAAAGTAGGAGACTCCACCACACTCCTTGGCAGCAAATTCCACTGTCGAACAGCTCTTACTGTCAACGAAGTTCTTCCTAATGTTTAGGTGGAATCTTCTTTCTTGTAGTTTGGCTCCATTGCTCCGTGTCCGCTTCTCTGGAGCAGCAGAAAACAACCTTTCTCCCTCCTCTATGTGACATCCTTTTATATATTTGAACATGGCTATCATATCACCCCTTAACCTCCTCTTCTCCAGGCTAAACATGCCCAGCTCCCTTAGCCATTCTTCATAAGGCATCGTTTCCAGGCCTTTGACCATTTTGGTTGCCCTCCTCTGGACACGTTCCAGTTTGTCAGTGTCCTTCTTGAACTGTGGTGCCCAGAACTGGACGCAGTACTCCAGGTGAGGTCTAATACATTTGTCGCCCCCCAGAATTCAGTACCCAGGTACACTGCACCCCCTGGTAAAGATGGCCCTGGTGCCACCCATTCAAGACTTCCAGAACTGGAGAACTGACTGATTGACTCCAGCTACAAAAGCCGAAGCTGCTGAAGAGGCCAATTAGCTGTGAGTCCTGGAAGAACTGTTCCCTGCTTGCTGTCCTTTCCCACTTGGTCTGGGAGGGTGGGGCCCTGACTGAATCCAGCTACAAAAGCTGAGGCAGCTGAACAGACTTTTGGGCTGGGGCATTGTTTTAAAGGGTTTTGTTCTTTGCGGGGAGGGTTTATTGTTGTTGATTTTTTTTGTAACTTTCTTTTAGATCTTATGATTTATGTGGAATTATTCAATCTGGTTGTGTATTCTTAATGTTTTACTTATTGTTGATGGCTACTTTTGTTATGTTGCTGTAATGTCTTTTCCCCATGTTGCAAGCTGCTTTGAGCATGGTTTGAACTATGGTAAGGCAAAATACAAATACAATTTTGTATGTATGTATGCATGCATTAAAAACAATGACACAGATAAAAGCAGTCCCTGCACAATAACATTCCCTCCTTGTGGTCACAACATGTAAGACTGGCCATTGTGCTTTTCTTGTGCCTGGCACTGAAAGAGTCTGCAACAGTAATGCTCCCGTTATTGTGGGGCAAAACTTTATCTTCCCTTTAATAGCATTTGAATACAATTTCATTAATTTCTCATTAATTGGTTGATTACATGTTGGAGTTGTAAGAACAACAACAAAAACAACAATTTATTTATACCCCACACATCTGGCTGGGTTTCCCCAGCCACTCTGGGCAGCTCCCAACAGAATATTAAAAACACAATAAAACATCAAACATTAAAAACTTCCCTAAAGAAGGCTGCCTTCAGATGTCTTCTAAAAGTCAGGTAGTTGTTTATTTCCTTGACATCTGATGGGAGGCTGTTCCACAGGGCAGGCGCCACTACCAAGAAGGCCCTCTGCCTGGTTCCCTGTAACCTCACAGGGAGGGGACCGCTAGAAGGCCCTTGGAGCCAGACCTCAGTGTCCGGGCTGAATGATGGGGGTGGAGACACTGCTTCCCACATCTGAAACTTATGCCAGTCATTGTAGGCCATACTGAACTTATACTGAGCAATCTTAAAATACATCTTGCTGTGTTCCTGAGAATGGTGGTGGGGGAAATGTGACAATTTTTTGGTATACATCATACCACACCAGCTCACTATCTATCATCGTGTTATGATATAGGAAACATGTAGACTTTCATGTCAAATATGAAAGTCATTGGATTCAGCTATCAATTGAAAACAGTGAGCAAAAAAATAAGAAGGGGGGGGGATAAAGCTTTTGGCCCTTAGGCAGGAACATCCATCGACAAGATGCAAGGATGCTTGGTCACTGCCCTAGTGATCATCTGTTCAAAATCTGTAGGCTACCAAAGATTCAGCTTTTAAAAAAATAAATTAATTAAGAGGCATCTCAGTTGACACAGCAGAACATGATGTTTGAGATAGGGGAGAAAGTGGCAAAATATGATTTATGAAAGTGTGACCAACGCTGATGCCAATCGTATCCTGTTGGTGGAAGGAAAGAGAGCCCAAAGGAAGTCAAGGACATCTGATAGCCCTTCCTAAGAAGTCACTCACTGGCAGAGATCAGTCTAGACTCACAAAATGCAGATGTAATATATAACTATTTGGAACAACTCATTAGCCCTTGCAGGGCTGCACTCTGAGAGGTCCTTATCCCTTCCCCAGTGGGGGAATGTCTATAAGGTGTTTGTCTGCTAGAAGGGCTTTAAAAAGAAGAGCTCAGCTTTTAGTTGGGTGAACAGATGCAAGAAAAGGGAGGAAAGGGAGATGAAAAGGAACAAGAAGAGAGGACAAATCTCTAGAACTTTCCAAAATTGTGTTAGAGAGGGGAGTTCAGCAGAGCCAGTTTTTCCTGTTCCTGCATGACAAAGTGCATCTGCCAACACTATGGAATCTATCCTTTGTGCGCAGTCATTGTACCACTTAGGTAACATAAATAAGGCCCATAGTTTCAAAGTCTCAAGCCATGCACCACCAGTTCAAGTTGGTTTGCTTCTGGGTTGAGCAAAAGTAGAAACAAGGCAGTACAGAAGCCATGACCCTACAGTGAAAAGCAATGGACATGGTTTTGATCAGGCAAGTAGGAACCTGGTTAATAATTCTCTCTCACTGAAATCAGTAGGCCTCAAAGGAGGGTTGGATGAACCTGACAATTTCAGTATTTCTCCGTTTTTCATTTTTCTAGTTTTGAATTCAGTTATTCACATTTCCACATCAGATTGCATTAAAAATAAGTCATGAAAATTCATCAGTATTTTGTTGCAAATTTCTTCCAATATATTTTTTCTTCCAGCATATTTTTGTATGCTCCAAGTTAATACATATTTGTATGCTATTTTCACTAATAGTTTTCATATACATTACTTTGCTGGAGAACTGCACTGCTAAATTGGGAGATGTATGAATTTTGAAGCATGCTTGTATACTGTATACTGTTTCAGAAAGTGGAAATCTCCCTTTGAACATGAACCACGTCAGATTCCTCTCCCAATCCTACCTAAAAGTGGGTAGCTTGGCCTTGTGTGGTTCTTCTGTTGTGGCATTCTCCACTTTGCAGCATTCATGCAAGAACGCATGGAAGAAATTGCTGAGGAAAGCTGGTCCATCCATTCTTTGTAAACTGCTTTGAGGGTTTTTTTAACAATCAAGTGGTGAATACATTTATGAAATAACTAAATAGCTCAGTGCTGTCCACACTGACTGGCAGCAGCTCTCCAGGGTTTCAGGTAGATGTCCTTCCTATCCCTACCTAGGATCCAACCTGAAGAGTTTGGATTTGATATCCCGCCTTTCACTCCCTTTAAGGAGTCTCAAAGCGGTTAACATTCTCCTTTCCCTTCCTCCCCCACAACAAACACTCTGTGAGGTGAGTGAGGCTGAGAGACTTCAGAGAAGTGTGACTGGCCCAAGGTCACCCAGCAGCTGCATGTGGAGGAGCGGAGACGCGAACCCGGTTCCCCAGATTACGAGACTACCGCTCTTAACCACTACACCACAGTTTTCTATCATTGTTACAGCCTCTTCCCATCAGTGGCAGAGCATATGCCCATGCTGCCCAGGACAGGCGCATTCCCGAGGGCAATGGGTGCACACTCCCGAGGGCCGCAGAGGGTGCCCTCCCAGGCGTGGGATAGCCACGCGTGTGTTGAGATGCATCCAAGGAAACAGGGGCAATTTGCAGGACCCCAGCTGGCTCCAGCCCACTGGCCGGTAACCGGGCGATCTCCGGTCCTTGGCACAGCATAATTCAGCGACCCGCAGCTTCAGAACTCTTCAGAAGCTGGAGCATACTCTAATCAGCAGAGTAATAAACTCTTCATAACGGAAGGGTGGATAGAGGCATATGTAAAGCATATTTACAAGCATTTTATCCAGCATAGATCAAGACAAAGAAAACATGTCTGCTCTCCTTCATGTCTAAGAGCAAGAAGGCATAAGGCAACCAGAAGGCAACAGAAGTTCCCAGCAAGTTGTGCTGGAATGTAAACAGACATGTGACATACAACAGCTCCACACATCTGTTTAGGTGGAACGGAACATCAATATCCTAACAACGTGCACCCACTGTTCCCGCTTCCTTCCTTTCCTCTTCCCTCTCGCCTGCCTCCTTCCCGTCCTCTCCCCTGCCTGCCTCCTTCAGCCAGGAGCACGGGGCAATGGTGCACCACCCACCTGCGACTCCCATGCCTACCACCAGCCGTCAGGGGAATGGGGGAGCTGCTGCACTGCGCTCCTGGCTGGAGGAGGCAGGCAGGCAGAGGAGAGGATGGGAAGGAGGCAGGCGAGTGGGAAGGGGAGAGGAAGGAACTGGCAAAACGGCGCAGCAGCTCCCCACTTCCCCCGACTGCTCGTGGTAGGCGTGGGAGTCTGAGTCACAGGCGGGTGAAGCACCGAATGTCACCCCCGCTCAGGGATGACACCCAGAGTGATGAGCCCCCTGCACCCACCTTCCTCTGCCAGTGCTTCCCATCATGCCTAGATACTATAATGGACTCAGTGAGGCAGTGCAATATAGTTGGTAGCGTGTGGGACTGATGAAACCTGGAGTGAAGTTCTTGCTTGGCCAAGAAATTCACCTTTGCCTAGCTAACTTAACTCGTGGAGTTGTTTTCTGGGGCATGGCCCTCGTACCTACAGGACCACCTCTCCTGGTATGTCCCACGGTCTTCAAATAAAAACATCCTGAAGATCCCAGGCCACAGGGAGGTTAGGCTAGCCTCAACCAGAGCCAGGGCTTTTTCGGCCGTGGCCCCGATCTGGTGGAACGCTCTGTCACAAGAGACCAGGGCCCTGCGGGACTTGACATCTTTCCGCAGGGCCTGCAAGACAGAGCTGTTCCACCAAACCTTTGGCCAAAGCATAGTCTGACCCCCTCCTTCAGTAATCCTCATAGAACTCTAGCCCAATGGTTGCCACTAATTTGATTTTGAATTGATTTTAGAATGAATTGATTTTAGAATGCTGTGTTACTTTTATTGTTGTTAGCCGCTCTGAGCCTGGCTTCGGCTGGGGAGGGCGGCATATAAATAAAATTTATTATTATTATTATTATTATTATTATTATTATTATTATTATTATTATTATGGCCACCGATTCATAGAATTATTGTGGAGTTGGAAGGGACCACGAGGGTCATCTAACCTCCTGCAGTGCAGGAATCTTTTGCCCAATGTGGCCCCCTGAGATTAAGATTCTCATGATCTACCGAGTGAGCTATCAGAGGAAGGCCAGGATCGAAATGAGATCAAATGTAGGGTGCATCTAAGAATCTACTCAAAGATGCTTTGCGGGGAGACAAGCAGAAAACCCAGAAATCTGAAAGGCACTGTAAAAATTTTATCTTGCAGGAAAAGTTATGGAGTATGATGCAGCAATATTTCCGTTGTTATCATTCTAGAGATGCCAGGGAAGTTCTCCTGAGACAGACTCAGACATGATATTCAGGGACTCATTAAAAGCACACCTCAGTGGAGAGGGCATCCCCAGCAATCCTCAGCATTCCCCAAGAGGGAAGCCTCCTTTGCATCATGCTCATAAATATATATTTATTTTACATGCTTATTTAATGCCTTGCTTACTGCGTATATAGCTATGTAACCACTAAAAATGACAGCTACACCACAAGGCATCTCTGGCGTCCTTGATGCTTGTTTAATCAGCTTAGAACAGCAGGAAGCATATGGTGCACAAATGGACATTTTATGGTCCCATGGAGTGCGCTGTTTGACCAGACTGTATTGTGGAAATATAAGGCTAGGCTGTAAAATACATTCAGCTCAAACCACAACCTCATGTTCAGATGGAATCAAAGGCAATTTCCCTTACTGGATACGGAGTACTTCAGCTTTGGTTAGTTGTGGATCAGATTCTTAAGTTTACATGTAATAATATTGGAAGCGCTTCAGCAGTTCACACCAGCTAAAGTGACTTTTCCCAAACGTGGGTCTCCGGCTGCTGTTGGACTGCCACTCCCATCATACCTTAGCTAGCAGAACCAGTGGTCAGGGATGATGGGCACTCTAGTCCCAAATCAGCTGGAGACCCAAGGTTGGGAAACCCTGAGCTAAAGGTAAGGAAAGGAGATGGGGGTAGTGGTGGCTGAGGACCAGGACCAGCAGTGGAGATCTGCAGTGGGAACATGGGATTTGGGGACCTTTTGCATGCAAAATGGATGCTCTTTCATGGAGCTGTGACTCTTTTCCTGAACACAGGAAGCTGCTTTAGAACAGAACCAGACCTTTGGGTTCTATTAAGTGGAGTTCCATTTGGGTTCCATTAAGTCTACACTGACTGTGGTTCTCCAGGATTTCAGAGATAGGTCATTCCAAGCCCTACAGCGGGATGCCAAGGATTGGATTTAGGATCCTCTGCATACAAAGCACCTCAAGTACAGGTTTTGATCTGTGAATACAGATTGCAAGGCTTCGACAGCTGCCCTCTCATTTGAGGTGTGCTTTAATGAGCCCCCAAAGATCACTTTTGAGTCTGCCTTGGGAGAACTTCACCGGTATCACTAGAACGATAGCAATAGAAATATTACTGAATCATCCTCTGTAACCTTTCCCACAAGATACTTCCCCCCCCCTCCACAATGCATTTTGATTTCCAGATTTCTCTGTTTGCCTCTGCAGGGTTTTTAAGTAGCGCATGGAATCCTTCCTATTCCTATTAATAACACTGTATATTCAGAGCCCATTCATCTGTTGCTTTTCTGTGTCGTCGTCCCCCTTTTTGGGGAGGGGGTTGTTTTTATTTATTTATTTATTTATTTTTGGTGAGGTGCGATTCCTTTTTGGCAGCTTGAGCAAGGAGGCTGTTAGTGAGGTTCCTTCTGTAAATAACTAACATTAGGCAACGACTACAGCAGCAGCAGCAGTAACAACAAAAATTCTCCAGTGCTCATTTGCTCTTTCGGTAGTACACATAATGAGAAATGGTAATTAGATCACAAATCACAGGGAACGTGTTAAAAATCTGGGCAATTTTGAGGCTCACAGAATAACTCCAGATCTAATGAACTTTGAGCATTCCTATTAAATGTGCAGCCAGCTTTTCATTTGGTGCTTCTGGTGGAGAGGGGGAGTTACTGTAGTCCTACAGCTTTCAAGAGCATTCTCTTAGCTTAGGCCCTTACAGTTCAGCAGCCCGGATGTTTAATTGTTCTTATAAGTGATGGTTTCACTTGCTTATGAGTTTATGAGGCAGCAAATGACTCCTGCTCAGCAAATTTCTCACAGCTATTTATTACCGATTATATTTGGAGGAAGGAGAAAAGATAATATTTGTGCTCAGATGTGACACGGACGGGTAAAAAATTGGCTACTCCTTTTGTCTGACATCTGACGCTGTTTCTAGGCCCTAATAACAATATTTATTTAGTGTGTCGGAGTGCTAGAATCTTGGCAAACATAACAACGGCAAATCTTCACCTGCTCGAAGCCGTCAGATTATTCCAGCAAAACTAATAGAGGGTGAATGGAGGTTTGCTTGGTTTTTCATTTGCTCTCATCTTGTAGACATTTCTTTCAATGAACTTTTTAACTCAGGTTCAAACCAAAGCCGTATGCAAAAGCAGAATATCTTCTATTTAAGTCACTGTCTTGATGTACCCTCAAACCATCACTAACTGCAGTTTCTTTGCTGCTAGGGTCTTATCTGTGGGGCTACAGTCAGAATGCCTGTCTCCACTAACCCAACCAGCATACAATTTATGGCATTCAAACCCAAAACTTGGTTTTCCAATGTGTCTATACAGTGAAAGATTCCCTCTGCTGTTTGTTTAGACAAGAGAAATTGGTTGCATAAAATTTTCAGTCTTCGTTGTGTCCAAGTCTACCATGCTTGTTGTTGTTGTTTAGTCGTTTAGTCGTGTCTGACTCTTCGTGACCCCATGGACCAGAGCACGCCAGGCATTGTTATGCATTGTTGAGGTTTCATTATATGAAGCAAGCTGAGGTTGCGTGGAAGTACAGTATGTGTATCAGCATTGAATGTCAATTGACCAGTTAGTTAAGTTTTCATTAGAGGAATATGTAACCAAACTTTCTCCTTGGGATAAGGTATTTCCATCCCCATTTCTTCAACACTCGCCATTTAAAGGACCAGGGCTGTCCATATAACCTATATTAATTACATCTTGCTTCAATCTCTTTGCAGTTACTTCCACCTTCCTTGTTCCAGTTGCTGAGTCATAATAGTTGAACTTAGATTTCTGGACTACATTTTGCAATGGAATTCTGGAAGATTTGTCTGAAGTGCTGTGGGTCTGTGCTCATGTGGTAGCCATGTTAAAAAGCAGGCATAGACAAACTTAACCCTCCAGATGTTTTGGGACTACAGCTCCCATCATCCCTGACCACTGGTCCTGTTAGCTAGGGATGTGGCAGCTAAAAAAGCCAATGAAATTCTGGGCTGCATCAATAGGAGTATAGCATCTAGATCAAGGGAAGTAATAGTGCCACTGTATTCTGCTCTGGTCAGACCTCACCTGGAGTACTGTGTCCAGTTCTGGGCACCACAGTTCAAGAAGGACACTGACAAACTGGAACGTGTCCAGAGGAGGGCAACCAAAATGGTCAAAGGCCTGGAAATGATGCCTTATGAGGAACGGCTAAGGGAGCTGGGCATGTTTAGCCTGGAGAAGAGGAGGTTAAGGGGTGATATGATAGCCATGTTCAAATATATAAAAGGATGTCACATAGAGGAGGGAGAAAGGTTGTTTTCCGCTCCAGAGAAGCGGACACGGAGCAATGGATCCAAACTACAAGAAAGAAGATTCCACCTAAACATTAGGAAGAACTTCCTGACAGTAAGAGCTGTTCGACAGTGGAATTTGCTGCCAAGGAGTGTGGTGGAGTCTCCTACTTTGGAGGTCTTTAAGCAGAGGCTTGACAACCATATGTCAGGAGTGCTCTGATGGTGTTTCCTGCTTGGCAGGGGGTTGGACTCGATGGCCCTTGTGGTCTCTTCCAACTCTATGATTCTATGATTCTATGGATGATGGGAGTTGTAGTCCCAAAACATCTGGAGGGCCAAGTTTGCCTATGCCTGTTAAAAATGCAGAGTATCCTTCAGGCAAGGTAGGGCAGCTAAGCATTCCTTATCAGCTAAACACTGAGCCAAAACAGCTGCTCTCCCAGTGCCTGTTCCCCAGTTAAAATATATAGCTTTTTAGCCCATGTAAATATAAAACAGATAAAACTGATATGCTCCTTAACTGTATGTTGCAATTAATACTGCTGAGCCAACTGACTTTAAAACTATTCAAAATTTTAAAAACCACAAAATAAAACTAGAACAGACCGTGGAACTCAAAGACAAGCAGCCTTACTCCTCGCCCTCTTCACCTGGAAACCAGAAACTATCAAACAGAATCCAGCTGCAAGTGTGTCTTGGCAGTTGTATTGGCTCTGTAAATGCAATACTTAGCAGTCTGTGAATTGCAAGAAGCAATATAATGAGATTACAAGATAGAGAAATCCATATGGACTAGGTGCTTTTGTGTTCAGAGGCCCGGGACTCTGCAGAAGTAAGATTCAAATTACGCCGAGCGATGCATAGTTTTATTTTATAGCTCTGTCCTTGCCACAAGCAGGCTCACAATCTTCCTTCTAGAATCCCCATGGTCCATCGCTGACTAGGGTGGCCTATTTTGTACTTATCCTAGCGCATCTGAAAATTGTGGCCTGTATCATGGATGATAGTGGATGTTCAAGTGACACAAACACATTGGATGTATCCAGTGCTAGTCCTGCTCAGTGTAGACCCATTGAAATCAACGGATTTACATTAATCAGGTTCATTCCGAACCAATGGGTTCAACCAACAAGAAAGGAGATTCCGATCATTGGGGAGAACTTTCTGGCAGTAAGAGCTGTTTGACCGTGGAACGAACTCCCTTGGAAGGTGGTGGACTCTCTTTCTTTGGATGTTTTTAAGCAGAAATTGGATGGCCATCTGTTAGGGATTATTAAACTGTGATTCCTGCATTGCAGGGGGTTGGACTAGATGACCCCCCGTGTCCCTTCCAACTCTGCAATTCTATGATTTCACTTGGTCTGCTCTGAGTAGGACTAGCATGAGATTAACTCTATGGGTAAGGATTCAACTTCCTTTAGGCACACCCATGGGATGGAAATCAGCCCTGAGTGCTCACTGGAAGGACAGATCCTGAAGCTGAGGCTCCAGTACTTTGGCCACCTCACGAGAAGAGAAGGCTCCCTGGAAAAGACCCTGATGTTGGGAAAGATGGAGGGCACAAGGAGAAGGGGATGACAGAGAATGAGATGGTTGGACAGTGTTCTCGAAGCTACTAACATGAGTTTGACCAAACTGCGGGAGGCAGCGGAAGACAGGAGTGCCTGGCGTGCTCTGGTCCATGGGGTCATGAAGAGTCGGACACGACTAAATATGCCATATTACAAGCTGCTTTTAAAAGCACCTCTGCCTTTCAGAAAGGGCTGCATCGTGTGGCGTGGAGATCTGCTCTTCAAGCCCAACACCAATTGAGGATGTGGAGCTCTTTGCATAGTTCTTTGGATTCCAGCCAGTGCTTTTCAAGGGACTTAGACATTACTCATAGTCGCCGACACAGAACTCCCTTTGAATACAGTTCTACAGCAGTAACTTCAGCAGTATCAAGTTCCATTTAAATGAATAGTAATTGTGCAACAGTGGTTGCTTTTATGCTCCTTGACTGATCCTATTCATTTCATTGGTGCCCATGCAGGAAACATTTTGCTCCTTATTTGTAGCCACGCTATATGGCCGTATTACCTTTGGATCCTATTCTATTGCATTACTGAAGATTTACAGAAATGGTGTTTGCCACGGGAAGATTCTTTCTACTGTCAGATTATTTGTCCACCAAACAGCAAGATTCTAGCCTCTCTTATGACTGGCAGGGATTCTCCTGAGTCCATCTGACCTTTAGAGCTGAAGATGCCAGGAATGAAATCCAGGATTATATTTTCATGCAAAACCAGAGCTCAAGCTCTGAGCTACATATTCACTCCTCATAGAAGTCCAGCTTTTCTCTAACAAACTGAGGCAGGACTGGCATTGCCATCTTCTAAGACGGAAAGGAAAAATAACAGGTTAAAAAAATTTAATTTGTACTGTATCCTACTCTTCCTCGCAAAACTGCTCAGGGTGGTAGTGTGAGAGTATCAGACTAGGACCTGGGAGACCAGAGTTCAAATCTCCGCTTGGCCACAAACCTCACTGGGTGACCTTGTGCAAGTCGCCCCCTCTCAGCCTAACCTTGCTGTGGGGATTAAATGAGGAAAGGGAGAACCGTCTTCAAATGAATTGAAACCAACTAACATCCATATATTGAAACAATAATGTTTGAAGTAAAATTAAAACATTGAAATAAAAATTTATAATTCTGTTATTCTTTCAAATGAAAAACAACAACGATTAAGTACATTTAAAAGCAATCACCAGGTTACCAGTTTCGAGATTGCAATGGCCAATACCTCTTAGCCATCAATCCAATAGCTCTCAGCATGTTTGGCCACATGACCCCTTGTAAGAGCATAGAAACCTATTTTAACACTAAGTGGTGTGTGTGTGTATATATATCTATATCTATATCTATATCTATATCTATATCTATATCTATATCTATCTATCTATCTATCTATCTATATATCTATATATCTATATATATATCTATATATCTATATCTATCTATCTATATATATCTATCTATATATATATATATATATATATATATATATATATATATATAATAAGTAGATTCCCCACTCACAAATCAAAGTCTCTGCTTCCCTGTCCTGACCTCTCCAGGTAGCTGGAACTATGCCACTGTGCAAATATTTAGGAATCTATGTCATTTTGTAACAGTATGCGGATATGCAAATACCATCAGAATTCTCGATAAGAATACCGCTTGCAAAAATATGCCCCAGGACATAATCTTTTCCCCTCCCCCAAACAACCTATTTCATATTGCTCACATTGGTCAAGATTAATGAAATTAAGCCAACTCCGAAACGTTCCTCAACGGCAAACAGATTGGATCATTTACTTCTGCAATGTCAATGTGCTGTCACTATTATATACAATTTAATTAGTAGGCTCAAGGTAAAATTCAAGAGCACCCCTTGCGCAGCAGCTGCCATCAAAACAATTGTCTAATTTAGTTTGAAGGATTTGAAATAGAAACAATCAGACATGGGGGTGGGAAAGAGAGTGAAGTAAGGAGAAAGGAATGCTCAGAAAATTATGAGCCCATGGGCCACTCTCAATCACGAGGAACCAATGTTTACTGCAATTAATTTATGTTTTAATAGATTCGTTTTCACTTTATTTGTTTTACTGCAAGTATGTTTTTAGCTCTGTTTTATTGTACTTTGTTTGAGTTTTATGCACATTTCTTTGGCGTCTTCTGCTGATGGGCAATTAATTTATAACAATAGGTAAAAAGTAGGTAAAGGGCCCCTGGATGGTTAAGTCCAGTCAAAGGCAACTATGGGGTTGCAGTGCTCATCTCGCATTCAGGCAGAGGGAGCCAGCCTTTGTCCACAGATATGTGGCTAGCATGACTAAACTGCTTCTGGCGCAACAGAACACCATGACAGAGTGCACGGAAATGCCGGTTACCTTCCTTCCACAGTGGTACCTATTTATCTACTTGCACTGGCGTGCTTTCGAACTGCTAGGTTGGCAGAAGCTGGGACAGAGCAATGGGAGCTCACCCCATTTCAGGGATTCAAAGCACTGACCTTATGATTGGCAAACCCCAGAGGCTGAGTGGTTTAGACCACAGCACCACCAGCGTCCACCTTTTTTCTGTTTACCTATAACAACAACAACAATAGCAGCAGCAGCAATAATGCTTGTGATGGTGAAATATCTGGGTTGTAATCAAAGTATTTCTAAGGAAGCTAATATCTGAAGGGCTGTCTTATGCAAGACGGAGCAAGCTTGTTTCCTGCTGCTCCAGAGTAGGACCCAACCCCGTGGGTGCTAACTACAAGAAAGGAGATTCCAGCTAAACATTAGGAAGAACTTTCTGACAGTAAAAGCTGTTGGACAATGGAAAACCTTGTGGTGTTCTAAGCTGAGCCCAGTCTGTCCCAGAGGTTTGGGCTTGGCTCATCATTGGCTCCCCCAACAGCACCCCTTCCATGGCCACAATTAAGATGTCCATACACTAGAGGCACAATCAATCCAAATTAAAGCACTTTTAAATCCAGAAAAGTTAAGCACGTGTTTAACAACATTGAAATCACTGCTTAGTTCCTGCAGGATCGTGACCTAGATATTAAGACTCCCTTAGACGATGGTCTCCAAGCACATGGAAATTGTTTCCCTGGATCTTCTATGTTACAGCTGTGCATTTGGTCTTTCAAAACTGACATGAAAGGCAGCTCCTAAATGGGCAACTCAAGTTTTGAATCAAAAGACTTCCCTCCTTATATTAACAAGAGATGTCCTCTCACTGGGGGGTACTCAGTTCACTTACGAACCGAAAATAGCCAGGGTTAATTGTGTTGACAACCATTCAAAAGCTCCTTGTTTATTGAGATGGCATGATATTTAACAATGGCCCTTTGACAAATTTGGTGCAGAAGGCAGTTCTTGCCCAGGCCACAGCTAGCTGCTCTCATTTCCGTGGTATCTCTTTGATGAAATTTATGTGTGAGGCCCCCAGTGTGCCCATAAGCAGAGCAATCCCCACACAGAATGTGGATTATTCACTGATCCTTGTTTTATCTGAGTGGCTAGATAAGTCAAACTCTGTTACTTTGGACTTTCTCCATCGCTAAAAACAATCACTCACTTATTAAATCCTATGATCCGGCCAGTGGCAATCCATTGATAGCTATGATGAGCTATATCTCCTCCCCATGTAGTAAAGAGAAGGAACAATCTTTTCTACAGAAATAATAGCATTGCATAACTTGCTTGGGACACGTGTCAACTTGCCTTTTTCAGTCTCATTCTTTATCAGTACGTAATGGACATGATGGAGAAATTTTGTGCTTTAGTCAGCAGACTTTTTCTCTTTTTCTTTGTTGGAAATTTAGAGCTACCAATAAACATCAGAAATGTTTCTGCCAGAAGTCCTGTTCTGGAAATTGATGAAACAGAGGTGGTGGATTTCAGGATAAAAATGATTGACGAATGGATTATTTAATTTCTACACTACTTAATATACAGTGGTACCTCGGGTTAAGTACTTAATTCATTCCGGAGGTCAGTACTTAATTTGAAACTGTTCTTAACCTGAAGCACCACTTTAGCTAATGGGGCCTCCTCCTGCTGCTGCACCGCCGGAGCATGATTTCTGTTCTCATCCTGAAGCAAAGTTCTTAACCCGAGGTACTATTTCTGGGTTAGCGGAGTCTGCAACCTGAAGCATATGTAACCTGAAGCGTATGTAACCCAAGGTACCACTGTATTAACAATATCTCTTAGTGGTGTACAGAAAAAACTGAAACAACAGACAACAAACAAAGTACAGTCAGTGTGGTGTAGTGGTTAATAGCGGTGGACTCGTAATCTGGTGAACCAGGTTCGCTTCCCTGCTCCTCCATATGCAGCTGCTGGGTGAACTTGGGTCAGTCACACTTCTCTGAAGTCTCCCAGCCTCACTCACCTCACAGAGTGTTGGTTGTGGGGGAGGAAGGGAAAGGAGATTGTTAGCCGCTTTGAGACTCCTTCGGGTAGTGATAAAGCGGGATATCAAATACAAACTCCTCCTCCTCCCCTCCCCCTCCCCTCCTCCTCTTCTTCTTTTTCTCATGTCCGCCTCCGCTCACATCCATTTCGCCCAATGTTCGTGGCAAACCCGGAAGTAACCGGTGGGTTTGCTGCCATTTGCACATGTACAGGAGTGGCAATCGCTGTTCGTGCATGCGCAGAAGCGTGCAATCGCTGCCCGTGCCTGCGCACAATGGCGCCTCTCCCAGTGACCCGTTTCGACTTCCTGACGGGCCTCCTGAATGGATTGTGGTTGTGAATAAAGGTTCCACTGTCTTACAGAAATACATAGTTACATTTTAAAAAGTTCTGTCAATATAAAGTTACTAACATAGATTAATAATAATAATAATAATAATAATAATAATAATAATAATAATAATTTATTTATACCCTGTCCATCTGGCTGAGTTTCCCCAGCCACTCTGGGCGGCCTCCAATCAAGTGTTAAAAACAATACAGCATTAAATATTAAAACCTTCCCTAAACAGGGCTGCCTTCAGATGTCTTTTAAAAAGAAGATAGCTGCTTATTTCCTTCACATCTGAAGGGAGGGCGTTCCACAGGGCGGGCACCACTACCGAGAAGGCCCTCTGCCTGGTTCCCTGTAACCTCACTTCTCGCAATGAGGGAACCGCCAGAATTGATAATCAATATCAGTTCATTTTTCTTCTGACACACCCTCCCTCTTAGTCTCCGGGTTCTCACCCAGGGTCCAAACACACTGTCAGCTCACCAACAAAAGTCTTACCAATGAGAAGAGTTCCGGGAGACAGCAGACATCTCCCTACACCAGCCTTTCTCAACCTGTGGGTCCCCACATGTTGTTGGACTACAACTCCCATCATCCCTAGCTAGCAAGGCCATGTCTCAGGGATGAAGGGAGTTGTAGTCCAACAACATCTGGGGACCCACGGGTTGAGAACCGCTGTCCTAGACTCTCATTTTAGACTTACTTTTTATAGGCAGGCTCAAGGTAGATGGTACTTCCTCAGGCTGCCCACAGCTGTGCTCCATTCAACTGCACTCTCCACACCCATTCCCAGGTACAGAAGCTTTGTTGAGTTTCCCAGGGGGTCCAAAGGACGGGAAGAAGGGCCCCTCTCCACACACAGCTCTTTCTTCACTCTCTGCCATCTCCTCCACTTCCACTTTGTTCTGGTATCTGCCCCTGATACAGTGTGTTCCTCCAACTTCAACTTTGGGGGGCGTCTTCAAAGAATGTCTTGACAGTTGAATGTGGATGGAATATAATCATTCCGCAAAGATACTTAGTTGGCATTGGCATGATTCACTCATCACTCTAAGCCAAACTGCCTGAGCAGATGGACTCCCTGACAGTAGCTCACTTACCTTTACCTAGTGTCTCCCAGTTCAGCTCTCTCCACACTATCCTTGAACTGCAACCATGAAAAAATCTTGGTTACAGTTTGATAAATCTATTTGAATTATTGAATTCTGTTGAATGAATGTAAATCAATAAATTTACGGAATAAATCTAAAGCTCAACGTTCATGAAGAGAGTGCTTTAACCACTCTGGGGAGGCAGTGGTAGAGAAGGGGGGCGGTTTGACCCAGGTTTCATCTCTGAGGGGGGGGTTGACCAAATCCCCCCTGGGTGGATTACTGATGTACCAATAGGGAGTCCCATAGGGAATGGACATACGGCACCCATAGGGATGGGGCGCGCAGTGGGGCCTCAGCCGCCTTACAGCTGGGGGGAAGGCAGTGGGCAGACAGTGGATGGGATGTCCCTTTGGGTGCCGTCTGTGCCATCCCTTTGGGCGGTTCACCCCACAGTTCGCCCTGCCCCTGGGCACGCACCCCAGGTACCCAAGAGGCTTCATCCACCACTGTGGGGAGGTGCAAAGTAGCTGTGAGCTACTCACACACTCTCATTTAGCAAGTCACACAAATCAAGCCATTGAGAACAGTGCTTGGAATAAGTAGTTTGGGTTAAGGAAGTTCATTGCATTAGTTCAGTGCTGTTAGGTCTTCATTTTGTAATTGTTGATATATATCTGGTGCAATGTGTTGTACAAGCACTCTATAAAAACACTATCTGAAAAAAGGTACACTTGAAAGTAGCTCATCTTCAAGTTTATTCTCTTACATGCATCTTTTTTATTATTCTTTAGACTTTGGGGCATTTAGTTTAAATATCATGATTGAACAGAGGAAAATAAACTAGACAATTCATATTCCATTCTTTCCATTCCATCCTCTTTTTTTTTGTGAGGCTCATTTGGATGAACTTGAATTGAACTGTGAACTGAACGTGAAGCAAACTACCAGTAGTTTGTTTTGTAAAGGGACAAATGTCAACTGGAGTTAGCTCCTTTTTGGATAAGTTGAACTGGAACTATTTCCTTTTTTAAAATGAACATTCCTCGCTCTGATTGAGACTCACAGGTAAATGCCAGAATATTTCTGGCATGTTTGCTGGATCTCCTGAAATCTGATCAACTACCAATAAACATCAGCGTTGGAAATGACTGGCAGAATCCGAGACCAGGGAGAAGAGTTGGTGGAAGAAGATTGGAAAAAGTTTAAAGACTACTTACAGAAATACTGCAAAATTTATGAATGTTAAATGGACGTTGGATGGAAAATAAGCGGTGTTGGTAAAAAGATTAATAAGAATATGTAAATATGGATTAATAATGATGGAAAATGTATTTTTACTATAGGTTAAGATGTTGAGCAAGGTTAAATGACAGAGGGTAAGGATTTGCTGAACCAAATATCTGAACTGGAATACAAAAAGGGAGGTGTGAGGCGGTCAAGAAACTAGTGAATGAAAGATAAGATAAGGAAATACTAATCTTTTTTTACTCTTTTGCTTTCTGGGGTTCTTTATTTTTTTCTTTCTTTCTTCTATTTTGTTAACTTTTTTATTGTGTATTCTGTATGTCTTTAGTTTTGTATCTTTTGTATCTTTTGATTGTCTATGAAACTTTAATAAATAGCATTTAAAAACAACAACAAAAAACATCAGCGTTGAATGAGTTTCTGTTATTTACTGTTACATATAGACAAAGAGGCGATGATTGTGGCTAATGGTGGTTCCTTACAGAATGAACATTAATATACTTCATTCAATAAAAAAATCTCGGGTTTAAAAAGACATGGATGCCTTCCCATGCCATAATCCTGGAAAACATATGTAATAACCTCAGATTCTCCACTGGTGACTGCGTGGGTGAAACCAATCAGAACTCCCATCCTCTCCTGATTATGATGACATTCAAAACCTTTGATAGAAATGATAACATGAAAAAAGTGATTAGGGAGCCCATAAGCTTTTCAGTGTAATCATTTCTCTATATGAGTTAATTCAAGATCTTAAAGACCGATAGGTTTTATAGTAATATTACTTATCATTTCTATCAAACTTTATGAATGTTATCACAATCAAAGGTGATGAATATTTATTCCAAGGCTCATTTTTTTTTAAAGAAAGAGGTCGTACATGTTTCATTTCAGGATAAGAATGAAGCCATTTAAATAGTAATATTACATATGCAAAATTATTCTCTGCTCTTTCCGTCAGCCTCTGTACTCACACCGTTGTCTTTCCGCAGTCTGCATCAGACTTAATTTCTTTTGAACCCTGTTTTCTGTTCTGCTGCTTGGGAATCCAACCTTGGTCCACAATCTTAGCTGAGCTCTGAGTGAGGAGGAAAAATAGGCTGTGATCATGTGTGCTTCAGCTGCTGATCAATAGTCAACTTTCTCTGAGTATACACAAAATATCCAAGAGCTAACTGACCAAGAGGTCTTGGCTACAGGTCTGCTGACAATCAGCCTAGCTGCTCAGCAGAGGTTGATTGATTGATTGATTGATATGCATTGCCCTGGAGAATTCAGAATAAGGTTGGGTGCACCACCTACAGCTCATGGGGCAATCTGAGTGGACCAGCAGATAGTTTATACCAGGAAATTCTCTAAGGGAAACGTAGGCCGAAAGAAGTGGCCAAGAACCCAGGAACTAAAGGAGCCCAGGAAAAGGTCTGAGCTCAGTGGAAGGTCTCAGTTTCACATTTCCTGGTATCCTCTGGTAGGGCTGGGAATGTTCCACCTCTTAAACTCCAAAAAGCCAGTGCTGGTCAGTGAAGGCAATACTGAGCTAACTCAGGATAAGACAGCTTCCTGTGTTCCTATCTTTGCAGACCACCCTTGCCCATATATCAGGGATTAGGGAGTCCAGATCTTGTTGGACTTTAATTCTTAACAACTCCAGCCAGCATAGGCATTGATCAGGGATAATGCAATCCAGCAAACATCTGACCATTACATGGGAGTGCACTGCAGTCCCTCTATCCTCAGTCCATCCTTCACATCACTTGGGGCAAAGATCACATCAACACTGTGCCCTTCCTGGTGGATGGGATCAAGGACCATCTGAGAAAGATCCATGGGTGGGGTTGGGGTCAGGTGGCGATGTTTCTATTTTACTTACTACAGTGGTACTTCAGGATGCGAACGGGATCTGTTCTGGAGCCCCATTCGCATCCTAAGTAGAATGTAACATGTGACTGTGCATCTGCGCATGCGTGGATCACGTTTTGCTGCTTCCACGCATGCGCGAGATGTCATTTTGTGCATCTATGCATGCACAACCAGTGAAACCTGGAAGTAACGCATTCCGTTACTTCCGAGTCACCGCGGAGCGTAACCTGAAAAAGCTCAACCTGAAGCATATTTAACCTGAGGTATGACTGTATATCCCATGCCAACCTAGCAGTTCAAAAGCACGTCAAAGTGCAAGTAGATAAATAGGTACCACTCCGGCAGGAAGGTAAACGGCGTTTCCATGCGCTGCTCTGGTTTGCCAGAAGCGGCTTAGTCATGCTGGCCACATGACCTGGAAGCTGTACGCTGGCTCCCTCGGCCAATAAAGCGAGATGAGCGCCGCAACCCCAGAGTCAGTCACGACTGGACCTAATGGTTAGGGGTCCCTTTACCTTTACCTTTTATGACTGTATTTGTAGGGTTTGGTGTCAGCGTTGCTTGTGCAGGTTCTTTGCTGTTCACTTGTGTTCCTTTGGCGGTGAGACCTCTTTCTCCCTTTTCTTCCTAATGTCTCAACAAATGAAACTGATTTGTAAAAATGTTATATGGGGGAAAAAATACGAGAGAGAAACTTTGCACACACTTTTGTAAATCAAGAAAATCTTTAAGAAAAAGAAAGAAAGATCCATGGTTGTCATGGGGGCCATGGATGCTTGAGCTGGTCTGACAGCAGCCTCTGCATGGAAATTGAAGTCACCCAGGGTTATCATTTTAGGGTCCCCCAACAATATCCCAGAAAACAGGGAACCCGCATTTTTCAAGCTGCACACTGAATGCTGGCACTGTTTCCACAATTTCTCACCCAGCTGAGGTTGATGCGGGTGGGGAGCAGAGAAAGTTATATCCTCATCGTATACTTTTTACTCCGGAGAATCAAAGGCTTTCTGTTTGATGGGGAGCATAACTCAAAACCAAGATGAATAAGAATACTCTGGCATCTTTATGGTGTATTTGTGGAAGATTTCTTGCAGCCTGAAGAATTTCATCTCTGTTTTGAAAGCCTGAGATAGATTGTTAGCAGGCACATTAGATGTTTTGTTGTTCTTTTTCCAGTCAGACAAATGGCATTTTCCACCCACACCTGAAAACCGTGGATTATTTCACACATGCAGATTCAGTTCTGGGAGCTGTCTTGTCTTGAGACATATGACCAATACTGCTCCTGCTGCTCTCAGATGGATTTCATGTACCTCATGAAAAACTAGCGGTCATGAGCACACAGAACAGGGGGCACCCAGGCAGCTCTTTCTGTCCAATTTTCAGCTGCCGACTTCTGTTTTTCACTGGGTTAACAAAGCAAATATCTCTGCAATAATGGTATTATTGAAATGTATTGTTAAATATGTTTGTTTGAGCTTTAACCTTTTGTTGAAAGTTGATTATATGTATATATTTGTTATAAGCAACTAGTTGCCAACAAAGGTCCGTATAGTTAAAGCTATGGTTTTCCCAGTAGTGATGTATGGGAGTGAGAGCTGGACCATAAAGAAGGCTGATACCGAAGAATTGATGCTTTTGAATTATCCAGTTGGAGGAGACTCTTGAGAGTCCCATGGACTGCAAGAAGATCAAACCTCTCCATTCTTAAGGAAATCAGCCCTGAGTGCTCACTGGAAGGACAGATCCTGAAGCTGAGGCTCCAATACTTTGGCCACCCCATGAGAAGAGAAGACTCCCTAGAAAAGACCCTGATGTTGGGAAAGATGGAGGGCACAAGGAGAAGGGGACGACAGAGGACGAGATGGTTGGACAGCGTTCTCGAAGCTACCATTATGAGTTTGACCAAACTGTGGGAGGCAGTGGAAGACAGGAGTGCCTGGCATGCTCTGGTCCATGGGGTCATGAAGAGTCGGACACGACTAAACGACTAAACAACAAAAAGTCCAAATAACAACACAGATGCAAAACAGCCAGAGGTTTGCAGCCAAAACTGCTGTTCTACTTGTGCAACAGACTTCTGCTTGCACAATGAAACTTCTGCTTCCTCTCCTTTCTATTTCAGTCTCTTGCACACCCTTAATATCTGCTCTTGAGGGTTAGTGGACCCTCCAGAGCAGATTCTGGGGGTACATGGGCAGAGGGAGGGTAAGTCCCATTGTGTTCTTTTTTACTGGGTTTTATAAATAACAATAATGTTAAACAAGTGTACCAAGTTTTCTCATGCCATTCCCATATCACAAAAATAGCATAATAAATGTGGAAAATATATCTACAACATATGCTTCATTATTATTGGTCAATGTACAGGTTCTTGGTTCATGAATTGGTTTAAGCCATGCGTAGGCAAACTAAGGTCCAGGGCTGGATCCGGCACAATCGCCTTCTAAATCCAGCCAGGAATCAGTGTGCTTTTACATGAGTAGAATGTGTCCTTTTATTTAAAATGCATCTCTGGGTTATTTGTGGTGCATAGGAATTCGTTCATCCCACCCCCCCCCAAAAAAAAACTATAGTCTGCCCCCCCCCCCACAAGGTCTGAGGGACAGTGGACCAGCCCCTTGTTAAAAAAGGAAGGAATAAAAAGGGGGGAAGAGGGTCGGGGGGAATGGTGAGTGGGGTGGGGTTGGGTGGTTATACTTCTATTATTCTACTTAGTGTGTGGGAGGTGGGTGCCAGCATTACTTGTATGGGTTCTCTTACTATTCACTTCTTGTATTTCCTTGGTGGTGAGAGATGTTGGGGGTGGCTTAGGGTGTGGTTGGTTGTCTTTGGTTGGCTGTAGTGAGAATTGTTTTTGTGTGTGAGTGGGGTGTGAGTCTGTATTTTTGAATCAGGTTAACCAGATTGATTCATATGCTGTTGGCGGATTCTTGTTGTCTTGTTGGGCTAGAATGCTCACTCAGGATTCAAAAGAATGCTACATGTTTGCATGTTTTGGAGATTTTTATCCCTTCTTTTGATCAAAAGCTCTTCACAATACCTTACACTAGATTAAGGTAAAGGGACCCCTGACCATTAGGTCCAGTCACGGATGACTCTGGGGTTGCAGCGCTCATCTCGCTTTACTGGCTGAGGGAGCCGGCGTACAGCTTCCAGGTCATGTGGCCAGCATGACTAAGCTGCTTCTGGCGAACCAGAGCAGCACACGGAAACATCGTTTACCTTCCCACTGGAGTGGTACCTATTTATCTATTTGCACTTCGCACTTTCAAACTGCTAGGTTGGCAGGAGCAGGGACCGAGTAATAGGAGCTCACCCCATCGTGGGGATTCGAACCACTGACCTTTTGATCGGCAAGCCCTAGGCTCAGTAGTTTAACCCACAGTGCCACCCGCGTCCCTTACACTTATAAACATGCAAAATAAAAATCTCAGACATACACATACACAACTGATCAGTTCTTAGTTCCCTGGCCAATGGATGAGGCCAGGGAGAGCTTCTCTATAGCTCTGCAGTCTCAGGATAGTCGTGACCAAGCTATTTCTTAGATTGGGGGAAGGGAGGAAGCATTTTCTGTCCAACAGATGGGAACAAGCTGTTTTTGTTATCCTTGTGTTGTTCTTCCTGGGAGGCCAGTGGTGTAGCCTCAGGTCAATTGGCAGTACTGACATCACTGAAAGCAAATGGGGGCAACCACAAGTGAGGGCAGCAGAAAAACATAAGCCATTTTTAAAAAGCAAGATGTTTTGAAATACTAGGTAAGGACCCCTGCATGGTTAAGTCCAGTCATAGGCGACTATATGGTTGTGGCACTCATCTTGCTTTCAGGCTGAAGGAGCCGGCATTTGTCCACAGACAGCTTTTAGGGTCATGTAGCCAGCAGGACTAAACTGCTTCTGGTGCAATGGGACACCGTGACAGAAGCCAGAGAGCACGGAAATGCCGTTTACCTTCCCATCTCAGTGGTACCTATTTATCTTCTTGCACTGGCGTGCTTTCGAACTGCTAGGTTGGCAGGAGCTGGGACAGAGCAATGGGAGCTCACCCCGTCGCGGGGATTTCAACTGCCAACCTTCCGAGCCCAAGAGGCTCAGTGGTTTAGACCACAGCGCCACCCTTTTTGAAATACTATGGGATAGGAGTAATGGAAAGGAGATGTTTCTGGTGATCCTGAAAATGTTCCTAATAAAATAGTTTGGTGTCAGCCTTGATTTTAAATGTACAGTGGTACCTCGGGTTACATATGCTTCAGGGTACATACGCTTCAGGTTACAGACTCTGCTAACCCAGAAATAGTGCTTCAGTTTAAGAACTTTGCTTCATGATGAGAACAGAAATTGTGCTCTGGTGGCGCAGCAGCAGCAGGAGGCCCCATTAACTAAAGTGGCGCTTCTGGTTAAGAACAGTTTCAGGTTAAGAACGGACCTCCGGAATGAATTAAGTACTTAACCCGAGGTACCACTGTACTGTATATGGTCTGACTTTAAAATATACTTGAAAATATCAAGGTTCTGGTGCAGGGTGTTCTTAAGTAGCCTATGTTTTTAAAGAGAAATGTTTGGGAGATATTGTTTACAGCTGGGGGAGTGTTAAGGGGTTGGTGTGTCAAGGGTTTACACTATTTTGCTTCTTTTGTTTGTAATATTAAGTTGTCATTTTAACAGGTTTTTAAATAGTTCTGCCCTGGCAGATCATTTATGGCAAAAAATAGGAAGCTAAGTTGGGAACACAGAGTATCTTTGTGCAGGAGCCCAAAAAGTAGATACAGTACATAAAGCACAATTAGCTATTTTGTGCGTTTAATCCCACCCACACAATACAGCTCACACACCGGTAAACATTTTCAGATGGATTTGGAGGACATTTTGTTTTGTTCTTGAGATCATAATATTTTCATGTATCACCCACATCAGTTGCTATGAAACAGACACAATGTCTTAAACTTTTGTTCAAATGTTGGGATTCAAACTCTCTGTGATAAGTGTTATCCTCGTAAATCTCTGGATGCTGAAGACTTGCTGTTTAACCTGAAACTCTTTACTGAATTTGCTACTAAGATTGGTTCTCTTTAACAATTATCAGGGAACCATGGAACCAACTTTTCTCTGGCTTCATGTCATTTATATATTTATAAAAGTATTTATATATTGCCTATGGCAACATCCCCAGCTGCTGTACATTAGGGATGGTAAAAAAATCCAACTCAGTTCATGTTGAAAGGTGAGCTTATCTAATTTGCATGCCCCTGCAAACAATGCAAGAACTGAGAAACAGCCTTCAAAATTTGCACTTCTCTGAATTTTGCAATGCAGTTCTCCATCCAAGTAATGTGTACAAAAATGCCTACACTGGGGGTAAATATCCATATATATTTATAAGTTAGTGAAAGTAACATATAAATTGCACCATTTAGGGAAAATTGCATTGCAGAAATGTGTGTAGCGGAATAAATTTGTATGAAAAATCCAGTGAATTTTCAGGAGGACTTTAAAAGAAATAAAAAATGGCAAACTGGAAATGTGGATAAGTGAACTCAAAACTGGTAAAAGGAGAAACTGAAATTGACAGATTCACCCATGCCTTCTCTCTCTCTCTCTCTCTCTCTCTCTCTCTCTCTCTCTCTCTCTCTCTCTCTGTCTGTCTCATCTAGCTCAATTTGGGACCTGAAGACTAGTCCTAAAGTCCTAACTAAGACAGTGTCCATTCCCCACAGCACATTGTCCTCTAGAAGGGCATCAGACCCTCTTCTTCCTGAATTTATTGCTCAGGGAAAACTTCCTTTTAACCTCTACTGCTGGCATCTACTGCTATTCTGATGCAATAACCTGCACACAGCTCCTTCCTCCTTTTTCCCAAGCTCTCTGATTCTTCTTGTAATTAAGCCTGTGTTGATTCTTCCAGGCAACTCACCATCTGCAGAGCAAGAAATACTGGCCTTGATGTGATTTTGCACATTTTATGCTCCCCAGCTGCCCCTCCTTAATTAATCTCACTTTTATGCCTATCATGGGGAGAGAATCGTATCACAGAAGGAGGCAAGGGCTTTCATCAAAGCTATGACAAATGGAAGGAGGGAGGGGGATGAAAAGGGAAGAGGAAAATCCAAATGGCAGGATGAACTGAGAGACCACCTGCAACACCGCACGGCATCATCCGCTGTGATTCCTCTGGAGTGCAAAGTAATTCAGTGTGTCTGGGAAATGGATGGTGTGGTTGGGGCAGATGTCATTCTTGGTGTGAACACACAAAGGCTGAAACAGTGGGCAGGGATGTATGTAGAAGTATAGGCTACCCTTTAGGTAATCCCACTCTCGTGGCCATAGAACTGTTGGCATGCAGAGGGTTGCAAGGCCAGCTGGCTAGCCCCAGCTGGGTTGTCTCCTTCCAGCTGTCCCGCTACGAAGACCCATCGGCCTCTGCTCCAACGTAAATCAGCGATCCAGGCTTCAAAGCCAGGGCACACTATATCAGCAGATAGAAACTGCGCACACAGAATAGGTGTGAGGCTTGTGAAAGCATACTACAACTACGCATTTATTAATCATAAATCAGGACAAAGAAACATGTCGTCTCTCTCTTTGTCTTCTCAGAGAGACAGGGAAAAGCAAAAGCTATACACACAACGGAAGTTCCCAGCAAGCTGTGCTGGTATGTAAACAGAAATGTGACATGCAACAATTCCATGTTTGCAACTAAAGGTGGAATGGAATTTTCCAACAATAACTTGTGAACATCAAGTGAACCTGACTATTGGGAGGTTCAGGACAGACGAAAGAAAGCACTTCTTCACACAATGCAGAGCTCGACTATGGAATTCATTCCCACAGGAGTGTCAGGGACTGGACTAAGGAGGAATAGTGGGGATCCCCCCCCCCCGAACCTTCCCGAGAAGAGGAGGACAGTATAGATTTAAAACAGTGGTTTGCAGAAGGGCACAGTTCAGAGGCTGCAGAAGGGAGAAGCTGGGAAATGTTGGGAGAGCAGCAGGAAGAAGAAACACCAGGGGAGAGACAGCTGACACACACAGTGTCTTTGGAAAGCATTCCTGCCCCCCCTCTCCCAGGACCTGGCGTACATTGAGAGTAGTGGAATAGAAAGCTCAGAGACAGAAAGCACAGATCAGCCGGTGCAGGGGTGACGTAGAATAGTAGAGACGGAGGGGTGGGACTTTACTCGGAGTAACTCCATTACTTCAACATAGAGGCACTTTCCAAAGTCTCCCTCTGTGTATATTGAATAAAGGACTTGGTAAGAACTCTTCTTGTTATCTACCCCTTGGCTGCCCACCATGGGAGGGATCGGATTCCTTGAAGCCTGACAAGGAGGCAGCGATGGCCACCAATTTGGATGGCTTTAAAAGAGGGTCGGACAAATTGATGGTGAAGAAGGTCATGGACCTGGAAGCAGTAATGCTTCTGAATTGCTGAAAAGCTCAGGAGGGGGAGAGTGCTTGTGGATTTCCTACAGGTTGTGATGGCCTGGGATTCGGACTCGGATGCTGAACCTGAGGGATCCCAGCCTGCACAGGATTCCCCGCCTCCAGAACCAGCTGAGTTGGGGCTGGGGCTTGAGCCTGAAGGGTCCTCACCTGTGCTGGATCCTCAGGTGCAGGCACCAGCTGAGTCTGCTCTGTCTCCTGAGGTGATGGAGGACCCATTGCCTGCAGGTGCTCCACTCTCGGCCCCGTCAGAGGAAGCTGAGGTTGCCTCTGGGTCTGGTAACCCTCCAGCCTCTCCTGAGCTGCAGAGGCTCAGGTCAGAGAGGTGGAGGGAACTAAGTTCCCGCAGGAGGAGTGCTCGCCTCCAGGCCAGGAGAGGTGAGTCACCAGAGGATCGGGGCCGCCCTATGCCCCGGGGGAGATAGAAGCCAGCCAGCCCCAGTCCCAAGTTGCGGGAGCAACATTGTTGGTTGATAGTTCCTGCCTGAACCCTGTCCTGCTTTCCTGCCTGAGCTCCTGACCTGCCCTGGCTCCCTGCTTGCAAGCCTGTTCCTGACTTCACGCGGCTCCCTGCCCTGCACCCAGCTTCAGCTACTGTGGACTGCCTCCCCATTGCACCTTTGACCACGGACCGGACTTGGACCTCGCCTCTCGGGTAACCCACGGGACCAGCACACATCACTCTCAGCTTGGCCCCTGTGAGAGCCTTTGTGGTGTCATGGTTAGAGTATTGGACTGTGACCTTGGAGACCAGAGTTTGAATTCTCATTCAGACATGAAGCTCATTGGATGCCCTTGAGTCAGTCACCATCTCTTAGCCTAATCTATGTCATGGGGTTGTTGTGAGGATGAAATGGGGAGGAGGCGAACCATGTACACCACACTGAACTCATCGGAAGATAAAGGTGGTGTTATAAATGAAATAAGCAACCAACAGCATGCTGGACTAGATCAGCTATTAGCCTGATACAGTAGGCTCTTCTTTATGTTCTTATATTATGTCCTTACCACAAATTAGCATGAAAGGTATGAATCAGTAACCTTAATCAGTAACCTTAACCAACCATAGGGAGATTTCTAAGCATGTACAACTGGATATTATCTAAGCCTCTTTTCATACCTTCATGCTACTTGTGTCTAAAAAGGAGCCTACATGCCTAGAGATGGAGCTTTCACATGTGACTGTGGCCCTTTCCCCAGTTTGAGCATTGATGTGTTCAAGATAATGTTTGTGCACACCTGTGTCTCTTCGATTCACAGGGAATCAGCTGTACCATTTTGAGAAGTGCAGTGATATAACGAGCCTATTCCTGAGCCCTACTGTGATGGCCTGGGATTCCGAGTCTGAGAGCGATCCGGAGGAATCCCAGCCGGCACAGGAGTCCCCGCCTCCAGGGCCGGCTGAACTGGGGCAAGGCCTAGATGCTGAGGAAACTCAAGAGCAGGCACCAGGTGAAGCCATTCTGGCCCCAGAGGTGCTGGAAGACTCAGTGGCCACAGGTGAGCCTCCTCCAGGGCCCAGTAACCCTTCGGCCTCTCCTGATCTGCAGAGGCTTAGGGCAGAGAGGCGAAGGGAACTGGTTGCCCCCAGGAGGAGTGCTCGCCTTAAGGCCAGAGTAGGCGGGGCTCCTGGGGGTCGGGACCGCCCCTGACCTTAGAAGAGGATAAAAGCCCACTCATCCCGGCCCCAGGTTGCGGGAGCAACGTCGTTGTTGGCTTCGGACCTTCCTGTGATCCTGATCCCTGCTCGGCCTCCTGTTCCTGACTATCCAGTACTCCTGTTCCCTGCTCGGCCTCCTGTTCCCGACCATCCGGTGTTCCTGTTACCTGCTCAGCCTTCTGTTCCAGCGTTCCGGTTCCCCGCCCGTCTCTCTGCATCGGACCTCACCCCGCTTCGTGTGGACTCTGCTACACTCACGGTACCTTACCCCCGGGACCAGCACAGTTTGCTCCCGCCACACCCGCACTCCCCCTTCGTAGGGGTGCGTTCGGGAAGAGCCAGAGGCCATGGAGGACCAGGCGGCTGCACTAGTGACTTTGGCCCAGGAGAACCAGGCCTTGACCCACACCGTGCAGCAGCTCAGTGACGCGGTCGTGGCACTTCAGCAACGCTTAGAAGCCCTACCAGCTCCTGGGGCCGACGCCCCGGCTCCTGGCAAGTACCCAGTGGCTTTGCCTGAGAAATTTGATGGAGCCCCGGTCAGCTTTCCTATGTTCCTGGCCCAGGCCAAGTTATATATCCAGGGGCGAGCCCGGAACTTTCCTGACGACCGCACCAAGGTGCACTTTTTGATTCGTTTGTTAAAGGACCAGGCGGCCAAGTGGGCGTTGCCGCTACTCAGGCAAGACTCCCCCTTGCTAGCAGACTATACGGGATTTTGCAATCGTTTGGAGGCCGCGTTCGGCAACCCCCAGAAAGGGAGTCAAGCCAACCGGGCGATTCGGTGTTTGAAACAGGGCAAGTCCACGGTGGCCGCATATAGAAGAAGAAGAGTTTGGATTTGATATCCCGCCTTTCACTCCCCTTCAGGAGTCTCAAAGCGGCTAACATTCTCCTTTCCCGTCCTCCCCCACAACAAACACTCTGTGAGGTGAGTGGGGCTGAGAGACTTCACAGAAGTGTGACTGGCCCAAGGTCACCCAGCAGCTGCATGTGGAGGAGCGGAGACACGAACCCGGTTTCCCAGATTACATGACTACCGCTCTTAACCACTACACCACGAAGTTTCGGCTGTTGGCACAGGACTTGACTTGGAATGATTCGGCACTGCGGGACCAGTATCTTGAAGGGCTTTCGGACGAGGTACTGGACCAGTTGGCCACAATGGAACGCCCCACCACGCTAGACACCCTCATTCAATGGAGTCTACAAATAGACGACTGGTTGGAAAATCGTCGTCAGGCTCGGGACCGCCGGCACCTCCAGTTCTTGGCCCCAGTGTCGACCAGCAGCCCCACGGGCCCAGCTAAGTCATTGGAGGAACCTATGCAGCTTGGGGCAGTGCGGCCATGCCTCTCCCCCGCAGAGAAGTCGCGGCGTCGGGAGGGGAATCTTTGTCTCTATTGTGGCGGAAGCGGACACTATGCAAGGTCCTGTCCTGAGAAACGCCAGCCGCAGGGAAACCACCAAACCCCAGTAGCTGATGGCCCTGGCTACCGGGGGTCCCAAACAGCACAGAATGGGGCCGCACCAAGTGAATTACAACACCTTATGGTTCCGGTACATCTATACCCTCCAGGAGGGCCATGGATTCTTACCCATGCGCTGGCGGATTCGGGCGCAACCCGCTCTTATATGGACGCTGCTTTTGCTGCCCAGCATCGGGTGCCACTGCGGAACAAGCCAGAACCGGTGCAGGTGGAGGCAATCGACGGACGGCCCCTGCGTTCGGGTGCCGTCACTCAGGAGACCCAGCCCCTGGTCCTGTGCCTCCAGCAGCACCGCGAGATGCGAACTCTGGATATTGCCTCCATGCCCCGGTTCCCCCTGGTGCTTGGGATGGACTGGCTGGAGGCTCACAATGTGCGGATTGACTGGGTCAAACGGACTGTACACTTCCCAGACCCCAGTTCTCCGGCTGAGACTGAGATGCTAGCGGCTGCGCCCACTGAGGAGGTTGCTGCAACGCTCCCCGCTGAATACCGGGACTATCACGACGTGTTTGAGGAACGGGGGGCAGACCAGCTGCCGCCGCATCGGTCCTTTGACTGTGGCATAGACCTCCAGCCCGGAGCGCCTCTACCGGTGAGTCGCTTATACTCGTTAACCGAGCCAGAGCGCGAGGCTTTACAGGACTTCTTGCGCAAGAACCTGGAGCGTGGGTTCATTAGGCCTTCTACCTCGCCCACTGCTGCGCCAGTGCTCTTTGTTAAAAAGAAATGTGGGGAGCTCCGCCTTTGCCATGATTACCGGGCCCTGAACAAAATCACCATCCCGGACCGGTACCCTTTGCCCCTTATTTCGGAGTTACTGGAGCGGGTGCAAGGGGCGCAGGTGTTCACCAAGCTAGACCTCCGGGGTGCCTACAATTTGATTCGGATCCGCGCCGGGGATGAGTGGAAGACCGCATTTGGGACCCGGTACGGTCAGTTCGAATACCTGGTTATGCCCTTTGGTTTGTGCAACGCGCCTGCTGTGTTCCAACGGTACATCAACCACGTGTTCCAGGACTTGCTAGACAAGTATGTGGTGGTGTACTTGGATGACATTCTGGTTTACTCCCGTGACCCGGCGTGCCACGAAGGCCATGTCTGGACCGTGCTGCAGCGCTTGCGCGAGCATCGTCTGTATGCAAAGCTCAGCAAGTGCGAGTTTCATCAGCGGTCAGTGGACTTCCTGGGTCACCGACTCTCACCAGGTGGGGTGCAGATGGATCCTGGGAAGGTGGCAGCGGTTCGAGAATGGGCGGCACCTCGGAACCGCAAGGACCTACAGCGTTTCCTGGGGTTCGCCAACTATTACCGAACCTTCATTGCGGACTATGCTCACCGCACCACCCCGTTGACCCGACTACTGCGCCCCAAGACGCCGTTTTCCTGGGACAAGGAGGCGGAGGAGGCGTTTCAAGGGTTGAAGGCCTGTTTCCAGAGAGCGCCAATCTTGCAACATCCGGATCCTTCTCGACCCTTTGTGGTAGAGACTGACGCCTCCAGTACGGCTCTCGGTGCCGTCTTGTCTCAGCAGCACGGACCGGAAGCGCCACTTTTACCCTGCGCCTTCTATTCCCGCCAGCTCCTCCCAGCGGAGCGTAACTATACTGTGTGGGAGCGGGAACTACTGGCCATCAAGGTTGCCTTTGAGGTCTGGCGCCACCATCTTGAGGGGGCACGACATCCGGTGGAGGTGAGAACCGACCACCAGAACCTGGAGTACCTCCAGACCACCCGCAAGCTGAACCAGAGACAGATCCGTTGGGCATTGTTCTTTTCCCGGTTCCAGTTTCGGATCCGCTACATCCCTAGCTCTCAGAATCAGAAGGTGGATGCTCTGTCCCGGAAACCTGAAGACAACGCAGACACGGTACAGCAAGCAGAACCCACCACGATTCTACCTTCGGCTGCATTCCTGGCCACCCAGGAGGCGCAGCCACTGCAGGTTCAGGTGCGGGAACAGCAGCGGGTCGACGCTTGGGCCCAGGATCGTCTCCGGGAGCTGGCTGAAGGGTCCAGTCCACAATATCCGGGGCTGGTCCTGCATCAGGGCCTGCTGCTGCACCACGGTCGTCTGTACGTCCCGCCAGGGCCACTACGGCTGGAGGTTCTCCGGATGGCCCATGATGCCCCAGCAGCGGGGCACTTTGGACGGTATCGGACCACCCATTTGGTCAGTCGGGATTTTTGGTGGCCCCGCCTGAAGCCTGACATGGCTCGCTACGTTGCTGGTTGTGATGTCTGCCGTCGCGCCAAGGGTCCTACCGGGCGACCCCCCGGCCTACTTCAGCCATTGCCAGTTCCACCGCGCCCTTGGCACACGGTTTCGTTGGACTTTATAGTGGAATTACCCTCGTCTCGTGGCTGTACCTGCCTTCTGGTTTTCTCCGACCATTTCACCAAGATGGTACACTGCGCTCCCTGTCCATCTGTACCCACAGCCAAGGAAACTGCGCAGCTGTACCTTCAGCATGTCTTCCGCCTGCATGGACTACCTGAGCGCGTGGTGTCTGACCGGGGCGTTCAGTTCACATCCCGGTTCTGGCGAGCATTACACCAGACCCTCGGGACAGAGGTCTGTCTCTCGTCAGCCTACCACCCACAGACCGATGGCCAGACGGAACGGGCGAACGCGGTGCTAGAGCAGTACCTCCGGTGTTACTGCAGCTACCAGCAGGATGACTGGGTCGACCACCTGGCATTGGCGGAGTTCGCCTATAACAACGCGGTGAATGCGTCCACCCAGCAGACCCCGTTCCAGGCCAGCTATGGTTATCATCCACGGCTGTTTCCAGAGGTGCTGCCGGCATCCGCGGTCCCGGCAGTGACAGAGTGGCTTCAAGAGCTCCAGTCCCAGCAACAGCTTTTGGTGGAGCAACTGCACCAGGCCAAGGAAGCGTACAAAGCCCAGGCCGACCGCCACCGCCAGGTGGGGCCGGAACTTCGCGTCGGTGACCTGGTTTGGCTCTCCACTCGCCATCTCCACCCTTCTCGACCTTCGCGGAAGCTGGACGCCCGGTTCACCGGCCCATTCCCTATCGTGAACCAGGTCTCGCCTGTGGCATTCCGTCTCCGGTTGCCAGCACACCTGAAGGTTCACCCGGTATTCCACAGGTCCCTTCTGAGTCCGGTGGCCCCACCCGACGAGTTCCACCCGAACCGTCCCCGACTGCAGCCAGTTTTGGTGCAGGGAGAGCCTGAGTACGAGGTGGAACGCATTCTGGACTCCCGATACCGCAGGGGAAGGCTGCAGTATCTCATTGACTGGAAGGGATATGGGCCAGAGGACCGTTCCTGGGAACCAGCGGCCAACGTCCACGCGCCTGCCTGCATCCGAGAGTTTCATGCGGCGTACCCCAGCAAGCCGGGTCCGGACCCTCAAGTGAGGGGGGGCCTGGGAGGGGGGATGGTGTGATGGCCTGGGATTCCGAGTCTGAGAGCGATCCGGAGGAATCCCAGCCGGCACAGGAGTCCCCGCCTCCAGGGCCAGCTGAACTGGGGCAAGGCCTAGATGCTGAGGAAACTCAAGAGCAGGCACCAGGTGAAGCCATTCTGGCCCCAGAGGTGCTGGAAGACTCAGTGGCCACAGGTGAGCCTCCTCCAGGGCCCAGTAACCCTTCGGCCTCTCCTGATCTGCAGAGGCTTAGGGCAGAGAGGCGAAGGGAACTGGTTGCCCCCAGGAGGAGTGCTCGCCTTAAGGCCAGAGTAGGCGGGGCTCCTGGGGGTCGGGACCGCCCCTGACCTTAGAAGAGGATAAAAGCCCACTCATCCCGGCCCCAGGTTGCGGGAGCAACGTCTTTGTTGGCTTCGGACCTTCCTGTGATCCTGATCCCTGCTCGGCCTCCTGTTCCTGACTATCCAGTACTCCTGTTCCCTGCTCGGCCTCCTGTTCCCGACCATCCGGTGTTCCTGTTACCTGCTCAGCCTTCTGTTCCAGCGTTCCGGTTCCCCGCCCGTCTCTCTGCATCGGACCTCGCCCCGCTTCGTGTGGACTCTGCTACACTCACGGTACCTTACCCCCGGGACCAGCACACCTACTGATCTGCAGAAGATAGCACCTAAAAGGCAACCATCTCATTCATTCATAATGCTGGAGTTTGGGCTCACCCACTAAGCTAATTGACAAAATAGCCCTCCACCTAACAAAATGCATTAATTATGGAATTAATTGGAAAAAGATACTGTCCAGATCTCTTGAGTTGTGGCCTTTTAAAAGATACGCAAAATTCATGGAAGAAGGATTACATTGTGTTTCTAAGTCACTTTGGGGGTAGATCTACACACAGGAAAAAACCACTATAAATAAGTCAGCAATTAGATGGTTATAACAAAAGAGAAAAACAACGCTATGGAAAACCACAAAGAATTTTTTTTGCTCTCCATCGCCATCTGGTGTTGCATATTTATAACACATCCAAAGCACTGTATTTTGACTAATGCAGCTGAGTCCTGGGTCACTTTTGGGAGGCAAGCAACTAAGTCATCATCATCATCATCTGTCAATGATTAGTATCCATTACAGTTAAATGGAACTTACATGAACATAGGTTGTACACTTCTCAATTCCAAATGCTGGTGGTGATGAACAAGGGAAAGCCCTGCTTAAGAATGTAAGAAGGTATAGTTCTCCATTCCGCTCTATATTTGTCACATCTGTTTCTGTTCTGCTGCAGCTCATCTTCGGCCCAAACTGACATTATTTGACTTGCTGTCTGCTGAAGTGAAGTTACATAACTTATGACATTCACACAATTAATTGCTTAAATTATGTAATCACATTGTCATTATGTTATTCTAACCCATTCTGTGCAAAGAAAATGAAATGCAAGTCAGGAAGAAACACAATGTATTACATTTGTGGACTGAAATCAAGAACAACTGACAGTGAATACATACAACGGAATACGTTCTAGTCCATCTGCAATTTCTGCTGCTGTCTCCTTTTTCATCAGGATCCTCCAACATCCCTTGCCCTGTCTGTGTGTTCCGTGGGACATCTGGCTTCCTGTTGTTGGGAAAAGATTCTGGACTAGATTATCTGGGTAGCGTATTGAGTCTGCTGGCTTGTCATATCAGGAAGTGCTTGAGTCAGCTCTCAGATGCTTTGCTTCAGTCCCAGTTCTGTATTGCAAGCAGCAGTCTGCTGTATCACTTTTTTTAATCTGCAAGCCAGTTTTTATTAAAGTTGTGGCTGCTTATGCATGCTCTGTGTGATCTGCTCTTCATAGTATTTTTCAATCATGGTCCGATACAGGAAGGCAATTCTGATAATATATGATACGATGCTTATTTTGAAAAGAATATTAAGTACACAATCTATAAGAAAATGTTGCTACTGCCATTCAGAATTGAAACCCACTGTGTCTATTCACATTCCTGGGTAAGGAATACCTATTCAAAAGTCATGGCATACTACAGGCGGTTAGAAATCTATCAGCTTTGGGGGTGCTGTTTCATGTTGAGCCCAGCAAGATTTGAGGCATACCTATGACACTTCAAATAATGAAGATGAGCCGAAATATATAATAGGTTATTAATTTGACTCTCACACTGGCACCACAAGGAGAAATAAACTTTTGTTGTAATGCCCAACCAGAATATCTGAAATGCATGCTTCTTCATGTACAAGCAAAACATTTCATTGTTTTAATACAGCACCCAGGATTTAGTCCCCTTCACAACATCTCTGGCACTGGGCTTGGGTCAGGGGTGCCCTTCAGAGACAGAAGCAACTTTGGGACTTGAATGCCTGGATTTTGGCTGTGAGTCCTGGAAGACCTGCTCCTTGCAGGCCTTTTCCCACCTGGCCTGGGAGAGCAGTGCCCTGACTGGCTCCAGCTGCAAAATACTCTTGAGTTGGTGTATTATTGGGGTGAGTTTGTTGCTGTTGGGACATGGGTGGCACTGTGGGTTAAACCACAGAGCCTAGGACTTGCCGATCAGAAGGTTGGCGGTTCGAATCCCCACAACAGGGTGAGCTCCCATTGCTCGGTCCCTGCTCCTGCCAACCTAGCAGTTTGAAAGCATGTCAAAGTGCAAGTAGATAAATAGGTACCACTCCAGTGGGAAGGTAAACGGCGTTTCCGTGTGCTGCCCTGGTTTGCCAGAAGGGGCTTACTCATGCTGGCCACATGACCCGGAAGCTGTACGCCAGCTCCCTCGGCCAATAAAGTGAGATGAGCACTGCAACCCCAGAGTCGGTCACGACTGGACCTAATAGTCAGGGGTGGGTCCCTTTACCTTTACCTTGTTGCTGTTATTGATATTATTATTTTGTATCTTTATTTTTAGATCTTGTTATGATTTAATGTGGAAATTGTTGATTTAGTTGTGTACTCTTTGATGTATGTTATTTATAGTTTATTGACTACTTTTGTTATGCTGTAATTATGTGTTTTTTCCATGTTGTAAGCTGCCTTGGACATTGTTTTAACTGTAGATCGGTGGCGTACAAATAAAATAATGGATGGATGGATGGATTGCATCTTTGGGGAACGGTTGTAGCTCATTAGTAGAACATCTGTTTCTGTTGGGAGCCACCCAGAGTGGCTGGGATAACCCAGTACGATGGGTGGCTTATAAGATAGGGCTGGAAGTGATCCCTGTCTGAAGCCCTGGCTAGTTGTCTAGTCGGTGTGGACAATACTGAGCTTAATGGTCCAATAGTCTGACTCAGTATAAGGCAGCTTCCCATGTTGCTATGGAAAAGAAATTTTGACTAAGGCTCCATTTTTTTAAAAAATGTTGTAAAGGACTAAGACAGAAAACATTCATAAGAAGAGTCCATGCTGTGATGGGAAATCCACCAGAAGGAAATGTATTTGAGAGTCCTCCAACATACCCAGTCGCTCTATGGCAGTACAGTGGTACCTTGGGTTACATATGCTTCGGGTTACAGACTCCGCTAACCCAGAAATAGTACCTCGAGTTAAGAACTTTGCTTCAGGATGAGAACAGAAATCGTGCTCTGGGGGTGCGGCTGCAACAGGAGGCCCCAATAGCTAAAGTGGTGCTTCAGGTTAAGAACAGACCTCCGGAACGAATTAAGTACTTAACCCGAGGTACCACTGTATATTCTGAATTCCCTTCACCATTTTGTTTTAGAAAAAATTCCATGGCAAATTCATTCTCAGTTTTACCAGCTTCACCCACTGGATGAAGAGTTTTGGTTTTCCTCCTTGTCCCCATCCACAGTGGATTCCCAACAAAAGGATACGAGAAGGAGATGCAATCCATAGCACAACTTAATTTAGAGACCTTCATTAATATTTTCTGAGAGATTGAAGCTTGGATTGAAATACGATCTGGAGATAGACGTGTCCAGAACCCCCACTGCAGACTTCCAGTTTTCTTGCAAATTTCGCTTTAGGTGAAATTCCGTAGAGATTCATTGAAATTTCACAGGGTTGTTTCACACATCTTTTAATTAAAACAGAAGAATACAGTGGAGATGAAGCAAATAATCTTGCCATGTGGCCAGATGCTTCCCTTCTAATGTGTGCTTGCAAGTTTCTTTCAAGTGTGTCTTGAGATGCATACATATCTCAAATCTTTCAGCCCAGCTAAATGCTATGCCTTTTTCTCAGAGGAAATAGGATGGTTCCTCATCAACATAAGCATTTTGTTGTCTTTGATTAAAGCAATCATTCTCACTTTGTGAATATTGCAACAGTAGCACATTGCATCAATATATGGCTCTATTTTTGTCTGGTAGGAGATTGTGGCTGCCCTAATCCATTTGGTTAATTTCCCTCTGCGATCCTTTCTGTCCCAGAGCAGGGAGAAATGAGGCACACAGTACAACTGTACACACAAAAAAAAAAAAAATGCAGTGTAGCCTAGCTATTTTAGGGGATGTGACATTAAGCACAGATGCAAATTCACTTGGTTTAGGCAGAATGCATCTCCTCTTATATGTTGCTGGATTCCACCTCCCATCAACTCCTGTCCGTATGGCCCAATGGTCAGGGATGCTTGAAGTCTAGCAACCTCTGGATGCCTACAGATTTCTTATCCCTGATGTAGACAGTCAGAATTGGAGGCCATTGTGCTTCTTCACAATACATTCCTCTTCAAGGGGAATAACACTTCTGTACAACGTCCAAGGTCCAAGGTCCTAGGACAGTTCTCAACGAGGATGGCAATTTTTAATGAGTGATAAAGACAAAGGATAATTCATTGACTCATATTTGATCCCATCTACTCCCCAAAGTAGCTTAGCATAAGTAACATAACTTGTGAGGGGTCAAGATTGCAATATAAGATTGTTGAGTTGGTCAGTAAATGACTACTTATCTTAAGAGTCATTTGGAAGCAATCCCGCTTGATGGGATCTTGAAGGGCTTGAGTGTTCATTTTGCGCCTTGGTTTCCTTCCTTGAAACCTGCGTTGAGGTATAATCTTGATAGCCATCATGGAGCGTATCAGTCGATGATCTGTCCAGCAGTCATCGGCGCTCGTCATAGCTCTGTTAAGGAGCACATCATGGTGATCTTTAGCACGGACAATAACATAGTCTAAGAGGTGCCAGTGGTTTGACCGAGGATGCCTCCATGAAGTTTTAAATTTATTTTTCTGTCGAAATAATGCTGGTGGTCAACAAAAAAGGTTTAAAGACTGTCTCAAGGCAAATCTAAAAAAATGTAGTATAAACACCAACAATTGGGAAACACTGGCCTGCGAGCGCTCCAGTTGGAGAACAGCCTTTACCAAAGGTGTCATGGGCTTTGAAGACACTTGAAATCAGGACACAAGGGAGAAACATGCTAGGAGGAAGGCACGCTTGGCAAATCCACACTGTGATCAGCTCCTGCCCGGAAACCAATGTCCCCAGTGTGGAAGGATGTGTGGGTCCAGAATTGGCCTCCACAGTCACTTATGGACTCGTTGTTAAAATCGTGTTTATTGAAGACAATCTTACTCAGCTACGAAGAAGAAGACGACTTATCTTAAAGGAGTTCAAGTCTTTAGACCAGATGAATGACAAACTATGGCACTAAAGAGCCTTATTATCTTAATGATTCCTGCATTGAGAAATCCTGGAGAAACAGTGAGCACAGGACTGAATATGCATAAATGTTGTTCAAATCTCAAAAAGGAAGCAAAGATAGATCCAGGAAATGACAGACCAGTCTGACTTCAGCATGAGGGAAGATTTATCATAAAAGAGTCACCTTGTAAGCATCTTGATAGCAATGCAGTGATCGCCAGGAGCCACTATTTATAGGTCAAGAATAAATTTTTCTGTTAAAAAAAATATCCAAGACACATTCTGGTCATTGGAAACAGTGTCTGGGCGGAAAATGGGAAATTGGACATATGGCAACCCATGTCAGAAGTGTTGATTTCACTTTTTGAAACATGGCAACCCTAATCATCTTGATTTCAGCAATGCCTTTGGCCAAGCCCTTCCATGATATTCTGATTAGCAAACTGGCTAAACGTGGGCTATCTAAAGGACTGTCTGCTCCCATGTGAGCCTTCAAGTGAAGTAAGATAGGTGTTGGATATGGGGGCTTTTCAGATGTAGTACCTCTATTGGCCTGGAGCTACACTTACTTTGTTTTAGTTGCCAGTGAAAACTTTATTATTTATTGATGTGAGTGCTGTATTTAGGCAGGAACAGGGCATGGATTCCAGTATCAGAATGAGTTCATATGCCTCAATACATTGGGCAGGTTTCATCTAATATGTCCCAGCAGCAGAAATCCTATACAACGATGACCACTTGTACATACATTTTCCTCCCCCTGAACCCCCTGGCACACCCCACATCTGTCTCAGGGGAATGAGAAAACCCCCAAAACAGTACATAGGGGAAGAAGGGAGGGATTGTCCAAATTGATGGAGTGAATGATCACTTTGTTTCAGCTTTGAATTCCTCCCATTATGCTTGTCTTACGGAAACTCAGGTAGTTTTCCTTCAAATGCCTCGGATGTTTTGCTTTGGCAGGAACTCCCAAATTCACCTGAAATGTCACCTTCGGAAAACAATGCTGGACCTTGGAATGGCAGAATTATTAATTGTTTGTGTAGTGCTGAGATTCCTGGCAGATGCAATGAGGAATGTTTGCCCTCCAGTGGGGCTTAGCTAAAACCAAGTGCAGTTTAGCTAGGACAGGAACTGATCCGCAAACTTCTTAAAATGTATGCTGTGCAAATGGTACTCTTTTTTTTGAATTTGCAAGTGCTAGCACAGTTGTTTTCAGCTCCTGTATTCCTTGAAATTGTCTCATAAATATGTGGCTATCTTGAATAAGCACCTAATGGGAATCAAAGCAAAATAATAAGAATGGAATTTTTTATTCATATTCAAGCACAGAATAAACATTATGGAAAAAGTCGCACAAATGTAATTCACACGCATTATGATGTTATGCGAAAATAGCAATTCATTCTATAAAATGGACTGTTTTTCTTCAAAATCGCAGCACAGAGCCAAGAATAGCCTCTGCAGAACTGTTACTTTTCTCTTGAGCAACAAATGATATTTTCAGTAATTCATGGAGTTGTAGAACCACAGGATTTGGAAGGCATACAAAATGTTGTTGTTGTTGTTGTTGTTGTTGTTGTTGTTGTTGTTGTTTTTTAAGAAAAGCTCCTCCCCAATCCAGAGGCTGGACCATCCATCCAGAGAAGAGATTTCTGCCAACTGATTGCTACAGATGCTACCTTTGCCTCTTACAGGCATCTATTGTGCTACATATTTGTTATTTCTCTTAATCTCCGAACTGAAAAAATGTCTGTGGAAGACTGAAGGAGAAGCCTGTGGTGACTGACTAGAGATTTCATTCTCGTTCCATAGTTCTTGCGTGTGTGACTGCTGGGCAGCCCAAGGGCAGAGTTCATAAACCATGAAGACTTTTTCCTCTCTTGCTTCAGCCTAGACTCTGAAAACTTGGGAACAAGTACTGTTTGGATGACTCACCACATTGCTAACTAGAGATGAATGGATTGATTTTGCATGTATCTATTCAGAAGCCCTTTCTCCCTTGTTCCCACATTAATCTGTGCAATTTTTTAAAAAACATATTGAAAATTCACATTTAACTCTATTTAAGCAATGTTTTCTAGGGGTGTACACTGACCATGGGACGCGGGTGGCGCTGTGGGTTAAACCACAAAGCCTAGGACTTGGCAATCAGAAGGTTGGCGGTTTGAATCCCCACGATGGGGTGAGCTCCCGTTGCTTGGTCCCTGCTCCTGCCAACCTAGCAGTTCGAAAACACATCAAAGTGCAAATAGATAAATAGGTACCGCTCCGGTGGGAAGGTAAATGGCGTTTCTGTGTGCTGCTCTGGTTCGCCAGAAGTGTCATGCTGGCCACATGACCCGGAAGCTGTCTGTGGACAAACGCTGGCTCCCTCGGCCAATAAAGCGAGATGAGCGCCGCAACCCAAGAGTCGGTCACGACTGGACCTAATGGTCAGGGGTCCCTTTACCTTTAAACTGACCATAAGACTTAAATTTACATGTTTTGACACAGGGTAGGTGGGCTGGGTGAAGTTTAGGTGAGCTTGTCTCCAGTCACTATATTCACATGCAACATTTGTTGGTAGAGGCACTTAAATAATGCAGAGTCCAGAGAGAAAATGAGATTTCAAAACAAACCAAACCAAGCAATGCACAACTTGAGGAAAAAGAAACAAAGGGTGTTTGCCTTTTCGATGGGACCTTTTCAGAGCAGGATTAGAGTTGAAGATACATCCATAAGAAAGCTCCCTCACAGCCAGAGAGTCTATCAGAGCAGGTGCTGTCACACTGAGGATCATGACAGCTTTCTGGGTTGCTATGCAACACTGAGAACAGAATTAACCCTTTAGTTACACACTGAATGATCTTGGCTGCTGCACTTCCAACAAGACATGCATGCGAGCAGCATATTCAAATAGTTTATAGCTATAGCAGATCCTGGGGATGTGGGTGGAGCTATGGTCGAAACCACTGAGCCTCTTGGGCTTGCCAATCAGAAGGTCGGCAGTTCAAATCCGCGTGACGGAGTGAGCTCCTGTTGCTCTGTCCCAGCTCCTGCCAACCTAGCAGTTCGAAAGCATGACAAAAAGTGCAAGTAGATAAATAGGTATCGCTCCACTGGGAAGGAAACAGTGTTTCCGTGCGTTGCTCTGGTTTCGGTGTTCTGTTGCACCAGAAACAGCTTAGTCATGCTGGCCACATGACCTGGAAAAACTGTCTGCGGACAAACGCCGGCTCCCTTGGCCTGTAAAGCGAGATGAGCACTGCAACCCCAGAGTCATCCACGACTGGACTTAACTACCAGGGGTCCTTTACCTTTTTTTAATAACAGATCCATTCAGTTCAGCCATAAGCTATATCATGAGGAAAAAGGGGAGAATATTCAAACTTCTGAAGAACAAGGAAATGTCTAGTTCCCTCAACAATACCATCACCTATATGAAAGCAGAATCCATTCAATTGACCCTTGTCTAATCTACCTGCAGCGTTTTCTCCTGGAAAAATGAAGCAACACAGAGAAATTCCTTTGAATTCTGTAAGGTTCTCTGATCTATAGCTATAGATGGTCCTGTTGGCTATTTGCAGATTAGTTGCACTGCAGAAGGCGTGCTGGGGAGACCACACATTACAAGGAACACAAAAATAACTTTTGCTAGGTTTTAATAACAATAACAAAAACTCCTTTTACACTAAATATATCAATAAGCATGACCCATCCACCAGGGTACTGAGAGAGCTAGGTGCTGCTCTTTATATACTATACCCAACAGCTTAATTAACATAACTTAACAGCACCTGCTGTACTGCTTCACAGCTGTAAAACTAGGTCACGTTATTTGCTCTGGCCATTAAAGAAATGCACATCTTGTGGAACAATAATGAACCTTCAAATTTAAAGAGACCATTCAACAGATTCGTGATGGCGTTCCTGAGTAAGTACCGTTTGAGCCGATGAGTATAGAATGATGGCATCTTACCCACACATTCTGGGGATGGCGCTTATACGCAAAAGTGCATATACTCAAACTGTCTCCATGCAAGCATCCCTAGCATTTCAGAGCTGGTGCAGCCCATACCCCAAGCAAGGCAAAGAGCTTAAAAGCTCTTTTTGCCCTGGGAAAACCCAGTGTTTCTTTCATTTAACTTGAGGGATACCAACCAGCTGTCCTTCAACTGTGTATGGTTGAAATTGCATGAGTTAAGATGTGATCATACTGTACTCGTTTTCTCACTGGACCAACTATGATGATGAATTGTGGAACTTTATAGAAAGAAAGTTCTGTATGCTTCTAAATAAAGTTCTGTATGCTTTAAAAATGCACTCATCTGCTCTCAAAGAAACTCACAGAATTTGCATTCGGTTCAGTTCAATATGTTTGCTTCACCCAAGCAGTTTGCCAGCCAAGGCATTCACATTAATCCTTGATATTAACTAGATTTTTTATGTCTCTCTTCTCAATACACCAGATGTAACCCTTATTAGTCAGACATTTCTCTGATAATTTAGTACCTCTGGCATGTGGCTTTCTCCATAATTTCACTTGTCATAATAGTTTTGCTGATGATCTCCTCCCCCTCACCACACTTTCTTCAGGGCCCAATGAACACTGCATAAGCAATCAAATGTCTTCTCCCTCACCCCCACTTCCTGCATTGTTGGAGAACCTTTTACTGAAGGCTTAACTGATCTAATCCAAAATATTATGCAATGGAACTTAAGAGAGGGAGCAATCCTGGTTAGTTGCTTTTTTTGTATTACAGTGGAAGATGCCTGGACATCTCGGATCTTGAAGCAACTTTTCACAAGGGTCAAGCAGCTATGCCTACTTTCATCACAACTTTAGAAAAAATAGCCCTGGTCTTGGTCACTCATGCACTTGGTTCATCCTTTCCAGACGGCTGTTTTTTTTGTTTTGTTTTTTTTATATGTGAATCGGTCTTTCGAGATAGCTGTCAAAATACTAGCCAGAACACAGGAATTGGATAATGTAATTTATTATTGCTACTAATACATTACCATTTTCCACACAAATCCCTTTGTTGCATAATAATAATATATAACAATAACAATAATAATGATGATGATAATGATAATGATAATGATAATGATAATAATTTATACCCCACCCATCTGGCTGGGTTTCCCAGCCACTCTGGGTGGCTTCCAAACCAAATACAGTGGTACCTCAGGTTACATACACTTCAGGTTACTTACGCTTCAGGTTACAGACTCCGCTAACCCAGAAATAGTGCTTCAGGTTAAGAACTTTGCTTCAGGATGAGAACAGAAATCGTGCTCCGGCGGCGCGGCGGCAGCAGGAGGCCCCATTAGCTAAAGTGGTGCTTCAGGTTAAGAACAGTTTCAGGTTAAGTACAGACCTCCGGAACGAATTAAGTACTTAACCTGAGGTACCACTGTATTAGAAACAATACAGCATAGGCATCTTTGGCAATACACTTACAATCGGACAGAATCTACTCAGTCCATCAAAGGCCTAAGGGAAAGCTAAGTCTTTACCTGGTCCTGAAAAGGAGTTGGTGAAGGTCCCAGGTGGAACTCACTGGGAACAACATTCTACAGAGGAGGAGCCACAACTGAAAAGACCTACCAGCCTTGTCATCAACCTCCGAGCTTCTCTCAGAGTAAGGACCCAGACAAGAGCCTCAGCTATTCTACAGCAGAGAAGTAGTCTCTCCTGGGAGATTGAAGACTCTCCTTCCTTGGGAGTTTTAAAGCAGAGGTTGGATGGCCATCTGTCATGGATGCTTTAGCTGAGATTCCTGCATTGCAGGGGATTCAACTGGATGATCCCTTCCAACTCTACAGTCCTATGATTCTAACTGCATTAGCTAGCAAATTAGCGGTGCACCCGACTGGCATGTTCTCTCCCTCCTGGTCGATCGTTCGGGAGCTTCAAAAGCTTTCTTCTGCCTGAACATCACAGTGACTGATACCAACCGACACTGCCACACTTAGGGATCCGCAGAGTTTGCGCATCATGTGTGACAGACCTCAGCAACTCAGCATTTTGGCCAATCTTCTTTATTTATATATAAACACACATGGAGCTCTGCAACATGGCTCCCTCTCTCTCTAGCATCAGACAGCAAAGAGAAAAAAGAACAGAGGACAATAGTCCCACTTCACAGAACACAGTGACACAAACATCCTGTCTCCATCATTTCCCACTCTGTGGAGTCAAAACATATACCGTCATGTGATAGACAAAAATCCCATGATGGCAATCATGGAGCGGGAATTTTAACACTATGGGCCTCGCCCAAGGGAACAATCTCTTTCTCAAAGAAGGGATCACTGAGAGCCAGTGTGGTGTAGTGGTTAAGAGCGGTAGGCTCATAATCTGGTGAACCGGGTTCAATTCCCCGCTCCTCCACATGCAGCTGCTGGGTGACCTTGGGCTAGTCACACTTCTCTGAAGTCTCTCAGCCCCACTCACCTCACAGAGTGTTGGTTGTGGGGGAGGAAGGGAAAGGAGAATGTTAGCCGCTTTGAGACTCCTTCGGGTAGTGATAAAGTAGGATATCAAATCCAAACTCCTCCTCCTCCTCCTCCTCATCTTCTTCTATAGTGACATGTAGTTTAGGTTTAGCACTCATTCCCATATTTTCTGCAAACATATTTTTTTCTGGAAGCAAACAGCATGGAAATGAGCACTAAACTTGCACTATATATTTCACCATAATTCCAGAGATTGCTTCTACAGACTGATTCCTCTACTTTTTTTAAGAGTTCCCCCTTCCCTTCCTGCGTATACCTGAGTCTGGGATGCAGTGGCAACTGGCCCACTGGAAACATTCATCATCATCATCATTATCCTCATTTGCTCCTCATTCTCCTCCTCTTGCTTGCAAAATGTAGTATCTACCACATGCCTTGCAATATCTACCACATGCCTTGCAAAATTAAATATTAATCCATGTTTCTACATACACTCAATCCTGCCCAAGTTAAATAAAACACAGCTAATGAAACCTCTTGCTTTAAAGTCTGCTCATATTCATCACTGCTATGTTTGTGCAAAGAAATTGTTTTCCCCCTGACATTTTAATGTAACGATCACATGACCCCAGACATTAATTATTTCCATGAGCTAGTTAGCAGATGGGTCCTTCAGGGCCTATGGCATCTAAAAGTCAATTAATCCTCCGAGTCTTCGTTGGATTGTTGGATAATATTTTAGCTGGGCTATTAAGCGACCAAGTGAAGTCTTTCATTAGCTGGCAGGGGAGGAAGTTGCACAAATATCTCTTGTGCTTTTGGGGCATCTAGATGGGTCATATATTTGCTATACAGATCAGAGCATGATAAGAGCATGTTTGGTGCAATGAATGCAGCTCTCCTGGTGCCCAAAGTTGCGCACAAACAGGAAAGGGTTTCTTGCTCCTTCCTTTCTCCCTCCAGCTTCTCCCTGGGCATGAGGAGGGTAGTGCCTGACCTTGGAATCACCTGCTTCTGCCCTCTCCCATGCTTCTCCAGTCGCAGAAACTTGCCTCACTGATGAGTCCTCCCAGGCGCCAGCCGTTTCTCAACTGGGGCTGGAACTAAACCCTATAATTCACACTGGCAATTCTGCAAGGCCTCCCAAGGAGAATATCAAGCAATTTTAACCTGTACCCCCCAAAATTCTCTTAGCAACACACACTTCCTTGTCCCTCCCACACTTTTATATTTGGACTCAGAGAAGGTCTGCACACATTTCTGTCAAATCTACAGTTCTCAGGCCAATCAGGACTCTGCACCACTAAGTCAATCCTAATCCAAAATTATACCTATGATGAGAAAGTCACTGCTGTGCATCTCTGGGTGCAAAACCCATGTGAAATGTGAGTGTTAAAACTGCCAGCTTTTCAGCCCCTGTTGTGAAGGTTCTCCCTCCTTGTTGGTATGAAGGCTATTGCAGCCTCTGACTATAGGATGACATAGAACTACTTGATTTGCAGTACTTCCTGCCTTCTGAGCATGCTCAGAGCTGTTCCCTTGAAGGCCACACATCCAAACAACTCAAAGCATCTTCTTTGTAGCTAGCCAAGAGAAGGGTGTGGTTGCTAGTTTGAGCAGCTTGTTTTTTATTAATATTTAAGAGAGACTGGTAGTGGACACAGTGTAAATATCTTTCTATAATAAATAGTTTCAGGGCCTCTGAGCAGGATTAGGGGCATGTGATTTGCCGCACTGAAGTGCAATCAGATCTCAGCTTCTGTATGCAGCTTGCATCCCTTCTCAAATGCTTGCAATGCCAGACTACCGTAAACTGTAATGAGAGGTACACTCATTCCACCTGCAGATCTCCACAGCTATTCCTTCCCTGAGATGTGCACATCACAAGGGTGCTGGGGATCTTCCATGAGGTTTGAACTCTTGCTGAATTTTATTTGCTTACAAAGTGGTTAGAAACTGTTGTGCCCCTTTCCCATAGAAAACCCACACAGTAGCAATAGTTTAAAAACACCACAAAACCAGCAAAAAATATAACAATCGTAGCTCAATTGTAACTCCTCCCCAGACATGAAGAGCAAGTTATATGTATGTAAAGCTGTAGAGACAAGAATGTATGGCACCAAGTGGTGGAAGCAGAAAGTGCAGAGAAAGCATAATGTCCAAAACCACCACTCCACACTCATTTGCATGTTGGATAGAGCTGCACTTGACATTTTATTGTAACCGTTGGAATAACTGTTGGGCCACTTGAGCTTCCATGTCAACTAGCTCCTTGTCACTCAGTAAGAGTGTTGGTGCTGGTTCACTTGAGCATAAGAAGCCTTTGGAGAGCAGGGGTCACAGATCTGCTAGGGAAAAGAGGGGACCTTCTCTTTGTGAAGGAGAGAAAAGTGAAGAGCTGGACTGGATTCCTGTAGAATGCTTCAATTAGGGGGTTATTAAGCTTCACTGTCTGGAACAATTCCAGTTGAAATCGCTATTATTGAAATCCACCTAGGGAGTGAAGCTTAGAGATATCCTAGACCTGGCTTAGACCTGCAGAGCAATGGAAACCATCCTCTGCTGCCATCTGTTGGAGTCCCCTCTTGCAACTCACCCCAGTTGCTGCTGAGGCCTCTCTGCTGCCACCTTCTGGTTGGAGTTCTTTACACTCTCAATTCTGCATCTGGAAGAAACCCACCCATCGGTTGGATCCCTAAACTGACTGTAAGGCCTAAGGGAACGGACTTCCTTTGGCATTGCTGGCCCTTGGAAGAGGTTGAGACCTTCTTGACTGAAATTTATTTGTGTATGGCTTCCTAAATTGTTAATTTCTGGTTGTTAGCTGAGCATATGCCGTTGCTCACAGATACCTTGAGACAGGATATGAATTGTGAGAAGGCTGCAACTCACACATTCAAATTGGGGTCCCGGTTTTCCTGCATAGGGGCTTGAGGCAGAAGAATAACCAAAGGGTTATGTGTACATAAGTATTAAAAGATGCAGGTGCTAAAGCTACTTGTTGGAAATGGATTCTCATTTCTCCATTCAAATACAGGTCACTCCACTTCTGTACCATATTGGGTGTGCATTTTGTTTTTATTTCTTTTAATGCAAGCATGCAAATACAGTGTTATTGTTTATTTATTACCCGCCCTTCACCCCAAGCTCTCAGCATGGGTCACAATATTACAAACAGTTAAAAAACAAATTGCAACCACAAAAATAAGACGGTGTCCTAAAAATATGAACCCCAAGTGTCCAAAGCCAGGGTAAATAAATGCATCTTCAATATCCTCTGGAAACTGTACAATGAAGGTGCCTATTTGCTCCGATGAAAATAGGGACGTCCCATTCCATAATGCTAATTTTACTATTTATACCCCACACATCTGACTGTGTTGCCCCAGCCACTCTGGGCAGCTTCCAACATATATAAAAACATAATATATAAAAACATTTTTTAAAAAAAAAAACCCCTTCCCTATACAGGATTGCCTTCAGATGGCTCAAGGGTTGGATAACTCCATACCCTCCAACAATTCTCCAATGAAAATAGGGACATCCTGAGGAAAAGTGGGACATTCAGGGATCAAATTGGAAACGAGGATAGCTTCTCTAAATCAGGGATGTCCCTGGAAAATAGGGGCACTTGGAGGGTCTGCTGTGTGGAGAGGGAGTTCCACAACTTAGGGGCTACCGCAGAGAAGGTCCTCTCTCAGACCATCATGACCCTAAGCCTCTGAGGGCAGAGAAATTACCAAGAGGGCCCCCTCCACTGATCTTAGCACCAGACAGGATCTGCAGGGAAAGAGGTGATCTTTCAGATATTCAGGGCCTGAGTTGTGTAGGGAATACGTTTTTTGCAAGTAATTTCCCCTAATATAGCACATTTTGCAAGAAATTTCACTAATGTGCACATTTTGGTGCCTGCTTTACCCCACGGTGTGCATTTAAAAACAATGGCATTGTTTTATAGGAGCAATGTGTCACAAAATCCAGAGAAGTGTGATTTGTGAGGGACGGCCATTTCACTTTGTGCATTTGTTTGGAAAGTGCAATATAGGTAGGTTTGCATTAAAATGAAAACCAAATGACTTTTCTCCCCTTCTCTAATCTCTATATGGTACAGAATAAGGCCAGTACAGCCACAGCCCAAGAGTGCTTCATTTTGCCACTGTCACACAGGATAATAGTAGGGAGATAGCAAACGCGTTAAAGATAGGCATGGATTGGAAAAGTGATATTCTGTTGTGGGCAAGATATATTTCTCCCGTTATCTGACAGGAAAAGAGAATAACATTCTTGCTTTTTTATCAAGTGTTCAATAAAACAAAGTTTCAATGATATTGCAATGTCCTGAAAATCGTTTTAAGTGTTATTGTCAAACCCCTTCAAGTGTCAGTGCACAGCACTGTGTTCAGAGTTTTGTAGAAATGTGCTGGATTAGCAGATAGGGAGAGTCCAGTGGTGAGCTCTGTTCTGGGATGCCACAGGTCTCAAACTCATGAGAAGCTGAGCTATACACTCAGAACTTTGGTCTACCTAGCTCAATATTGTCTTGAAGACTATTTGCCAGGGTTTCAGGCAGGGGACCAGTCCTACTTGGAGACTGGACCATGGACTGTTTGCATCCAAAGTTGATGTTCCACCACTGAGATATGGCCCTTCCCACATGCCAAGAATAGGGAATGTTTTTCAGCCCAAAACCTACATTCTCTTCTAGGCAATTCTCTTCTAGGTGGTAGATGGGGCCAGAGGCAAGAGCGAGCAGACCAATAAATGTAAAATCTACCTTTCTACAGTTGGATAGTCTAGATGCACAGCTCTCTATATTCCTGAGGCATTGTCAGGGTCCAAGACACATTCAATCCAGGCAAAGCAGTCAAGGAGAGTGCAAAGCAGGGTTGCTGAGGGTTGCCACCTAGTGAGAGTGTTAGGATAGGATATTTAACCTTTGAAGGTCTGTTTGGTGCAATCTAATATTACAAAGAAGATGAACCTATTCTTTGACAAGTATTTATCTTATGACGCTATTTGGACGTAACATTATTTGTATTTGTACCTGTTTTGAATAAAGTTCTGTGAGTAAAGCTTTTGAAACATATTCATCGATCTGCACAATTTTTATTCCAAGAGGAGTCAGTTTTTAATTAATAATGATAATAATAATAATTTATTATTTATACCCCACCCATCTGGCTGAGTTTCCCCAGCCACTCTGGGTGGCTTTCAATCGAGTGTTAAAAACAATACAGCATTAAATATTAAAAACTTCCCTAAACAGGGCTGCCTGTCTTTTAAAGATAAGATAGCTGCTTATTTCCTTCACATCTGAAGGGAGGGAGGGCGCCGCTACCGAGAAGGTCCTCTGTCTGGTTCCCTGTAACCTCACTTCTCTCAATGAGGGAACCGCCAGAAGGCCCTCAGCACTGGATCTCAGTGTCTGGGCTGAACGCTGGGGGTGGAGACACTCCTTCAGGTATACAGGGCCGAGGCCACTTAGGGCTTTAAAGGTCAGCACCAACACTTTGAATTGTGTTCGGAAATGTACTGGGAGCCAATGCAGATCTCTCAGGACCGCTGTTGTCCTGGCGGTCACTCCCAGTTACCAGTCTAGCTGCCGCATTCTGGATTAATTGCAATTTCTGGGTCACCTTCAAAGGTAGCCCCACTTAGAGCACATTGCAGTAGTCCAAGCGGGAGATAACCAGAGCATGCACCACTCTGGCGAGACAGTCTGCATCCTTTTGCTTAAAGCTTGAAAACATTAATGTCTGCAATACGGAAGTCATTCTGTTAGAAAACAGAAATCACTGCACTGATAAAATTACCTCCTTAGGACTATGTTGAATCCCAGCAAATGAGTCTGGTGTCCAAGTAAAAACAGCTAGGAAGATGAAACAAGGTTTGCAAAGTAGAGATGTCCAGAGCCCACCTCTTCCCTACTGTACAGAAGACAGATGATCCGGGGGGGGCAGTACCCTTGCAAGCCCCCCGTTTCCTTTTCAATAATTTAATCATCCAGTAGCACTGAGAAGGCAAAGGGGATGGATGATGGTGATGATGGCCATCTTTATCTTAGACTGCATAAAAAACACCATGCACCAAAAGGGTCTCCCCACTCCAAAGAATCCTGGGAGCCAGAGCTCCATGGGTTAGAATTCCCAGCGCCCTTAACAGGCTATATGTCCCAGGATTTGTTTGTGTGTGTGTGTGTGTGTGTGTGTGTGTGTGTGCGCACGTGTGTGTGTGTGTGTGTGATGTGCTTTAAATGTATGGTATGCACACAGCCCTACTCTTTAACTTAAAAAGGTCCCTTTCACATACTGAGAAGACAGTTCCTGCCTTCAGGCTCAGAATCTAAGACACACAGTGAAAAAGGAAGAGGGACTGGGAAGGAAGAAGAGGGGGGGGGGGAATCAGTCTCCGACACTAATCCTTAGTTTCAGAGATCTGTAGTGAACAGCCGGAATGGTAAAACAAGAAATAAAAAATGGGGAGGAGCTGAAAGTTGTTGCTCTTCAGAGCTGATGGAGATGCTGTCCATTTAACTCCCTCCTCTTTCTCTCCCCTATAACCTAATGGAACGAGTGTGGTAGATGACAGTGGAGGGTTGAGCCTCATGGAACTTCTCTAACAGCAGAGTAGGTGGAGAAGTCATGTGATCCCATCTCTCCCTCTCCTTTAACTGATAGAATGGATGCAGCTTGGACCTTTGTTAGTCCTAAAGCCTTACCAACAGGTTGCTTCCTGTGAAGATATGTCTGTGCACTGCAGCATCCCAGAGTTTCTGTTTCCTTCCTAAGGATTCAGGGAATGGACTTGTTCTTCCTGAGGATTGTCCAGAAAGAAAGAAAGAAAGAAAGAAAGAAAGAAAGAAAGAAAGAAAGAAAGAAAGAAAGAAAGAAAGAAAGAACCCCTTTATCCTTTTTCTAATCTTCATTACCGGTATTTTTTTTTGCCAGCCATAATGGTTAGAAACTTCTATATATAACAAATATTCATTAAATAAATATAATGAAGTCCCAGGAGGTCGGCATCTACAATATTCTGTACCAAAGCAGCCATGAAACATGAATGGCCAGATGACTCCCTGGGCAAGAGCAGACAAAACATTCTCAATGGGGGAAGACCTTCCATCTCTGGCAACTTCCACTTACTGGGAAACTTGCCTGAAACTGAGCTTGCTTTATGTTATCGGTTCTGCTATATGCTTGCCCAACAATTCTGAATGGGTGTAATCCTTAACCAATAACACATTACAGCATGCCATATATTTTACAATTCCATTCCATAAATGCAAACCAAATTGCAGCTATTACAATAAACTCACTTGTACATTCGCCTGCACCCCAACACCCACACACATTTTGATTAGCGCTTGACAATGTTCGTAACTTAAGTGAATAGAGCTATAGGGTTGCCAGCTGAGTTTTCTTATTGGCAGAATCTGGATCGAAATGTGCTGCTTCATCAAATCAAAAGGTCATTCTGAAATTGCATACGCTCTTCCCCAAATCATGTTTTCATCAAATCTGCTTGAACATTCACCCATAATTTGCTCATGTTTTTCAACACCAAGTAATGTGACCTTTCGGAATTGTGAGAATATGGATTCTGCTTTGCGTTGGACCCCAACCCCCACCAGCCAATGGTCAGGGTGATGGCAGTCCAATAACATCTTCAGGGCCACAGGTTTGCCATCACAAGCTTAATGCCTCTTCTAAGATGACACAGTGGTACCTTGGTTGTCGAACTTAATCTGTTCCGGGAGTCCATTCGAAAACCAAGGCATGACTTCTGATTGGATGCAGGAGCTTCCTGCACTCAATTGGAAGCCATATCAGCCAGGTCGGATGTTCAGCTTCCGAAAACCTTCGCAAACCAGAACACTTAGTTCTGGGTTTGCAGCATTCAGGAGCCAATTTGTTCGGGAGCCAAAGTGTTTGACAACCAAGGTGCCACTCTACTTATTGAGATAGATGAAAGAGAAACTGGGAACCTGTGGCTCTGTAGGTATTGATGGTTGCTAACTCCTATCAACCACAGCCAGCGTGGCCAGGGATGATGGGAAGCAGACTAATAGAATTGTAGGGTTGGGAGGAACCCCCAAAATAATCTTATCCAACCCCCTGCAATGCAGGAATCCCAGCTAAAAATCCCTGACAGATGGCCAACCAACTTGACTTGAGCAAGAGTTTAAAACACTGTATGGCAACAATTCAGCAAGTTACCTTGCCTGTAAGTTCAGGTTGATTTCTTTGGTTTACCCTGTCATAATGGGTTTTGCTTTCAGTATATCATTCCCTGGACTCATAGTTGCAAAGAAAGACGGTACTGTGTCAATCACCCAGAAAATTGTAACCAAATTAATCATCTAGCAGTTAATGGAAGCAAACACATAAACATACACACCCTTTTCCATGACTAACAGAGAAGAGTCCAATAGTACAAGTATGTGGTTAGCCCCTTAATAGGTTCATAAAACTGATGGTCAAGTTGTCCTATACAATAAAGGAAGGCTAAAGCCCCATGTTTGCAGATCCAAGCCCTCATTTACAAAAGTCTTCTGTGCAGTGGCTAGGGATGGGCAACCTGCCCTTAATCGGATTCAGAAATAATTCAGAATAATTGGATTAATTTCCCAGATGTCCACTGAATGCATGGAAAATCATATTTGACACAGAATTAGGTCACTGCCTAGGCCATTTCCCAGACCTGTACAAAGAGCTAATTGCCAGCCCAGCTAGGATCTGGTGTGTTACCAAGAGCTGCAGAAACCAGCAAACAAACAAACAAACAAAAACAAACGAATCCCAATGATGTTGACAACTCTATCCTCCGCTGCTTAAATCTCCTTTCTGGGGGAGCTTTTATCCTTACAGTGTTCTTCAGATATCAGACGAGCAACATTGGCCACCCTGCAAATCACCCAAGGAATTTTAAGGGGTGGCCAAAATAAACGAATACGTTCAATAAGATTGGAGATGTTCCACAGAGAGGCTCTGTGCATTTGCACCCCGCTGTGTCACTTTGCAAAACTGAGTGACTCAGCACTCATTTTTCTATTTATATATACCCACCAGCTTCTCTGTTTCATGCACCTCATAAAGTTGGCTGATCTACGGATGCTTATCTTCTACGTTAGCATCACATGTCTTTTATTTCCTCACTTGCAAGAAATGAGCAGGTGGCAGGAAGGCATGGGGATCTGGTCAGGGGCTGACTAGAAGGCTGCCTGGGATCCCATGTTTGCCACCTTGAGTTCCAAGGCAAAAGGGGGAGTAAAAATGATGACTTATGGGTCACATCCTTACCGTGCATTTAGTATGGAAAGGGTGCTGGGAACTGTAGCTCTGTGAGGGGTAAACTGCAATTCTCAGGATTCACTGGGGGAAGCTATGTTGCTTAAATGCGTGACCCTAGTATAAACGTGGTCGGGACTGTGATCCAGCCCTACTTTTACACAGAGCAAAATTCAATGGGATTTACGTCTGAGTAGGCATAACTACTCAGGGACGCGGGTGGTGCTGTGGGTTAAACCACAGAGCCTAGGACTTGCCGATCAGAAGGTCGGCGGTTCGATTCCCTGTGACGGGGTGAGCTCCCATTGCTCGGTCCCCTGCTCCTGCCAACCTAGTAGTTCGAAAGCACGTCAAAGTGCAAGTAGATAAATAGTTACTGCTGTGGCGGGAAGGTAAACGGCATTTCCGTGCGCTGCTCTGGTTCACCAGACGTGGCTTAGTCATGCTGGCCACATGACCTGGAAGCTGTACGCCGGCTCCCTCAGCCAATAAAGTGAGATGAGCATCACAACCCCAGAGTCGGCCACGACTGGACCTAATGGTCAGGGGTCCCTTTACCTTTACCTTTAGGCATAACTAGGATTGCAGGCAGAGGAACTTTGTCACTCACAGCTTGCCATTTTGTGTGCTACAGCTGATAATGTCCAACTGTGGCTGGAGTGTTGGAGTAGGACCTGGGACAACAGGGTTTGAACTCCCACCTGGCCATGAAGCTCATTTGGGCCAGTCACTTCCTCTCAGCCCAACCTACCTCACAGGGTTGTTGTGGGGATTAAATGAGGAGGCGGAGAATTGTGTCCACCATCTTGAGTTCCTTGGAGGAAAGGGTGGGATAGAAATGCAATTAATAAAAGTAATAATAACAACATTTTTAAAGCTTGCCTTGAGATGATAGACCAAACACATACTTGACATATAAATCAAGGCAGGGCAAGCGTCTAAAGATTCAATAAACACATCGTGCAGCTGGCAGAGAAAGCCCTTCAGCAATATGTAATGGTTGTGGGGTCTGTGGCGGCAACCCTTGGAGCAAAAATATCAAGTGTCTCTGTGTCCATCTGGAAAATATTGGGAGGTATTGCACACATGCCAGCCATTAAAACAGCTCTTCAAAAACTGCAAGTTGCGTGCTCTGAGCCCTGCCAGGCAACAGCCAGAGCAGAGAAGAAGAAGAACCAATCTCAAGCTTGAACGTGCGTGCAGAGACAGGTGGCGTTATGCGAGTGGTGCTGGGAAGCGTTTGTGGGGGTAGAGATGTCATCTTAATTGCTGCTTGCATTATGCTTATGGTGGGTCTTTCTCCATCTATACTTGGGAAAGAGGGCAGAATCTTGCCTTATAACGCACCAGTTCTCTCCCTGCCGCATATAGCTGCTCCCACAATCTGTTCCTCCACGTGAAATTTGCATTGGTTCCTCAGAGCTTCCCACCCTCTGATACAAAGCGTCCTTATGCATCACTGTCTGATGAGCTGGCAGAACGCTGAGTGTCCTCAACCTCCCTGCGAGGGAACACAGCATGCTGTTGCAAGAGCTGAGCTGATTGCCGATTTGGACCTTTGGAGAGGAGATGCTCACAGCCTGCCCTAAATTACAGGTGCCAAAGTGGATGCATCTGTCCTGTACTCATGGGCAGTCTAGGGCCATTAGCGGTGCTTTATCCACATTAATAGACGGACTCATTTCTTCATCAGTCTATGTTATGCAAATGATCACGGGGGTACTCCATGTAAAGAGAGGGAATTTGCATAGAGAGCGTTAATCAACAATCACTCCCTCTTGGAGAAATTGCAGAGCAGATGGCTGCGGTGCTGGGACGAGTGACTGTCTCTTGCCTCGGCAGCATGGGTGCACAGTCAATCAAGGAAATTAGTTTATTGTGGCTGTGATTTATCTAGGCTTCAGCTATCATTTCCCAAACAACTCGAGAAAAACATCAAGATAGATATCAGGGTCTTCTTGGCTTTCCAGTGCACCAGGTGTGGGGAGATAGAGGCCCACATCTCTTCATAGGCAACCTCTGGGGAGCAACACAACAGTGGAGAGTTTGGGGAAAGAAGGTGAGGCCAAACACACACCATTCTCTATTCTCCAGTGGGGCAGGCTAGAGGTACAGTGGTACCTCGGGTTAGGAACTTAATTCATTCTGAACAACAGACGAACGGACTTGTTTCGATTAATGTCTGCAGGAGACTTTGTGGATATTTAAGTTATAATTAGAAAAATCTTAAGAATGATGCATAAAGGAAACAGCTTATAAGAAGTAAATAAGGAGGCCAGATACAGGATAAAGGAAGTCTTTTATTTGGTTGTTTGTATTGTTGTATGTTATGCTTATTGTTTGTTATGTTCGTGTTTAATGAGGGTGGATTTCTGTATTGGGGGTGGGGGGTTTATGTTACGTTGTAAATAAAATTTCCAATAAAAATAATAAATAATAAAAAAGATCTTTATTTGTTCTGGAGGTCCGTTCTTAACCTGAAACTGTTCTTAACCTGAGGTACCACTTTAGCTAATGGGGCCTCCCACTGTCGCTGCACCACCGCTGCTCAATTTCTGTTCTAATCCTGAAGCAAAATTCTTAACCCAAGGTACTATTTCTGGGTTAGCGGAGTCTGTAACCTGAAGCGTCTGTAACCTGAAGCATCTGTAACCCAAGGTACCACTGTATTTCCGGCAGGTGAAATCAATAGAGGAGGAAGCAGAGTGACTCAATACCTTTCACTGTCTCTCTCCGGCCCAATCATAGAAACGTGGAGTTGGAAGGTACCTCAGGGGCCAGCTAGTCCAACCGCCTGCAATGCAGGAATCTCAGCTAAAGCATCCATGACAGATGGCCATCCAACCTCTGCTTAAAAACCTCCAAGGAACGAGAGTCCACAGCCTCCCGAGGGAGACAGTTCCAATGTTGAACAACTCTTACAGTCAGAAACATCTTCATGATGTTTAGTCGGAATCTCCTTTCTTGTAATTTGAAGCCATTAGTTCAAGGCCTACCCTCCAGAGCAGGAGAAAGCAAGCCCGCTGTATCTTCCATGTGACAGCCATCGAGCTATTTGAAGATGGCTACCATATCTCTTGAGACGCGGGCGGTGCTGTGGGTAAAACCTCAGCGCCTAGGGCTTGCTGATCGCATGGTCGGCGGTTCGAGTCCCCGTGGCGGGGTGAGCTCCCATCTTTCGGTCCCAGCTCCTGCCCACCTAGCAGTTCGAAAGCACCCCTAAGTGCAAGTAGATAAATAGGTACCGTTTTATAGCGGGAAGGTAAACGGTGTTTCCATGTGCGGCGCTGGTGCTGGCTCACCAGAGCAGCTTCGTCACGCTGGCCACGTGACCTGGAAGTGTCTCCGGACAGCACTGGCCCCCGGCCTCTTAAGTGAGATGGGTGCACAACCCTAGAGTCGGACACGACTGGCCCGTATGGGCAGGGGTACCTTTACCTTTTACCATATCTCTTCTCAGTCTCCTCATAAGGCTTAGTTTCCAGACCCTTGATCACCTTCATTGCCCTCTTCTGTACACATTCCAGCTTATCAATCTCTTTCTTAAATTCTGGTGCCCAGAACTGGTAGTAATTGTTGCCCACAGCAAGAATAGCCACTGTGGCAGCAGAGCAAAAAATATACACAAAAGAAACAGGGTTAGGTCCTCAGAAATAACATCAGCCCTTCTCCTTGACCCTTGGTTCCCTTTTCAATACAGCAAACAAATAAAGCCTTACTCATTAGTCCAGGAAATGGACCACAAGTCAATCAGATCACGGCTAGCTTGCCCAAACTAGTTTCTATCCAATTTATAACAGCTGTTTGCATTTGACGTGTTCTGTTGTTGTTGCAACCTTTGTTGTCATTGGTAGGGGGGGACTCAAGGGGATTTCTGAGAACTATAGCCAGCTGACATGTATTAGTTTAGCTTTCACAATTTTTTGGGAACTCAGAGAAAGCATATTTGTACCAAACAGGAAAAAGCCTGATCCACATGTCACACTGGATTATTTCTTCACTCTTCTGGTTCTCTCTGAAATGCTTTCAGTGTCACCATCAGGCAGGAGCCTTCAAATCTACTCCACCATTTCACTTATAGATGGATTGGGTGGAAGCTCAATTTACAGATCTTCTCGCTTTGCAACCTGCAGAGAGAGTTTCTCCCCCAGCTTTGGCTTTCCAACAGAGAGCATGGATTTCCAGTATTGGTGGAGGGGAGGAGATCTAAAATGAAGCAATCAGACCACCAGACAGATGATACCTTCACACTGTTTGACTCAACAACCTATTGTGTAACCACTGAACTAATCTGATAAACCTGAATCTCTCTCTGACCTACTTTTTGCAAAGTTCTTTTTTTTTTTAATGAATCATGTGCTTGTTATCTTTTCCTTACATTTTACGTTCATGGCAAGGCCATTTTTTATTTTTTTGTTTTGTTTCCAGAATGTCTTATGCATTGGGATGGAAGACTTATCCCAGTTTTGCTGTTCCTTCCTCACAGCATAATCTCAGTCAATCAGGAACCAAATTGTCGATGTTGTGGTGTCACAGTTCCCCATAACCAATCAGATTTGACATTGGGACAGCAGACAGTGTTGATCTTGATGATCATGATAAATAAGAATTGTAAACTTCCCTTCAACTACATATAGTATCAACACTAAAAAGCATAAAATAGTCTTCCAAAAATTCAGCAATACATAATTTTGCACCCAAAGAACAGCCAGCTGCCTCATCTATCTGCAGTGACCAAAGAGAACAGATATATCTGCAGATGAGTTCAAAAGGAGATAAGCAAGAGTATGCTCGTGTGTTACACATCCAATGGAAGGGATTCCTACAATTCTTTTTCTTTTTCTTTTTTTAAACCCTTTTTTATTATTATCTGCACGGGAAAAGATTTACCTCTTCTTTGAGACGCCCACGGTTCTGCCACGACAGCTGGTGGTCTTGGTGTGCTGGCCACGGACATGTAGGCCCCAGAAGTGGAGCAGGCCCCGATGCGCCCGGATCTTCTTCAGCCGCTCCAAGTCCTTGCAGAGCTTGTTGTCCAGCCCGTTGGCCAAGACCTGGCTATACTTCCCATCCTTGACATCCTTCTGCCTGTTCAGGAACCAGTCAGGGATCTTGTACTGACGAGGTTTCTGCATTATGGTGATGACACGCTCCACCTCATCTTCGGTGAGCTCTCCAGCCCTCTTGGTCAGGTCGATGTCCGCCTTCCTCAGCACCACGTGGGTGTAACGCCTGCCCACCCCCTTGATGGCGGTGATGGCAAAGGCGATCTTCCGCCGCCCGTCGATGTTTGTGTTGAGAACTCGCAGGATAGAATCATAGAATCATAGAATCATAGAGTTGGAACAGACCACAAGGGCCATCGAGTCCAACCCCCTGCCAAGCAGGAAACACCAGCAGAGCACTCCTGACATATGGTTGTCAAGCCTCTGTTTAAAGAGCTCCAAAGTAGGAGACTCCACCACACTGCTTGGCAGCAAATTCCACTGTTGAACAGCTCTTACTGTCAGGAAGTTCTTCCTAATGTTTAGGTGGAATCTTCTTTCTTGTAGTTTGGATCCATTGCTCCGTGTCCGCTTCTCTGGAGCAGCAGAAAACAACCTTTCTCCCTCCTCTATGTGACATCCTTTTATATATTTGAACATGGCTATCATATCACCCCTTAACCTCCTCTTCTCCAGGCTAAACATGCCCAGCTCCCTTAGCCGTTCCTCATAAGGCATCGTTTCCAGGCCTTTGACCATTTTGGTTGCCCTCCTCTGGACACGTTCCAGGATGTGCTGGAACTTCTTGGGGATGACGAGCGACATGGCTGCGGCGCCTGTTCCTCTCTCCTGCTGTGGCCGGAAAAGCGGGATTCCTACAATTCTTGATGTTCCACAACAGAATAGGCCCTGCATTGCACCCAGGGCTGGATTTAGGTTTGATGAGGCCCTAAGCTACTGAAGGTAATGGGGCCCTTTATATGTCCAGCTGTCCTTTGTCAACAACAAATTGTGACTGGTTTTTTGTGTTGAATATATGCTATATGGTAATTTATGGACCTAATAGGTATCTAAAGCCATTTGCACATGTTGGCACCTGTCAGAGCTGCCCAAGGTCCCAGCTCACAAAGGACCAACCCCAGTTCGCTCTTATATACAAAAGTCTTTATTGAAGCTCATTTCCACTTTGACAGCCGCAGCGCGCAGCTCTACGTCTGAAACTCTAGACCGTCGAAGCTCCGTCTGAATCTCCTCCCCCCATACACCAGTTTAAGACTCTAGCCTTGCTCCACCTCTTCCTTTGCTCTTTCCTTCTTTGGCTCCGCCTGTCAGCTGGGGTCTCGCCCTTCCTAGACTCTTCTGACGCTGAGTCCCCTGAGTCTTCCCCCTGCCTCCGGCGGGCTTTAGGACCTGGTTCCCAATCCGGGTTTTCTGCTGTCCCACACGCCTGTACATTCGAACTTGGCGCGCGCACCCAGCCGGCAACCTTCCTCCTGACCGTTACACTGCTCCTGTCACTGCTTCCCCCTTCGGGGGGGGGGGGCTAGCTGGACCTGACCTCCCCTCCGTTCCCCCACTCTCAGATGGAGGCGTGGTCAGCCCTGACTCATCTTCTCTCCCTGCTGGATGAGACGCTGGCCCTGCCACCTGGGACTCTTCCCCCCCACTACACTCTGGTGGGGAAGCTGGTCCTGATTTCCAGCTGCTGCTTTGGGAGTCCCCTCTGGTCCCTTGTTTCTGGTGCGTCCCCCCTGGGACCCCCCTTGCCTTGACCATCGGCGCCTCCTTCTGGGAATCTTCTGAATCGCTGGAGAAGCTCATGGAATCTCTCAGGTCACTGCCATACTCCCCTACGCTCCCCTCCGATTCTTCCCCTTCGCTCTCCATTTCCTCTCTCCCCTGTGCCTCTGCTCCTGAGCCCGTGACAGCACCCTATATATAGAAATGAGCAAACCAGTGATATTTTAGGGAGCAGGCTGGCAGGTGGGCCCCATTACTTACATCATGGGAGCCTACACAACATTAAACACTGTTGCTGTATGTAGGTTTTATTTTGATTGTTTTTTATCTTATATTTTGGAAATGTACATCCAGGTTTTTCCCCTTTAAATTTTGTGGGGGGCCCCCAAGAGAGAGGGGCCCTAAGCTATAGCTTGTTTAACTTATACATAAATCCAGCACTGATTGCATCATAGTAGAACAGACCATGGCCCTAGAGTAAACTATCAGCAGGGCCTCCATTGCAGATTTCGAGGAATGGGTCAGATAATAGGAGAGGCAATCCTTTATATATCTGAGTCCTAAGCCATTTGGGGCTTTATACATCAGCCAGCAACTTGAATTGGGCCTGGTAGCAAACAGGCAGCCTGTGCAGCTGTTTCAGGATCGGTATGAGATGAGCTCATCTAGCTATGCTGTCCAGTCATCTGTCAGCTGCATTCTGGCAGCACTAGGTGGAACATTTAGCAATAGGCTAAATGAGAGGTAACCAGAGTGCATGCTACTATTGTTTGGCAATAGCTGGTGAACCAGCTGTATCTGAAAGTAGATGCTCATCACTAAGGCCACCTGGGTCTCAAGAGATAGTGCTGGATCAAGGAGCACCTTCAGGCTACAACCTGCTCCTTCAGAGGGAGTGCAACTCTGTCCAGAAGACTGGACTGCTCACCCAACTCCTTGTCCTGGGAATCACTCGCCATCAATGTCTTCACATCTTGTTGGCATTCACTTTCAGGTTTTTGGCCCTAATCCAGTCCATTTCTGCTTCTAGACTCTGGTGTAGCAGCTGAACAGCCTCTCCTGATTCACATAGAATGGAAAGATAGAGCAGGGTGTCATCTGTACACTGATGACAACTCTAAACTCCTGGGTGACCTTTCCCAGCAGCTCCATATAGATAGCAAATGGCATGAGGACAAGCTGGAACCCTGCAGGCTCCACAGCACAAGTGCCAGGGCTCCGTAGAACTCCCCCAATGGTATTGTTATTGGTACTGCAGAAAGGAGCGGAATCACTGCAACATGGTCCCAACCCATGGAGCTGCACCAGAAGTATACTGTGGTCAATGGTATCAACAGTTGCTGCTGACATATCAGGGAGAATCAATAAGACACATTCCCCTTGTTCTTCTCCCAATCAGTCAGGGTGACTAAAGCCATCCCAGAGCCAGATCCAGTCCTGAATCCATTTTGAAATAGGTCCAGCTAATCAGCTTCCTCCATACATGCCTGAAGATGGACCCCACCATCTCAATCACCTTGCCCAAGACTAGGTGGGAGTTGTCCAATACATCTGGGTCCAGGGAGTGCTTTCCAAGGAGAGGACAAACCTCCTTCAAGGCAATCAGAATTGAAGTCTCTGCCACTGAGGCATTAACTATCCCTTGGGCTCTTCCAACCAATGCTCCTCCAATTAGCTCTTAAAAGATCATGTGGTTGGCCAGACAGCTGTTCAGGTCCTGTTCTTCAAGCTGTGATAAATGAAACTTACTCTATCTAACAGAACTATCCAGTGCTCTAGATACTTCCACCTGCATCAATTGTGGCGCCAGGTGTGGCATGAATATGAGTGAATTTGCCAATCAAAATACTTTGCAAACTTATCACTGTAGGCTTCCGAGTAGATGTCATCTGGTCTGGATAATGTTCGGCAGCCGATTCTGTCAACTCCACCATTCCGTAGCAAGACCAGGGCGTCAGGAATGCCTGGCATGCAAGGCAAATGAATCCAGTTCAGAGTAAGAGTGATGTTTCCTATAGCTCATTGTCCTACCTTTGGTTGAGTGGAGTGTTGATGGAAGGAAACAAGGCTGTGGTTGAAGTTAAACTGAAACCCAGGGAGTTTCAGTTTGCCTGCTATTGTGGTCCTTGTCACCACCAGAAGGCTTCCCATCGCCCTGCATGCAGTGTACACCTTGTACACTTTACTACTGGTAAGGTGGGTAGATCCTTCATCTTCACAAAACTGCTGAAAGCAGGGCTTCATCTTTTAAGCCTATAAAGAGGGCTTTGAAGTTGGAAAGTCTGTTTCAGTCCTCTCATTAACATATGACATTTTTGCTGCTGCGTTTGTTGTTACGGGAAAGGAAGTCCACGGAATTTAACAAGGTTCATAAATAGTTAGGATGCAGTTTGTTTTGCCTCATAACATTTGCGGGAATATGAAGTAACATCCAGCATATAAAATTGATTGGCATCTCTCTCTCTCTCTCTCTCTCTCTCTCTCTCTTGGTGGGATAAAGATTGTACTGCTGGTGTTCTGGGAGAAGACATTCCAAGAATTTCAGATTATTTTGATCCAGATGGATGGAAAGGGGCTTGTTTTGAATTTTCATGTTTATGGGAAGTTCACATAAACATCTTTGCAAAAGACAAGAAACAGCTTGTTTCATAAGAATGTCAAATTGGCATACACCATGGAATGAATAGCCAAACATTAAGCCTTCCTCGGTCAGCAGAACTGTTTTCCATGGGACAAAACTAACAGCAAAATATGAGCATCTGTTACACTGTGGTTGGATCTATGGTGTGATGTAGAGACTCCTGCTTTTGTAGCTAGAGTGGAACAGCTCTTCCTGTTAATGGGGCAAATCTACTTTACTTGACACCATTCATTTGGTGAATGCTCTGTTTCCAGATCTCTTACCTTCCCCCTGTACAGAAAGATTTTTCACTAGCCCTGGATGTCCAGTACAGAATACAGTGGTACCTTGGGTTACAGATGCTTCAGGTTACAGACACTTCAGGTTACAGACGCCGTTAACCTGGAAGTAGTACCTCGGGTTAAGAACTTTGCTTCAGGATGAGAACAGAAATCGCATGGCAGCAGGAGGCCCCATTAGCTAAAGTGGTACCGCAGGTTAAGAACAGTTTCAGGTTAAGAACGGACCTCCAGAACGAATTAAGTTCTTAACCTGAGGTACCACTGTAGTGATATCTGGTGCTAGAGGTAATACGGCCTCATAGTTTCTCAAACTTCTGAAACTGGTATTCGGAAGCATTATTGCCTCTGACCACTGATAGCCTTCCCCTCCATGAATTTGTCCAGTCCTCTTTTAAAGCTATATAAGTTGGTAGCCATCACTGCCTCCTTGGGAGCAAGCTCCATAGTTTAACTATGTGCTGTGTGATTTGTCTTGAATGAACGAATGCTTAAAAATAATGTAAGATGTTTTTTACCATATGTGGTGGGAATGCAGAGAAGTTAAAAAAATTGGGAAATGATATATAATGAATTGAAAAAAAAATGTTTAAAATGACATTTGCAAAAAAAAAACAACAAAAAACCCAGAAGCATTTTTGTTAGGGATTGTAGGACAAGACCTGCCAAGAAAAACAAAGAACTTATCTATGTATTGTCAGGGAATTGCCATCGGAGCCAGAGGGAGAGGGAGGGCTCCAGAGGGATTCCGGAGAGTGTCCCGGGAGGGAGAGAAGCAGCACATCTTCTGGGGAAGGAAATCAGCGTAACACCAGTGGAGAAGGGGGGCAGATGGGGGATTCGGCGAGGTGGCTCCAAGACTCCTCGCTGGGAACCAGTGGGGAGAGCACGGGTCCTCCGATGCCCACACCCTCCCTGCGCAGAAGGCTTCCGCGCAGGGAAAGTAGGCGGAGACTAGGCGTCAAAGAGCTTCTTTGCTGGAAGAAGTTCGAGAAACGCCCACTGACGGATTCTGCCAGCGATTGAGACAGCCACGGGCGCGTGGCTGTCCAGACAGAAAGGGTTCATTCAGGCAAGCAGCCAAGGGTGGCATTGATTTACACACAAGCAACCCCTAGAACCATTACATGTATGCTACAACAGCGGCAAGAATCTTGTTAGCACAAGGATGGAAGAATGAGGAAATCCCAACAAAAGAACAGTGGCAAGGAAAATTGATGAGTTATGCAGAACTGGCCAAACTGACATATAAACTGCATGAAAAGGACAACTGTGACTTCAAGGAAGCATGGGAACTTTTCACAAACTATCTAAAAAGACAACAAAATGAACTGAACTCTTTGGCAGGTTTTGAATAAACATTCACAAATTTATTAGTTGAACATATGCTAGACAAAGCAAGGATATGTACAATTTTATAACATGCAGAAAACAAGGGAGGGGAGCTGAGGGAAGTCCTTGGTGGGGGGGGGAGGGAGGGTTGAGGGGCAAGGGATAAAGTGGGGAAAATAATGTAATTGATTATGAGGATTGACAAATTGTTATTTTGAAATTTGTTAATAAAAATATTTTTTTTTAAAAAAAAGGAATGTAAGATGCAGCCACCTTGCTGAAGTTCAGCAGGTCTGGGACTGGTCAGTGGCTGGTTGGAAGACCTCCTGGTAACTTCATGATGCTACCTTGATTCTCCAACGAAAGTACGGTTCTATTAAACAACAACAACAAAAAGGATATTAATGTAATTAATTAATAAAACAAACAAACACAGCTTTGAAATAAATTGGCCTATAACAATTGAGTTAGCCCAATGACCTGCAACAATGGGACAATAATGCAGTTTGGACAGTCCATTCCAGTGGATTATCCATTCTACAACGAGGCAGTGATTCATTTGGTGGACAGACAGGCACTTGTTTTCCCGCCATGTAAAGGGGAGACCAGATGAGGCAGGCACTCCGTGCTGATGTCGATTTGTGCGATGACCCAGTTCACCTGCTCCCCCTCCACTTTTGTTGTTGTTGAGGGGAATTATGTGGATTTGGCTATCGTCTTTATTTAGAGGCTTCTGTGTGAAGTAGCCACTCCACATATTACATTAGATGGGCTGCACAACTCCATTTCACCATTCAAATGGATCACTGCCTGGGTAATTTGTCTGATCTGGGTAATTGTCTCCACCTTCTGAAAGCTCTCTTTTCACTCATTGCTGTTTGTGCTTAATGCATTTGACAGTTACGACACTGGTGTTTTGCTAGGGCTTCAGGCAGTCTCTTGCAATCATTTTTGGTACTGGGGTGGCAGTGAGCAAAGGACCCCATAACTTTGCATCCACTGTTATGCTCCTGCTGGTCTTTATCACCAGATAGCAATATGCAATGAATAAAATCTGTGATATGTTGTTATAGGTTATATTGTTGTCATGTTATTCAAGTAGGAGAGGAAGGAGACACACTCTCTCTCTCTCTCTCTCTCTCTCTCTCTCTCTCTCTCTGTAAAGCATGATCACTTCACTGGTTACAGAACTCACTTAACTGTGCATAGAGTTACAGTATGACCAATGTTTATGATTCCCAACCCAGCTGGTGCTGTCAGTGCGAAAGAACCGCAGTCATTTGACTGCTGGAGGATAAAAACAATGAATTTGTTCTGCTGATGTTCCAGCTTGTTACCCACCTCTGGCAGCTAGGAAAAAGTCTTTAATTACTGGAGCAAGTGTCCAAAAGCATTCCTCTTAAGGTATGATGAAGCCAAGAAAATGAAACACAACTCACTCTTCATGTACTGGCATAGCGGCTAAGAGTTTAAACTGGGAAGCCTGCACCACAAACCTCTCCTCAGCCAAGATCTCGGTTAGGCGGCCTTTGGAACAAGGCACTGTTTCCTAAGCCTCATCGCAAACATCTGCCTGTGGTGGTATTGGTACTGGCTTGCTTTAGAACAGCGTGCTTCCGACTTTAGTCCCCAGATGTTGCTCAACGACATCTTCCATTATCCCCAGGAAGTTCAGCCAATGGTCAGGGGTGATGGGAGCCGCAGCCCAACACGTTTGTGAGAGAAGTGGTTTTGCAACCCTGTTTTATTTTGGGTTTTAGAAAGAGAGCTGAAAGGAGTGCTGGGGATGTCTGTGTTAGGGAGACTGTATGCTGAGTGCATAACAACCAGCCATTGTGCACGTTCACCAGGTTTCATGGAGAATGTGCACATAATCAGTCCATGAAGAGGGAATTGTGCACAATTTCCAACAAGTCTTATGTGCACAGGACTAAAGCTGTGATCAGTTTCAGGATGTAAGAACATCAGGCTGTGCTATATCAAGGGTACCTAACACCGAGTAAATTGGCAAAAATGTAAAAATCAAAATCAAATAAGTGTTGGAAATGTAAAGAGAAAGAAGGCTTTTTTATCATATGTGGTGGTCTTGTAGTAAGGTTAAAGCTTACTGGGAAATGATATATAATGAATTGAAAAAGACGTTAAAAAACATTATTATTATTATTATTATTTTAAAAGCCCAAAAGCTTTCCTTTTGGGAATTATAGGGACAGAACAACCCAAACGGCATTGAAATTTATTCATGTATGCGACTACAGCAGCAAGAATGTTATTGCCCAAAACTGGAAAGAAGAAATCCCGACAAAAGAAGAATGAATATAAAAACTTAAGGAATTCACAGAAATGGCGAAACTTACCAGAAAAATAAGAAATCGAGAACAAACCTTTTATAAAAGAATGAAAATGGTTGATTGAATGTTTACAAATAAACTGCAAAGAGATAAGAACATTGGCAGGATTATTGTAATAACCTGCAGTTTTATAAGAGTATATATTTAAAGTAGATGAAAAAATGAGAAAATTAAGTTAATTTGGAATATGCAGAAAATGCAAAAAATAAATTTAAGGAACCAGAGAGAGGGAAGCAAGTTGAGTTTTGAAATGTTAAAATAATTGAAAATAAATTGAAAAATTATTTAAATGTATGAAATTGAAAATCATAAATAAAACAAAATTAAAGAGATTAACTTTGGGAAGCCAGTGGGTTGCTCAGCAATTATCCATGTAGTGACTGGAATTTATATTGGTAAAATTGAATTGTATTTTTCCCTCTGGTATGGATTTACTTCCTTTTTTTTTTTTTTTTTTTGCACAGCCTGGAGGCTGTTTGTGTGACAGGGCTTCCAGTGAGAATGAATCTTTCAAGAAAAGCATGGTTATGGAATCTGAAACCATACAATTATTTGTATACTTTCTTTGGGGATTGATGCTTTTTAAACACACACACACACACACACACACACACACACACCAACAACAACCCGAGAACAATTTTTCATAACCCTGTAACATTAAGAATCTTTTATACCTATTACACTTTTTGTTGGCTTCTTATTCTGGAACAGAAATGATCAATAAGGAAGCTGGAGGTCACCTCAGTAATGAAAAAAAGACCTTTGTGTTTTTAGCTGATGGCATTGCAGAAAGGTCCAGTCCTGGTGTCATGCTGTTATTTCCTTGATGTTTCCCATCGACGTGGAATTTTCCTGATACATCTGTACATTTAATGAAATGGGGACCATTATTTTTAAAGAAACATGGATTGTTATGATTCTGTTTGGCTGTAGGCGAAATGAGACATTGTGCTAATTGCACAGTTGTTCACTAAGTAGTGAATTCTATTCCCCTCCACCTCCATAACATTTAATATGTTACCCCATCTTGTGAGATGAAAATATTCTGCATTTCTTCACCCATATCCCACATTGCTGGGTGCTACTCGTGAAGGCACATGAAGTCAAGATTGGCTGCCAAGGCCTTGCTTGTCTGCTGGATCCCTCAGACTGGCGGATATAAGAGGCGGGACCCACTGGCAGAGGAAGAGGAATGCGGGGGGAGCACCGCCCCCAGAAGCTCGATCCCCAGGGTGCCATTGTGGCTGCCTCCCACCCCCGCTGGGCGCCCCTGCAGATGTGCACCCCGCCCCCAGGATGCATGCCAGCCCCGCCCCCACTGCTCTTCACCCCCCAGTGCCGGAGTGTGAAGCTCTGCCACTGGCAGGACCTTCTCAGTGGTGGCTCCATTATAATGGAACTTCATCCCACATGAAGTGTGCCTCATTGACTCATCTTAAACGGGCTTGTTTAAATACCTGGCTTGTTTAAATCTGCTTTCAGCTGATTATTTTGAGGCTGTCCCAGCCTTTTTTGGTTGAAATGTTACAAGTACTCGTCTACTGCTTTTTCATTCTCCACTTCTCCACTTAACATATTCTCATTTCATGGTATCAAGGCTTCCCAGAGTTTTTGCCTCTCAACATTTCAGTGGACTACAATGTAGAACGGGACACTGCACATCCAGTTTTCCCTTGGAACAGAAGTTCACTTACACAAAAAAAGTTGCACTGTTTTCTTCCAATTTATTTCTTAATCATTTTAATTCTGCTTCATTACATCTCAGAAATTGCCAAATGCTAATGCTTTTTCATGGGGTCATTCATTTTAATAAACTGTGCGTTTTCACAGTGCCATGAAACCCGTCTAGCAGCCTACTTTATATTAATCATAAGTTTTAAATTAAGAAATGTAAAGAAAATGTACATCTTATAAGCTATGGCAAACCCAAGTCTCTCAAGTAATTTAATCATTCTCTGCTCATGGTAGTTTAATTACTTCCTGGCTACCAAGTTCAATTTTGTCATTGCATTTGCAGGAGAAAAAAAACCTCACTCTTCTGCTAACCTTTTGTCTGTCATACTGTTCTTTTGCTCATAAAGGGGTTCTGTATATATTGCTTAGGTCCGATTTCCAATGTGACATTTCAGATCCAAGGGGTGAGTTTGGGAAAAAATAATTTGAAAACTTCTTCATCAGAAAATGTCATCTATGCAAACTTGTCCAGAAACTGAACCATGGATTTTCTGGGATACATTGCCTTCCCCCTAAAAAATTATACAAGAAGCAACAATCATTATTAAACACCCCCACCCACCCCCAGAGCACCAAGTGTCTATTAAATTACATCAAACTTAAAAGTCATTTCAGTTTTTAAATAAAGGTATCTGTCAGGGAACTGCCATCAGAGCATCAGGTGGTGGAGGGACTCAGGCAGGATGAAAGAGACTCAACTGCTGAAGCAGGGACCAGCAGGGGGAGGAGTGGGTCTCTGAGGGAATGCGAGCAGGAGGGAGGGCTCAGGGAGGCTTCCAGCGAAAACAGTGGGGAGGTATCGGAGTCTCCCATAGGGAGACCCATACCTCGCAGGAAACTGTCACGCCGTGAGTCCAGGAGACGCGTTTCCGTTAAGGAACTTCTTTGTTGGAAACGCTTCCGCAGACAGCCACTGTCGGACTCTACTAGTGACTAGAGCAGACATGTCTGAGGAGCTCCGTCACCCACGGAGGTTTGTGGGGGCGCACAAACTCTGAGGGAGCACGTTTTCACGCACAAGCAGCTAATCAAACCCTCACAGCAGTCCGACAGTCTTTGTACGCTGCCTGTGCAAGAGAAGGCATCATGAGCGAACCAACCGGAACCGGAGGAGCAGGGGCTGGAGCTGGTCCAAGCTTGGAAGATAGATACCGAGCGTTGGAGGTTCAACTGGCCCTGCAGACGGCGAGGCTGGAGGAGAGAAGGGCTCAGGATGCAGACAAGAAGGGGAGAGCCACTCAATTCCCCAGAAAGGTACCAGGAGTGGTGCAGAAATTTGGGGGGGACCCCAAGGACTACCATGCTTTTAGGACAGAGATGCAATATGCCCTTAATGTGCAGTTCGATGAGTTCCCTGATGAGGAATCGCGAGTTGCTTTTGTAATTGGGCATCTTGAGAAAGGGGCTAGAGACTGGGTGCGACCCCTAATGGCAACGCACAATGACATACTAAAGGACACAATGAAGTTCTTTCGTGCAATGGATATCATGTTTTCCAGCGATATTGAGGAAGGGGTGGTGCGCAGACAGCTAATGGCTTGTAAGCAGGGGAGTCGATCTGTCCGTGAATATTGGACTGAGTTTACCATGCTGATTCACAGACTGAGTTGGGATTTATCGGCGGCACCCGTTCAAATGCTATTTGAAGAAGGTCTTTCTTCGGGGGTGAAAGACGAGCTGGCACGGAGCCCCAGGGCGGAGTCTATGGATCAGCTGACCAAATCTGCGCTGACCATAGGAGCGCGGCAGGAGGCAAGAGCCTTGGAGAGGCGGGAAGGGAGAGGGGAACGTTGGAAGGAGTTCCGCATTCCAGACATTCCTGAGCCAGCTTTCCCGCCGGCAGAGCCGATGGAAATCGGAACAGCGCGCGCGCGCGCATTTTCAAAAACCAGCGAGGGAGCTAAGAAGGAGGGAAAGGGCCCCCGGAAATGCTATCTCTGCCAACAGCCAGGCCACTTTGCCAGAGTCTGCCCCCAGAGGAAGGAATGGCAAGGGATGGTGGGAGCTGTTGAGGGGGGAGAAGAAGGGGGAGCGGAGCAGGTAAAAGCCAACGCCTGGTTGCCACAATTGGGGCACTGCAGCCAGGCCAAAGAGCAGTGAAAGTGCCCGTGCCAGAAGCTCCTCGACCTGCTCTAGTGATGGAAGTGTCGCTAGAGCTGCAGAATGGGCACCCCCTAAAAATAAAGGCGCTAGTGGACTCAGGCAGCTCCTGCAATTTTATGAGCAAGGAGTTTGTTGCTGAACACCAGATACAGACCATCCCTTTAAGCAACCCCCTGCAGGTGACCACGATTGATGGCAGGGAGTTGTTGGGAGGAGGAGTCCGCTTGCAGACTGTCCCAATGATAATGAGGGTGGCAAGGCACACAGAACTGATAGCGTTTAATGTGGCCACCCTGGGAGGCGCTCCCATTATTTTGGGAATGAGCTGGCTAGCTCTACATGATCCGCTGGTTGGCTGGCATCAAAGAGTGGTGTCCTTTGGTTCAGCACATTGCCTAGAACACTGCAAAGGGGAGAAGGGTTCAGTAGGGGCCCAAGCCACCCTAGCAGGGACTAAAGTAATGGGAAAGGTGAAGGTACCACCACAGTATGCAGATCTCAGCGACGTGTTCAGCGAGAAGGAAGCTGACCAACTACCACCTCATAGACCCTTTGATTGTCAGATCAATTTACTCCCTGGAGCACAGCTTCCCGTGGGCAAGTTGTATGCCATGTCAGACAGGGAAATGCAGGAGTTGCGAGGGTTCATTGACAAGAACCTGAAGAGAGGCTTCATCAGAGAGTCCAAAGCAGCAGGGGGGAGCCCAGGGTTCTTTGTGGACAAAAAAAATGCGGACAAGCCGAGACTTGTATGTGATTTTAGGCGGCTGAATGCAGTGACTGAACCGGTGGCGTTCCCTATGCCCAGAATTGATGATATTTTGACCATGGTGAGGAAGGGAAAGATTTTCACAAAGCTGGATCTAAGGGGGGCGTACAACCTGATACGCATAAGGAAAGGGGATGAATGGAAAACCACCATGTTTACCCCTTTGGGGGCGTTTGAATACCTCGTTATGCCATTTGGATTACAAGCAGGCTCCGCGTGTTTTCAATCTTTTATGAACCACGTGCTGGGCCCTTTGCTCTACAAGAATTGCGTTGCCTTTCTTGATGATGTGTTGGTGTATTCTGAGAATGAGGAGCAACATGTGAGAGACGTCAGAGAAGTGTTGAGCAGACTGCAAGCCAACAGGCTGTGGGTCAAACTGGAGAAGTGTCGGTTCCATACCAAGGAGGTGGAGTTCCTGGGGTACCGCCTGTCAGACAAGGGATTGGCCATGGATCCCGGCAAGGTACAGGCAGTGCTGGAATGGAAAACACCCAAAACCAAGAAGGATGTGCAGAGGTTCCTAGGGTTTGGAAACTTTTATCGTAAGTTCATCCGCAACTTCGCCCATCTGACGGCGCCCATCACTGACTGTCTCAGCAGTAAGAAGAAGTTTGTATGGACGGCGGAGGCGGGGCGAGCGTTTGAGGAACTGAAAAGGGCCTTCGCCTCTGAAGAACAACTTCTGCATGTGGATTTACGAAAGAAGCTAAGGGTTGAAACAGACGCATCTGACAGAGCCATAGGGGCGGTGCTTCTTCTGCAGCCGGGGAAGGAGGAGTCGGAGTGGCGTCCGTGTGCCTTCTTCTCGCGGAAGCTGAACAAATCCGAGAGGAACTACACGGTGTACGACCGAGAACTGCTTGCTATTCATGAGGCGTTCCGGAGATGGAGGCATCTGCTAGTTGGTGCACAACATAAAGTGCAAGTGTGCACGGACCATAAAAATCTAGAGTACTGGAGAACGGCGCGAGTGCTCAACCAAAGGCAGTTGAGATGGGCCCAAGAGTTCTCCAAATTTAACTTTGAGATTTGTTATGTGCCAGGCCCAGAGAATGTTAGGGCGGACGCTCTCTCACGCAAGCCTGAATATTTGGAGGGGGAGGGAGCACCCGAAGAAACCCATATCATTCCAGAGGACCGCTGGGTGTGTGGGGCGACTTTGGTGGGGCAAAGGGAATTGGTAGAGGGTACGGTGCAGGATGCATACGCCCAGGGGAAACTCAGGGATCTCAGAGGGGAGGAAGACAAACCCGGTGGTTTTGAGGAGAGAAATGGGGCATTGTATTATAAGGGAGCGTTATATATACCTGAAGGGGAATTGAGGGAGAAAGTACTCAAGCAGCTGCACGATAGCCCCACAGCAGGGCACTTTGGGCAACACAAAACCATGTGGCTGGTTACCAGGGAATTTTGGTGGCCCAAGGTCAGGGAAGATGTGCGGGAGTATGTGAGAGGGTGTGAACAATGCCAAAGAGCCAAGGGGGAGAGGCAGGCGCCGGCTGGTTTATTAGAACCACTGCCCACACCTGAGAGACCGTGGGAAGCAGTGGCAATAGATTTCATGACTGATCTGCCAAGGTCTAGAGGGAAAACAGCCATCATGGTTGTAGTAGACCTGTTAACTAAAATGGCCCACTTCATAGCCTGCTCACATGCGGTTACAGCAGAAGAAACCGCCAAATTGTTTGTAGAGAATGTGTTTAGGTTGCATGGCGCCCCCTTGAGGGTGGTTTCAGACCGAGGGAAACAATTTACTTCCAGGTTCTGGAGGAAGCTCATGAGCTTACTGCATGTAGAGGTTAATTTCTCGACGGCCCGTCATCCTGAAACCAACGGGCAGGCGGAAAGAGCAAATGGGGTTCTCCAACAATATTTGAGGTGTTATGTTAATGACAGAGAGAATGATTGGGTGGAGAAGCTGGCGTTGGCAGAATTTGCCTACAACAATGCAGAGAACGTGTCCACGGGGATGAGCCCCTTTTTGGCTAATCACGGGTGCCATCCCAGAGCCTTCCCAGGGGGGGAGGGGGAGAACTGGAGCGTTCCAGCTGCAGAACAGTTCGTGGAAGAAATGGAAGCGATCCATCGCCAGCTCCAACTCAACTTAAACAGGGCTAAGGAGGAATATAAGAGGCAAGCAGACAAAAACAGAAGGGAAGGTGAAAGCATCAGGGTGGGGGACCAGGTGTGGCTGTCAACCCAAGGGTTGCCATTCAAAGGAGGTTGTAAGAAATTAAGACCCAAAAGGCTGGGTCCGTTTGAAGTCATACAGCAGGTCAATCCAGTGGCTTTCAGGCTCCGGTTACCGAACCACATGAAGCTGCACCCAGTTTTTCACAGGTCGTTGCTGTCACCGTATAGAGGAGACAGTGAGGGGAGGGTCACTAGGGGACCAGCAATGGAGGAGAAGGAACACAGCTACCATGTAGCGGAGATCCTCGATTCCAGGTGGAAGGGAGATCAAGTAGAGTATTTGGTAATGTGGGAAGGGGAACCGGAGTCGGAAAACACCTGGGTTAGGGCAGAGGATGTCAATGACGAGGTTTTAATAGAGACTTTTCATCAGAGGTTCCCACGTAAACCTCAGCCTGTAGCGAGGTTCCGAAGGGAATACTTTGCCACCACCGACGAGGAAGAGGAGTTGGAGGGGTTCCCAGATTCTGAAGAGGAGGAGGATTCAGCTGGCCAGGACGACGATCGATGGAGAGAATTGTTCGAGACGTCAGAAGATGAGGAAGATTCGTTTCGGGGTTTTAGCCCTTCACCTCCCAGGGGGGAGGAATTGGGAGGGGGTGAGGGGGGCCCTGGAGGGGAGGTGGATGTCAGGGAACTGCCATCAGAGCATCAGGTGGTGGAGGGACTCAGGCAGGATGAAAGAGACTCAACTGCTGAAGCAGGGACCAGCAGGGGGAGGAGTGGGTCTCTGAGGGAATGCGAGCAGGAGGGAGGGCTCAGGGAGGCTTCCAGCGAAAACAGTGGGGAGGTATCGGAGTCTCCCATAGGGAGACCCATACCTCGCAGGAAACTGTCACGCCGTGAGTCCAGGAGACGCGTTTCCGTTAAGGAACTTCTTTGTTGGAAACGCTTCCGCAGACAGCCACTGTCGGACTCTACTAGTGACTAGAGCAGACATGTCTGAGGAGCTCCGTCACCCACGGAGGTTTGTGGGGGCGCACAAACTCTGAGGGAGCACGTTTTCACGCACAAGCAGCTAATCAAACCCTCACAGTATCATTCTACAAGTTTGCTTGTGTCCTTGCAGGACTATATCCATGTTCTATCAATGTTGCATAGGTAATTCAACTATCTCAGGTTGACGGAAAGGTGGTGGACTTTCAAGAAAACAAATTGCAGATGTGGAGAAGACTGGGAAAATAAGAAAACAAGATGGGCAGATTCGCCCCTCCCTATTGGCTGGCTGGGTTGTGGGCAGCAGTGTGGGATGAGCCAGGAGCCATGAGGCTGATTGGGTGTCAGAACCAATCAGAATCAGAGGACAGACCAGCGGGCAGAACCCTAAAAGGCATCCCTGAAATATTCAAATGAATTCACTTGAGACAAGGCATTTAGCAGGGGGCTGGTACTATGAGTGGCTTTTTGAACTGGTTATTTATGGTGTGGTATGGGTGCCTTTTATTTACTTAAAATGGTTTTTATGTTTAGAATTCTTTTTTAAATTTCATTTGGCTTCCTTTTCCTTCCCAAAGCATTTGATTGCCAAAGATTGTGAGCCTTCAGGGGTCTATTAACATTTAGGAAGAACGGCCGTATGACACTCTGAGCACTTGGGATAGAATGAGAAATATACTTCCTCCTCACTGTATATAATTTAACAAGGCTTGACAATGTCTCCCCCTCTTACTTTTCAAAACTACAAAGCTCTAAATGATATGTTGAAGATGACAACGCCGACTTATCAGTCCCTTGTTACCTTTCCTTCGTGGCTTCCCTTTTCACACCTTTCCCTGTTCTACAATATCTAGTTTGGGATAGGGCAGACAGAAATGTAAACAGCTGTATCTAATGTTAGTCCTGGCTAGAGTAGACCCATTGAAATGCAGACCCTCCAAGTGTCCCTATTTTCCAGGGACAGTCCCAGATTTACAGAAACTATTTGATCCCAGAATGTCCCACTTTTCCTTAGGATGTCCCTATTTTCATCGGAGAAATGTTGGAGGGTATGGAGTTATGCAATCCCGAAGCCAAGGAGATAAGTAACTGTACAACCTTTAGAAGAAATCTGAACGCAGCCCTGTATAGGGAAGATTTTTTAAATTACGTTGTTCTATATGTTGGAAGCTGCCCAGAGTGGCTGGGACAACCCAGTCAGATGGACGGAGTATAAGTAATTAAATTGTTGTTGTTGTTGTTACTATGGAATAGGACATCCCTATTTTCATCTGAGAAATGTTCTGGGTTTGTAAATGGACCTGATCAACTTCTGTCCATTATTTTCAGTGGGTTTACTCTGAGCATCAGTTTCTTAGATACAACTTAGTATTCCAAGTGTTTCTACCCCACAGGCACACACAATTCTCAGCACAACAGAGTTGCCATTTTTCTTCTTCTTCTTCTTCTTCTTCTTCTTCTTCTTCTTCTTCTTCTTCTTCTTCTTCTTCTTCTTCTTCAGATAAATTTGTTCAAATCAACTTGCCTGATGCACATATTTATGCCAGTGTTTCACTTTCTCATTAAGTTGCTTCATTTGAGCGCTGAGGATCACAAAAGGCCAGCCGAGTTGTCTGCAGCCTCTCTGTGGCAGCCGTTATGCAAATCACAGAGCCCTGAGAAAACAGAAAATAAGCACTTTTATTTTCACATTAGTGCAATACATTGCCTTTATCCAATTTGCTAACCGGCTACATTAAAAAGTTAAGTGCTTTACATTCGAAAACTGCCTTTCCTGTGAATTTAACTTGCATGTAAACAAGCACAGGAAGAATGTGGTTTTCTGACGTTTCCTACTTGCCTTGCAAATAGTGGAGTGCTTTCTCACTTTCATCTCGCTCAGCTTTGTTTGTCCAGGTTGCAAAATACACAGCTGAGCCAGGATTTGCCCCTGAGGTTCCATGTGTGCATTGGATGGATTGGGCCAGATTTAGGGCTGTGTGAATGGTGTGCAGGCACTGGGCACTGAGCTGAGGGGCACCATCTCAAAGCCTGGTAAGCAAGGTGCTGGGCTTTGGGAGAGGTGTGAGGCTCTGATAGGTTCCTAGAGTTTTCCCACCTGCTTCCCAAGCCTAGTTAGCATTTTCCCAGCTTTGGGAAGGAGACAGAGCCCTTGTGCCTCCTTCCCAAGGCTGGGCACCCCCCTACCTGCTTTTGGGACGGCAGCTTGAGGATTGAGTGGGTACCAAAATTTGGGCTCATACAGGGCCACCGCAGGACCCAAGTCTGCCACTGGAAGGATGCTGAAGTTGCAGCCTACAATGGCAGATGAGCTTCCTTGAACACATCAGTGGTCCATCCAATCCAGCATCTTTTCCCAGACAGATGCCTTTGGGAAGCCCACAAGCAAGACCTGAGTGCTGTGGACCTATTCTTGCTCTCCAGGCTGCTTCTCTGGGAATCTCCTCCCCTTTTGCTTTTAGTGTTTGTGAAGCAGGCAAACAAGGGATGGGGTGGCTTTTAAGAGTCAACCTTTGAATCAATATTGTCACAGACTTTTTATATTATGTGGTTACATTCACTGACACTCCCCCCTCCAAGTGTCCCTATTTTCCTGGGACGTCCTTGATGTAGAGAAGCCATTCCGGTTTCTGATTTGATCCCAGAATGTCCCACATTTCCTTAAGATGTCCCTATTTTCATTGGAGAAATGTCGGAGGGTATGAAGTTATCCATCCAACGAGCCGTCTGAAGGCAATCCTGAATAGGAAAGTTTTTTAAAAATAATAATAATATTTTATTATGTTTTTATATATGCCGGAAGCCGCCCAGAGTGGCTGGGGCAACCCAGTCTGATATGTGGGGTATAAATAGTAAAATGATCATTATGGAATGGGACGCCCCTATTTTCACTGGAGAAACATTGGAGGTTATGCATTCATTGCATAGATTTAGAGCACTCTAGTGCCACTTTATTCATCATGAAGTCCACAAAAGAATCCTGAAAGTTGTTAGGAGGCCCCTATTCCCCTCAAACATCCCAGCAGGGTGGGTTAGGGTGGGGAGGGAGCCAATATTTGGTCCTGGTCCTGAAGCCCTCATAACCTCACCTCCAAATATTCTCAGATGTTCCTACAGCTGTTCAGAGCACAGCATGAGAGCAGCAGGTTGCTGCAGGCGGTTGGAGAACTACCATCCTGTTTTGCTGATGGAATACCTTCCACCAGTGTAGGACACAACCCTGGATTTCCTCCCCTACCACAAGAGAAAAGGGGGTGGTGACAGAGCGGCAGAAAGGAAAGAGGTGGCCTGCCCCACCCACAGTCATCATGTGGCCCCTGCTAGATTGAGAGCCCCAGAGAATTTGACTCTCAACAGGATACCCCTGAGAGAATGAATGTAGTTCTTGATAGAAAAAAAGAAGTTTGTCCACCCATGTCCACCCAATCACAATATGATTCTTTGTATGTCTTCTTGGGTCTTACTCAACTCAGTGAAATGTATTTCCAGGAAAGTATGGATGGGGTTGCAGCCAAAAGCGTGCTTATGCCCCACGGAAACAAATGGATTTCATTAAGCAGAACGAACTCTTCCGTTGGATTGTGGCCTACATATTCAGGGTGCAATATACACTGTGAAAGGGAGACGAATTATTTTTAAATGTGTTGTGGCAGTCTGGAGTACTTTCAGAATATCTTTTTTATTTTTATTTTGCTACTGTTAGCAAAAAAAAAGTACACTTTCTGAGAAAATATGTTTTCAAGAGGGAGTTCACATTGAGTGGGGGGAAGAAGAAGGAGAAGGAGAAGGAGAAGGAGAAGGAGAAGGAGAAGGAGAAGGAGAAGGAGGAGGAGAAGAAGAAGAAGAAGAAGAAGAAGAAGAAGAAGAAGAAGAAGAAGAAGAAGAAGAAACCTGTACCGAATAATAATTGTTAGGGTTGTTGTTGTTTCTTTCTCTGGAGCAGCAGAAAACAACCTTTCTCCCTCCTCTAGGATGTCACATAGAGGAGGGAGAAAGGTTGTTTTCTGCTGCTCCAGAGAAGCGGACACGGAGCAATGGATCCAAACTACAAGAAAGAAGATTCCACCTAAACATTAGGAAGAACTTCCTGACAGTAAGAGCTGTTTGACAGTGGAATTTGCTTCCAAGGAGTGTGGTGGAGTCTCCTACTTTGGAGGTCTTTAAGCAGAGGCTTGACAACCATATGTCAGGAGTGCTCTGATGGTGTTTCCTGCTTGGCAGGGGGTTGGACTCGATGGCCCTTGTGGTCTATTCCAATTCTATGATTCTATGATTCTATGATTCTAAGGAATGGGACATAGCCAGCCAAGGAAAAGAGCTATGAGATTTACATATGCTGCCCATGATCCCAGATTGGCTGGGATGGATAGCATGACACCTCCCTCACCCACATAATAGTTTCCTGTGTTGTTTTCAGTAGTTTGGTTTTTGAGGAACTTCTTCTTTGGGGTGGTATAATTTTTTATTATTATTGGTAGTAATAGTACTGATTTTTTAATTGCCTTCTAAACCACTGTCTCTACACCATTTGCACATAAGATAATTTGAAATAGTTAAAAATGCAAAAAACAACAGGAATAAAGCCCATCAAGTTGGCACCTGTGGTAAAGACCCATTTATCCAGCTCAGAAAGCCTGTTGGAACAAATGTATCTTTGATTCTTTCCAGAAAGTGCAGATATTGGGTGCCTGTCATATCTCGACAGAACTGCTATTCCACAGAATGGAGCCAGACACACTAAAAGCCCTAGTTAGTGCAGACCCGGAAAGCTGTCTGTGGACAAACGCTGGCACCCTCGGCCTGAAAGCGAGATGAGTGCTGCAAACCCATAGTCACCTTTGACTGGACTTAACCGTCCAGGGGTCCTCTACCTTTACCTTTTTACATTGCAGTTCCTATGCCCCACTTGGCTTGGCACCCATTGTGGGAGAACCGGGGACACTGCCCTAAATCTGCCTCTGATTTAGCTCAGTAATCAGCCTGGAAGTGATAGTGGACAATATCGAAACACCTAAGGGGGAATTTCCAGGAAGAAAAGTCTTTAAAACTTTTGAAATTATAATCATTGAAGTGCCTGAAATGGCATCTTCTCCTGAAGAGCTATTTCTATATTCACGGCATGTGAAAAGGCATAATTAAAATGCTTTATTATGGCCATAGACAATGATTGTAGTAATAACTTTATAAGACATAAATGATCGTATCTTAATTTTATATGTATGTATGTATGTATTTAAAAGCAATTTGAATTTGAAGCAACTGCTGGGGGAAAAAAGAAGTTTGCAACTGAGGGTAGATTAAATCCTGCTTTCACATTCCCACAGTGGTCTTGTGACATCCTAAAAACATCTGAGGAGGTGTTGGAGCTCATCCAGATGTTGGAATCGTTGCATGGGAATGGTTGCAGAAGTAAAAAGAGCTGATTTACTGAACACAACTGCAAGGGATGAACCATGATTACCTCTGCAGATCCTGGCTTCTTTTCTCTGCTCACCTTGGTCCTCTATCACCCACACTGATAATTATGCCCTCCGCACCACAGTTGCTACTAAAAAACTATTGCTGTTGTTTTCCTTTTATGAAAGAGTTGCTATGCTTTTACATGAGCCTGTGGCTTTGACATCACTGCTCATAGGACTAGACATTTTCCACAAGTAGCTTTTTTCCTGCAGAACAATCTCTTTGCATATCTTTGGAATCGACTCTGTGCAAGAAACATGGGTTGCTCTGCATCAGGGGTGGGGGTCTCTGGTCTGTGGACCTAGTTAGGTGTGCCAGGCCTCCACATATGGTCCACTAGGCCAATCTGAGCAAGTCGTGCCCATCTATGATATGGGGCAGGTAAAGATCTGGCTCTGCGCAACATAGTTCATAGCTTCTCTGAGTTATTTTACTTTCTTGGGCTCCATGATCACTGCAGATGGTGACAGCAGCCACGAAATTAAGACACCTGCTTCTTGGGAGAAAAGCAATGACAAACCTAGACAGCATCTTAAAAAGCAGAGACATCACCTTGCCAACAAAGGTCCGTATGGTCCACTATGGTTTTCCCAGTAGTGATGTATGGAAGTCAGAGCTGGACCATAAAGAAGGCCAAAGAATTGATGCATTTGAATTATGGTGCTGGAGGAGACTCCTGAGAGTCCCATGGACTGCAAGAAGAACAAACCTATCCATTCTTAAGGAAATCAGCCCTGAGTGCTCACTAGAAGGACAGTTCGTGAAGCTGAGGCTCCAATACTTTGGCCACCTCTTGAGAAGAGAAGACTCCCTGGAAAAGACCCTGGTGTTGGGAAAGATGGAGGGCACAAGGAGAAGGGGAGGACAGAGGACGAGATGGTTGGACAGTGTTCTCGAAGCTACCAGCATGAGTTTGATGAAACTGTGGGTTGCAGTGGAAGACAGGAGTGCCTGGCGTGCTCTGGTCCATGGGGTCACGAAGAGTCGGACACTACTAAACGACTAAACAACAACATCTGCAGGTCATTCAAAGCCCTGTGAAAATTACTCCACACACAGAGGTTCGTTAAACTCATCAGCTGAGCTACAGGTCTTGGAAAGTCTCCAAGAGCTCCTTCCAAACACTTTGCAAGGGGTACTCTGTAAGGCATGTGCGAACAGTTGACACCATTGTGACATCAAGTGACTGACAGGTGGAAGGTCCTGCCCTACTTGTCAAACTAGGTCTTCTTGCAAAGCGCTCTACAAGATCCAACAGTCATGGAGAGTGCACTGTAAGGGGCTTCACAAGACTCAGTAATCAGCTGGTTGTTGGGTCTTGTTGAGATCTGGGAACAGCATTTTGCATAGGACAGTGCTTGCAAACCTTGACTGAACCAGATCTTTATCAGTCCCACACCTAATGTCATATAGATAATATGGCTTGGCTCAAATGGCCTTCTGGGCCAAATGGGTGGACTTAGCATGCCTAATTAGGCCCATGGGTTGCAGATGCCCCACTCTGATTGAAATGATGAAGCAATTGTTCTATTTACCCAAAAGATATTTCTATACATATGAAGTGTCCTATTATATCCCAGTCCTATTTCTTAGTTTGGGGGGGGGGGTCTTTTCCACCAACCACTAACAGCAGCCAATCTTCATCTGTGTTAAACCACAAACAATTAATTTCTTCCCTTTGTTTATAATTTTAAATAGTGATATTAGTTCGTATTCATACCTGGACCTCTGATATGACTCGACTAACTCTGCTCTTCAAATCTCCTGCATTCTTTGTGCTCTATTTACAGACATGACACTGAATATAAGATTTACTGGAATATAAATATATGCGGCTAAAATTGTATCGCTTGTTCAGGATGTGTGATGTTTGCCAACCCAAATTTTAAGAGAGTACAAATAGAAAACCATGAGGGCTGCTTGAGAAAGCTTGTCCCTTTTTTTTTATTAACAGATAGCATTTGAGCAACTGAGTGTTAATGCTCGGTTTCTATTAACATTTACATTAATTAGCTAATTGAAAGATTAAATTGCTTACATACATTATGCAAATTTGATTTACACACGCTTAAAGAGCAGCTACTGATTAATAAATTAGACACTTACAAAATCCTGTGTAAATCAATGTAAACCATTCATTTTCAATTTCATTCACTTTTTAATGGAGTTTGGAAAAACACCTGGATTTGATCTTATCAGCTGCTCTGCTCTTCTATTCCTTTCCAGCAATTAAAGTTCCTCAGTTGATATTAAACACCAGGGATGTGAAGCCTGTGGCCATCCAGCTACTGTTGAAATACAACTTCCGTAATGCCTGACCATTGGCCATGTTGGATGGGGCTGATGGGAGTTGGAGTCCAATGACATCTGGAGGCCCTTCAGATTCCCATTTCCAATGATAGAAAAAACTGAAGAAGAAGAAGAAGAGTTTGGATTTGATACCCCGCCTTTCACTCCCTTTAAGGAGTCTCAAAGCGGCTAACATTCTCCTTTCCCTTCCTCCCCCACAACAAACACTCTGTGAGGTGAGTGGGACTGAGAGACTTCAAAGAAGTGTGACTGGCCCAAGGTCACCCATCAGCTGCATGTGGAGGAGCGGAGACGCGAACCTGGTTCACCAGATTACGAGTCTATCGCTCTTAACCACTACACCACACTGGCTCTCTGAAGGTCAAGATAGGCAAGCTGATGCATCTCTGCCTCTGCGATACTATCTCTTTCAGTTTTGGTAAACACAGACACATACACCCCCTCACCAAACAGTCTGGATCATGCCCATGGATCTAGAGAGGATTTTAAAAAGCCCTTTCCATGTACCATTCCCCAAATAAATTACACATTATTTGCCCCATCAGGGAAAAAGTATAGCTACAGAGGTTACCTCCTACAGCCCCAAGTACTCTGTCCCCAGTCCAACCCACCCCCCTGTGTACACACATGACTTTTAACCAATATTTAAAGAAGCAAGTGGTCCTTAATAGGGTCTGAATCATTTTGTCTTGTTTGAATCTAGTAAATCGAATGTATCCTATGCAAGGATCACGAGAAGGGATCATGATTGTTGTGGATGTTGGAATGGCTTGTTTTCTGGAAGTGCATATTTGTACAATGGCCAGGGTTTAAAAGAGCTCTCGGGAGCCCATGAAACCAAATTACTTAAAAGTTGCTTGTGGTGGAACATAGCGTTACACAGGGTGGTTTAATATGAAATGGCAGCTACAGTCTTTTTAACGTTAATTCTAGATACATGCCTACTGGTATTGGGGAAAGTACTGTCTGGAACATTACAAAACATTAATAGCCTTTCATAGAAATTTATTAATTTATATTTAAAATGGGTTGTGTAGTCGTCATTTTTTAATTATTCCCAAAGCTAATGCACAGGACCTTGGCAAATACATTATACTTCAACAAGACAGGAGAAACGAATGAAGCAATACCGGATGACTCTGATTTCAATATTTTAAATGGTTTCTATTGTATAAATGTATTCATAGGTTGATGTGAAAATGGTCCGTTGACCAGAACTAGAGCTATCCACCTCTCCTCTTTCACTGTCCATTAAAGGTGGTCATTATTCTCAACCCTTAAGAATGTAAAAAGAGCCTGCTGGATCCGGCCACTGGCCAATCTAATCCAGCATCGTATTCACACAGTGGCTAACCAGATTATTATTTTTATTATCATTTCATTTCTATACTGCTTCCAGCCTACATCCGAACATCAAATAAAACAATTCAGGATAAAATATTACAGAAAGAAGGAAGGAAGTATACATTCAAAGCAACATAATTAGCAGGAAATCAAAATACTTTCTTAAAGATTGCAAAATGAAACATTACAAAGGAGGTCAACTACAGAATGCACATTTAACACTGCAAAATTAACAAAAAAAATTATCTTGAACATTTCAAAAGAAACTTATTACTGAAGGAAGTCAAATATAAAATGCACATTCAAAACAGCATAATTAGCAAGAGATTAAAATACTATCCTAAGCATCGGACATATCAGCTGCTGTTGCTGCCAATTCTGCTAAGGGTGGTTCATGGCAGGCGGCAGCTGTGGAAGCTGAGGCTCAATGACCTGAGTCTTCAGCAGCCTCAGCTTTTGTAGCTGGAGTCAGTCAGGGCCCTGCCCTCCCAGGCCAGGTGAGGAAAAGCCTGCAAGGCAGGGAGCAGGTCTTCCAGATGCCCATGGGAAAACCTCAAGCAGGATTCAGGACCAAGAGCATTCTCCCCTCTTGTGGCTTCTAGCAACTGATATTCGGAAGCCTAACAGACATGAACTGAGCAGAGCCAGCATGGCTAGCAGCTGTCAGGAGTTCAGCCTACACTCGAGTAGGACCCTGGCAGAGACACATGCCCGACTGCCATGTTCCTTCCCTCCTGGTCAATCGCACAGGAGCTTCAAAAGCTTTCTTCAGCTCGAACATCACAGTGACCCATGCCGACAGACACTGGCACACTTAGGGATCCACAGAGTTTGCACAGTTGCATAACAGACCTCAGCAACTCAGCACTTTGGCTAATCTACTTTATTTACATATAAACACACACGGAGCACTGCAACATAGCTCCCTCTCTCTAGTGTCAGACAGCAAAGAGAAAAGAACAAAGGACAATAGTCCCACTTCAGGGAACACAGTACGTTTCCGAGCACAATTCAAAGTGCTGGTGTTGACCTTTAAAGCCCTAAACGGCCTCGGCCCAGTATACCTGAAGGAGAGTCTCCACCCCCATCGTTCTGCCCGGACGCTGAGGTCCAGCGCCGAGGGCCTTCTGGCGGTTCCCTCATTGCGAGAAGCAAAGCTACAGGGAACCAGGCAGAGGGCCTTTTCGGTAGTGGCGCCTGCCCTGTGGAACGCCCTCCCATCAGATGTCAAAACGATAAACAACTACCTGACATTCAGAAGACATCTTAAGGCAGCCCTGTTCAGGGAAGTTTTTAATGTGTGATATTTTAGTGTTTTTTGGTTTCTATGGAAGCCGCCCAGAGTGGCTGGGGAAACCCAGCCAGATGGGTGGGGTACAAATAATAAATTATTATTACTATTATTAACACAAACAATCTGTTTCTGTCACTTCCCACTCTGTGGAGTCAAAACATATACTGTAATGTGAAAGACAAAAAACCCTTGACTGCTATCATGGATCAGGAATTCTAACAGTAGCCACCAGTGGGTCCTCTCCTCCATGAATTTGTCCAATCCTCTTTTAAAGGGATCATCACTGCCTCTTTGAGGAGCAAGTTCCATAACTCTGGTAAATAAGTACTTCCAACATTCAGTTTCATTGGATGTCCATGAATTCCAATGTTTTGGAAAACGAAGAATCCACTTTCCTCGCTGCCAATTATAATTTTATAACCTTCTATCATGTCACCTCCTCCTCACCTTTTCTCTAAACTTAAAAAGACCCAAACAACACACCTTTTCTTCGTAAGGGAGTTGCTTTCCATCCTCTTGATCATTCGGGTTGCCTGTTTCTGAAGCTACCCTTAACACCATGAAACATACATGGTATGCCCTGCGGAGGACCTTAAGGTCCACAAATAACAACACTTTGGAGGTCCCAAGCCGCAAGGTGGTTAGATTGGTCTCAACTAGGGCTAGGGCCTTTTCAGTACGGCCCCGACTTGGTGGAACGCTCTGTCACAAGAGACTAGGACTCTGCGGGACTTGACATCTTTCCGCAGGGCCTGCAAGACAGACCTGTTCTGCCTGGCCTTTGGTTTGGAGTCAGTCTGAGCCTTATGTTTCCCTCCGCTTATGGTTTTGATGTATGGGCTACTATTAAAATGAGGCTGCATTTTAAATTGTATTTTAACCTGTATTTTAATAAACTGGTTTTTGTTAGTTAGTTAGTTAGTTAGTTAGTTAGTTAGTTAGTTAGTTTGTTTTCCCCTATTATGTTTTATTGTAATTTTATTATTGTTGGCCACCCTGAGCCCAGCTCTGGTTGGGGAGGGTAGGGTATATATATATATATATATATATATATATATATATATATATATATATATATATATATATATTATTGTGTGTGTCAACATGGATTTATTATGGAATGTTGCCTGAGCTGGAATTCTATCTAGATGCCTGTGGACCTAGTGATGGAGAAAGTGTCTGAATCATGGTATGTTGCAGGTTTCCCTTTCGAGCCAATTATTGTGAAATCAAAGAGAAGAAGCCTGGAGGATGTCCAAAGGGCTTCTCTTGGTCCTGAATCTATTGTAGAAAGCCAGTTTGGTTTTTAATGCCTGTGCAGCTAAGGCACAAAAGCTCTAGCAGATGTCACTGAGGCCAAAGATTGAGTCATAGGAACAATTAAGATTTGCTTTTGACCTTTCTCTCAAGCCTCGTCCATTTAAGAAACTGTGTCTGCACAGGCAATTCTAACAAGCGATTTGTTGACCCTTGCTCTGGGGGGAAACTGTAGGCCTGATAGAATCTTTCTCCATAGTGATAAATGAATCAGACAGCTGCAAGCCAGAGAAACATAGGAAAAGATCTGCAGATTGACAGAGTAGATCAGAGATGGAATGAGTTTACATTGATAAGGTCTATAAAGGTGAAGATCAGGGGAAGTCAAACACAGCGCATCATCCATCCTAGCAGGAGTTGCATTGTATCTAGCAGTGTGTATCAAACTTGCACAATGGATCTCTTCCCTTTGCTCCTTGAAAAGCTTCAAGGATCAGAGGGCTCTCTGGAACAGTGAAAGTTGTGCTGCATGGGGGTGTAGTGTGAGAGAGGGGGAACAAAAAATAAGCACACAGGAGGAGCCCTGCTAGATCAGGTCAAATACCCATTTAGTCCAGCATTGGCCAACTGGATACCCATGGGAAGCCTGCATGCAGAACCCAAACACAACAGCACTCACCCCACCTGCAGTTCCCAACAGCTGGCATTCAGAGGCATACTGCTTTAGACAGTGGCCATCATGGCTGTTGTTGTTTAGTCGTGTCTGACTCTTCGTGGACCAGAGCACGCCAGGCACTCCTGTCTTCCACTGCCTCCCACAGTTTGGTCAAACTCATGTTAGTAACTTTGAGAACACTGTCCAACCATCTCGTCCTCTGTTGTCCCCTTCTCCTTGTGCCCTCCATCTTCCCCAACATCAGGGTCTTTTCCAGGGAGTCTTCTCTTCTCATGAGGTGGCCAAAGTCTTGGAGCCTCAGCTTCACGATCTGTCCTTCCAGTGAGCACTCAGGGCTGATTTCCTTAAGAATGGAGAGGTTTGATCTTCTTGCAGTCCATGGGACTCTCAAGAAGTATTCAAATATGCATGTGCTCTTGGTGACTACAGCATCTTTTGACTTACATGGAAGACATGTTAGGCCATCACAGTTATAGCACCATAGACAGAACTTGTGCTTCAGCTCAAGAGGGTTAGGGACCAGTTTGGATGGTCCATCCTTGGAGACTGCCACTCCCACCATAGTGTGTGTGTGTGTGTGTGTGTGTTTGCCATATCCCAGCTCCCCTGGGAAGAAGACTTAGGATTGTTTTCCCCAATGAAGGCATTGGGGATGGCTTGCATGGGTGGTTCACCCAACGAGGATGGGGAGGAAGCCAGGCTATTTAAGCTTGCTCTTTCCCCCAAATGCTCCCTTTTTCTTCTTGAGCTGCCATCCCTCCCTATGCAGAATGGGCTTTGCTCGTTGCCTCTTCCAGAATAATTACATGTGATCATTCTGACCGTGCATTGGCTTCAACTTCTGGTGTTCTATGGGATACGTAAATGCACCTGATTCCTGCAGGATATGAAGCCCATGCTGGTCTTCTGGTGAGCTTCAGGATGGTTAACAGAAGCCACATCATCAGCACTGTGAGCAATGCATTTGGCATGGCTTACTCCTCTGTTTGTGGGACATGGGTGACGCTGTGGGTTAAACCACAGAGCCTAGGACTTGCCGATCAGAAGGTCGGCGGTTCGAATCCCCACGACGGGGTGAGCTCCCGTTGCTCGGTCCCTGCTCCTGCCAACCTAGCAGTTTGAAAGCACTGGCGGGAAGGTAAACGGCGTTTTCGTGTGCTGCTCTGGTTTCACCAGAAGCAGCTTAGTCATGCTGGCCACATGACCCGGAAGTTGTACGCCGGCTCCCTCAGCCAATAAAGCGAGATGAGCGCTGCAACCCGAGAGTCGGTCATGGCGGGACCTAATGGTCAGGGGTCCCTTTAACTTTACCTTAACCCCTCTGTTTGAACCCAGGGTTGTCCCAAAGGAATGGGTACCAAGCAATCCTTGGAGTCTTTCCTGGTTCCACTAGTCCCCCATTTAATAATACCTAACCAATCTGGGAACTGCCACTGGCCTCTGTCATTCTCTTCCAGCCACTGAGAAAATGACCCATCTTTAAAACATATACAGTCTCCACTTAGCAAAATTTATTATACTGTACTTTTGCCCACAGCCTTTTTCAATATGGTTGCGCTTGACGAGAGTGCATTCATTATCTTATCATAAATGTAGGCTCATGGATTTCAAACAGACACATCCAGCTTGAGCGTTCATTGAAGCAGTTCATTCATTGAAAGGAAATGCCACATAATTAATTGAAACTGGTTGCAGGCAATTATGACATTCTGGCAAGGAGAACCCTTGGTGGAAAAGCACATCAAATACTTCAACCTCACTGCATTTTGGAACAGGCAGAAAGGCAGCCTGCCCTGGGCTTTAATAAACTTTGGGGGCAAGCTACAGAATGAGTAACGCCATATTGTAAAAGCAATCAGATTAACACTTCCCAATAAAAAAAGGTACACAGTTGTAAATCTAGCCCTGTGTTGTTTTAATTTTAATGACTCGAATATGCTTGAGATAAAAATTACTCTTTTGTGAAAGTGGAGAGCTATAAATCTCCGTGCGTTGAAAAAACCAAATTTATGCTTGTGTGTGTTTACAACTAATAACACAAATTCTCTCTGGAGGTATAATATATTAGAGGCCTCAATGAAAAAGCATGCAGAAGAAAGAGCCCAAAGGACTGGACAATTCCTACAGACCATATACATGGACTATATCCACTTTATCTTTTGGTTATTGGGGAATATAAGAAGGCATTGCTTTCCATTCTGCTCCATATTTGACACATGCAACAGTGTTTCTGTTCTGCTGCAGCCCGCCTTCTGCCCAAAACCTGGATGGTTTTAAAAGAGGATTAAGCAAATCCCTGGAGGAGAAGGCTATCAGCAGCTATGAGCCACAATGGCTATGTTCTGCCTCTACTGTCAGAGGCATAATGATGCTGAATACCAGTTGATGGGAATTGCAGGTGGGCTGAATGCAGTTGTGCTCATGTTTGCCTTGAAGGCTTCCCACAGGCATCTGGTTGGTCACTGTGAGAAGAGAACGCTCTATTAGAAGGGCCGTTGGTTGGATCCATTGGTTGGATCCAGCAGGCTCGTCTTATGTTCTTATTCTGGTTTTACATCTGGGATGATTCCACACCCTGGCACTTTCTGACCCTGTTCATGTGAGCTGGCACCACCACACTGCCGGCAGAATAATGGAGCTGCCCTCTGGTGGGACTTCACTGCAATCCAAAACCACATATTTTACAGTAGAGGCTGATGTGTTGATATGATGTGATGTGTCCTATTTTCTATCTGGATGCCTGATGGATAACACAAGACCCTCAAGTCAGGGCCGGATTTAGGTTTGATGAGGCCCTCAGCTACTGAAGGTAATGGGGCCCAGCTGTCCTTTGTCAACAACAAATTGTCCCTGTTTTTTGTGTTGAATATATGCTATATGGTAATTTATGGACCTAATAGGTATCTAAAGCCATTTGCACATAACGAAATATGTATTTTATCAAAGTAATGTTTGAACTGAAATACAATTAAGAAGTATATTATTAGTGAAATACAATTAAGAAGAAGTACATTAATAGTGAAATAACTATTAATCTCTAACTTAAAATGATTTTTTTATTCATAACAAACTTAATAATGCAAACACATTTACATTTGGCAATAACAAAAGTTCCTTTAGAAACACAATTTATAAAGACTCATAATCTAGCCTCTAGAAACTTGCTATAACATGAAACAATAATAGGTGATATATGATTCAAATTACTAATAATTATAAATAGCTTTAGTAATATGAAATTAAGTGTTATAACCTGTACAATGCAATTGTAGTTAAAACAATGCATTTTTTAAATATAATATCAATATCACCACAGTAGTCTACACCGTTCATTGGGACAGCAGACCTTTGTACCCTGTTACATTTAGTGAGTGTAAAATATGGTATTTCTAGTAATATGCCACATTCATAAATAATACCTATACTATATCTTTTATTTTGGAAATGTACATCCAGGATTTTTTTCTTTAAAACTTTTGGGGGGCCCCCCAAGAGAGGGGCCTTAAGCTATAGCTTGTTTAGCTTACACATAAATCCAGCACTGCCCTAAATGCACGTCTCTCCCCTTCCCCTCCAAAAAAACTCTCCCATGTTTGGAATCTTTCTCTGTGGCTCTGAAAGTCTCTCAGGTTCCTCACACATCCCACTTTGCCACTTGCTTCTTAAGAAAAGGGAAACATCCCTAAAGGTGACAAAGGCTAAAAATAAAATTCAAGTAATGGCAATGTCAAGACTTACATGCCTTTAGAGCACTTCACAAAAGTGAACTAATTAACATTCTAATTACTCCATTTCAGAGGCTAAGTATTACTGTAGCACCCTGCTTGTGGTTAACGCTTAGCTGGAATGAAATATTCAACGCAGCAATAGAGAAATTAAAATAATTATTTATTTGTCAGACAAATAAATGAGAGGCACAGTGGTATATGGTTACCAAGCTCTGGCCTGGCTCCTGCCATTATGGCCAGCCCTTATATTCCCTTAATCCAGCCCCCTTTGCTCCTCCTGTGGCTGCCTCTGTCCAATCAGCCTAGTTGGATTTCCTATTGGCTGATTGCTAGAACCAATCCTAAAAGATACACCCACATCCTCCTGTCCTTATATGGAACACAAACAGCTATATATTGTTACATCTATAAATGACAAATAAGTAGTAATATATCTTACATGTGTCTCAACAAGGAATCTTAATTACCAGCTCACCTCTTGCCCTCCCTGCCCTATTGCCTTCTAAAACAAATGGTTAATCTTAAATTTTTATCTTAAACATATGTCAAGGATCTTGAGTTTCACATCAACATTGAAAGATATCCTTCATTTGAAGGTTTCTAAACAAATGTCTGACAGCTAATATATCAGGACAGCATTTGATGGCGTCTTCCTGTCTGGCAGGGGGGCTAAACTGCTGGCTGACTTAATTCCAGGATAAATACAACTCTTCTAGCATTTGTTAAATCCTTTGCATAATTACATTTAAGCCAATATATTTAAGCTAATATATTTCATACATTATCATAGGTAACCTTTTAAAAGAATAAAGCTTCTCAAAGTAGAAAGGAAGGAACTCAGTAAAAAAACAGTTTTTAAAGAAGGCTCTTCAGTTTACATTCCCCCCCCTTCAGCAAGCTGCTTCAGCCAGCTGCTTTGTTTCCATTAGCTCTTCCCAACATTTATTGAAACTCTCTCAGTTTAAGAAAGAAACAGTTTTAAAAAGACTTCCCAAAAAAACCTCTCTTTCTCTGTCAGCTAGATGCTTCTCCCCATTTGCCTCTGGCCTTAGAAAATACAGCTCAAGGTTTAAGAGAGGCCCATGGTATCATTTTACTATTTGCCCATTCCTAATTATATTTATCTCTGCCTTTGTTATCTTCTGTAACATGTAGGGTCAGTGTCATTACTCAGTCTGTAATTTCAGCTTTTATGACTTTGAGAATTGCTTTCTGCTATCAATCAAAAAGGGCCCCTTGTCTAAGAGGAGGAAAACACTGTTTTCTTAAGCAGCTAGCCTTCTTGCCTGGCATGAAACATTTGAAAATCTACTTTTGAAAATCTAAGCCCTCTTTAATATACAAGTCCTGATCAAACATTAATAAAATGCAGGCTTATGCCTGATGCCTCATTCCCCCCTTTCAAGCTCAAGGACCTTCATCCCAAGTGTCCTTGATAGCTTGACCTTCATCATATTCCTGAGGTAAAGCTCTGTATAGGGCCATGATATGAGGTAGAGTTTCATTTGAAACCATCTTGCTAATTGTACTTCTAAAACATGAAATGATACATGGCATCATACATAAAACCATTACCACTACTGTCAAGAAAAACAAGCAAGACAATAGTATCCCTTTGAGTCCTGTGACATTAGGTAACCAATTGGTGAGCCATCCCATATCCCATCCTTCCCATGTTTGTACTGGGACATGTGCTATATTCTCCATCTTTGTGGCCAACACACGGATTGCCTCACCATTATCTGAAATGTTAAAGCAACAGGCATTCCCTGTCAAGTTCAAGACTCCACATAGGCCTCCCTGCTTGGCAAGTACATAATCCATTCCCATTTTCAGCTGCAAAATGGCGGCTCTACTTTCATCCAACTGTTGTGCAATAAGTCTCAAACTCTTGGCCGTTGCATTGGTTACAAGTTCCACTACTGCTTGCAATCGAATTATTCTGTTTAGATTATAAATAGGATCCCGTGCCCCTTGTATGAGCTCACCAGGATCCCAGGAGGCAGGATCATAATAGGCTATAATGCGCTCTGGTGGCCAATCATCAGTACCGCTCCAACTTTGGGTACTTCCTCCTGCTATATGAGAAATATCAGCGTTTCTTCGTGTACGCTTGGCCAAATTAGTGGGCATAATCCACATTGGTGGTAATACCCATCCCAGGAAACAAGTCCCACTCCATTTGGAGGGGAGTTTCTTGTATGCCCATTCTCCACATATCCACCACAACCATCGTGTCTGAGGTCTTTGGTACGTGGAGTACAGAAGGCGAAATAGCAAAAGAGGTAGAGAGTTCACAGTGCAGTATGTTAGATTGCCTTTTTCTGTCACAGTTATGTTCCATACCACTTTCCATGCATGAATAAAAGGAGGTGCACAGGGCAAGGCATCCCGAGTTCGATAGGTAGTATCGTGTGCCCAGGTATTCTTAATATTATCCCAAGTATAGTGACAATGAGAAGAGCCTATCATGGTAGAATCAGCTGCATCTGATGATCTATGTACACAGAATTCCCCTTGTACAGGTATAACTCGTAATGGTTTAGTTGAGTTCCATCCGGGGAAATTCTGTACTTCTGTTTGGTGTGGTATTTCGCTTACCATACCAATGGCATCTAATGGTATCGGTAATAAGGGCATACCTCCCTCTGAATCATCTGGCCCGAGAGAGCAAACAAGGCAATTGGTCCTATTTGCAACATTGGCTACCATTTCAGCTAAACCTACCCACATATTGTGGTCATGGCGGAATCCATATTTAGTCAATTTGGTCAGATTCAAGGACCCTTCCCCTTCCCAAGGGATCAGGATTAATAATAGAATCATGTTGATGTCTAGCATATGCATTCCTTCCACAAAAGATTACCTTATTGTGATAGCAAATAAATATTAGTCCCAATATAATTCCCCCAGTGACAGGAATGGGGAACCACCAAGACCAAAACATATATCCCGAGGATCCCCAATGAGTAATATCTCTGATAATTGTTCCACAAGGGGGGGGCAGTCAATCAATTGTGGGGCAGTCAATCAATTGTATAAGAGAATCTTTCCTTTCACAATCGCTGGTTCAGATGCTCCTCAAGCTTCAGGCGTGCGCAGGTCAGCCAGCTTCCAGGTTGTGGCTGCAGCAGGCCGGTCGTCTAATGTTGCCCGTGACCTAGCCCGTTCCCGGTAGGGCTAGATACAGGGGTTTTTGGAGAGAGTCAGTTTAAGAGGATTAGAGGGGTCACCTTTGCACGTCCAACTGCCTTCGGACTTCTTCAAACGGGAGTGATGAATCCAGGGGGTCACCTCAGCTACCTTCACCGCTGTTGGAGTAGAGAGCAAGACGGTGTAAGGTCCACGCCACTTAGGTGCAAGTGGATCACGTTTCCACTCTTTCACCCATACGTTATCGCCAGCCTGGAACTGATGAATCGGCTCGGCAATGCTGCATGGCGTGCGCTCGAGGGCCCACCTGTTAAGAGAAACAAAAACACGGGAGAGAGATTGCACTTGTCCCTGTGTCACATGGTCTCCTATTTGTTTAAGATCAGCTGAAATATCCTGAACAAAGGAGGGCGGTCTCCCATACAGGAGCTCAAAAGGTGACAACTTAAGTCTTTTTGTGGGTGCACACCGAACACGAAACAGTGTTATGGGTAACACATCTACCCATCCCAATCCCGTTTCCTGGGTTAATTTTGCCAATTGGGTTTTCAGAGTCCGATTCATTCTTTCAGTTTTCCCTGAACTCTGAGGCCTATAGGCTGCATGCAGTCTCCATTTCACTTGTAGGACTCGACATACTTCTTGTACTACTTGATCAATGAACGCTGGCCCATTGTCACTTCCAATGCATCTAGGTAATCCAAACCTCGGGATCAATTCAGTGAGGAGTCTCTTAGTTACCTCTCGTGCCTTTTCAGTTCGGGTGGGAAAAGCTTCAACCCATCCGGTAAGAGTATCTACAAACACAAGGAGATACTTGAATCCCTTAGAAGGGACCAGCTCTGTGAAGTCCACAATTAGGCTTTCCATGGGGACATATCCCACATGTTGGATTCCAGGAGGTTGTACCGGTCCCTGCCTGGGATTGTTTTTAGCACAAAGAACACATTTCTGTGAAATGCAAGTTGCTAATTGTGATAGGTTAATAATATACAACTTCCGACTGAGACTCTCTCTGGTTGCAGTACCGCCAAGGTGAGTAGATTCATGATAATTTCTTACAATTGTGCCTGCTAGATGATGAGGTACATAAATCCTATTGTCTGGCAGGATCATCCAACCGTCCTTCACAACTGCTCCTTCCTGTTCAGCCCACTTCCTCTCTTCTGGGGTATAGTGAGGTTTAACTTCTTCTGGAACTACCTCTGGTATGAGGGCTGCTATAAATCCTCCCACAGGCTTTTGGGCTGCCTCTCGAGCTGCTTTGTCAGCAGCATGATTTCCTCTGGTTATTGGATCCCTTCCTCGTCCATGACCTTTGCAGTGCATTACAGCAATCTGTTCTGGAGCCCATACTGCTTCTAACAGGATTTCTACTTCAGGTCCATATTTCAAGGCTTTCCCGTGGGCTCCTATTAGACCTCTTTATTTCCATAGAGCACCATGTGCATGCAGGGTTAAGAAGGCATATTTAGAATCAGTATAGATGTTTGCCTTACATCCGGCTGCCAATTGCAGAGCTCTAGTTAAACCTATAAGTTCAGCTTTTTGTGCCGAGGTGCCAGCAGGCAAAGCTTCAGCTTCCACAACTTCCTCATTGGTGACCACAGCATATCCTGCTCGTCTGGCACCTTCATGCAGGTAACTGCTACCATCAGTATAATATACAACATCTGGATTTTTCAATGGTTCATCTTTCAGATCGGGTCTACTGGAATAAACTTCATCCATTATTTGGAGACAATCATGTGATTCTTCATCATCTACCTCTGGTAGGGGCAGCAAAGTCGCTGGATTGAGCATATTCACTACTCGTAGATGAATCCTGGGATTTTCACACAATAGGCCTTGGTACCTAGCCATCCTTGGGTTCGTTAGCCAATAACTACCCTTATATTCCATGAGTGTCAGAACAGCATGAGGTACATTCACATACATCGTCTGGCCGAAGGTAAATTTATCAGCTTCTTTGACAAGGCTTGCAGTGGCCGCTACTGCCCTTAGGCATGGAGGCCATCCTTTTGCTACTGAGTCCAATTGTTTTGACAAATAAGCTACTGGACGGTTCCAACTTCCTAATCTCTGGGTCAGGACTGCCGCTGCAATCCCATTCTGTTCATGTACATACAGCTGAAAGGGTTTTTCCGAATTAGGCAGTCCAAGGGCTGGGGCCTCCATAAGTCGTTGTTTGATAACTAAAAAGGCTTGTTGCTGCTCAGGTCCCCATACGAATGGGTCCTTTTCTGCACCTCGAGTGCTTTCATGTAAGGGTTTGGCCAGACTGCTGAAATCAGGTATCCATAGTCTACAAAACCCTGCTGTTCCCAGGAATCCTCTGAGTTGTTTCCTTGTGGTAGGTTCCTTGATAAGGCAAATAGCTTCTTTCCTCTCTGGCCTCAATGCTCGTTGTTGGTGTGAGATGTCAAAGCCCAAATATTTGACCTTTTCTAAACATAACTGTGCCTTTTTCTGGGAAACTCGGTAGCCAGCTTCCCAGAGCAAGTGGAGCAGTTCCTCTGTACCTTCTTTACAGGTATCAAAATCCTTTGCTGCTAGTATAAGGTCATCTACATATTGCAGAACCACCTTTTCTCCAGGTATTGAGGGGTAACTTGTTAGATCCTTCGCCAAGGCAGTGCCAAATAAAGTTGGGGAATTTTTGAATCCCTGGGGCAATCTCGTCCAGGTTAGCTGGCCTTTTGTTCCTGTCAAAGGGTCTTCCCACTGGAAGGCAAATATAGGTTGGCTCTGTGGTGCCAGCCGACAACAGAAGAATGCATCTTTCAAGTCCAATACAGTAAAAAATGTTGCTTCTGGTGGGATCAAACTCAGCAGGGTGTATGGGTTTGGTACATTTGGGTGCAAGGTCTCGATAGCCTGGTTTACGAGCCTCAAGTCCTGCACTGGCCTGTATTCATCTGTCCCAGGTTTTCAAACAGGCAAAAGGGGTGTGTTCCATTCTGATTGGCAGGGCTTAAGCAGACCATATTTTAATAGGCGGTCCAAATGTTTCTGGATGCCCTCTGCTGCTCGCCGGGGTAAAGGATATTGCTTTACAGATACAGGGGTAGCCATAGGTTTTAAGGTTACTACAATTGGAGCTATATTCTTGGCCATTCCTGGTGGGCTATTTTCGGCCCATACTCCTGGTGGCACCTGTAGAGTTCGGAGGAGCTTGTTTAACTCTGTATCCAATGTGGGTTGGACTTGCAGGGCTGACATTAGGCGCCATGATTGTTCCTTAGGTACTGAGAGGTAAATTATTCCTGCTGCCTTTGATGGCAGTTTCATTTCTGGACCTCGAGGAGTGAAGGTGATTTGGGCCTGCAATTTGGACAGCATATCTCTACCTAAGAGAGGTATTGGACACTCAGGTATATACAAAAACTGATGGGTTAAACGATGTCCCCCAATCTGGCATTCCAAAGGTTGGAGGAAAGACCTCTTAGCTGACTGACCAGTGGCACTTTTAATGACTACACTTTTGGATGCCTTTTTCTGCAATAGTTCTGGGAGTACTGAGTATTCAGCCCCAGTATCAATCATAAAGTCTATTAAATGGCTTCCTAATTGGATCGTGACCGTGGGCTCCTGGAAGCCTAACTTTATGGAGTCCGGTCTTTCCTAGTCTTGGGTAAAATCCTCCTCTGCCAGTCCAATGACATTGTCCCTACTCCGTCCTTGTCCAGGTCTCTGATATCTTCCATCTCGGATCATTCCCCGTCCCCGTCCCTGGTTTCTTGGGCCGGAGCCTGGGCCTGGGCCTGGGCGTACTTCTTCCAACCTCAGGGGTTCAGGACACTCCCGCTTCCAATGACCCTCCTTCTTGCAATTTGCACATTGATTCCTTCCCAGTGGTGGATTCCTTCCCCGCCCTCTTCCTCCATTTAAGGGGCTGTAGTCTTGCTTCACTGCTGTGGCTAGCATTACCATCTTTTCCTTCTGCCACTTCTTCTTCTCTTGTTTCTCAGCCTCATCCCTATTCCGATAAACTCGGCGTGCAATGGCCATAATTTGGCTCATCAGCATCCCTTCCCATCCTTCGGATTTCTGAATTTTCTTACGAATGTCAGAAGCGCACTGGGCCACAAATGTAGCAGTAATCATTCTGCTGTTTTCAGGGGCTTCAGGGTCAAAAGGAGTCCATATACGATAGGCTTCTTGCAGCCTCTCTAAAAAGTCTCCTGGACTCTCATTTGGTTTCTGTTCTACTTCTGAGACTTTAGACATATTAGTGGGCTTCTGGCATGCCCTGCGGATACCTTGCACAAGCGTCTGGCGGTAGGTGGTAAGTCTGGCCAGGTGAATTACATTGTTTGGATCCCAATTAGGATCTTCCAAGGGAAAGTTGTCTTGGAGATGACGGTCAATATTATAAATATTTCCCACTCTGGCCTGCTCACGCAAATATATCTGTGCCTTTTCAATTATGTCTCTCCTTTCCTCAGTGGTGAACAGAGTATTCAGGAGCTGGCGGCAATCTGTCCAAGTAGGACTATGAGTATTTATTATTGAAGTCACCAAGTCCATCATAGCCTGAGGTTTTTCTGCAAAAGATGGGGTGTGTGTTTTCCAATTCATCAGATCTGTAGTCGTGAATGGAATATATTGCAGGGTCGAAGTTCGAGGTGGCCGTGGTCCGAGTTGCCCGTTAACCAGCACAGGCTCCTCAAGTGCATCAAATACTCTTCTGAGAGGGGCTACTACGTGATCTTTCTCTTCGCCTTGCTCTAGGGGCCTCAAATCATAGGGGATGGTATTTGTCCCAAGGCGTTCTTTTAGCAGCTTTATACGCCTGGCTGTATTGCTTGCTGACCGATTAAGGTCTCCCTGTAACTTCTGTAATAATTCTCTAGGACTTGGATGTACAGGGGTTTGGGGTAGGCAATCAGTTGTTTCACTAAAAGAGACTGTAGATGGAGTTCTACTGGGACTCACAGATGGAATAACCACTTCTGCTTGGGCTTTATTATAGGCCTCCAATGCCTCCTGAAGATATTTATCATAATCTATCAAGGAATCAAGTTCTGTGACTCCAGCCCCATTATTCATTCCACTTTCTTGCCTTGGGGTTACAACTGGTGGAGTGTTTGGATTAGGCTCCCTTCGATGTGGAGCATAAGGTGGAGGTGGAAGCAGCTCTTCCTCTGGTCCCTCAAAAATGGGTTTGAGTTTATTTGGCAAGATTCCTTTCCTAGCTTCGGCTTTTACAGCCAATAATTTGCATCGTTGGACTTTGCATTCCCTTATCCATGGAGGATTTTTATTTAATGTGCTCAGCCAGGAATCTATATATGAAAATTGTTCTGGGCACCCTCCAATTTCTTTGGCGATGTTAGACCAAAGTTTGCTTACTAAATTTATATCAAAGGTTCCTTGAGATGGCCATTCAGTATTTTGCTTCGGCCACTCTAATTCACATAACGTTCTCAGGCGCTCTGGCGTCATTTTGACTCCATACGCCCCTGAGAAGGCTTTCTTAAAATTATTTAACATACATTCAAGAGGTGTATTTTCCCCTTTTGAACCCCCAACTCCCATTGTATGGCCCTGTGAAGTATCCACTCAGTCACTCACACACACGCTTCGTGGGTTTCCTTGCCCAGATGGAGTCGCCTCACTGGGAACCGAAGTACTACCCACTCCACACTCAGGTCAGCTACAGATTGCTCTGTACTTTCTCACACATACAATGCGTTAGATACTTCACCACACACTACCTCCCATTCTTCCCTTTTCCCCCACCAGATCACCATCTGATGTATCCAACCACCTAGCGTACTCAGTTCCCACTTACTGAGACGCAGAAGTTTGATCAAGACTTCTCTTCCTCCCAATTAATTGGAGGGCCAAAAATCCCTTTGTGCACTTACCCCTGGTTGGTTCCGTTTCCCCCCCCGGTCCGTCGCCGCCAGTGAGCAGGGTATCAGACAGACGAGACTTCTGCGTTCCCCCTGGAAAAATTTACCAGTGCGCGCTTGGGTAAGCAGTTTAGAGATCCTCTCTCTTGTACCCTGCTCAGTAGAGCGAAGGGGCTGCGTTCCAGCAGACCACTTATCCGAGTCACAGGGGCACCATAAAATGTAGCACCCTGCTTGTGGTTAACGCTTAGCTGGAATGAAATATTCAACGCAGCAATAGAGAAATTAAAATAATTATTTATTTGTCAGACAAATAAATGAGAGGCACAGTGGTATATGGTTACCAAGCTCTGGCCTGGCTCCTGCCATTATGGCCAGCCCTTATATTCCCTTAATCCAGCCCCCTTTGCTCCTCCTGTGGCTGCCTCTGTCCAATCAGCCTAGTTGGATTTCCTATTGGCTGATTGCTATATCCAATCCTAAAAGATACACCCACATCCTCCTGTCCTTATATGGAACACAAACAGCTATATATTGTTACATCTATAAATGACAAATAAGTAGTAATATATCTTACATGTGTCTCAACAAGGAATCTTAATTACCAGCTCACCTCTTGCCCTCCCTGCCCTATTGCCTTCTAAAACAAATGGTTAATCTTAAATTTTTATCTTAAACATATGTCAAGGATCTTGAGTTTCACATCAACATTGAAAGATATCCTTCATTTGAAGGTTTCTAAACAAATGTCTGACAGCTAATATATCAGGACAGCATTTGATGGCGTCTTCCTGTCTGGCAGGGGGGCTAAACTGCTGGCTGACTTAATTCCAGGATAAATACAACTCTTCTAGCATTTGTTAAATCCTTTGCATAATTACATTTAAGCCAATATATTTAAGCTAATATATTTCATACATTATCATAGGTAACCTTTTAAAAGAATAAAGCTTCTCAAAGTAGAAAGGAAGGAACTCAGTAAAAAAACAGTTTTTAAAGAAGGCTCTTCAGTTTACATTCCCCCCCCTTCAGCAAGCTGCTTCAGCCAGCTGCTTTGTTTCCATTAGCTCTTCCCAACATTTATTGAAACTCTCTCAGTTTAAGAAAGAAACAGTTTTAAAAAGACTTCCCAAAAAACCCTCTCTTTCTCTGTCAGCTAGATGCTTCTCCCCATTTGCCTCTGGCCTTAGAAAATACAGCTCAAGGTTTAAGAGAGGCCCATGGTATCATTTTACTATTTGCCCATTCCTAATTATATTTATCTCTGCCTTTGTTATCTTCTGTAACATGTAGGGTCAGTGTCATTACTCAGTCTGTAATTTCAGCTTTTATGACTTTGAGAATTGCTTTCTGCTATCAATCAAAAGGGGCCCCTTGTCTAAGAGGAGGAAAACACTGTTTTCTTAAGCAGCTAGCCTTCTTGCCTGGCATGAAACATTTGAAAATCTACTTTTGAAAATCTAAGCCCTCTTTAATATACAAGTCCTGATCAAACATTAATAAAATGCAGGCTTATGCCTGATGCCTCATTACTACTGCTGAAAAGCCCAGAGTCCATTTACTGTATATCATATTTGCTACTTACAGCCTCATATCTTAAGGCCTTTCCACTGACAATATTGTCACACACAAAAACTGAATCTTTGACACGGTCAGTGAAAAGATACAAAAGGGAATGTAGTAGAACTGTCGCTGAGAAAATGCACCAGGAAGCTACAACTTAGCTTTGAGAGACCACCTCCTTCCCTGTAGGAGACCCTCTCAGGTGTTAAGATTGGCAGAGTGCACTTTCAATATATTCAAAGTTGTGGAATCCCCTCCTTAACATGTTTTTTAATTGTTGTAGCCTGCTCTGGGATCTCATGGTGAAGGGTGGCTAAGAAATCTAATAAGGGTAATACAAAATGCATAGATTTTAAATGTGTTCTTTCAAAAGATCTGCACGGAATGGGATGCAACTGACCTACAGATGAGTGCCAGCCAAACTGAACTAGGATAAAGATGTTCAGTCCTTTGCTATGAAAAGGCCTGTCGTGACATTATTTGCCCAAAAAGGGACATGGGAATTGGCCACAGAGGAGAACATCTTAATGGTTTTAGACCGCTTTAAGTATTTTACTTTTTTAAAAAAGTGCTTTGGAGATATTGCACATAAACAAAACAATTCCTACTTTTGCCTGGTATATTATGATGTTTGAGATTTGAGGGATAAAGAACAGACAATCTTTTTTACTTGTTGGTCTGTCAAATAAATAAAATATAGTATTCTATAAAAAAGGAGTCTTGTAAGAGCAAAGAGGTAATGGATGCTAAGGAACATGCAAGATGTAGCATATACTTATTTCTAGAGCCACGTTAAGACTTAAATTGCAGTGCCAAGGGGGTAGCCACTTGGTTGAGGCAGTAAATTTTACCAACAGGATAGAATTTTAAACTCATACTTTCTCATAATGGTGGCTTCCCCCTTACAGCTACTGAGTAATATGACGACTTTATCTAATGGAGGCATCTCTTTAGAAATCATTGGGTTTTATTTATCTCAGGATGAAAGCGGAAGGAAAAAAACACTTAGGCTATTTTTCTTCACAAAAGCAGCAAGAATGGCACCTTGTGCAGCTATTGAGATGTTTTATGCTTATTGGCATCTTGGTCTTTATCAGTTGCCTTTCCTTGTCGTATTATTGAATGTGACATTTATCCTGCTTCAAAACGCTTCATTGAAACTTCCATATAACAATAATAACCCATCCCACCCCAGTAAAATAAATGTCTCTGTGTGTGTTTGTGTGCATGATCAGTGCAAAATGCTTATCTTGTTCCACCATGTTTTTGAGAGCTGTTGTTTATGTATTCAATTTACACTCTGCCTTTCTTTAGAAAATGGACAAGGAAACTTTGGTCCTCCAGCTGTTGCTGAACTACAACTCCCACCATCCCTGGTTACTGACCATGCTTGCTGGGGCTGATGGGAAATGCAGTTCAGCAACAAGTGGAGATCCAAACTTTTCCCCAAACTACACATTCTAGCATAAAGACAACACAACCATTGCAATCTTTAAAAGAAACCAGACACACATAAAAAGCACCAGGCAAAAACTGTTCAGGCAAAGGTAGGTAGCCGTGTTGGTCTGCCGTAGTCGAAACAAAATAAAAAAATTCCTTCCAGTAGCACCTTAGAGACCAACAAAGTTTGTTATTGGTATGAGCTTTCATGTGCTATCTGAAGAAGTGTGCATGCACGCGAAAGCTCATACCAATTAACAAACTTAGTTGGTCTCCAAGGTGCTACTGGAAGAATTTTTTTTTATTTTGTTCAGGGAAAATTCACATGTTTGGTTGAGTTCCTCAGACTGCCTCAGACTGCCCAAAGACTAAACTAACTGGATCTCCCAAGCTTTGAAATCAGGCCCTGCCAGAGACAAAGTCTGGGTCCTTGCAGCTGCCAATGTAAATGTTCACAGTGGCAGCAGAGGGAGCATAACATTATCCAGCAGGGATGCTCTTATGTTCTTAGCAACCACTGACTTTTGCTTGGCTGGAATGTAGGCTACTCACTGCACAAAGCTTTAGTTGCTCCACCCACTTTTGCACCTGGCCCCACCCACCACTGGCATGTGGTTTCTGGAGGGTTGCCTACCTAGCCATGCAACCCACAGGCTGAAAAAAAGACCAGCATGGCAGTAGTTGTCAATACATAAGTAGGAGAAGGAAGTCAAAGGGGTCATTTCTCTCTCTTTCTCAATGAGACCAATCGTAACCATGCAAGTTGTTCAACACAGACATACCCAGATTTTCACTGACTGCCTCTAGCCAAGCATGTGTTTTTTCAGTGAGCACAACTGAAATGAGCAAAAATAAGTCATGAGAAAAGAAACGGAATGAGATTCCTTTGCAACTTGCCTAGAATTCATTATTGCCGGACTGTGCCCTTTGAAATCAATGGGGCTTACTCAAAGCATGCTTACGATGAGAGCCCGGTTTGGCAGCAATGCACTTAACCTTGCCACTTATTATGCCTAATGTTGTCTGCGAATAATTCCCTCTCATAGGAAACCGAGAAAAATGGCTAGCTTGTGTCTAGTACATTGCAGAAAAGCGAATCCTCTTGGGAGAAGAGGGGCAGCCAATTAATTGGCGCTCTACCCATCTCCTTCCAGTATTGTGTGTGTATTGTGTGTGTGTCACCACTGCAAATACATATATAAGGCAGCGGCAGATGTTTCGCAAGCCATGGTAGCACATATCTGAGCACATGGCATCCAATTAGAACTGAGCGCACAATGGTAAATAAAGACTGGGAATCACAGGAGAATACCAAGCAGGGGGAAGTCCCGCATGTTTGTATAGTTCTCATAGCTCGTGAAGCAGCATAATGCTTAATGATTCCTTTGTCCCAGCGTAGGCAGGTGTATGTTTATGGAAAGGCGATGCTCTCATAGGAACTGAACAGTAAGACTACTTGAGTAGGGGGCGGGGGGGCAAGCCAGGGCCGGATTTAGGTTTGATGAGGCCCTAAGCTACTGAAGGTAATGTGGCCCCTTTATATGTCCAGCTGTCCTTTGTCGACAACAAATTGTCACTGGTTTTTGTGTTGAATATATGTTATATGGTAATTTATGGACCTAATAGGTATCTAAAGACCATTTGCACATAACAAAATATGTATTTTATCAAAGTAATTGTTGAACTGAAATACAATTAAGAAGAAGTATATTAATAGTGGAAATTTTTGGGCGGCCCCAAGAGAGTGGGGCCCTAAGCTATAGCTTGTTTAGCTTATACAGTGGTACCTTGGGTTAAGAACTTAATTTGTTCTTGAGGTCCGTTCTTAACCTGAAACTATTCTTAACCTGAGGTACCACTTTAGCTAATGGGGCCACCCACTGCCGCCGCATGATTTCTGTTCTCATCCTGCAGCAAAGTTCTTAACCTGAGGTACTATTTCTGGGTTAGCGGAGTCTTTAACGTGAAGCGTCTGTAACCTGAAGCGTCTGTAACCCGAGGTACCACTGTACGTAAATCTGGCACTGGGGCTAGCTCACCCATGCAGGGAAATCCTGCCTTCCACACTAACCTTTGAACCTTTAATGAACTACAGAACTGGGAAACAAGAGGCAAAGCAACTACTTATATACATTTCTGAAAGCCTGGGCCACTCCCACTCCCAACATGATTGGCTGTCTACACTTCCAAACTGTGAATCACAACTCAGAGTTCAAGGGCCAATGGCAGAGGCCCAAATCCTGAAATGTTCTGTGACTGGACAACATGTATCGAATCAGAACACAGGAGCTCTGAATCCTTAGTCCAGACTCAAGCTCAGGCAAACACAGGCCACTGAATACATAACAGGAACAAAGCCAGAATTAGTGAGCTCTGCCTATCATTGGCTCCAGCTCCACCCACTGTTGCCTCTGGCTCCACCTACTGTTGCTCTCCCTGCATTCTGCCCTATTACTCCCAATGGGCACCAACCTCCACTTCTGTGTTTTGCCCTTTTGCAAAGCAAAAGCGTTTCCTTCAGTCCTTGCTTAACTTAACAGACATAATTTGGCTGATGCACCATAATAAAGGTTTCGGTTAGGTAGGGCCAGTGTAAATGATTTTAAAGTATGTTGCTGTACAAAAAGGAATGTAATTATAATAATGTAAAAATCTAAATGGCTATTTAATCCCCTACAGGTCTTTTAGCCCTGAAAAGCCATCTCGGAAGCATATAATCTCCTACTGATTTGAAACAGACCAGGCTGAATGTGCTTTCATGTGCAGTCAGGAACGGCTCCCACCCTCAACGATAATCAAAGATGATGAAACAGGTAATGATGCATAATAATGCCAAGAAAAATATTATAACAGAATAACTATCATCAGGCATTATATAGTTTCACACACACACACACACACACACACACACACACACACACACACAGAATGCACGTCTGGTGGAATTCAGGTCATGACAGCTGCAAAAGCTACTTGAATCTGGTGCTGGTGTTCTGAATGTGGAAACAGGTTTCTCCAAGCACACAGTGTCTAACTCTCGACATTTGGATATGCACTGGCATCCACAACACAATGCTCATTCCAGGCCCCAATGGAGCAATTGGATAAATCTTCTGATATGGTTGGGGATGTGCGTCCCCTTCGGGGGCCGGTAGGGTCTGCTCGTGACAAACTGCACACAGCTAGATCTGGAACAGACTCATGGCTGACATACAGCCCACAGAACAAATCAGTTATTCCTCCTAGCGCTGGCAATTGTCAAAAATAAATAGATGCTTCCAACACAGCTATAGAGACACATCTACAAAACAAAGAGCCTCCAGCCAGTGTAAAAACAAGGCAAATATACTCAGGCATCAACAGAGTATGAGAGAAAAAATGCAATCTATAATCTATCAAATGCAAACATTGCTGTGCTGTTTCGATTATCCATATTTTAATAGATATGTTTTCATATGGTTAATACTATTAGAGTTTACTTATTCTTTTATATGCATTCAGCTTTTTGTGATTTATCAGTGTTGTTTTCATTTGTGTAAGCCGCCTGGAGTTCTGGTCTGGGAAAAGGAACACTGGGTGAGTGCCTGGAACACCCTGGGCTCTTGCCACCGCTCAACAGAGGGATAGGGAGGCACCAAACTTTTGTCACAATATATATTTAGCAAGAGGGACGCGGGTGGCACTGTGGGTTAAACCACAGAGCCTGGGGCTTGCCAATCAGAAGGTCGGTGGTTCAAATCCCCGCAACAAGGTGAGCTCCCGTTGCTCGGTCCCTGCTCCTGCCAACCTAGCAGTTCGAAAGCACGTCAAAGTGCAAGTAGATAAATAGGTACCACTCCGGCGGGAAGGTAAACGGCATTTCCGTAAGCTGCTCTGGTTCAGCAGAAGCGGCTCAGTCATGCTAGCCACATGACCCGGAAGCTGTAAGCCAGCTCCCTCGGCCAATAAAGAGAGATGAGAGCCGCAACCCCAGAGTCGGCCACGACTAGACCTAACGGTCAGGGGTCCCTTTACCTTTTTATATTTAGCAAGGGGGAGGGGGGAGCTTAGAAGCTGGAGCTAACCTGCCATCTACTTCATTCTCATTACATTAGCAGTACTCACAAAGGTAAAATAAAACACACAGGCATCTCATTGTTATAGAAAAAAATATTTTTTACTTGGTTACTTCATATTCACAATGGTAACTTTTGATTCTATATCATGAGAGAAGATTTCATAGTGACCTCATGCAAGAGGGGAGTGAAGAGAGAGCAAGGGGGAAGGACAAAGGGGGTGGAGCTTAAGCATTTAGTGGGAAACCACAAGGTATATTTTCCCTAGTCTCAACCCTGCCCTCTACTGATTGGAAGCTGCAAGGTTTACTTATACCCAGTGGATAGGTAAAGGTAAAGGGACCTCTGACCATTAGGTCCAGTCGTGGCCGACTCTGGGGTTGGGGTGCTCATCTTGCTTTATTAGCCAAGGGAGCCGCCATACAGCTCCTGGGTCATGTGGCCAACATGACTAAGCTGCTTCTGGCAAACAAGAGCAGCGCACAGAAATGCCGTTTACCTTCCCGCCGGAGTGGTACCTATTTACCTACATGCACTTTGACATGCTTTTGAACTGCTAGGTTGGCAGGAGCAGGGACCGAGCAATGGGAGCTCACCCCGTCACGGGGATTTGAACCGCCGACCTTCTGATCAGCAAGTCCTAGGCTCTGTGGTTTAACCCACAGTGCCACCCGCATCCATAATAATAAGAATGTCCCTCCTGGATCTGAGCAAATATTTATCTAATGTATCCATTCTAATGTCCTCTTCTTAGAGGGGGGCACCAAGTACTTGCGGGAAGCCCACAAATAACTATTCATCCTGCAATTCAGCACGGATTAGAATTAGGTGGTGGTGGTGAGAAAAATCCGAGTTTCAGACTATTAGCACTACATCAGCAAGCAGCACTCAAAGTATGGCAAGCAGATGAGCAGAGAGATGCATGGTGGCCAAACTATAAAAGGAAGTTTGAGAAATTAAGACATTCCCACTGTCAGACAGATAATTGTTGCTGGCACAATTAGACTTCCCGTAGCACCAAGATGAGTCGAGAAGGACTTACTGGCTCAGTCCAGCCCTTATCTGAGCAGCTTTTTGGGTGCAGATTAATGTGGAAATGACTTTTCCATGCTTCAACAAGCTAGTTCATTAAGAGCAAATACTTCTTTTTTTCTTCTAGGAAAAAAAAAATACAAAGGCCACTGCTGCCCATTTGCTTAAAGCACACACATTTGCTGTGTTCTGCTGCAGATGCAAAGGAGATTGTGCTGCCCAGTGATGTGATAAGGGACACAGGCAACCCATTATGATTGTGGGAGGGATTATGGGTAGGAGCAGCATCTGGAAAAAATGGTCCCTGTGACTCAGGTGTGAGCACCAACAGGGGGGAAAACTGTATTGATGTTAGCCTAGGAAGAAGGATCCCGAACGGATGCCACAGATAGAAGAGAGTGCTTTCTACATTCAGAAGGCAGAGTAGGAAAACTAGACACTGAAAAATCTGTTTCCACATTCTGGATTGGAGGGGCAATCACAGAAGGAAAAGTCGTCCAAAGTGTAGAATGTTAGAGTTGATTCAAAGAGACATCTACAGCAACTGATCTCTCATCACTTGGGATCGGTTGGAAACTGCTTTGCGTGGCTAAAGGTGACTTACAAAATGTTGTGGGATTGTGTCCATCACAGAAGACATGACTCCAGGTTATGTGGATGTCACATTTTGAATGGGACATTTTGAGCATGCCTTAGGGAAGGAACATGTGCCACACACACACACACACAGAGAGAGAGAGAGAGAGAGAGAGAGAGAGAGAGAGCGCACCAGACTCCAACTCCCATCAGCCCCAACCAACATGGCTAATGGCCAGGTACTGTATGATGGAATTTGATCTTTTGTTCCCCTTCCTTCCCTCCCCCTCCCCATTTTGTGAAGATTGCCCGCTCTGGGATCCCACAGCTGGTTCTCCCCTGGTCTCCTCACTGGCCCAAGTGGGACTAATTTAGCCAGCTAGCCCTGGTGATCATCTAATGTTTATTGGATGAATTTCCCCCTAAATTGATTTTTGATTTTATTGTTATTTACGCTTTATACCGTATTTTATCCTGTTGTGTGTGTGTGTGTGTGTGTGTGTGTGTGTGTGTGTTTTGTTGTTTTTTTTGTAGCATGAATTAAGTGTTTTAAATTTGTTGTTAGCTCCCCTGAGCCCGGTTTCCTGAACTGGGAAGGGCGGGGTATAAATAAAATATTATTATTATTATTATTATTATTATTATTATTATTATTATTATTATTATTATCCCTACCCTATGCATGGCTGAGGGAAGTGAATGGAAGTGGGCACAAATTAATGAATGATTGCAGAAGGGGGTGGGGGCTAAAAAGGATTTATCTATGGGTGGATGGATGGCTGGCTGGCTGGCTGGCTGGATTGGACATGTTTGTAAATGGCAGATAATAGTGGGTCATGCTTTTGTGTCTATGTTTGGTTTATATGTGTGGCTGGCTGACTGGGTAGTGGACTGGTAGTGGTTGTGTATATTAAAGATAGAGAGGGAGAGTAGGGTATGAGAGACAGAGAGAGAGAGAATGAAGAAGAAACAGTGGCATCCATTATAGAAAAAATAGAATCACAGAGTTGGAAGAAACCCTGAGGATCAGGGCTACAAACTTGAGTAAACAATTGAGGGTAGGTAAGCCCTGCCCCACATAATCAATCACAAAACATACAACCATTTGAATAGAAATGCCTATCAACTTGGGGGGGGGGTCAGCCCCCTCCAATATTTTATTGGGGTGCGTGTGAAGGGACCTCAGTCCCTAGGAGTTGGCTCCTATGCTGAGGATTATCTAGTCCAGGCATCCCCAACCTTCAGCCCTCCAGATGTTTTGGACTACAATTCCACTGGTCCTGTTAGCTAGGGATCATTGGAGTTGTAGGCCAAAAACATCTGGAGGGCCACAGGTTCGGGGTGCCTGATCTAGTCCAACCCCTGGCAATGAAGGAATATACCCCATAGAGGGATCAAACCTGTAACCTTGGAATGATCAACCCCATGCTCTAACCACCTGAGCTATCCAGGCTTGTGGTTTGCTTCTCTCCAAACAAACCATGAGTGGTAACCAATGTTTGTTCTTTCCTTGTTGATTGTGATTTGTTGGAGAAAACCAACAAGGATCCCAGGTTCAGATCCCGTTGCAAGACGAATTCCGGCTTGTTTCATGGCAGCACAGCAGCAGTAGGATTGGACGAGGAGCAGAGCGAGAACCTTTCAGCAGCAGGCATTAGCACCCTGTGTGGCAAGATTGAACCACAAGTTGTTTTTAAATACAGTTTAGTGCAAAATACAAACCAGGTTTGCATTGTCTGCACTGGAGGGCAGTGGCTTTCCAGGTTTCAGAAGATGTCTTTCACAGCCCTACCATGGGCCTGACCTCAGCTTTAATATATGCAGCTATGTGTCATTTCTCATATGGTTTATTTTGCAGTCTTTTAGTCTCTCATAGATGGTGCAAAATGTCCTCCTTCCCCTTTCAGGGAAGCTTCCTATTTTTGGAGATGTTGAAGATGGTTTTGGAGAGGATGATGATGAGGGTTTCCTCCTTTGCTTTGTGTATTTGGGGCAGTTTTATAAATTCATTTATTCATTCATTAAAAAAGAAAAAAAACACCTAGCAGTTAAATACACACTGCTTATCTTTGTTAAGACTTTAAGGAATGCTAAGCAAAGAGCTGATATATATATATATATATATATATATGTAGGTTTTGGTGTCTTCGGGTGTCTTCCCGTGTAAGAGTTGGGGTGTCTAGGCGACGTTTCGACGAGGTCTCACTCGTCATCTTCAGGCTGGTGCTTTCGGCTTCTTGTTACTAGAACAGAGCAGGATCTCAGTGTTTGAGTTCCTATAAATACTGTTGAGGGGGTGTGGTGTATAGCCTCCAACGTTCTGGGCAGATAGGAAGTTCCTAGGTTAATGTGCCTTTTCTTCTTTTGTTCATTAATTACTTGAGGGATATCTTGAGTGATTACTTGAGTGATATTCTGAGTACCACTTAGGAGGGTCATTAGGTGTGGATTAGTTGCTAAAGCTTTCGTGTCTTGACCTCTTGACCTTGTGAAGAGTTTTTCTGAGAAGATGGCTGTACTGCACTTAGTTGTGCTCTGGCTTGGCTTCGTGTATAGGGGCGAGCTGTGGTTTTGTGCCCTGTGCCAGCCAGATCTGTGTAGGGATTGCAGGGGGGTGCAGCATCCGGAGGTGCCACTATGGTTTGGCTACTGGATGGTGTCTGTAATTTATCTGTGGAGAGGGTCTGGGTTTGGGTCTGGTGTGGTTGATTGGAGATGGCGTTCTGTGTGCCTCTGGTTCTGGTGTCGGTTTTTGTGGGGAGGGCTAATTTCCAGATGTCTGGCAGGCGGGACGTGTCGTCACGCTTGTTCATGTTGTGAGGGTGTTTCTCTATCTCGATGGCTTCCATGATTATTCTCTTGTGGTGATGTTCCATGTTAAAGAGCAATTTGGAATCTGCAAAATTAATTTCGTGTCCTGTTTCTTTCATGTGTTGGTAAAGAGAGGAAGTTTTTTCTTCTTTTTTGACGGCATTCTTGTGTTCTGCGATACGTGCATTTATTCGTCTGTTTGTTTGTCCAATGTACGTGGCTGGGCAGACTTTGCAGGGTATTTCATAGACCCCTTGGTTTTCTAACTGGATTTTATCTTTTGGGTTTCTGAGGATATTGGCTATTTTTTTGGTTGGTGCAAAAGGCTGTTTTGATATTGTGTTTATGGAGGATTTTGCTAATTTTATCTGTAGTGCCCTTGATATAAGGAAGGAGGGCCATGCCATTGTTTTCTTCTGTGTCTTGGTTTTTGGGGGGTGTTTCTTTTTGGATTAGCTTCGTAACCCTGTTTTGCTGGTATCCGTTGGCGATTAACACATTTGAGAGATTCTGTAACTCAGTTGTCAAGTGGTCTTTGTCAGCCAGACGTTTGGTTCTGGAGATGAGAGTCTTGGCTACAGAGTTTATTTGTGCAGGGTGGTGGTGTGATTGTGCATGTAAGTAGCGGTTGGTGTGTGTTTTTTTCCGGTAGATAGTGTGTCCTAGGGAGCCATCAGGTTTTTTGTAGATTAGGACGTCAAGGAAGGGAAGTTGGTTGTTGGCTTCTATTTCCATAGTGAATTGTATTTTGGGGTGTAGGCTGTTGAGATGTGTGAGGAAGCTATCTAGTTTTTCCTTCCCGTGTGGCCAAATTACAAAGGTGTCGTCAACATATCTGAGCCAAAGTTTGGGTTTGTGTTCTGACTTGTCTAAAGCATTGGTTTCAAAGTGTTCCATGTACAGATTTGCGATGACCGGTGAGAGGGGTGATCCCATAGGTGCTCCTTCTATCTGTTTGTATCTTTGTCCATTGTGGATGAAGTACGTGTTGGTTAGGCAGTGGTTGGTCAGGTCCAGGATGTATTCGGGGGGATTGTATTTGTTTTGAATGGCTGTCAAGGCTTCATTAATGGGCACTTGTGTGAAGAGAGATACAACATCGAAGCTCACAAGTAGGTCATCGGGATGTAGGTTTTGCTTCTTTATTGTTTCTATGAACTGGAAGGAGTTTGTAACGTGTGAAGCGATAGATTCTGCATAGGGCTGAAGTTGCTTAGCGAGAAATTTAGCGAGATTTTGTAGAGGTGAGCCTATGGAGCTGACTATTGGTCTGAGTGGTGTTCCTTCTTTGTGTATCTTGGGGAGACCGTAGAGTTTGGGGCATCTGGATGATTTTTCTCTGGGGATGATTCTTAGCTGGATTTCTTCACTGATAGGAGAGGCTTTTATTTTGGATTTGGTGGTTTTTTCCAGATAGGTGGTGGGATCTGTTTTTATAGGTTGGTAGGTAGGGTCTTGGAGTAGATTTGATAGTTTTGCTTGGTAGTCCGATGTGTTCATCACAACAGTGGCATTACCTTTGTCTGCTGGGAGAATGATTATGTTGTTGTCTTTCCTCAGGTTGGTGAGTGCTTTCTGTTCTTCTTTGTGTAAATTGCTTCTGGGTGGTTTGCTGGAGCAGAGGATGTTGGTGACTTCAAGTCTGATTTTATTGGCTTCATCTGGGTTGATTTTGGTTAGGCTAGCTTCGACTCCGCATATGATGTTTTCCGTGGGGATGCGTCTCGGGGCGACTGCAAAGTTGAAACCTTTGGAGAGTACTTTGGTTTCAGTTGAGGTGAGGATCCTGTCTGATATGTTATGTACTGTTTGTTTCATGGGTTGCAGATTCCAAATTTTGCAGATTCCAAATTGCTCTTTAACATGGAACATCACCACAAGAGAATAATCATGGAAGCCATCGAGATAGAGAAACACCCTCACAACATGAACAAGCGTGACGACACGTCCCGCCTGCCAGACATCTGGAAATTAGCCCTCCCCACAAAAACCGACACCAGAACCAGAGGCACACAGAACGCCATCTCCAATCAACCACACCAGACCCAAACCCAGACCCTCTCCACAGATAAATTACAGACACCATCCAGTAGCCAAACCATAGTGGCACCTCCGGATGCTGCACCCCCCTGCAATCCCTACACAGATCTGGCTGGCACAGGGCACAAAACCACAGCTCGCCCCTATACACGAAGCCAAGCCAGAGCACAACTAAGTGCAGTACAGCCATCTTCTCAGAAAAACTCTTCACAAGGTCAAGAGGTCAAGACACGAAAGCTTTAGCAACTAATCCACACCTAATGACCCTCCTAAGTGGTACTCAGAATATCACTCAAGTAATCACTCAAGATATCCCTCAAGTAATTAATGAACAAAAGAAGAAAAGGCACATTAACCTAGGAACTTCCTATCTGCCCAGAACGTTGGAGGCTATACACCACACCCCCTCAACAGTATTTATAGGAACTCAAACACTGAGATCCTGCTCTGTTCTAGTAACAAGAAGCCGAAAGCACCAGCCTGAAGATGACGAGTGAGACCTCGTCGAAACGTCGCCTAGACACCCCAACTCTTACACGGGAAGACACCCGAAGACACCAAAACCTACATTCCTGTACCCGTGAAAATCTACGAAAGCAAATATCTCACCTCTACGGGGAGGAAACCTTCCAGCTGACAAGAACCTACGAGAAACTAGAAATCCGAAGAGCCACCATCTTATGTGATCTCTTGTTCCTACGCAACTGCCGAGACAACAACTTAATTCCCACATGCTTCCAACTTAAATTCCACTCTAAAACCCCAGCTACCGAAAGGATCCTGAAACGAACTGAACTATCCCTAATCAGAAACGAACTACATAAGAAAAGATACCTACTAAACCAAACCAACAAAGATCTGCTCACTCTTCACCTCAAACTCTGTAACAAAATCCACCCTGCACTCTGGGACAAATGGAAACAACTAGCCGTTTGGAGAGCTGAAACAGAGTCCTCACATAAGACAGACATACACACCAACAAACTCCACAAACTAGAGAAACGCCAGAAGCCCAGCCACCCTCCACAACAACCCATGAAACAAACAGTACATAACATATCAGACAGGATCCTCACCTCAACTGAAACCAAAGTACTCTCCAAAGGTTTCAACTTTGCAGTCGCCCCGAGACGCATCCCCACGGAAAACATCATATGCGGAGTCGAAGCTAGCCTAACCAAAATCAACCCAGATGAAGCCAATAAAATCAGACTTGAAGTCACCAACATCCTCTGCTCCAGCAAACCACCCAGAAGCAATTTACACAAAGAAGAACAGAAAGCACTCACCAACCTGAGGAAAGACAACAACATAATCATTCTCCCAGCAGACAAAGGTAATGCCACTGTTGTGATGAACACATCGGACTACCAAGCAAAACTATCAAATCTACTCCAAGACCCTACCTACCAACCTATAAAAACAGATCCCACCACCTATCTGGAAAAAACCACCAAATCCAAAATAAAAGCCTCTCCTATCAGTGAAGAAATCCAGCTAAGAATCATCCCCAGAGAAAAATCATCCAGATGCCCCAAACTCTACGGTCTCCCCAAGATACACAAAGAAGGAACACCACTCAGACCAATAGTCAGCTCCATAGGCTCACCTCTACAAAATCTCGCTAAATTTCTCGCTAAGCAACTTCAGCCCTATGCAGAATCTATCGCTTCACACGTTACAAACTCCTTCCAGTTCATAGAAACAATAAAGAAGCAAAACCTACATCCCGATGACCTACTTGTGAGCTTCGATGTTGTATCTCTCTTCACACAAGTGCCCATTAATGAAGCCTTGACAGCCATTCAAAACAAATACAATCCCCCCGAATACATCCTGGACCTGACCAACCACTGCCTAACCAACACGTACTTCATCCACAATGGACAAAGATACAAACAGATAGAAGGAGCACCTATGGGATCACCCCTCTCACCGGTCATCGCAAATCTGTACATGGAACACTTTGAAACCAATGCTTTAGACAAGTCAGAACACAAACCCAAACTTTGGCTCAGATATGTTGACGACACCTTTGTAATTTGGCCACACGGGAAGGAAAAACTAGATAGCTTCCTCACACATCTCAACAGCCTACACCCCAAAATACAATTCACTATGGAAATAGAAGCCAACAACCAACTTCCCTTCCTTGACGTCCTAATCTACAAAAAACCTGATGGCTCCCTAGGACACACTATCTACTGGAAAAAAACACACACCAACCGCTACTTACATGCACAATCACACCACCACCCTGCACAAATAAACTCCGTAGCCAAGACTCTCATCTCCAGAACCAAACGTCTGGCTGACAAAGACCACTTGACAAGTGAGTTACAGAATCTCTCAAATGTGTTAATCGCCAACGGATACCAGCAAAACAGGGTTACGAAGCTAATCCAAAAAGAAACACCCCCCAAAAACCAAGACACAGAAGAAAACAATGGCATGGCCCTCCTTCCTTATATCAAGGGCACTACAGATAAAATTAGCAAAATCCTCCATAAACACAATATCAAAACAGCCTTTTGCACCAACCAAAAAATAGCCAATATCCTCAGAAACCCAAAAGATAAAATCCAGTTAGAAAACCAAGGGGTCTATGAAATACCCTGCAAAGTCTGCCCAGCCACGTACATTGGACAAACAAACAGACGAATAAATGCACGTATCGCAGAACACAAGAATGCCGTCAAAAAAGAAGAAAAAACTTCCTCTCTTTACCAACACATGAAAGAAACAGGACACGAAATTAATTTTGCAGATTCCAAATTGCTCTTTAACATGGAACATCACCACAAGAGAATAATCATGGAAGCCATCGAGATAGAGAAACACCCTCACAACATGAACAAGCGTGACGACACGTCCCGCCTGCCAGACATCTGGAAATTAGCCCTCCCCACAAAAACCGACACCAGAACCAGAGGCACACAGAACGCCATCTCCAATCAACCACACCAGACCCAAACCCAGACCCTCTCCACAGATAAATTACAGACACCATCCAGTAGCCAAACCATAGTGGCACCTCCGGATGCTGCACCCCCCTGCAATCCCTACACAGATCTGGCTGGCACAGGGCACAAAACCACAGCTCGCCCCTATACACGAAGCCAAGCCAGAGCACAACTAAGTGCAGTACAGCCATCTTCTCAGAAAAACTCTTCACAAGGTCAAGAGGTCAAGACACGAAAGCTTTAGCAACTAATCCACACCTAATGACCCTCCTAAGTGGTACTCAGAATATCACTCAAGTAATCACTCAAGATATCCCTCAAGTAATTAATGAACAAAAGAAGAAAAGGCACATTAACCTAGGAACTTCCTATCTGCCCTGAACGTTGGAGGCTATACACCACACCCCCTCAACAGTATTTATAGGAACTCAAACACTGAGATCCTGCTCTGTTCTAGTAACAAGAAGCCGAAAGCACCAGCCTGAAGATGACGAGTGAGACCTCGTCGAAACGTCGCCTAGACACCCCAACTCTTACACGGGAAGACACCCGAAGACACCAAAACCTACATTCCTGTACCCGTGAAAATCTACGAAAGCAAATATATATATATATATATATATATATATATATATATATATATATATATATATATATATATTCCCTAAAACCAACTGCTAATGCAATCTCAAATTAGAATTAATATATTTCATAAACTGTAAAAAGTTCATTAATTGTTTATTTAAATGCTGTTTGGTGCTCTTTCCTTTCTTCCCTCCATTTGTTCCAGGCTCCTGGAAGATAGCGATATTTATGAGCAAGCCATATTTAGTTTATTAGATTAAATTTTCCTCTTCCTAACTAATTTGTGTAATCCTGGGAGAGAGGATTAATTCTTCTGTCTGACCTCAATTTTTTTTATATTTCTTTCAGATAAATAAATATGGCACTGTGGCTGGCTATACAAGCTCCAAGTGTAACTGTTTATCCTGCCTCATTTGTGTGTGGGATGTGTGAGTTTGTGGCATTATTAATATCTACAGTTTTATATGAAAATAAAGAGAGATTTCAGACAAAATGACTCTCCCCCACCAATGAAATCTTTTCCCTCATATTTTGTGGAGACGACTTTGTAAATACTTGGGCCAAGCAATTTTTAAAGCACTCCCTATGCATTAAACAGGACTAAGTCATGTAGCTGCTTATCCATTTATTTATTATTATTTATTGCATTGGGATGGATCCATTCCTGCCTACATGGAGTTATGTTCATGCAATGGGATTTCCTTTTCATCTTCGTGCCATTGAAATTCTACTCTATATCGATCCAGAGTATATTCAGACATATAGTTAGCAGAGTAAAAACTTAAAACACGTTGCAGTAATTCCCCCCAAAATAGACCAGAGGCAATTGTATTTCATCCAGCAGAGCTTTACTGCTACCGAAGGCAAATGAGCATAACGGTCACAAATCCAGTACAGGGAGGTAGCTGTGTTGGTCTGGCACATTCAAAATAATAATAATTTATTTATTTTTTAATTGTCTAGTAGCACCTCGTAGACCAACTAAGTTTGTTTTGGTATAAGCTTTTGTGTGCATGCACACAAAAGCTTATACCAGAACAAACTTACCGTATTTTTCGCTCTATAGGACGCACCTTTTCCCCTTCAAAAATGAAGGGGAAATGTGTGTGCGTCCTATGGAGCGAAGACACCATAGCCCCGCGACCCTCTCCCAGCTGGAGAGGTGATGCGCGGCTATGGCAGGAACCTCTACAGCCCCGTGTCACCTCTCCAGCCGGGAGAGCGCACGCGGGGCTAAAGAAGCACCCCGCGACCCTCTCCCGGCTGGGGAGGTGACGCGCTGCTATAGAGGCTCCTGCCATAGCTGTGTGTCACCTCTCCAGCTGGGAGAGGGTCGCGGGAGGCTGCTTTAGCCCCGCGCGCGCTCTCCCGGCTGGGGAGGTGACGCGCAGCTACGGCAGGAGCCTCTATAGCAGCGCGTCACCTCCCCAGCCGGGAGAGCGCGCGCGGGGCTAAAGCAGCCCCCCGCGACTCTCTCCCGGCTGGAGAGGTGACGCGCGGCTATGGCAGGAGCCTCTCCGCTGCGCCTTTCCGCTGCTCCCTGACCTGCTCTTTGGGGCTGGTGGTGGGCTCCCCCCCCGCCAGCCCCAAAGAACAGGTCGAAAGGAACCTGAAGCCTGGAGAGCGAGAGGGGTCAGTGCACACCGACCCCTCTCGCTCTCCAGGCTTCCAAGGTAGCCGCCTGAACGCACCTTAAAAGGCACCTTGTTTTAGAGCGGGAAAACAAGAGGGGGAAAGTTCTCCCCCTCTCTGTGCAGCGCCTCCTGCCGCTTCACTGAAGGGGCGCTGGGCAGAGAGGGGGAGAATTTTTTTTTTCTTGTTCTCCCCCCTCTAAAACAAAGTGCGTCCTATTGTCCGATGCGTCCTATGGTGCGAAAAATACGGGTAGTTGGCCTATGAGGTGCTACTAGACAACTTTTTATTTATTTTTAATTTTTAAATCCAGTACATTCAGGATTGGCACTGTCTATAAGAAATCCAGTTGCAGTACACTTAACGTAAACTTACAATAGCTTAGAAAAAGACTAAACCTTAACACTATATACAGAGCACTACACGAGAGAGAGAGAGAGAGAGAGAGAGAGAGAGAGAGAGAGAGAGAGAGAGAAACCCAGGCTGCTTCTGGCCACACTATTATAGTCAGTATGACCTTGGCAGAAGAGATAAGAGAACCAGCTTAAGCCAGCTGTACTCAGCTTCTCTGAAGGAATAACCCAAACATCAGGAATTTTATGCTTGTTTCTTTCACACAGAGAAGCTTCCAGAAGTTTCCAGAACCCTCTTAGGTACCACTCCGGTGGGAAGGTAAACGGCGTTGCTCTGGTTCGCCAGAAGCGGCTTAGTCAGGCTGGCCGCATGACCCGGAAGCTGTACGCCGGCTCCCTCAGCCAATAAAGCGAGTTGAGCACCACAACCCCAGAGTCAGTCATGACTGGTCTTAATGGTCAGGGGTCCCTTTAGCTTTACCTTTAGATGGCCATCTGTCATGTAGGATCTAGTTGAGATTCCTGCATTTTAGGGGGCTGAACTAGATGACCCCGAGGCACTGACGGAGGAACAGGAGTAAGAGGGAGTGGACCACCCCCGGCACCACTATTCAGGTAGGGTGCCATCGCAGTGCCCCCCAGAAAAGCGCCGTACCCCCCCGTGAGCCAGGTGCCATGCCCCCATAGGTGGTGCATCACTCTTCCAGAACGCACATCACACCCCTGCGGGCAGCGCGGCTCACCCTCGTGGGCTGCGTACCACACCCCTGGGGTGTGTGCCACGTCCCCCAGGGCATGTGTCACGTCCCCCTGGGGGGCACCAGCCATGCCCCTGCCTGCTCTCCACCCCCGATAGTGGAGCATGCAGCTTCGCTACTGCTCCCAGGGTCCCTTCCAACTCTACAATTCCCCCCCAAAAAAAAAATTCATTCATTTTATAACACAAATAAAGAACACAAACAGAAAAACAAACAATACAAACCAATTCTTGTCTTATCCTTATTTTCCTAAACATTGTTAGGAGGGCTTCCCCAAGTCCCACCTATCTGATTTTCATTTTACTTCATCTTTAGCAGTTTACATAAAATAATAATAATTTATTATTTATACCCCACCCATCTGGCTGGGTCCCCCCAGCCACTCTGGGTGCCTTCCAACAAAACACTAAAATACAATAACCTATTAAACATGAAAAGCTTCCCTAAATAGGGCTGCCTTTAGATGTCTTCTAAAAGTTTTGTCGTTATTTTTCTCTTTGACATCTGGTGGGAGGGCATTCCACAGGGCGGGTGCCACTACCGAGAAGGCCCTCTGCCTGGTTCCCTGTAATTTCGCTTCTCGCAGGGAGGGAACCACCAGAAGGCCCTCGGCGCTGGACCTCATTACATATATCATAATTTCTAACCATTTTTATCACACTTACTTTAACCATAAAAGCTTCACATTTTATCACTTACAAATAATACTATTTTAAAATACACTATCTTCTACTTCTAACCCTACTCTACAATTCTATGATTCCATGATTCTATTCCCTGGTTTTATTCACTTTGCTCAATGTGTCAAAATGCCTCCACTTTTGGAGTTCCAGTTACAGATAGGTAGCCGTGTTGGTCTGCCATAGTCGTTAAGAGTCGTCAACAGGCTCATCCCAGCTATCTGCCTATCTCCCATTCCCACCACCCTTCTGAGTAAGACCCCTCCCCACCTTCTCACTATATAGAAGGATCTGGCAACTTCTGTTTCAGTGTATCTGAAGAAGTGTGCATGCACACGAAAGCTTATACCAAGAACTAACTTAGTTGGTCTTTAAGGTGCTACAGGAAGGAATTTTTTTATTTCCACTTTTGGAGACAGTGTCCCTCTGAATACCAACCAGTAACTGGACCTCACAAGCGGGGAGAATACTGTTGCATTCAGCCCATGCTTACAGGCTTCCCATAGGCATCTAGTTGGCCTGCTGGAAAGCAGGACACTGGACCTTTGCTTGATACAGCAGGGCTGTTCTTAGTTCCTTATTCTGACAACATAGCCAAATTCAAAGGGTTGGGCTGTATCCATCTATATGACTGTAGGCAGTATGGCAGGCAAGCCAAAGGTTAGAAATGAAAACATCTATCCACTGTGAAAAGTCCTGCTCTTCTCCATTGAATGATATTGTACATCTTCCTTATAATTCTAACGACAAGAAAACTTCACACTGAAACCGTAAACAGCTGGTTTTTCAGACCTGCTCCTCTCTCTACTCCCTGCAATTGCCCTTTAGTTTGGGTTGCTTAAGTTTAAATTGTTTCAGTATTATTCTATTTTTTAATCGCTTAAATCAGTTTAGTCTTCAAATAGGTTTAAATTTTTAATCAATTTATTGTGTACTCAGATTAAATCTAAAATTAATTCAGTATCTAGTCTGGGGTGAATTTTTAAATTCAATTTAGCTCTTGATCTGATTTCATTTTTTACATTGAATTACATTTTTCGTGTAGCCATGCTCGGATAAAATTTGATGATTAATAAGGCCATTCGACCCCATAAATCCAGTATAATTGACCGTGAGGTCTGAAAACAGAAGACGCTGTAGAAACAACATAAGTCAATTGTAGCCTGATTTTGGAAATTGTCCTTCCCATGGCATGCATAACACAGCTTCTAGAGAGATGGGATGCTAGATTTTCTGATCTCCAACCTCTTCTTCTCCCTTTGCTGTGGTTGCTGCATCTTTCTATGCTGCTTTCCAGCAGTTAAGATAAGAGCCAGTGCTCTAGACACCCAGTTCCCATGCAATATTGTGCTTTTAAAAAATGCCCATTGCACTGAAACCAGCTACGGGTGGTATGATGCTACTAAATTCTACTCCAAGGGTTGCTCACGCACAAGCAGCTTCTCTGCATTGAAGCCATCTGCAAAGGAGAGAATTTGGGAGAATTTTCTCTAGCACGTTCAAGTACCGAGCCTCACACCAAATTCCCAATCGGTCAGACTTTATTCAGTATTGCATTGCAGGACAGAGTTCAATGGGTATGTGAGAACTTTCCATTTTCTCTCTCTCTCTCTCTCTCTCTCTCTCTCTCTCTCTCTCTCTCACACACACACACACACACACACACTCACACACAAACCTATGCAATATACAGTGGTACCTCTGGTTACGAATAAGAGTTTGGATTTGATATCCCGCTTTATCACTACCCGAAGGAGTCTCAAAGCAGCTAACATTCTCCTTTCCCTTCCTCCCCCACAACAAACACTCTGTGATGTGAGTGGGGCCGAGAGACTTCAAAGAAGTGTGAGTAGCCTAAGGTCACCCAGCAGCTGCATGTGGAGGAGCGGAGACGCAAACCCGGCTCCCCAGATTACGAGTCTAACGCTCTTAACCACTACACCCGGAAAAGATGGTATTCACGAACTATCCAAAACCACTGGGTCCTCGCACAGGGACAGACCGCGTGAGGCACCTGCTGACTATTATAAACAACATTCTACCTGGGGCAGTTAAAGCAACCAACATAGACAGTATAGACTACCCATATCAAGATGGACATTCAGTCCGTGCCCTGATCACTTTCACAGATCATAATCTGGTCAACTTCATCTTTAGAGCAAGAAATCTATTTTTAAAGAAAGGAATAGATTTATTAAGAATCTTTGAAAACAGAGCCCCGCTAACCTCCCTACTGGCGGCCAAGGGGGAAGGGAGACCAGGGACAGAGGAACAAAACGATAGAGTCCACATGCAACAAAACCAGCAAAACCAGAGCCTAGTGCACCAGCAGGAAAACATAGCCCCTATTGAGACTCAACTTCATTTGAACGACAGAGAGGACTCTTTTTCCATAGAAGAACATGCCCTAATAAATCGGTTCTGGTCACTGCAGATGCCAGCCCAAAAGGAAATCTTGGTCAGACTGGACACCCTGAGAAGCAGACTGACCAAAAAGGAGGTCCATGTTGAGACTACGGAAGGCTCTCACACACGGCCTATATCCCCCAAGTGCCTAGTGGACAAGAGGACGGTGGGAGGCGCCTTTAAATGTGTAGATTCGGAAGACCAATTGCAGCCCCCGCTGGTGTATGGTAAGGCAAAACTAAAACAGATTGTCACATCTCCGAGTACCTGGTTCAACTATCTAAAACTCTCCCCAAATGAAATAGCTACTCCCCCAAGTCCAAACCACCCCCTTAAGTCCCCAAGAGCTATGGATAATCATTCCCTTATGCAGCAGATGCCTATTGACAAACTTAATGGGACTGTTTTTTTAGATATAAAGGGGTCACTGGACACCGTGGACCCAACAAATCTACACCATGGAGGGACAGAGAATTAAAGCTGCTGTCCTGGAACATTGCAGGATGGCGCGCTAAGAAAAACAATCAACAACTTGCAATGTTTCTTAAGCGATTCGATATCATCCTCCTGCAGGAGACCTGGCACAGCGACCCCATTCTGTTCAATGGGTATTCTTGTCGCTCCCTATTTGCTATTCCATCTGTGAGGGGAGGTAGGCCTAGTGGAGGTTTAGCTAGCCTTATCTCCACAGAGCTTGATCATTCCTTAAAAGCCCTCCCAAACTGCAATTCACTAGCCACGGCAGTCCTACTCAAATTTAAGAGAGATGCACTGGTAGTGGTCAATGTCTATCTGCCCCCCTGCCCAAAAAAATCTATAGTGAAAGCTAACTGGGCAGAGTTAGAGGCATTCCTGGAGTCCATAGAATCTTCCCACCCTTCTACACCAATTATAATCGGGGGGGATTTCAACGCCCGTATGGGAATTGATGATAACAATCTTTACAGTCAATATAATCAGATTCAGGACCCTGAAAGTCCAACCGAAGCAGGCGTTTCATGACTTTCTAAAGATAATAAATGCAACTACTCGGGGCTATGTCTAGCCCAGGTCGCAAAAAGAAGGGAGCTGATGATATTAAACGGTAGTAAGGAAGAGGATCGCCCAGGGGAGTATACCCATTTTTCAAAGATGGGAGGAAGTGTGATAGACTATATTCTGATATCAAGATTCGCCTATAACTCTGTGTCGAAGCGACCACCTCCCACTAATTTTAGCGCTCAATGGCCCATCGTTTAACAAACACACGGCTAACCTTTACTACACCCCCATCGTTAATCTGGGATCACTGGCCCCCAGAAGAATTAAATGGACCCCCATGCTCAATACAGAGCTAACTCATCTCCTCCATTCGGAAGAGGTGAAGACCATCTACTCAGCCATTGTATCAGCTAATACCGGGGAAAAGGCCATGGACTCGTTCAACGAGTTATTAGCAAGACTAAAGACCTTCCTAACAACTGAGATACTTAATTCTGTTACAAAGCGGACAAAGGATCAAGAGAGATGGTTTGATTTGGAGTGTAGACAAGCAAGGAAATGTCTGAGATCAACCTATTGGAATTACAGAAACACCGGAGCACCCTCACTATTTATGCCTTACATCTATTTAAGACGAAACTACAAACAGCTATTAAAGGTAAAAAAACAAAAAGCTGAGAGATTGGCCTGGTGTAATTTAGTGAAGGCCTCGAATGAGAAAGACTCAACCTCCTTCTGGCATACCATTATGGGCCTCCTGGGCCAGGAGCGGATTGGTCCCACATGTACTGTAGAACCCCAGGAGTGGATGAAATATTTTCAAACCCTCTTCTATGATGACAAAGCTCAGCACAATGATCCAAGTGCCTACTCCGAGAATTTACCATATTGGCCTCCTGTCTCCATAGAGGAGGTGGGGAAACTAATTGCCCAACTGAAGAACAACAAAGCCCCGGGCATAGACCACATTCCAGCAGAGCTCATGAAGAACAATATCAGTTGGTGGGCTCCTTTAATGGCGTCAATATTTACATACATCGATTCAACAGGCATAATCCCTGGTTGCTGGACAGAGGCAGCAATCATCCCAATCTATAAAAAGGGTCCTATGGCAGATCCAGCGAGCTATAGACCCATTAGCCTCCTTACTATCCCCAGCAAATTGTATGCCAAACACCTCCACATCAAACTAATTGACTGGATGGAAACTGAGGCAGTTCTGGCAGAGGAGCAAGCCAGCTTCAGACAGGGCAGAACAACAATAGACCACTGCTTCGTATTAGCACACCTCATTGACAAATACGTCAATAAAACACGTGGGATTCTATACGCAGCATTTATTGACCTGAAGGCGGCCTTTGACTTGATCTCACGTGTCAAACTTTGGGCTAAACTCAATGCTACCAACATTGACAAAAGATTACTATTCTTGATAAAAAGCCTATATAAAGACTCCAAGTTATATGTAAGAACCTCAGTAAATGGGCAACTAATTGGCCCTGTACCAGCCACCGAAGGAGTCAAGCAGGGCTGTATTTTAGCCCCGGCATTATTCAACATATATATAAATGACATGGTCAAATACCTAACATCCCCGGAGTTTCATGCCCCCAAACTGGCCGAAAAATCAATTTCAGCGCTCCTCTATGCGGACGACGCGGTTCTCTTATCACGAACTAAAGTAGGCCTCAAAAGGCTACTAAGAGAATTCTCAGCCTACTGCAGGAGAGATCAACTGGTGGTTAATCACCAAAAAACCAAAGTCATGGTCTTCGCTAGGAGACACAGACATCACAGATGGGAGATGAACAATCAGCCAATAGAACAGGTCAAAATTTTCAAATACCTTGGAGTAGTTTTCCAGTCGACAGGGGCCTGGGAGGCCCATCATAAATATACTAGGGAAAAAGCATCTCAAAGTGCCAAAATACTGTCTCGCTTTTACTTTACGAAGGGGGGCAGACATATTCCAGCAGCTCTGGAGGTCTTTCAAGCAAAACCCTTGGCGCAATTACTTTACGGGGCCCAAATCTGGACGGGAAATCATTGCCACACACTTGAGACGATCCAGTCTAAATTCTTAAGACAGATTCTAGCCGTTCCACCATGCGCACCAAATGCGGCCCTACGGCTGGAGACTGGCCTCCTCTCCGTCGAAACCCGAACCTGGTTAAGAACATTCAACTATTGGCTTCGCTTAAATTTAAACCCATCCAGACTACTACCTCTAGTAGCACGAGATGCTCATAGAAGTAGGTGGTCCAAAGTAGTGCATCAAAAACTACTTACATGTGGCCTCCAAGCACAGCATCTCCTGAAAATGGGTCTCCCCAAGGCAAAAACCATTATTGACCAGCACATGAAGGATATTGAGCAGCAGAATAATCTGGCCTATATTAAGAAATTTAGTGCTTGGTACGCTTATCTGCCCCCCTCCCACTTTGGTTTTCGGGCACCTTATTTGTCTACCTTAACCATTCCAAAACTCAGGTGGCCCTTTACACTGGCCAGACTAAATATGTTACCCTCAGCTGTTCTTGAAGGTAGATATCAAAAAATTTCATTCGAGAACCGGCTCTGCCCCTGTGGAGCTGGCTACGTGGAGACTGTGTCACACGTTCTCTTGTCTTGCTCCCTATATAAAGATCTCAGGGACGAGACCATTACGCCGCTCCTATCTGCCATCCCGGGCCGCTCTTGTGAAGCCAAATTGTTCTCACTCCTAGCCGACCAGAACAGCTCGACAACAGAGAAGGTTGCCAAATATCTGTGCATTATTTTATTATTTTAAAAAAAGAAAGCTGTTCTGAGATCAACAGCAAAAGATCTGTGAGTTTGAAGTGAACTCTTTAAAATCCGAACACCTATGAGCAACTTTACACAGAGTGCAAAGGTTACTGTATGTACTCCTCCCACAAACCCCACTCAAGAGTAGACAAGGATGGAAGGAGAATGTGTGTGTGATAGAGAGAGAGATGTGCACTGGGAAGCTCAGTTCAGTAGCTCACATGCCTAAAAGATTACAAACCATTGCGATGGACTGCCACCTTCCATGATTTGTATTGAAACAAAGGAGGAAGCTTTACTATTAATCAAGATGACAAGATGCTTGAGCCTTGGGATCTCTGCAGAGGAGGCCTCCAGCAGAGCAGAGCTTGTCATAGCTGGAAGGTTCATATAGAAGGCTGAGTCCTGGCCAAAGGTGGAATTCTACTGCAGGCTACATTTTGACAGGCTGCTCAGCAAATGCCTGCATAGTCTTTACATTAAATAATTGGATCTCTGGGTTTTCCGAAGATGGTAAGGTCTGTGTTTCTTTTAAACACACACATATGTATAGAAACACTGCCGACTCGGAGAGAGAGAAAACAGAGCTACACCAACAATAATCTCTACACCATTTCCCCCATGCAAAGAAGAAGCCATAAAACTAGGAATCAGGATAATTTAATTAAAATGGATCGGCTGTCAGCCTTGGCTGCAATCCTGCACTCAGTTGCCCTGCTTGAATCCCATTAATGTTGATGGCCTCTTGGCAGCCAACTGTGCACTCAGGGTTGTAGCCCTTTCGCAACTCGTGCACACCAGTTTCATTGTGGGAGAGAGAATGGGTGGCCCTAATGTACGTGCATGGCTCATCATAGGTCACAGAACTGTAGGAAGGGACCACAAGGGTCATCTAGACCACCCCCCTGCAATGTGGGAATCTCCATGAGGGTTTCCCCATTCATTTGAGTATGGCATTCAAAACATTTGTCTTCTGTGAACATTTGGCATTCAGCTCTGCAAAAACTTGAATAGGTTTCTAGGCACAGAGCCCCTTCTGATATCACTTAAGTCTGTATACACACAGAATCCTTTTTAAACTTAATGAATCAACCATATGCAAAATGATCAATGGACTGCACTTTCTCTTTCCACAAGCCACTGCTTAATAAACTGAGACGTACTCACTCATGTTGGACTGACAATATTTGGGTTGCAACATCAGAGAAATTATTTTATTTAACAAAATGTATATACCCCTTGATTGCATTTATATACCACTTTTGGCTGTTTACCAAGAAATATTAAAATTATTGATAAAAGCAGTTGAGGAACAAGTAATTAAAAACAGCAAAATAATACATAAAAGCCAAAAGAAAAGAAAAGAAAAGATGAACACACATTTATATGTCTGAATAAGCTTGCCTGAACAATAATGTTTTTAGCAGGCACTGAAAAGAGTGTCAGGAGCTGTCCTACTCTCGAGTAGGACCCTGGCAGAGACACATGCCCGATTGGCATGTTCTCTTCCTCCTGGTCATTCCTTCGGGAGCTTCAAAAGCTTCCTTCTGCCCGAACATCACAGCGACCGATGCCAACAGACATTGGCACACTTAGGGATCCACAGAGTCTTCGCAGTTTGTGTAACAGAACTCAGCAACTCAGCATTTTGGCTAATATACTTTATTTACATATAAATACCCACGGAGCACTGCAACATGGCTCCCTATCTCTCTAGCATCAGACAGCAAAGAGAAAGAACTAAGGACAATAGTCCCACTTCACGGAACACAGTAACACAACCATCCTGTCTCTGTCACTGCCCACTCTGTGGAGTCAAAACATACACCGTCACGTGATAGACAACAATCTCATGACTGCAATCATGGAGCAGGAATCTTAACAAAGAGTACTGTGAAGTTGCTTGCCTGGTGTCAATAGGCAGGGAGTTCCAAAGTTTGGCTGCTGCAACACAAAAAGATTTCTTACAGTGGAATGAGTATTATGTGCTACCAGTGCTGGTTCCGCAGACTGAAGTGGCCAGGTGGGCACATATGGGATAAGAAACCAGACATCTTGACTGTCCGAGTAAGAAGCAAAAAGCAAATGGGAGATGGAGAAAAGGGGAGTTAAAGCTGTTTCCAAAAAGGGAAGAAATAAGGAGGGGAAGTAAAGTCGATAGGCAGGAAGGAACTCAAATTGAGCTGAGGAAAGAGACCAGGAAGCAAATACTATGGATTACATTCAACTAAGTCCTATTCTGAGTAGACTGGTTGAAGTGAACCTAAGTTAGTCAGGTATATCACCTTCAGTAGGTCTACTTCGGGGTAGGACTAGCATTGAATACCATCCTATGGGCAGGATTCTCCTAACCAGCCCTATAAGTAGAAGCCTTACAGAAGGGCTTCCACTTATGTAATGGGACTCTCCACCCCCCTTCTCAAAAAAATTGACTTGGGAATGAGTCAGGGGAAACCCCAGAAGACTGTGCAAGGTGAAGGGGAGGGTTGTTCTGTCTGGCTAACTCTCATTTCACAGCAGTCACTGCACATTTTGCCACATAACTTTCTTCCTAGGAGAGCTAGAGACTTAGATATTTAAAAATGAAAGCTAAGAGTCTGGGGTGTAGGTTTTTGTTTATGCCACTGTGCAGTGCTTGGAGCCACAAGACTCTGTTTTGCATTCCAGACATTCCAAACTGTGGGAAGTCTCACCGAAGACGGGAGACGGATGTGATGTTACTGGTTTCCTGTTCCTTTGTGTTCCAGTTGCTCTCTGCCTTTCACAGAGAGAGGATGTATTTTCTGTCTGCGTAGTTGGAAATAAAACCCTTAGCAATGTACCTCATATTTCACGTCTCTTCTGCCGCTTTGATACTCTGCTGAATGGGGAATGTGCCTGGAGCCTTATCAAAGGCTCAGGTCGTTAATCATCGTCGGAGGAGATTCTGAAGGCTCGACCGGAGGAGTAGCTTGGTCGCAGCAGAGATTCCGGCATGGGGCACCTGTCCAGGAGTCCCCCCCCCCATACACACATACACACCTTGCATTTGGCCTAGCCTACAGCTTCCAGGGTGCATCCTGGGCTAGTTGAAAAAATAGTTTAATCTAATATAAAGCAGTTGCATGTATTTCCTTTCTCACCAGAGGGACAATGTCATGCTACTAGGAATTGGGAGTGGTCCTTTAAGAGCACTATAGTGCCATGAGGACAAATCGCAAGAAAGATGAACACTGCTGTCAAGTTTCTCAGGTTTCTTTTTGTAAATAAGTACACTTTAATGAGATCTCTGCACAGGTGATAAATTAGATGGCGTCCATCTTTACACTGCCTCCAGTATAGCCAAATGTAGACCTTATGCATTCAGTCCTTTTGCTTTCAGCAAAATGTGCCGTATTTCCATTCACTGTCTGCAAAAATGTGGATGAACTTTTGAGTGGAAGGCCACCTTTAATGTTACATCCATTTGCAAAGACCATTTAGCATGCATTTATTATTTATCATAAAAGCAAATAATTATTTTGTGCAGACCACGTGCCTTCCTATCTGGGTCACGTTTGCTAAAGGCCTTCTGAAATGAAAGTCCCCGCACATTTTATTAAAAGGTGTGCGACCCGGGAAGGAAAGATGCCCACAAACATCAAACGATGAGGTTATGGCTCTAACCTCTTGACTTCGTAACACATTCATTTACACAAATAACCATGTCTCTGAGAGCGTAATGGGGAACAACAATCACTAAAGTAATTACATAACCTGTAATTAGGAAAGATTTCTTTCTCACTGCAAGGGTGAAGAAGAGAAGAGAGAAAATCCAGGAAGAGACTAGCAGACGGAGAAGCTGTTGAACTGAATGGGATCCTGCATCCTGACTCTGAATGCCACTAGGGAAAAATAATGCCAGGAAGCACAGAAGACAATGGTGATTCATTTCCACTTAAGTGCAGAGTCCACACTCATATTTGTATATGCTTAGATCTATTATTGAGGCTCTCATATATTTGAGAAGATGCCACGTGAACCTTCAATAGAGCCTCCCTGCTATACGTTCACTGTGTGTTTCCAGAGGATCTCAAATCAGCACTTAAACATCCTGAGCAGGCATTGATAGTGGATCCATCCATTTTTGGTCCCTGCCTCTGTCACATTTGTTAATTATGTTCCATCTCATTTATGTTGCAATTTCTGGCAAAAAGAAGTCCCAGGTTCAGTCTCCTGCATCTCTCCCCCACCAAATTGGTTTAGGGGTCATACCCCCCTCCCCCCAAAAGTGCATGGGGTTGGGGAGGAAATAGGAGAAATGATTGCACTGATGGAACAATCACCTTAGCACTACACTGAATTCCTCCCAGTGGGTCTCCTCTGAGTAAAGCTTCATTAAAGCTGGTTTTGACCTTTAAAGCCCTTCACGGCCTAGGACCCTTATACCTATGGGACTGCCTCTCCCGGTATGCCCCACAGAGAGCCTCAAGGTCCATAAATAGCAACACCCTAGTGGTCCCGGGCCCTAAGGAAGTTAGATTAGCTTCAACCAGAGCCAGGGCCTTTTCAACACTGGCTCCAGCCTGGTGGAACTCTCTGCCTCATGAGACCAGGGCCCTGCAGGATCTGATTTCTTTCCGCAGGGCCTGTAAGACAGAGTTGTTCCGCCTGGCCTTTGGCTTGGAGCCAATTTGATTCCCTCCCTCTGTTTCTTTTTCCTTTCTCTTCCTGTGATGAGGCTGCATTTTAATATTTTAATGTTTCAATATTTTAATTGTTGTATTTTAATCTTGTTTTTAAGTTGTATTCATTCAACTTGTTTTTATTATTGCTTGTTAGCCACCCTGAGCCCGGCCTTGGCTGGGGAGGGTGGGGTATAAATAATAATAATAATAATAATAATAATAATAATAATAATAATAATAATAATAATAATAAAATGCCACCCATGTTCTAAACTGTTTCCCTACATTTCCCCCATTGCTGTACATGTACAATTATCCTCATTATATAGAGAGATATAGATGATAGATAGATATAGGTACTGTAGACTGTTTTAGCATGCCTTCAATTGTCAAAAGTTTTTTTTGTTAGGGGGAACGGGGGGGGGGGAGAGACTAGCAGCCTTTTGATAGCTTAAGGTTTAAAACGGATTACAAAGGTTTTATAGAAAACTCTATTCATTAGCCACATTAAAGGCAGACGGCACAAATCAATGCTTGACTTTTCCTTTAACCTTAAAATGTCATTAAATTCCTCACATGAAAAGGTTGATAAAAACACCCTTTTTACTTAATTGACAACATTTCCATCCACTGTAGCATTTTGTAACAGCAAAGCAGCACATGCAAAAGGTGCAGAAAGGTCAGTATACAACTTGAAATATTTAGTGTTTGGGGGCAGAGGCCTCTATGTGTTTGGACAGATTTAATACCTGATTTTTCCACATGCGTCCAAGAAGAAGCCATTATTTTTGTTTGGACTTATACTGCTTCTAGATGAATGATTCCACAGGCCGGGGTGGGTAATTTACACAGAACATTACAGATCTATTCTTACCGCTGGCGTCTTGACAGTAACCTTTTGCCTCCCAGTCCTCTTCATCTTGGGCAAGAGAATGTAACATTTCCCCCTCCCCTCCGAATGAATTGCAATTGTAACATCATTACTCTGAGCTACAAAGGTGTGTTTGTATGTGTGCAGAGGGAGATGTGATTCAAGACAAATTCTTCTGAGGGAAACCAAAGTGTGGTAAGGACCATTACTGGCAGGAGAAAGGATTTGGGTTCATAGATTTTAGAGACTGGGGGGAAATAGTCTTGGTAGAGAAGACACAAACGTGATTCCCCCATCCCCACATTTCCTGAAGTGAATGCATATTTGCTAGTTTGGATAGGTTTCCAGAACATATTTGCAGATACTATTGTCAGATTATTATGAAATTTAACACTAGGTGTATGGAGTGAGGGCCAGGGCAAGTGAGCACACATAGAATCTCAGAATTGTAAGGATCATGAATGTCATCTAGTCCAACCCCTGCTGGAATCGTTTTGCCCAATGTGGGGCTCAAACTCATGGACCTGAGATTAAGAGGCTCATGCTCTACTGACTGAGCTATCATTATACCAAAAACCTCTGATTGACATATGGAGCATTGGCTGGGACCAGGATATTTCAGGGACGACCTCTGCCCACAGAAACCTTCACTGAACCTCTGGGTCCCTTATGATCACTCCAGCTCTGAAAGAGGTTTAGTTGGTGGGAATGGAATGGCTGTTCTATAGTAAGCTATCTTCTCTGACCATTACTTAAGGGGAGGGTTTGTAGCTTCGTAGTAGATGACATGTTTTGCATGTAGAAGATCCCAGGTTCAGTCACTGACATCTCTAGTTAAAGCAGGAAAGGTATGAAACCCCGAAGAGCTATTTCCAGTCACTACTAAGCTAGATGGATCAATGGTCTGTCCAGGTATAAAGCATCTTCCTATGTTCTTTTTCCATTGTGTCGCCCAAATAATGGAATTCCTTTCCTGAGAGCGGCTTGGCTGGCTCCTCCACTGTCTGCTTTTAAGTGGGCATTTTTAAAAGTTATCTTTAGAAGTGTGTCTGTGAATGTGTACACCATGGGTAGGCAAACTAAGGCCTGGGGGCCAGATCTGGCCCAATTGCCATCTAAATCCAGCCCGCGGACAATCCGGGAATCAACATGTTTTACATGAGTAGAATGTGTCCTTTTATTTAAAATGCACCTCTGGGTTATTTGTGGGGCATAGGAATCTGTTCATTTTCTCTCTCTTCAAAATATAGTCCAGCCCCCCACAAAGTCTGATCTGAGCGACAGTGGACCAGACCCCTGCTGAAAAAGTTTGCTGACCTCTGGTGTACACAAACACACACACACATGCTCATTATGGATATTTGGACTTTCCCCCACTTACTACCTCACAGCAAGTAACAAGAAAGCTGTGACGTAGCATACCGTTCCTGAGTCCCTGTGTTTAGGATGACAGCCTGATTCATGGGCTAAAGGACTACTTAGTAATTTTATTTATTTATGGTTACAAAATACATCAACTTTATGACCAGACACAAACCATTACAACATCAGCTATAAAACTTGAGATCACTGTGTCGCTTTATTATTCTTGGTATTTCATCTCTTGACATTTCACTCCATGTCACAGATAGCTAAAAAAAAAAAAAATCTTTCTGAAATGATGTATTGCTTTTAATACGGATAATATTAAATGGAATACTTAGTTTCAGACAGGATCAAAAATGCTAATAGAAAACAAGGAGGGGGGGTGCAAAAACATAAGTCACTAGCAATTATGGTTGAGTAGGGCCAGGGGGACATAACAAAGGGGTTGTATTCAACTAACTTCTACTGAGAGTATACCCACTGAAATTAATGAATTTAAGTAAATCAGGTTTAATAATTTCATTGCATCCAGCACTGGATACTACCTAAGGGATAATAAAACAACACAAAGCATACTACTTTGGTATAGCTAACTGGCACTGTTGACAACTGGCAGCAATTCCTGATGCTAATACCCAGCTGAGCAACCAGTGCCTTAGCAACCACATGTTGCCCCAACCTCATTTTATGTCCTATATGACATCAGGTGGCAGGGAGGGTTGAATGACTTGGCCAAAACTGTCACATCTAATATGGAGATGCCTGGTGGGTATATTTAGGACCAAGCACTGGAGATTCCCCATGCCTGTGCTAACTCCATGTTCAACAACAACAACAACCAACAACATCCAGAAAACAGTCTGTATAAGGAGGAAGGAAGAGGCAGGAATAAGAGAGAAAGAGTTCAGCAAAAAATTAGCATGCCTGCAAACGCGGGAGGTCTATGGTAGGCATTTCAGGACCCTGGACAGAGCCCAGGAAGCAGCTAACTTGTTTTATTGACAGCTCCTTATCAACTGAGTTATTCTATGTTCCCTGAGTCTGACTAAACCTTTCAGGCTCTATTCAAGGATGCTATTGTCCTTCCATGAGGCCATGGAGCATGACACACTGTCCTAATTGGTCCTCACACAGGAACATAGGAAGCTGCCTTATACTGTGTCGGAACATCTAGCATCTAGGATTTTATTTTATTTTAAGATTTCAAAGAAGAGCCCTACCTGAAGATACCAGGGATTGAGCCTGGGAACTTCTACATAAAAGGAAGACATTCTACCATTGTACTACAGGTTTTGGAGCTAGGTATACCGGCCTCTTGATGAACCTTTGCTTGGGGGCTGAGGTCTCTGAGGGTCTAGGCTCAATGGCATCAGGCTTGGGGTTCTCTGCTTCAGTGGTGGAGCTCAGGTCCATTGCCTCCTCTATAAACACCACTGCCCATTCCTCATCTGCAACTGTGTTCAGATCACTGCTGGACATTTGGATCATGACATGGGATCCAGCTATGAAAAACTAGTTCCCTGACAGTTCAGAGGGTACGATTTGGTCTTAGAGATTAGGTGTGCCAGATTTTCTGTTGAAATTTTGTGCTTGATGAGAAGGAACATTTCAAGGTCCTATGAAAAACAGCCACGAAAATCACATTACTAAAATGAAGGTGTCTAGGTTGTGGCTCTTACCTGCCCAATAGGCTAATGGAAGTATATTAGAGAGAGTAAATAAAGGGTTTCTGCCTCAGCTTTAGCCCAATCTATCTGGGTGTTCCCAGATTTGTCAAACAAACTCCAGTGTTGTGCAGCTCCCTTCCTTGCAAGGCTCAGAAGCACCCTTCAGTTGTTTGCTTTGTTCTAGCTCAGAAACTGGAGAGTTGCCTGGGATCTTAAAAATCAGTTGGATGGGGGCTTTTGCAGAGCTCTTTCTGAGCTGTCAATGTGGAAGGAAAACAGTCATAATTTCAAGAGGTAGTTAAATGCTTACCAAAAAGATACAGATGTTTTCCGACAAAAATGAAAATGAAATTAAATAGACTTTTCCACTTGACTCTCTTTGGCCTAAAGAAGCCTTTGCCATCCTTTGACCTGCTGTATATTTTGTTCTACAATTTCCATCTGCCCCAGCCAGCTTCAGGGATTATGGGAACTGGAATCCAACAAGTGACTGTTGCATGGGTTCTTCCCCATATTTTTCATATTTAATGAGCAAAACTTACAGTGCAAGGAATTACCCATTTCTTTTAAATCAAAAAAATGGGTCTCAAACAAAGATTATTTAGATATTCAGAGAACTGACTCAGTAGCTACCCATGTAATTACTTTGGGTTTTCACTTGGCATTCAGTGTGTCAAAGCAAATAAAACAGTCAAGGGAAAATATGTCTTAGCTGCTAAAAGAAGAGAAAATTGATTGGGAAAAGCTTCCCTCCCCCTTTTCTTGTTAGACACAAAGTTATAGCTCACCAGCACCGAAGTGGGTCAAAGCACTGAATTTGGTAAGCATGGGTTTTAAATAATCAAGCAATCATAATAAAATTGGGAGAGAGAGGGGAGAATTGCACATTCTGCACAATGGAAAATTAAAGAAATAATCAAAAAGAAAGCAGACAGCATAAATAATTCCCTTTCTTTACATGGAGAGGTATAGAAAAATCACATTTTTTGTTTCCAACTCTGCTGTTAAATAGAGAAGGGTGGTGAAAATTGCACCAGTAGAATATTGAACTCTGCCTTCAGAAGAATTATAGACGCTTCTAAGTTGCTATGGCAATCTATTGATTCATTTTCCTGGGAGACATATGCTGTTTATACAAACATTTTGACAGTTACGAGATACAATAATATTATTTTATACATTAACAATGTTTAATTACTAGGGTTCATCAACACATGTCATATGCTTTGGCAAATGGGAGGAAAGGCCATCGCTCAATGGCAGAACTTGTGGCTTGGTGTGTAAAGGACATCTTCATCCCCAGCACAGCCATGCAAGTGAATCTCAGGTAGCAGGTGCTAGGAAAGAGCTATTCTTGAGACTTGCAGCCAGACAGAGTAGGCAACTATTAGTATTACGACCACTTTATACCAGGGGCAGATGGGGCTCATCCAGCTGGGAAGGCAGCCCATCTAGGAGAAGGAAACTCAGATCCTAGCCCTCCGCTGCCTTGCAGAGAAGAAAAGGTCAAGAAGTAAAGCCTACACAAATCCTGAGCGGAGTCTCTAAAACGATTGGATGGTGCCTTGTTAAGCCTCTTTCTGGCAACTCCTGCAGCCAAGCTGGTGCCAAATGTATTGCTTAGCTTTACTTTGGGCCACATCCATGAGATTGAAAGGGGGTTCTTGTTGTCTGGGCAGCCCAAGACCTCCAAACACACTGTCTAGGCTTGGGCCCTGGAGAGGCCAATTTGGTGCTGCTAATGCAGTAGTTTGACCTCACCCTCAGAAGCACATTCCATTGTCTCCCAAGACAGACGGATGCCTTGATGTAATATCACAATAGCCCCTAAAATGTGTTCGGAGTTGATTTTTATGTTGCTGCAGTAGATAAGATGCTGTTGTGCAGGCATCATCCGGGAAGGCAGACCACAGAAGCGTGAGTCACAACACGATCAACTGGCCTTGATAACAAGCACAACGCCAAATTTCAATTTTGAAAATGTCATCTTTTTAAAAGAGAGAAATGGAGAGAAGGAGGGAGGGAGAGATTCCATGCTGTTCATCACAATGCTAACAACGCAAGCTGTGAATTTTGAGTTGAACAGTCTTGGGTTAAACATTGCAACTTATCTGTAATTGTATGCATTTTGCTCTTTTGTGGGTTAAAACATACATGGCAGTCATTTTTTTCCTTCAGGAATCATTAGAATCAATTGCACAGCTCCCTTTTCTTATAAATAAAGCTGTTCAGTGTTATTTAAGGCATATCTGCAATCCCAATCCCATTTACCCAGGAGTAAGCCCTGCCAAGGTCAGTGAGGGTTTACTTCTGAGAAGATATGTACAGGACTGCACTGCACATATTACAAATTTCCCTCAAAAGGTCTTTATCCATTAACCAAGAAAAACTTCTTGTTGCAAACTACTAATATTTAATAATAATTCAGTCACAATTCATATCTGCCATCAGTTCCATTGCATTTACCCAGTGAGCTATGCCCCCCCCAATGCAATTTTTTGCCCTCCCATAAAAACACACACCAAAATTCCTCCCCAATTCACCAGTTGCAAATGGGACTGCCCATTTAGGAAAGCAAATTTGTACAGTTGGCTTTCGTTCTGCCTTCCTTCAGCCTTTGTGTTGTTCCACTTTTGACCACATGGAAGCTGGGTCCAAAATGGAGACATTGCACTTGAATTTTCTAAACTTTGGACACCCTTTGAAATCCTTCAGATTGGTTGACTTGCACACCCTTTCTCCACAGATTTGAAGGTGGCATACATGACGTAATGAGTTATGGGAAGAGATTGGTCCAAGGTCACCCAATGAGCTCCACTACCCAAGAGATACTTGAGAAAGTCAAGGTGGTTGAGCTCCAATACAAATGTTTCCAATCCAATATGCAGGCGCCGACTTAGATATACATTTGGCTTAATACTTCCCCAATGTTCTGACAGAGTTCTCAGCTGAAATAAAATATCAGAATATGTTTGAAAAGGCATATTTTGAGACAAAAAAAATCATTCAAATACATTATTTGTGTATGTATTGAACATGAATTTTCATATGGATTTTTAAAAAGAAGAATAACAGATTACTGCAGAAATAGGATGGAATGAGAATATGGTGGAACACACGTGAAAGATTCAGACCAAAAACTGAGTCTTTGTCCATCCCTGTCCAACAGTGGTTGTTGCTGCTGATTAGGACTCCTGGAGAAGGAAGGTAAGGGGTAATAATAAGTGTAAGTGAAGACAGAGCCATCAACAAACAGAGCCATCCTCCGACTGGCTGCGAGTCAAAGGACAAGATGGTGGAGGTTGGTTGGTGGCAGACTGAGGTTGGTGGGGCAGTGCCCCATTTGCCCATATGGACTACTAGCCACCGACGTCCAGCTCTCACATTCTTTTTTTTTTTAATGATATTTATTAAAGTTTCCAATTTTTAACAAACAAAAAGAAAAAACCAACATAAAAATATTGAAAACACATAAATTTCACAACTTATTTTCTTGTAACTTGTTTCCCCGACCTCCTCACATTCTTTTGCTAGTTCCAGGTACTCGCAAAGTTTCCCCAACCATTCTCTTTTTGTTGGGATGCTGTCTTCTTTCCAAGAGCTAGCAATCAAAATTCTTGCCGCTGTTGTCGCGTATAGAAATAAGTTAGTTTTATCTTTTGGGATATCTTTGTCTAGAATTCCTAATAGATATGCCTCTGCCTTTTTTGTGTGTGATGTCGTTATCAATTTTTTTATTTCGACGTAGATCATTTCCCAAAAGGTTTTAATCTTTGGGCAAGTCCACCACATGAGATATAATGTACCTTTTGTTCTGTTACATTTCCAGCATTTGTCGTTGTTCCTTTTATTTATTTTTGACAATCTGTCAGGGGTTAGGTACCATCTGTGGTGAATTTTTCTGAAATTCTCCCTTAGTAAATCACACGCAGTAAAATTTATGTTTTTCTCCCAAAAAGTTTTCCATCTTTCCAGATCTATCTCATATCCCAAATCATATTTTTTGATCACTTTGCAATATTTCCTTTCAGCTCTCACATTCTATCCACAGTATTTTTTCCTAATTTACTGTTGTAAACAGAATTTTCACTAGGGAAGCAATTGTGTAGGCTTTGAACAGTAGCTCTGCACAATCATTAGTGTGGGTTTTATCTCCAGCGGGTGACAATAGCTTCTATCCATTCTTTGCTTTTTGCAAAATAATAATAACAATGATAATAATGATACAAAAGTTATCTGCCCCTCCCCAATGCTTTCAGGTGTCTACCTCATTTTCTCCCCATTTGTGTTCAACAAGTGCCAGCTCTGGGGATTTAAAATTAAATTACAAACAGCGTGTTCATAGATTATATCGATAAGGCTGGTATCTGTTGCAGAGCTTGACAGAATGTAGTGTGCTAATAACAAAGCAATAAATAGCCATGGTTTGTTCCTATTCTTTCACATATTTGTGAGGGGCTTTTAAATAATGAGCAGAACAGGAGCCGGGAATGCTACACTGAATAAGTCTGCAAAGGTCTAGAAAAGGTTTGTTTGACATTACAAAAAAGGTATTCTCATTTCATATACATTTGGCAAGTGAAAGTAAAAAGCCAAATATTTTTGTTTTCTGTTTTGGTGGTCTTTGTAATCTATGGGATTACAGCACCCATGTTGTTGTTTAGTTGTTAAGTCGTGTCCGACTCTTCGTGACCTGATGGACCAGAGCATGCCAGGCACTCCTGTCTTCCACTGCCTCCCACAGTTTGGTCAAACTCATGTTCGTAACTTCGAGAACACTGTCCAACCATCTCGCCCTCTGTCGTCCCCTTCTCCTTGTGCCCTCCATCTTTCCCAACATCAGGGCCTTTTCCAGGGAGTCTTCTCTTCTCATGAGGCGGCCAAGGTATTGGAGCCTCAGCTTCACGATCTGTCCTTCCAGTGAGCACTCAGGGCTGATTTCCTTAAGAATAGAGAGGTTTGATCTTCTTGCAGTCCATGGGACTCTCCAGAGTCTCATCCAGCACCATAATTCAAAAGCATCAATTCTTCGGTGATCAGCCTTCTTTATGGTCCAGCTCTCACTGGAGCAGGAACCGGCAAGCCACTCCAGTATCCCTGCCAAGAAAACTCCATGGACAGCACCCATAATTTTCTTGCTGCCTGTGACTGAAGAGAGCTGGAGTTCATCAGCCTCCGGGGGTCCACAAGCACCTCATTTCTGCCTTACAATAATCCAATGGCATATACACAAGGCTGGGCCAGCCATTAGGTGATGTGAAGCTGCCACTTCCTGGGACAGAAGCCCCAAGGATATGCCCCACCTCCTCCACCGCTGGTGAAGAAACAGCTTTTCCATCGGCATGGGTTTCCAGCGAGATCCTGTGAAAAGCGCATGAAATCTCACTGGAAATTGGGAATTGGTGCCCCTTCTTCATTGGTGGTGGAGGTGGTGGAGTAGATGGAGCAGGCAGCAGGGCAGCACTTCCTGTTTCACCTCAAGTGATGAAACGGGACTCACCATTGGTCCACTCGGCTCAGTAATGTCTGCACTACTTGGCAGCAGTGATCCAGGTTTTCAGATAGGGGGACATGCCTAGTCTGGCCATTGTTTGATCCTCAGAGTGATGGATAAATGGTTATCCCTTCACACAACTGCCATCCCATACTGCTGGTTATCAACAAACACTACCACAGGAACCCAATAAAAGACATCTCAAGTATTCTCATCTAAGCTTTAAAAACCACCCTCCACAATGGTCCTGTTACCTCACGGCCATCTTCAGTGAGGGAGGTTGCCACACACTAGTCTGCTGTTCACGTTTACATTTGTTGTTCTCTCCACTTTTGCCTTTGGCCAAGTCCACCACTGGCATGCAGCCTTTGGAAGTTTGCCCAGAAGAGAAAGTGGTCCTCAGGTTGAAAAATGTTCCCCATTACTGGTTTAGGAGGTGCATGACCACAGCCCTGAGTTTGTGTGGCTTCCATCCACGTCTGGTCCTAACCTAGGCAACATGATCAGAAATTCAGGGTTCTGATCGTACTATAGTTATTCACTGTAATTGTTAAGAGTGAATTTCAGTTTAATTATTATTGGCTAATGTTTTGAGAGTTAATTACAACTAGTTTTCTACTAGATTATTGAATATTACTTTATTCGATGTAAGTCGTTCCATTTTAAAGTTATGTTTTATCATGACTTTCTGTGTTGGCTCAGATTTTATAAGGTGTGTGTTCTTTGTGGTATTTGTTGCTGTAAACCGCCTTGTATATGTTATTATTTATTATTATTATTATTATCATCATCATCTATATATTCTATATATATATAGCTATATATCCATTATATTATTGTAAAGAAGCTGGTAAAATGCGGACTTGACTATGCTACCACCCAGTGGATTTGTAACTGGCTGACTGACCGAACCCAAAGGGTGCTCATCAATGGTTCCTCTTCATCCTGGAGAAGAGTGACTAGTGGGGTGCCACAGGGTTCTGTCTTGGGCCCGGTCTTATTCAACATCTTTATCAACGACTTGGATGATGGACTCAGGGGCATCCTGATCAAATTTGCAGATGACACCAAACTGGGAGGGGTGGCTAACACCCCAGAGGACAGGATCACACTTCAAAACGACCTTGACAGATTAGAGAACTGGGCCAAAACAAACAAGATGAACTTTAAGAGGGAGAAATGTAAAGAAATTTTGCACTTGGGCAAAAAAAATGAGAGGCACAAATACAAGATGGGGGACACCTGGCTTGAGAGCAGTACATGTGAAAAGGATCTAGGAGTCTTGGTTGACCACAAACTTGACATGAGCCAACAGTGTGACGCGGCAGCTAAAAAAGCCAATGCAATTCTGGGCTGCATCAATAGGAGTATAGCATCTAGATCAAGGGAAGTAATAGTGCCACTGTATTCTGCTCTGGTCAGACCTCACCTGGAGTACTGTGTCCAGTTCTGGGCACCACAGTTCAAGAAGGACACTGACAAACTGGAACGTGTCCAGAGGAGGGCAACCAAAATGGTCAAAGGCCTGGAAACGATGCCTTATGAGGAACGGCTAAGGGAGCTGGGCATGTTTAGCCTGGAGAAGAGGAGGTTAAGGGGTGATATGATAGCCATGTTCAAATATGTAAAAGGATGTCACATAGAGAAGGGAGAAAGGTTGTTTTCTGCTGCTCCAGAGAAGCGGACACGGAGCAATGGATCCAAACTACAAGAAAGAAGATTCCACCTAAACATTAGGAAGAACTTCCTGACAGTAAGAGCTGTTTGACAGTGGAATTTGCTGCCAAGGAGTGTGGTGGAGTCTCCTTTTTTGGAGGTCTTTAAGCAGAGGCTTGACAACTATATGTCAGGAGTGCTCTGATGGTGTTTCCTGCTTGGCAGGGGGTTGGACTCGATGGCCTTTGTGGTCTCTTCCAACTCTATGATTCTATGATATACCACCCTATACCCAGGGGTTTCAGGGTGGTTCACAAAATAGAACATAGTAATATGGAAAGGTAGTATGCAAATTAAAAGTGAAATGAAATGAAATCTCACCTTGTTGTGATTAAATAAAATATTCTTCTTCGTTGGATGTATGACAGGGTAGCTGCTAATTTGATTCAAAACTGTTTTCGTAAATTTCCAAAACTTTTTAAATCTAATCTCATAAGAGTTGTTTGACAGTAGAATGGTCTCCCTCAGGAGATTGTGGACTCTCCTTCCTTGGAGGTTTTTAATGCAGAGGTTGAATGGCCGTCTGTCATGGATGCTTTAGCTGAGGTTCCTGCACTGCAGGGGGTTGAACTAGATGACCCTTGGGATGCCTTCCAACTCTACAGTTCTATGATTCTATATCACATTGGAGAAATACTGGATAAAGAACCCCTCTGTCTTGTTTGGCTTTCAGGAGGTCCTTGTTAAATGAGAGGATTTGGCAATTATCATTCATCTCTTAACAGCAACAGGAAAGATGATTGCACATAAATGGGGTGAAAAATGGCTCCATCTTCTGTAATGGACTAGTTACTTACTGCTTGTAGTGTGGTTCCAGCGATGCAATTGCAAAGTTCATATGTACCATGGAAAAGAGACAAATAGACCATTTGTTTGTGGTGTTTTGGAACAGAAAAGAACATGTCTATGTTCAGCTGCCACACGCTTCACTAAAACCGCCATGATTTATTGTAATTATGTTCCCATCTTAGGCTTTTATCATCATGTAAGATTTATTTATTTTTCTAGGTGCTGCGTTAAATATTTTGAAATAAAATTTAAAAAGATTTATATCTTTGTTTTAATCATTTTGTATTGATCTGGTACTGTTGCTTTGTGTGATATTGATTTTGCTCATCGCCTTGAGCATGCCAATGAAATGGAAGGATGTACATTTCGGCCACAATCCTTACCGTCTGGACTGGAGAGCCACTGAACTCAACAAGATCTGCTGCTGTGAAAAATGCACACAAGTTTGTATATAGTTAATGAATCATTGCCATTAGTAGATAAAGCACCAAATTGGGGGGGAAACAAGGATAATTCATGCACTGACCTTCACTCATCCTGCTCCAGCACACTCAGCTTTGGATGACTGAGTGTGCTGGAGCAGGATACAGAGATGGAGAACTAGAGAACAAGGGTCCAGTGCTGTCCTACAGGTCTCTGTCTGATTCTTTTTTAGCTCTTACTCAGGCATAGGCAAACTCGGCCTGCCAGATGTTTTGGGACTACAACTCCCATCATCCCTGACCACTGGTCTTGTTAGCTAGGGATGATGAGAGTTGTAGTCCCAAAACATCTGGAGGGCCAAGTTTGCCTATTCCTGCTCTTACTAGTCCAGGCTTCTTCCACAGGCTATATCGCTCACCATCCCTGCTCTGAACCTTCCTTGTGGTTCTGCTTGCCTTAGGGATGAAAAGATGTATCTAAGTACAGTGGTACCTCGGGTTACAGACACTTTAGGTTACAGATACTTCAGGTTACAGACTCCACTAACCCAGAAATAGTAACTCAGGTTAATAACTTTGCTTCAGGATGAGAACAGAAATCATGCTCCGGTGGCATGGCGGTAGCGGGAGGTCCCATTAGCTAAAGTGGTACCTTAGGTTAAGAACAGTTTCAGGTTAAGAATGGACCTCCAAAACAAATTAAGTTCTTAACTTGAGGTACCACTATATATGTGCTTTTGTAGGAGCTCCAGATTTGTGTGTGTGGCTAGAATGTACAATACCATGCAAAAAGAAAGAGTCGCTTATTGTTGTTGTTAATAATAATAATAATAATAATAATAATAATAATAATAATAATAATATATTTATACCCGGCCTATCTGGCTGGGTTTCCCCAGCCACTCTGGAAGGCTCCCAACAGAATATTAGTAATAATAATAGAAAGTATTAAAACATCAAACACTGAAAACTAAACAGGGCTGCTTTCAGATGTCTTCTAAAATTCGGATAGTTCTTTATCTCCTTGACAACTGATGGGAGGGCATTCCACTGGGCGGGCGCCACCACCGAGAAGGCCCTCCACCTGGTTCCCTCTAACCTCACTTCTTGCAGAGGGAGAACCACCAGAAGGCCCTCGGAGCTGGACTTCCCACCCATCAGCAGCATGCAGCTCCTTGGGAAGCAGGCGTGCAGGATTCCGCCCAATATTTTTTTTTGGGGGGGCATGCATATGATGACACATGGTGGAAGGAGTCCCAATGGGGCCTGGTGTGCCCTCCAGAAAGCCTGACAGCACCTGTTGCGGCCTCAGCTAAGCCTGACAGGGCCTATTCGCAGCTGCAGGTGGGCTTGAGGGGGCCTGCCCAGCTGCGGAATATTGAGGGAGCTTGGCCCCCTTGTTGAAAATTTTGGGGGGCCTTGGCCCCCACAGTCCCCGCATAGATGGTGCACCTGTTGTGAGGTCGCCTATAATGAAATGTGACTCTAGGGCTGGGAAAAGTTCCCTTTCTCTCCGTTGCTGCCTCATATGCTTGGGACTACCTCCCAGATCACCTTCACACGACCTTTACTTTTTTTCCCGATCTCTCCTGAAAATCCATCTTTTCGACTTCCGGGTTGGTGCGACCAGCTAATGGCGGATTCCCTCCGAGCTCCGGAGGAAATCGGCTCGGTGGAGGAGGGGTCCTGCCACGGCGGCGACGCGGGGACCCTCAGAAACCACAGGCGCGGATGCCTGTGGACCTGGTGACTCGGCGGGCACCATTTGCGCCCCCCCGACCCACAAAGAAGCCTTTTTAAAGGCTTTGGAGAGGGTACGGGGAGTGGTGTGGTGCTGTGAGTAGACCGCTTCTTCCACAGAGTGAAGCCGCATGCCATGGTTGGATAGCGCTGACTTCTTTCCTAGAACATTCGGACTCAAAATGCAACAACCCGTGAGTAATACGGAATTTGGAATTTGGAATTAAAAATTCTTTTTAATTGAATTCGGTACGACCGGGGGAGGTGCCAAAAGGAAGTCCGCCTCCCCCCCCCTTGCAGGCAATCTAAAGCAAGAATTAAACAACTAAGATCGAGAGACCGTTTTTCTCCTTTTGAGATAAAATTCTTAATTTCACGACTTGGACTTATAAGTTTATCGCTGGAGGATTTGAACTGATCTTTAGAGTTGAAGTGTAACCCCCCCCCCCCCCGGATCCGGGAGCAACCTGCGAGGGAGCCTGTGAAGATATTTACAGAGTTTGACAGCTGTCAACTGAGCTGTCAAAGTCAAGAAATTCTGTTTTTTGTTACTTGTGTCGGTTATTTTTGTTACATTGGACGGTAAGCTTTTAAAATTAGAGTGGCAATAACAACAAAGTATTCGGATTGTTGGAAAAAGAACACTTAGTAACCAAAATCCCTCTAGAGGGGATTTGGGACATTACAATGGCTGCAGAGGGAAAATTACAAGCAGAGCTGGATAGGGTCTTTGAACTTTTGGGAAAGCTGCAAGAACAGAGTTTTGTTATGGCTACGAACTTGACAATCTTGAATCTTAAAATAAACAACTCTGCGGAAGTGGTGGATTTGACCCAAGAAGAATCTGCAGCTGGGAAACAAGATATACGTGCTGTTTTGGAGGAATGTGAAGAAGGAGCAGAAATGATGCAAGTGATAAAGGACAACCAGAGGCCTCTAAGGTCAGGATATATGGAAGATAAAGTTCGGACGTCAAAAGTTTGGTCTGAAATTGAGAATGAAGAGTGGGGATTTTTCCCCATGGGGAGTCCGAAAGACTTATGGATTACAAATTTGGCTAAGGTGAAAATGGGAATGTTTGAGGCATTTGGGATATTTGGACTTGGAAAGAACAAGAAGCAAGATCTGGACTCTTCTTTCGAATACGGAGGACTGGTTGGAAAAAATTTGGACCCTTTTGGGTCAAAGATGCTCCGAGATCGGATGTTCAACATAAAGGACTGTCAACAAAACCGGCTGAAAGGGACTGAAAGAGATTTAAAGGCCTCGGACGTGATAGATCCAGGCTGAGAACTGTCAGATAGAAGGATAATTCTTTGGGGATCGAAACCGGGGGGGGGGGGGAGGAGCTTTAGAATCCAAAGGGTTACAAGTATATGCTCTTATTTGTTAAGATTTTTTGTAAATATAAATAATTGGGAATGCCGTGAAAGGGAATGTGGATCGATCTTAGAAAAAGAGGTTGATATGGGTATTAAAATAAGGTATAGAAGTTTGAAAATGGTTAATTAAGTTGATTTAAATAAAATATTAATAAGGGATTAATTTGGATACAAAGAACTTGCTGGGCTAAATTTTGAATGGAGATGCAAGAAGGGGAGGTGGGGGAAGTCTGGGAAAGTGGTTAAGAAAATAAGATTTTGAAATTATAAGTGTTATTTGTGTGTAATGTAATGTTGATGTTTATGTTTTTGTGTGTTTGTCTTAAAAAATGAGAAAATCCTAATAAAAAATTTATAAAAAAAATATGAAAATCCATCTTTTCAAGGAAGGCCCGGTAGGCCACACACCCCATGGGCTCTACTAGTTACCCTAAAGTATTTTTATCTCACTGGAAGGTGCCCTCGAACTCTGCTAATGCCCCTTGCTCACTTGCATGGAGGACAGAGGAGGGTAGGAGTTTGTGCCAGTAGATGCCAGCCTTGTATACCCTGTTAATTTTGACATCAGTTGCTTCCCCAACCCTGCCATAAACCCAATACCTTATTGTAACTAAGCCAATGTACATGCAATCAGAATAATTTTAGCTGTCTCTTAGTGGAGACCCAGGTCCTCAAGCCTGAGCTTCCACAGCTACCGCACGCCATGAACCACCATTGGCAGCAATAGTAGCAGATAAGTTCTATGCTTACATTTTATTCTCTTGCTAATTGTGCTGTTTTAAATGTGCATTTATATTTTGACTTCCGTTAGCAATGTTTTCTTTTGATACGTTAAGGTATTTATTTGGTTAAGTGTGCTGCACTCTGTGCAGCCTAGGACCCACGTACCTAAGGGACCGCCTCTCCTGGTATGCCCCGCAGAGGACCTTAATGTCCACAAATAACACTTTGGAGGTCGCAAGGTGGTTAGACTGGCCTCAACTAGGGCCAGGGCATTTTCAGTACTGGCCCCGACTTGGTGGAACACTCTGTTACAAGAGACCAGGGCCTTGCGGGACTTGACATCTTTCTGCAGGGCGTGCAAGACAAAGCTGTTCCACCTGGCCTTTGGTTTGGACTCAGTTTGACCCTTATGTTTCCCTCCCCTTATGGTCTTGATCTATGGGCTATTATTAAAATGAGGCTGCATTTTAATTGTATTTTTAACCTGTATTTTAAATTGTTTTTCCCCCTATTATGTTTTTATTGTAATTTTACTGGTGTTAGCCGCCCTGAGCCCGGCTCTGGCTGGGGAGGGTGGGGTATAAATAAATTATTATTATTATTATTATTATTATTATTATTATTATTATTATTATTATTATTATTATTATTTATTACTTGACCTTCTTTGTAATGTTTTATTTCAAAATGATTTCAAAATTTTGTGAACTATGTTGCTTTGAATGCATACTGTATATTTCACTTTCCGCTGTAATGTTTTATTCTGGATTGTGTTATTTGATGTTTTAACGTAGACTGTAAACAGCTTTGAGATCATTTTTTTCTTGAAAATATAAAGTGGTACAGTAATGAAATTCATTATCATCATCATCATCATCATCATCACATATTCCTCTCCATTTACATCTTCCTCCATTTCCTTTCCCTTCCTTTGTTCTTTCCTTCTATCTGTTTTTAGATTGTAAATCCCTTTGTGTGAGAATTTGTCAAGTCTGTTCCTTGCAAATCATATAGATGGCCTATAGAAATGGTTTATAGAAACATCCCATCATATCCGAGGGGGATGCAAGGTCAAAGGCCTGCTGCCAGGACTAGCAGCTAGTATATTTATTTTAAAATATCCGAAGTGATAAAATACACATGAAAGCAACAATCACACCAACAAAACCTAATATATACATTGTATTGGGAGAAAGGTCATTCTACCCTTTCTTATTCAAATATGGCGTTGGGATTAACTTGCTTGGAAGCATGTCAAAATACACCCTCAAGCTCCAGCCACAGGTTACTAGAGATTCAGACATGGCAAATGCAGCGTGACAGATGACATTGCTTCTTTAAATTTATATTATCTTTACATACGTCGGCTAATGCTGGGACAAGACACTGGCTTCTCCAGTTTGCCCCTGACACTTGAAGTTGCATCCATCTTCTCAGAACCTTTTTGACAGAACATTCTACTTCCTTTAAGGAAATGGTTCTTCAAAGACGCCCAGAGGATGGGAAAAACCAGGGTACAAATGTAAGCGTTGGTAGAAACCTCTGGAGGGTGCTGGGTGCTTAGAGTGTTGTACAACGAGTTTCGTAGTTGAACATAACTTTAGCACAAGAAATTTGGGGACTTTAATGGAAACGCAATGGGCTGGATCCAGAATGGGAATAAGTCACATTGAACTCAATAGGATCCACTTCTGAGTAAACATGGTTAGGATTGTGTATGGTTAGAGTAGACCCACTGAAATCAGTGGATTGATTTCAGTTGGTCTACTCTTAAGTGTGGCTATGTCTGGATCCAACACCAAAAACTTCAATTCAAACGGCCAGTATTTCTTCAGTATACATTTCCTGGAAAAGCTGATAAGGGACATTTTGAATTCTGATCAAGCACCCGAGGCCTGGGTAGGCAGGAGATTTCATTTATTTGGAGGAAAAGGTGGCAAATAAAAGTCTAATTACTTCTCCTTTCTTTGGTGAGTGCATATGTAGATTTTGTTGAAAACTCTGTCTGCTCCCGCAATCTTAGTCTACATAAAAATAGTATTAGGACTCATTTTCAGGGTTCATACGTTTGTGCTTTTGTTTATATATATTTACATTTTGCAATGCTTTAAAATAAAAACAAAAAGATGTTAATAATAAATCTAATCTAAATGGGAGGAAAAACAGCAGGAAACCCAAGTCGGATTTGTAGCAAAGCAAAGCCCTGGATGAGCAAGCAGGAAAAACAAAAGTTTGAATTTGAAGTTTAATAATTAAAGAATGTATTTGCAATAATGCCTAAGGCGCTCTGTGAGCAATCAATGTGGATCTGGGGTAAGAAAAGACCTCTGACTTCAACAACACACAACCCCCATATTTCTAGAGGCAATTGCATTGTTCCTGGCATACATCCCGTGAAATAGACAAGAGGAGTGTTAAAAGTTTGAAATGATGTGGAAACATTCCTAGGAAAGACTGCCTTGAAGATGACTGGTTTCCATTTCATTTGGAGGGCAAGTGGTATTTCCTTTTGAGATTTCCTAAAATCCCTGGAAGGCCACTGTGGGGAGCAGGTTTCTGGAAATGAAGAAATTTTAATTTTGTGCACTCTGATATAAACTCATTTGGGAGTATCTCCTGGGAGGGGGGGAAGATGGTGAGAAATTTTGGAAATCCAAAATCATTTTGCTGAGACTTGTGATTTATCAAGGAAATGGGGGTGGGATTTTGGAGCAAGTTTGGAATTCCTCAAACGAAACCTTGCAGGAGTGTAGGAAAAATCAAAAGCGCTCTGATAAAAATCAGCAAAATTTCTTAACAGGCTTAATTCCCACAGGGTTTTGCATAAACCAAAGTGCAAAGCAGTTTTTGAGGTTTTCAGAGGAGTGGGAATTCAATACCCAACCCCATAGAATCATAGAATCATAGAATCATAGAGTTGGAAGAGACCACAAGGGCCATCGAGTCCAACCCCCTGCCAAGCAGGAAACACCATCAGAGCACTCCTGACATATGGTTGTCAAGCCTCTGCTTAAAGACCTCCAAAGTAGGAGACTCCACCACACTCCTTGGCAGCAAATTCCACTGTCAAACAGCTCTTACTGTCAGGAAGTTCTTCCTAATGTTTAGGTGGAATCTTCTTTCTTGTAGTTTGGATCCATTGCTCCGTGTCCGCTTCTCTGGAGCAGCAGAAAACAACCTTTCTCCCTCCTCTATGTGACATCCTTTTATATATTTGAACATGGCTATCATATCACCCCTTAACCTCCTCTTCTCCAGGCTAAACATGCCCAGCTCCCTTAGCCGTTCCTCATAAGGCATCGTTTCCAGGCCTTTGACCATTTTGGTTGCCCTCCTCTGGACACGTTCCAGTTTGTCAGTGTCCTTCTTGAATTGTGGTGCCCAGAACTGGACACAGTACTCCAGGTGAGGTCTGACCAGAGCAGAATACAGTGGCACTATTACTTCCCTTGATCTAGATGCTATACTCCTATTGATGCAGCCCAGAATTGCATTGGCTTTTTTAGCTGCCACGTCACACTGTTGGCTCATGTCAAGTTTGTGGTCAACCAAGACTCCTAGATCCTTTTCACATGTACTGCTCTCAAGCCAGGTGTCCCCCATCTTGTATTTGTGCCTCTCATTATTTTTGCCCAAGTGCAATACTTTACATTTCTCCCTGTTAAAATTCATCTTGTTTGTTTTGGCCCAGTTCTCTAATCTGTCAAGGTCGTTTTGAAGTGTGATCCTGTCCTCTGGGGTGTTAGCCACCACTCCCAGTTTGGTGTCATCTTCAAATTTGATCAGGATGCCTTTGAGTCCATCATCCAAGTCGTTGATAAAGATGTTGAATAAGACCGGGCCCAAGACAGAACCCTGTGGCACCCCACTAGTCACTCTTCTCCAGGATGAAGAGGAACCATTGATGAGCACTCTTTGGGTTCGATCAGTCAGCCAGTTACAAATCCACTGAGTGGTAGCATAGTCAAGACCGCATTTTACCAGCTTCTTTACAAGAATATCATGGGGCACCTTGTCAAATGCCTTGTTGAAATCAAGGTAGGCTACATCCACTGCGTTCCCTTCATCTACCAGGCTTGTAATTCTGTCAAAAAACGAGATCAGGTTAGTCTGACATGACTTATTTTTCAGAAATCCATGCTGACTATTGGTGATCACAGCATTCCTTTCTAGGTGCGCACAGACTGTTTGCTTAATGATCTGCTCCAGAATCTTCCCTGGTATTGATGTCAGACTGACTGGGTGGTAATTATTTGGGTCCTCTCTTTCCCCCTTTTTGAAAATAGGGACAACATTTGCCCTCCTCCAGTCTGCCGGGACTTCGCCTGTTCTCCAGGAATTCTCAAAGATGACTGCCAGTGGTTCTGAGATCACATCTGCCAGTTCTTTTAATACTCTTGGATGCAGTTCATCTGGCCCTGGAGACTTGAATACATCTAAACTGGCCAAGTATTCTTGTACTATCTCCTTAGTTATTCTGGGCTGTGTTTCCTTTGCTGAATCATTTGCTCCAAATTCTTCAGGTCGGGCATTGTTTTCCTTATCGGAGAAGACTGAGGCAAAGAAGGCATTGAGGAGTTCAGCCCTTTCTGTGTCCCCTGTTTGCATTTCACCATCTTCTCCTCTGAGTGACCCCACTGTTTCTTTGTTCTTCCTTTTGCTACGAACATACCCATAGAAGCCTTTTTTGTTGCTTTTAACCTCTCTAGCAAGCCTGAGTTCATTCTGTGCTTTAGCTTTTCTGACTTTGTGTCTACACGTGCTGGCTATTTGTTTGAATTCCTCTTTGGTGGTTTCCCCCCTTTTCCATTTTTTGTACACATCCTTTTTTAATCGTAACTCAGTTAAAAGTTCTTTAGATAGCCACCCTGGCTTCTTTAGGCACCTTCCATGTTTCCGTCTCATTGGTATTGCCTGACGTTGTGCTTTTAGTATCTCCCTCTTAACAAACTCCCAGCCATCATGAACTCCCTTTCCTTTTAGTATTACTGTCCATGGGATCTCACCCAGCACTTCCCTAAGTTTTATGAAGTCGGCTTTCTTAAAGTCAAGAAATTGAGTCCTAGTATGCTTGGCTGCTCCTTTCCGCTGTATAGTAAACTTCAGAAGAGCATGATCACTCGCGCCTAATGATCCTTCCACTTCTACCCCACTAACCAGATCATCAACATTGGTTAGGACCAGATCTAAAATGGCTGTTCCTCTTGTTGCTTCTCCCACTTTCTGGACAATGAAGTTGTCTGCAAGGCCAGTGAGGAATCTGTTTGACCTTATGCTCTTGGCTGAGCTTGACATCCAACAAATATCCGGGTAATTGAAGTCCCCCATTACTACTATCTCCCTTCCTTTTGCGTGCTTGGCCATCTGTTCCAGGAAGGCATCATCTATGTCCTCCATTTGGCTTGGGGATCTATAGTAAACTCCCACAATGAGGTCCCTGTTATTCTTCTCTCCCTTAATTTTGACCCAAATGCTCTCACTTTGGCTTTGAGGTTCTAAATCTTGGATCTCTTCACAGGTATACACATCCCTGACATATAACGCCACTCCTCCTCCTTTCTTGTCTGGTCTGTTTCTCTGAAATAGATTGTATCCCCCCATTGTTACATTCCAATCGTGGGACTTATCCCACCAGGTTTCAGTGATGCCTATTATGTCATATTTAGTTTGCTGTACCAAGAGCTCAAGCTCATCTTGTTTATTTCCCATGCTTTGCGCATTAGTGTACAGACATTGAAGTCCATTAATCATTCCCCCGTGTCCCTTATTTAAGGATTTTTTCCTCCCACCACTAGGTCTGCGTGCTGTTTGCTCCATTTGGTATATGACATTTGGATGATCATCTTCATCAATTGATAGGCTCCTACCTTCAGGAGCACTGTCTCCCTCCCCCACATTAGTCAGTTTAAAGCCCTCCTGATGAGGTTTCTGAGATTTTTGGCAAAAACATTTCTCCCAACCGTTGTGAGGTGCAGCCCATCGCTTGCCAGAAGTCCATCTTCAAGAAACTGCAGTCCGTGATCTAAGAATCCAAACCGTTCCTGCTTACACCACCTGCGAAGCCAGCTGTTCACTTCCACTATTTTTCCCTCTCTCCCTGGGCCACGTCGTTCAACTGGGAGGAGAGACGAGATGACAATTTGTGCATTTAGTTGCTTCAACTTCCTGCCGAGAGCCTCGTAGTCTCCATCCCCTGCATGAGTCAGGGTTAGGGAACGAGATGCCTGTACAATATGCAAATTCTCCACGCTGATAATAGAGACACAGCAATAAGGGTTACAGGCTTCGTTGTGCAGGGATTTGGGAATAAAGAGATGCGATACATGAAATGGGTTGAACTAGGGCCACGTGTTATTAGTAACTTCTGCAGGGGAAATGAGCAGCGTGGGATGCTATGCTAACCTTTGATGCTTTTAAAAGAGGACTACACAAATTCATGGAGGATAAATTTATCCAGTGCGACTGGCCGCCATGACTACATTCCTTCTCCATGGTGGAAGCAGTATCCCAGCTGCTGGAAACTGCATCAAGGGAGAATGTTGTTGTGCAGGTTGAAGCAACTGGATGCATAAAAACTGACTCCCGTTGGAATAAAACGTTGTCCAGACCGATTAGATATTATTCAAGACTTTACTTACAGAACTTTCTTCAAAACAGAACAAAAACATCAAAGATACATCCAAACAATTCCATTCAATATCTTGTGCATGTCCAGCAGAGGGTCAGCGACTAATAAGAAATAAAAGGTAATTCCAAACAGACCTAGAAGCAAAAGTGTGTCTCTCCTTATAGCCTCCATTTTGCCTGGAGCTGCATTCACTCTCATATAGGCTCATTTACACATCCTTACTCCCGCTAAGCCTGGGAACAAAGAATCGAAGGCAATTCCCTTCAGAATGGAGATTTGCAGCCAAATGCCGTATTTTTTCGTGTATAAGACTAGGTGTTTTTTTTTTACCAAAAAGTTAGGTTTAAAATTGGGGCTCGTCTTATACACGGGTAATGCTGAGGGGTGTTTTCTTAATTTGGAGTTCCCCAAAATAGGAAGTGTCTTATACAAGGGGGCGTCTTATACACAGAAAAATACGGTACCTACATCACATGTTCAAAGGTAAACATTCCATATTAGAGCAAAGAACATCCACAGTTAATTATCAGAGTCCTTTAGTATGCTCCCAAAATTATCAATACAGCGTCAATTAAACAATTATACTTAACAAGGTCCTGTTTTTGAGCTTCTCCCAAGCATTTGGTTGGCCACTGTGTGAACAAGATGACAGCCATTGGCCTAATCTAGCAGGCTCTTCTTATGTTATTAAACATCAGCCTTGGGTGAGCCAAAAAGACCTGTCCATGGCAAGGGGCATTACAGAGCATAGCCCCAAAGTCTAGGCACCCACCTTACACTGGGGAAGCCTTGCCTTCCAGGCCACCCATATTCTAGTCAAGTAAGCCTCAAAGTGTCCCATATCCAACCTAAGGTCCTCACTGTTAGAATTCCCGCTACATGATTGCAGTCATGGGATTGTTGTCTATCACATGTTTTGACTCCACAAAGTGGGAAGTGATGGAGACAGGATGTTTGTGTTACCATGTTCTGTGAAGTGGGACTGTTGTACTTTGTTCTTGCTCTCTTTACTGTCTGATGCTAGAGCGTGCTCCGTGTGTGTTTATATGTAAATAAAGTAGATTAGCCAAAATGCTGAGTTGCTGAGGTCTGTAACACAAGCTGCGAAGACTCTGCGGATCCCTAAGTGTGCCAATGTCTCTTGGCATCGGTTGCTGTGATGTTCGGGCTGAAGAAAGCTTTTGAAGCTCCCGAATGATCAACCAGGAGGGAGAGAACATGCCAGTTGGGCATGTGTCTCTGCCAGGGTCCTACTCAAGTGTAGGACAACCTCCTGACACTCACAACCAAGAACAGTTGGACTCCAAAAACATCCTTCACCTTAGAGGTGTCCAAGTATGCTCATCTGTTCCCTTGTCTCCCATTACCTTCTTTAACTGCACCCAACCCTAAACTCCCACTAGTTCAGAGCTGGTAAAAAAACAAAAAGTAACTGCCTGATCTGGCCAGTTTGTGGGGAGGCAAAAAAAATAGTTTGAAAAATCCCACTCAGCCCCCAAGTGACTGGAAATTCTGCACTGGAACTGAGAGAGGGAGGGATGAATGAATGCAAGAATGGTCAAATATGCCTCTAGGGGCAAGGTGTGGGTCTAAACATCTCTTGGTCACGCTCCCAGATGCCAATGTGCAGAACTGGCACCACCATGTATTGTCTTCCTCCCTGGCCAGTTGCAATAGCTCTTCCAGACACAGACTTGTGCTTTTGGAGGGAACAAGCTTCTGTCGCACAACAGTAAATTAATCTCTCAGAGTCTTCTTCACAAACAGAATAAAACTTTTACTTGAGAAAATAAACTTGTTCAGAAACAGCATAGTTAAAGAGCATGCACAGAGTGCTCTGGCTGAGACACACAGAGACACAGACGAGACATTGCACTGGGTCTGCCTGCAAACAGGATACAAATTTATAGAGAGAATGAGTCATCCTGTAGATGAGTCACAATGATTCAGCGGTTTGCTTTTAACAGTTAGTAGGCTTGAATGACTGTGTAGACCTTGTAGGCCTTACTGCTTCTGCTCTTAAGAACCTTTGTCTCATGACAACTTCTGGACACGTCAAATTCTTGGTCTCTTCCTACATTTCAAAAAATCTGTACAGTGGTACCTCGGTTTTCAAACACAATCCATTCTGGAAGACCGTATGACTTCTGAAACGTTCAAAAAATGGAAACTCAATACGGAAGCCTCAAAACGTATGGAAAACTCAAACAGGAAGCCACCTCAGAAGTTCAACTTCCGAGGTGCGTTCGAAAACAGAAGCATTTACTTCTGGGTTTTTGGTGTTTGGAAACTGAAACGTTCGGCTTCCAAGATGCTCGAAAACCGAGGTACCACTGTACTGGTAAACAGATAAATAAGTCCCACTCTGCTATGCAAATGAAGGTCTGCTCTGTCAATCATGAAGACAATCTCAGTTCCCCGCCACCAGGGGGCTGCAATTTTGGAAGCTTACCAATTTCTTAAAGTTTGCACTATGAATGAAAGAGGCTGACCTCACGTGGTTGCGGCTCAGATGAGTGATATTTAGATTATAAATCTCAGCGAGGCTAAAGCTGCAGTATCCGAGTTGCTATAAAACCTCTGAGGAATTAGAATAATAATAATAATAGCTCTCAGTCTATTTGAGATGAAGTAAAAGAGTAAACAGTATTATAATACTTAACACTTGGTGGCTTAGTTGTTGAGATTAAATCATATGAACATGCTTATAGAATTTAAACTATCCATTGCGTAAGGGAAGTTGATTGTGCTGCTGGGGTCAACTTCTGCAAGCAATTTCTAATGGACAGGCAGACAGGATGCTAAAATTCTGCAAAAGATAAGATTCTAAGATGAAATAATAGCTCAGCTCAGCAGCAGAATTGTGCATTATTTTTGCTACATTTCAGCAAAGGAAAGGGGAATCTACCGTAGATTCTGGCGTATTAGGCAACTGGGCGTATAAGACGACCCCCCCCAACTTTTGCTGTTAAATTATAGAGTTTGTCCGCCCACCAAGCACCGCCAGGGTCAGAGCGCGCACCCCTCTGCTGCCTCTGTTGTCGCAGCAGCAGCCCGAGGCGCGCGAGGCATTTGGTGGGTGGAACTCCCTCCCTCCCTCCTGGCTCCTTCCTTCCCTCCCTCCAGGAAAAGGCTGCGAGCAGCCACCTTGGCCTCCGCTGCCCTCACCTGTGGGGATGCCCAGTTCCTTGGAGCCCCGGCTGAAGCCGTGCACCACCTCAACGCAGCAGGCTCTTCATGGTGCCCACGAGCCGAGCGAAGCCCTGCGCGGCCATGGCAGAGGCCAGATCCGGCTCCCATGGCAGCAGCAGACGGTACCTGATTTGCAGTTCTGAAACAATATGTTAAAACACAGCCAACTTTCAAAATTTGCTTTTCTTTCAATATTGCAATATTGCAAAAAAAAAAAAAAAAAAGCAGAGACATCACCTTACCAACAAAGGTCCGTATGGTTAAAGCCATGGTTTTCCCAGTAGTGGAAGTGAGAGCTGGACCACAAAGAAGGCTGATTGCTGAAGAATTGATGCTTTTGAATTATGGTGCTGGAGGAGACTCTTGAGAGTCCCATGGACTGCAAGAAGAACAAACCTATCCATTCTGAAGGAAATCAGCCCTGAGTGCTCACTGGAAGGACAGATCGTGAAGCTGAGGCTCCAATACTTTGGCCACCTCATGAGAAGATTCCGTGGAAAAGACCCTGATGTTGGGAAAGATGGAGGGCACAAGGAGAAGGGGACGACAGAGGACGAGATGGTTGGACAGTGTTCTCGAAGCTACCAACATGAGTTTGACCAAACTGCGGGAGGCAGTGGAAGACAGGAGTCCCTGGCGTGCTGTGGTCCATGGGGTCACGAAGAGTCGGACACGACTAAACGACTAAACAACAACAATTCTCTAGCTGAGTAATGTGTCCACAAATGCATATATCATATTTTTTATATCTATTGTGATTTTGTGTAGTGAACTGCCCTGAGATTTAGGGCAGTATACCAACAACAACAACATGGAACCTCTGGGATAGCTCATTTAGTAGAGCATGAGACTCTTAATCCTGGGGTTGTGGGTTTGAGCCCCACACTGGGCAAAAGATTCCTGCATTTCAGGGTGCTGGATTCGATGATCCTAGCGGTCCCTTCCAACTGTACAACATGATTATATGATTCCAAATGTGTGCAAAATATCATGATGCTGTGGGAAATTGCTTTGAAAGGGAGCGTATAAAGCAAAGTTGCATTCCAAAATTGTGTCGAAATTTGCAGTAAAATGCTGATGAATTTCCATGAGAACATTTGCTTAAAAAGCAAACCAATGCGGAAATATGAGACCAGAGTTCAAATCCCATGCAGCCACGAAGCTCATTGGGTAACCTGAGCGCCAGTTGGTATCTCTAAGCCTAACATACTTCACAGGTACAGATAGGTAGCCGTGTTGGTCTGCCATAGTCAAAATAAAAAAATTCCTTCCAGTAGCACCTTAAAGACCAACTAAGTTAGTTCTTGGTATGAGCTTTCGTGTGCATGCACACTTCTTCAGATACACTGAAACAGAAGTTGCCAGATCCTTCTATATAGATTGCTGGGACTTCTCAACATGACCACATAAAGTTACTACCAGTTGGCTGTCCCCCATTAACCCATCTAAGGTGTATGCACTGTGAGATTTGTTTACAGCAATAGGACTTCAAATCTTGTGCAGAGCTCCTTCAGAAGCATCCACACTCTGTATTATAAGCCATGCTTTTATCAGATACTTTTGTGTTCATCTCCCAAAGTTTTAAAGAGAGCTCTCCTCTCAGTATCATTTTTCATCCCCGGTTTGCATATCCAAGGTCACGAACAAAGCAAAACACATCAAATGAATAGCCATGTTGTTGGCAAATATCGATGGCTGAAGCTGTTTGCAGGAGGCAGGAAGAAACAATGTATACATTCTGAGGAGAGCAGGATTTCAGGGGAATTATTCTTTTAAAGCACTCAGGTTATTGCTCTTTCAAACATAGGGGAAAGTGAAATACAAAGGCAAGGATACTTTTAAAAAGGCGGCTTTAGCCACAGCTAAGAGCAGAGGATATGTGAACCCATCTTGATTATTGATGTGGATTTCCTGCCTTGCTAGTTCACTGATTGTACATCTTTTCTTGTTGAATATTTTACTTACTTCATGCAATTTATATACTGCTTGTTTATAAAACCAAAACCAAAGCAGTTTACAAAAAAAGAACGAAACAATGAAACAAACGATGCGCTAACTATCAAAGTGAAACACCAGTCAATGTTCTGCATATCTGGATAGGTTTAGCTAAATGAACATATTTTTTTAGCAGGTGCCAAATATATCTATCTCTATATCTATATCTATATCTATATCTATATCTATATCTATATCTATATCTATAACTATTTTTATAGATATAGATATCTATAGATATAGATATAGATGATATAGATATAGATATAGATATAGATATAGATATAGATATAGATATAGATATAGATATAGATAGAGATAGAGATAGAGATAGATATAGATATAGATATAGATATAGATAGAAGCTCTTGCCTGTTGTCAACAGGCAGGGAATTCCAAAGAGTGGTTGCTGACGTACTAAAAGATCTATTTCTTGCAAACGCAGAATGAGTATTCTGTGGCACTTGTAACTTTGCTGGACTCCTGCTCCAATAAAGGAGGTAATTAGATTCCAGCAGAACAGAAGCTAATTTGTTGGTTTAATACATAGCTGCTTTTAACATGGTCATAAAACCCTTTTCCAAAACATTAGCCATACATCATCATCGCAATAAATCAAGTGGCTTTCAGCACCGCTTCTCAGATCTCTTTTTATTTAGATCACTAATGACAATGCACTATTTATGGCTCTCTAATTGCTCCACGTTTTGGAAACAAGGTACTACTTTTAAGAACTTAGAAGGGAGCTGGGAAGAGATATAACAGATTGCTTGGAATTTCCCCCCCTTGCCTGCTGTATTGTATTATTACCTAGCAGTTCAAAAGCATACCAGCACAAGTAGATAAATAGGTATCACTGTGGTGCGAAGGTTAACGGCATTTCTGTGCGCTCTGGCACTCGTCACGGTGTCCTGTTGCGCCGGAAGCGGTTTAGTCATGCTGGCCACATGACCCGGAAAGCTGTCTGTGGACAAACGCCGGCTCCCTCAGCCTGAAGCTAAGGTGAGAGCCACACCCTTTGACTGGACTTAGCCATCCAGCAGTCATTTACCTTCCCTACCAATTGTATTATTATTATCATTATTAATATTAATATAAAACCTACACAAAATATTAAAAAACTACACAAAATACTTCAAAAAGGTTATGCAATAAAGGGGAATCAGTTGTGAAGCGGAGGCCATTTGGGATGACTTCCATAAGGCAAAAATCATATACTGTTGGATGCATCATGAGCATGGGAGTTCCACAGTCACTTATTTGGTAGTCTCAAGAATATCTCTGTACACACCTTTGTTGTTGTTGTTATTATTTATTATTATTTTATATTGCCCTTCATCTGAAGGCGCATCACAACATAAAAATACAAAATGAGAACACAAAATACATAACAAAACAAGAACAGAGATAAACCAATAACACACACCCCTCCATCAAATGCATTTAAAAGGCCATAGAATGTTAATCAGCCCAAGGCCTGATTGCAGAGAAACATTTTTTCCGGGCACCATTTTGGCATTAAGTAACATTAAAAAAAACCCGTTTTGTATTCTCCCCACCAGGCAGATTTCCCTTTTCTTGTGTATGCAAAATTCTGAACTTCCAATGCAACTTGGTAGTTATGTGAATTGACTTGGCAATGTATGCCATTTCAATCCCGGTACATTTGCTATGAACTGAGGTTGCCAGTTTATAATGGTAGCCTTACAATTGGTTTAAGTAATGCAACAAGGTCCCAACATGAATGCAATCATAGCCTTATGATCTCTGGTAGCAGTGGGGTATGTTGGGTGTGTGTGGAATCTTAGGGAATATGTCTGTAAGTACAGTGGTACCTCAGGTTAAGTACTTAATTCGTTCCGGAGGTCCGTACTTAACCTGAAACTGTTCTTAACCTGAAGCACCACTTTAGCTAATGGGGCCTCCCACTGCCGCTGTGCTGCCGGATCATGATTTCTGTTCTCATCCTGAAGCAAACTTCTTAACCTGAAGCACTATTTCTGGGTTAGTGGAGTCTGTAACCTGAAGTGTATGTAACCTGAAGCGTATGTAACCTAAGGTACCACTGTAGTTGGTTCTGGAGGTCTGGAGGGGGCATTGGCAGCAGTACAGTCATACCTCATGTTACGTTTGCTTCATGTTACGTTCTTTCAAGTTACATCCTACGGCAACCCAGAAGTACCAGAAAGGGTTACTTCTGGGTTTCGCTGCTCGCGCATGCGCAGAAAAGCTAAATCACACTTCGCACATGTGCACAAGCGCCAAATCATGCTGTGCACCTGTGCAGATATGGTGCTTCAAGTTGTGCTCTTTTCATGCAACCAAAGGTACCACTGTATATTAAGGCTCTGTGTGTTTCCGTGCACTGCTCTGGTTCTCCAGAAGTGGCTTAGTCATGCTGGCCACATGATCTGGAAGCTGTACGCCGGCTCCCTCGGCCAATAAAGCGAGATGAGTGCCGCAACCCCAGAGTCGGCCACGACTGGACCTAATGGTCAGGGGTCCCTTTACCTTTACCTTTAAGACCCCTCATTTACCTGGATGCTTACAGAGCAATCCTAATCATATAACTCAAGCGGTGATTCCTGCTTAATGCATTTGGGCTTACTCCCAGGTCTGTGGGATTAGGACTGCAGCCCTATTGTATTTATTTAAGGCTTATGTCCTCTTTTAGACAGTGGTCCTTTAATGTTCCTCTTTTAATGATTTTGCTTTAATCCGTTTTACTGTAATTTTAACTAAAGCTACCCCGGGAACCTGCTGTAAATCAGGTTGATAAATCAAATAAATATGCTGTGCTTCAGTTAAAGATTCCCAAAGTGACTCACAAAATGAGGGCGGGGGAGGGGGAGATACAAAACAATACAGTAAAACACAACATTACGGTCTTAAAACGGCAGAAGCAACACCACCACAAAGATAAAACCCAGTAGTCAATAAAAACCACCATTTAAAACCAACTTCAGTAATTTGCTGGAAGACCTCCGATTTTTATTTTTATTTTAAAGGACTTTGCCGGGAAGCAGATGCGGTACCATTTTGCTGTTACCTCCTGAAAGACCACCTCCTCTCCCAGGGACTCTCTTGGGTGTTAAGATCAGCATAGGGGAGTCTCACCACCCTCAAAATATTGTGGGGTCCAGGAAAGGACATTATCTGGGCCAGCCCAGAATTCCCTCCTGCATCTTGCACCTTCATTATATAGTCTCTACTGTGCTGAAGACATATCCATTGACCCTGACCTTTGACTATATATGTAGAACTGATTTAATGTTGGGTGAGATCCTCTGGAAAAATAATCTCTAAAAGGACCTGTTGATGGCATTTTACCATTGTACTGTTGAGAGTGTATTAACTTATGGTCTCTGTGTGTGGTTTGGGATCTGCACGGCCAGGGAAAAAACAATGCTGTCCAGGGTTGTTAAGACTGCAGCGAGAATAATTAGGTGCACTCTTCCCACCTTAGATCAAATCTATGCTGTCAGGTGCCATAAGAAAGCTGCAGAGATAGCGCAGGATAGTGCGCACCTCGGAAATGATCTCTTTCAGCTTCTGCCTTCTGGAAGAAGGTACAGGGTTATAAAGACTAGGACAAGCTGCCAGAGAAACAGTTTCTATCCAAATGTGATTTTGGTTTTAAATGCAGTATAAGGTAGTCTCTATGGGAGTATATTGTATTTAATTATGGGGTATCAGAGTTTTTAGGGGCTAACTAGACTGGGATAGCTGGGATAGCAGGCTTGTTGGTTTTTGAATGCCTGATGTAGATTTTTTCAATTTTGTTGTTCTGTATGGGACAATGCAAATAAAGATTATTGTATAATATCGTATCGTATTAGTAGTGGGTAAGTCATAGTAACAGAAATGCTGCAAGCGACTAGGCCATAGCTGTCAATGTTTCCCTTTTTTAAAGGGAAATTCCCTTATTCCAAATAGGGTTCCTCACAAGAAAAGAGAAAAGTTGACAGCTATGGACTAGACCTGGCATTAGCATTTGGTATCACTGGGCATGTGTTGAGGCCCATATTCAAGGAGGGGAAACCATTGGGCTCTCCTATACCTCCTCTTAGTATCATTGCCTATTCACTTCTTCACGCTCAGTGGGTGAGTCATGAGAAGGGCATGCCACGAGGAAGACACAGCAGCCTCCAGCCCCCCTGATGTCTCTTTCTGGGAAGCTGAATGGTGGATTGGTCCCAAAGGACAAGTAAATGGCAGTAGCAACCACTGGTGTCCGCAGTTTTTCATTTCCCAAGGAGAAAGTGATGAAAAGCATTCGAGGGAGGGAGGGAGGCCATTTTCCTCCACATGCAAAAACTGAGAACAATATTGCCTGTACATTTTGATTCCTATCTCAGATGCTACACATGCCAGTAGCCAGAATAAACCACAGACACTTAACTTTGCAAATAACTGGATATTTTACTCACAGAGTTTCCAGATGTTACAGCCCCCATCCATTGGCAGTAAAGTGAAGAAGGAAAAGGTTCCAAAGTGACTTTTTTAAAAAAAAAGTACTTGGGTTTCCTTACAAAAAGGACAATATAATCTTCAGGTTAAGATGCAGTGTTGAAAATCCTCTTTCTTAGAGAGAGTCAGTTCACTTGCAAGGAGCCATGACTCCTGTGTTTGTTCAAGGAAGCATAAAGAAAGAAAAAACTGAGAAGGGAGGAGCAGGGGCTGCTGAGAGCCTATTAAGCCACACCCACTTGCAACCTAAGCTCAGGGCTCATTAACCCTTTCGCGCATACAAGTGTGAGTCAGTAGTGTGGAACGCCCTCCCATCAGATGTCAAAGCGATAAACAACTACCTGACATTCAGAAGACATCTGAAGGCTGTTCAGGGAAGTTTTTAATATGTGACATTTTAGTGTATTTTTCATCTTTGTTGGAAGCCGCCCAGAGTGGATGGGGAAACCCAGCCAGATGGGCAGGGTACAAATAATAAATTATTATTATTAGTAGTAGTAGTAGTAGCTTTATATTACAGCAAAGAAGCATTACTTTGCTGTAATATAAATAGACTAGGGATATATGAATCTGCCTGTTTTAGCTTCCATCAGCTTCACATTTTTCCATTCATCAGTTCTTCACATTTCTCCATTAGTTTGCAATTATTAGTAATTTTATTAATTAATTAATTTTATTAATTAATTATTAGTTTTATGTAATATAAATAGACTAGGGATATATGAATCTGCCTGTTTTAGCTTCTATCAGCGTCTCATTTTTCCATTCATCAGTTCTTCACATTTCTCCATTAGTTTGTAATTATTATTATTCTCATTTTTAAAAAGAAAAGCCCTCACCAGAATTAGTCAGCATTTTAGCACATGGTTCTCCTAATATACACATTTTGGTTATGCAAGCACAGTTTCCTAATAATGCATTTTTGTGTGTGTTATTTCCAGGAATATATACATTTTAATGCACCACTTTCCCTAAATACCTAATTTTTGGTTAGATAATTGCTGCTGCCAACTGAATGGCTTAGTGAGGTCCTTGGTCCAAAGAAGTGCAGGATTTGAAGGATAGCTGTGCTTCGGTTCATGTATTGCTTCAGGGAGTTCAAATTGGCAGTTTCCCATTAAAATGTGTGCTGAAACAAATTTCTGCCTATCCCTAACCCACATTGCTTTGAGAGCAACTGTGGAAGCAGTAGCAAAGCATGGGGCATCAAGCCCATTGCTGTCTGCACTGACTCACAGTGGCTATGCAGGGTTCCAGACAGTCGTCTCTCCCAGCCCTACCTGCTGGTCCCTGGACCATTCTGCATGCAAACCAGCTATTCTACTACAGCATGTTGTCAGACATGTGTGTTAATGAGTTTGTTGTTTAGTCATTTAGTCATGTCCGACTCTTCATGATCCCATGGACCAGAGCACGCCAGCAACTCCTATCATCCACTGCCTCCCGCAGTTTGGTCAAACTCATGTTCGTAGCTTCGAGAACACTGTCCACCCATCTCATCCTCTGTCGTCCCCTTCTCCTTGTGCCCTCAATCTTTCCCAACATCAGGGTCTGTTCCAGGGAATCTTCTCTTCTCATGAGGTGGCCAAAGTATTGGAGCTTCAGCTTCAGGATCTGTCCTTCCAGTGAGCACTCAGGGCTGATTTCCTTAAGAATGGAGAGATTTGATCTTCTTGCAGTCCATGGGACTCTCAAGAGTCTCCTCCAACACCATATGTGGGTTTACTTCAGTACAAAGGCTGCACTTTCTGCCAGTCTATTTATTTCAGTTTCTTTACTTTGTGTTCTGCATTATCAGGCTGTTTGCATATCATATGCTCTGAGGGTTTTTGTGTGTGTGTCTCTATGGAAGCAGGTAATTCTTTCCTGCACATGGGACAAATATTCCCAGAAAAAATAACCACACGTGATCTTGACTGTTTCACTTGATTGCAGTGCGTAAGTAAGGAGCTTCCTTTATAGTTCCTCTGGCTGGTCAGAAAAAGTCAGAAAGCCATTAATGCTTTTGCCCATGACGTGAGGCAGTAACTGTGTGTACTCTTCTGAAATTGTCATTATACAAAACCTTTCACATTGAGATCCAGAGCACTTTGTGTCCTGTGCTGAAACATTTTGTGCTGTCATTTCTTACAGAAATGATATGAGTGCTTGTTGGTGAAGAATAGATTTCTTAGAAATTGCTTGAAGGTGCCTGATTATCTCCTTGTAAACCAGCAAGATGGAAATTTTCAATGTTCTTGCCTGGTCTCCATGCTCACATGCTCACAGCTCGCTGCCTGTGGCAGCATCGTCCCTAGCGGCCCGCTGCCCATGCAGCAAGCATCCGGGGGTGCCACCTGTGTGGCGAGCGTGAGGCGGGGTTTGGGGGAGGCACGGCGATGTCACCCTCCCTCACGGCTGACACCCGGTGCGCACCGTACCCCCACCCACCTTCCTCCACCAGTGATGCTCAGTAAGAAAAGTTGTCTGCTCAAGTCCACTGAAAAGGAGATGGATATCTGCTGAAAGTTGGTGTCAAGTGCACATTGCCTCCTTTTTAAAAAAGAAAAAGAAAAATGAATTAGTGGAACACTGCAGATAATTCCAATGATTTGCAAATCATTTTATTGCAGTGGGACCTCAGAACTATTAATTACATTGCCAGCATATTGCTGTTCTTCAGGGTTGGCTCTACTGTTAAGGAGAGGGAGATAGTGCCCTCAGGAAGCTGATTTTAGGTGTCAAGAAAGGGCAGCAATTAGAGCCCCACAATATTTTTTGGAGCAGAGGGCAACGTCCAGAATATCAGGGGGCAGTGGAGGCCAAGCATGGAGCTGAGAGTGGTATGTGCTGTACGTGGGGCTACTTTTGAAAGCGACCCAGAAACTGCAACTAATCCATAATGCAGCAGCTAGACTGGTGACTGGGAGCGGCCGCCGAGACCACATAACACCGGTCTTGAAAGACCTTCATTGGCTCCCAGTACGTTTCCGAGCACAATTCAAAGTGTTGGTGCTGACCTTTAAAGCTCTAAATGGCCTCGGTTCAGTATACCTGAAGGAGCCTCTCCACCCCCCATCATTCTGCCCGGACACTGAGGTCTAGCGCCGAGGGCTTTTTGCTGGTTCCCTCACTGTGAGATGCCAAGTTACAGGGAACCAGGCAGAGGGCCTTCTTGGTAGTGGCACCCGCCCTGTGGAATGCCCTCCCACCAGATGTTAAAGAGAAGAACAACTACCAGACTTTTAGAAGAAATCTGAAGGCAGCCCTGTTTAGGGAGTCTTTTAATGTTTAATAGGTTATTGTATTTTAATATTCTGTTGGAAGCCGCCCAGAGTGGCTGGGTATAAATAAATTATTATTTATTATTATTATTATTATTATTATTATTATGGCTTCAGTGCCCAGCTCCTCCTCCTGCTGCTGCTGTGAAGGGGAAGGATGGTCAAAGCAGTCCCCTGCTGGCGGCAGCTATTTAAGCCTTTGGTTCTTCCCAATGTCCTGACATCATACGGGGATGGGGGTGGGATGGATGTTTGGTTGGGAATTTGTTTGATTTTAATGGATTTGTAATTTTTATAGTTTTTCATTTGTATTGTTTTTTGTTTTCTGGGGTTTTTGATTGTTTTAAGGTCTTATTTTGTTCTTAAGGGGAAGGGTCAGGGCTGCCGGGGAGTGGGTCCCAGCCAACAAAATGGCTGGGGTATGTTCCACAGAGGGGGATGCACTGGGACAACCAATCTCAGTGATCACGGGTAGGAGGAGGAGTTACGCTAAGACCAGACCATGTCATTACAGAGGAGGCAGGTTTAGTCGTTGTCTGAGGACTATCCCTGCCTCCGGGTCTGGTCCTGTCCGGACGGATACTAGAATCAGCAAGGGATACCCACATAGCCTGAAGGTGCTGCTGTGCAATGCCAGGTCAATGATTCATAAGACCACTGCCATCCATGACTTGATCATGGATGGAGGATTTGACCTGGCTTGTGTAACAGAGACTTGGTTGGGTGAAGCAGATGGGCCTGTTCTTGCCGCTGCTTGTCCACCAGGTTTCTCTTACGCACAGCAACCCAGGTCATGTGGGCGGGGAGGGGGGGTTGCAGTGATTTTTAGGAAGTCATTAGTTTGCACCAGGCGTCCTATTGGGAAGACCCAGTTCTCTGAGTGCATGTTCTGGAAGTTGGGCAATAGGGGCAGTACAGGATTCCTTTTGGTGTACCGACCTCCCCGCTGCACCAAGGATTCCCTGCCCGAGCTGCTTCAGGTCGTGGCGGATGTTCTCCTGGAGACACCTAGTTTGGTTGTCCTAGGGGATTTTAATATCCATGCCGACACAACCTTACAAGGGGCCGCTCGGGACTTCGTGGAAAGCATGGCCTCCATGGGGCTGTCCCTGAATAAGTTTGGCCCAACCCATAGCCGCGGACATGCCTTGGACCTGGTGTTTACCTCCATGGATGTTGGTGTTCTGACACTAAGTAAAAGCGAAACAAAAGAAGTGCCATGGTCAGACCACTTCCTGGTGCAACTTGACTTCTCCGCGACCCTTCCCCTCTGCAGGGAGGTGGGACCGATTCGGATGGTCCGCCCCCGCCACTTAATGGATCCAAATGGTTTCCAGAGAGTGGTAGGGGATGCTTTATCCCATGTTGATGGCCTTTCAGCTGATTCCCTGGTGGCCCGCTGGGCTTCGTGGGGTGGTGAATGCTTCCCTCCGTGAGGGAGCCTTCCCAGACCCGCTGAAAGAGGCGGTTATTAAACCGCTTCTTAAAAAACCATCTTTAGATGCGGCCACGATGGCCAACTATCGCCCAGTCTCAAATCTTCCATTCTTGGGCAAGGTGATTGAGCGAGTGGTTGCTGAACAACTCCAGGCACGCCTGGAAGAAGCGGACCATTTGGATCCCTTCCAATCGGGATTCAGGCCTCATCACGGGACTGAAACTGCCTTGGTCGCACTGGTTGATGATCTCCGGCGGGCTAGGGACAAAGGTGAGAGCTGTTTCCTAGTTCTGCTGGATATCTCAGCGGCGTTTGATACCATCGACCATAACATCCTTCTGGACCGTCTTGAGGGGCTGGGAGCTGGGGGCACTGTCATACAGTGGTTCCGCTCCTTCCTCCTGGGCCGTGTTCAGAAAGTGGTGGTGGGGGATGAGTGTTCAGACCCCTGGGCTCTCACTTGTGGGGTGCCTCAGGGTTCTGTCCTCTCCCCCATGCTTTTCAACATCTACATGCAGCCGCTGGGAGAGATCATCAGGGGGTTTGGGCTGGGTGTTCATCAGTATGCGGATGATACCCAGCTCTACCTCTCTTTCAAATCAGAACCAGTGAAGGCAGTGAAGGTCCTGTGTGAGTGTCTGGAGGCGGTTGGAGGATGGATGGCGGCAAACAGATTGAGATTGAATCCTGACAAGACAGAAGTACTGTTTCTGGGGGACAGGAGGCGGGCAGGTGTGGGGGATTCCCTGGTCCTGAATGGGGTAACCGTGCCCCTGAAGGACCAGGTGCGCAGCCTGGGAGTCATTTTGGACTCACAGCTGTCCATGGAGGCACAGGTTAAATCCGTGTCCAGGGCAGCTGTGTACCAGCTCCATCTGGTACGTAGGCTGAGACCCTATCTGCCCACGGACTGCCTTGCCAGAGTGGTGCATGCTCTGGTTATCTCCCGCTTGGACTACTGCAATGCGCTCTACGTGGAGCTACCTTTGAAGGTGACCCGGAAACTACAACTAATCCAGAATGCAGCAGCCAGACTGGTGACTGGGAACGGCCGCCGAGACCATATAACACCGGTCTTGAAAGACCTACATTGGCTCCCAATACGTTTCCGAGCACAATTCAAAGTGTTGGTGCTGACCTTTAAAGCCCTAAACGGCCTCGGTCCAGTATACCTGAAGGAGCGTCTCCACCTCCATCGTTCTACCCGGACACTGAGGTCCAGCACCGAGGGCCTTCTGGCGGTTCCCTCACTACGAGAAGCCAAGTTACAGGGAACCAGGCAGAGGGCCTTCTCAGTAGTGGCGCCCTCCCTGTGGAACGCCCTCCCACCAGATGTCAAAGAGAACAACAACTACCAGACTTTTAGAAGTCATCTGAAGGCAGCCCTGTTTAGGGAAGCTTTTAATGTTTGATGTATCATTGTATTTTAATATTCTTTTGGAAGCCGCCCAGAGTGGCTGGGGAAACCCAGCCAGATGGGCGGGGTATAAATAATAAATTATTATTATTATTATTATTATTATTATTATTATTATTATTATTAGTGCTATATCATGCACGGCTTCACACATGTGACATCGGCCCACCCAGTCGCCATTGCAAGCTGGTGCCTATGGCCGCAGTTGTTAGCTATTTATTATATTAGTATTATGTGTGGCATCCAATGCTGTGCAAGTGGTTTTCTGTTTGTGAAATGAGACTTCCTCTCCTCTTTGTGGGCACCCCCCCCAAACTGCTCCAGATTGTCCCTTAGCCTTCTGGAGCAGGTCTTTAGGGCATGGGTAGGCAAACTCAAAGGGGCAGAAGAACCAGAGACCAAATTGCAAACATGTGCTGGATTATGGAGAAAGCTAGAGAAAAGAAAGACATCTACTTCTGCTTCATTGACTATGCAAAAGCCTTTGACTGTGTGGATCACAGCAAACTATGGCAAGTTCTTAAAGAAATGGGAGTGCCTGATCACCTCATCTGTATCCTGAGAAATCTCTATGTGGGACAAGAAGCTACAGTTAGAACTGGATATGGAACAACTGATTGGTTCAAAATTGGGAAATGAGTACAGCAAGGCTGTATATTGTCTCCCTGCTTATTTAACTGATATGCAGAATTCATCATGCGAAAGGCTGGGCTGGATGAATCCCAAGCCGGAATTAAGATAGCCGGAAGAAATATCAACAACCTCAGATATGCAGATGACACAACCTTGATGGCAGAAAGTGAAGAGGAATTAACCTTTTAATGAGGGTGAAATAGGAGAGCGCAAAATATGGTCTGAAGCTCAACATAAAAAAACAACAACCAAAGATCATGGCCACTGGGCCCATCACCTTCTGGCAAATAGAAGGGGAAGAAATGGAGGCAGTGAGAGTTTTTACTTTCTTGGGCTCCATGATCACTGCAGATGGTGACAGCAGTCATGAAATTAAAAGACGCCTGCTGCTTGGGAGAAAGGCGATGACAAACCTAGACAGCATCTTAAAAAGCAGAGACATCACTTTGCCAACAAAGGTTCGTATAGTTAAAACCATGGTTTTCCCAGTAGTGATGTATGGAAGTGAGAGCTGGACCATAAAGAAGGCTGATTGCTGAAGAATTGATGCTTTTGAATTATGGTGCTGGAGGAGACTCTTGAGAGTCCCATGGACTGCAAGAAGATCAAACACATCCATTCTGAAGGAAATCAGCTCTGAGTGCTCACTGGAAGGACAGATCGTGAAGCTGAGGCTCCAATACTTTGGCCACCTCATGAGAAGAGAAGACTCCCTGGAAAGGACCCTGATGTTGGGAAAGATGGAGGGCACAAGGAGAAGGGGACGACAGAGGACGAGATGGTTGGACAGTGTTCTCGAAGCTATAAACATGAGTCTGACCAAACTGCGGGAGGCAGTGGAAGACAGAAGTGCCTGGTGTGCTCTGGTCCATGGGGTCACGAAGAGTCGGACACGACTAAACGACTAAGCAACAACAGGCAAACTAAGGCCTGGAGGCCGGATCCGGCCCAATTGCCTTCTAAATCCGGCCCGTGGACGGTCTGGGAATCAGCGTGTTTTTAAATGAGTAGAATGTGTCCTTTTATTTAAAATGCATCTCTGGGTTATTTGTGGGGCCTGCCCGGTGTTTATACATGAGTAGAATGTGTGCTTTTATTTAAAATGCATCTCTGGGTTATTTGTAGGGCATAGGAATTCATTCATATATTTTCCCCCAGAATATAGTCCGGCCTCCCACAAGGTCTGAGGGACAGTGGACTGATCCCCTTCTGAAAACTGGCTTAGGGTATACAGAAGGGGTGTTGAAAATGGCTGGAGAGGAATGGGAAGTTCTGCCATGCATAGGGAAATTTGTTGCATGGGCAGAATTGCAGCACTGGATACAACCTTTAGGAATGTAGCCAGCAAAGTTGTCCCTGGAGGTCTCAGGACATCTGCATTGGGGTTGAAGTTCTTGAGAATTTGGCATGTGGCCAAATGGATTTTAGAATCCATTCTGAATTGCACACATCATTCCGGACTTTGGGCAGAGCAGAATGAATCCATTCTGTGCTGTCCTCAAACTATTCAGAGCAGAACAAAGCTGTCTCTGAGCTCACCTAGATCATATGTTGATTATATGGCACTTGCCTTCGGAAAACAACAAAAAGAAGACAAAAGCAACTGATAATAAGATGCGACAACATAGATGGGCTGTCCAATTAGACCATTAGAGCCTCTTGCCGATATATAGCATTTCTGCCAATATATAACGAGTAAAGGAGAAAAATAGGGATCTGCAATTCTGTTGCATGACGGTGGGATGCTAAAGCCTTTTATAGTTGGGGGTTACTTTGGGAGAGAAGCTGGACCTATATTTTTTTTTTTTTGAGAAACAAAAGGTATGCCTACTATTTTATGCAATGCCAAGTTGGACCCCAATCCTTGCCTGGGTTATTAAAAGCGAATTTGCAAAACTGGATCCCTTTTCTTGCCAATGGAGAGACCTTCCTGAGCAGATGGAAAACTGGCCATCTTCTGCTGCTGGAGGACTTTGATAAGGAGGTAATGTTGGGTTGCTCTCTATCATAACTGCACTATGTCCTACTCACAGAATCCATCTGTGGTGGCTTTTCGTGAATACAAGAGCAGTCGCCCAGATATGCTTGTGTGTCTCTGCCTGTCCATCATTCATATTATAGTTAAATGAACAGGAGGAAGAGATGTGGGACGCAGAAACAGAAGGAGCAGGTGAGTGGCAAATCATCACTAAGGATGTTTATGGGGACAGTTGGCAATGGAGGGACAGAATGGCTAAGCACAGTGCAGGAATGACACCATTTCCACATCCCCTTTATTGTTTATTAGTTTACTTTGAGCCTTTTTAACTCATTGAATTTCTATGGTAGCTTCCAAAAAAGAAAGAAAGAAAGAAAGAAACATTGTCCAGTAGCACCTTAGAGACCAAATATGTTTGTTCTGGGTATAAGCTTTTGTGTGCATGCACATTTCTTCAGATAACAATTCCAAAACAAATATCAGGGAAGTTTTTAATATTTAATGCTGTATTGTTTTTAATACTTGATTGGGAGCCGCCCAGAGTGGCTGGGGAAACTCAGCCAGATGGGCGGGGTATAAATAATAAATTATTATTATTACGATTACGATTACGATATCTTTATTGTCATTGTCCCTTGCAGAACAATGAAATTGAAAAACTACATAAAACTACCACAAAACTACATAAAACTACCACAAAACTACATAAAACTACATAAAAGCTGCATAAAACTACTACAAAACTACATAAAACATTCAAAAACCCCTAAAAACTCTCAAAGATAAAATCATAAAAAAGACCCAGTATGCGGTAATAAAAACCTGATCTATAACATGGTAAATCAAGCAGCATTGCAAAACATACAAAAATGAAGTGGGGGGGGGGGAGGCAGGGAGAGAAGCAGATTTATTGTTTGCGTAAAGTCTGGGTCAATAAAACTAGCATTAAGAGACACTTGAGAGGAGGTGCTGGACCAATCTCCCTGGGGAGACACTTGAGAGTATAAGAAGAGTCTGCTGGAAAAGACCAATGGCCCATCTAGTTCAGAATCCTGTCCTCACAGTGGCCAACCTGCTGCCTGTGGGGAGCCTGTCGGCAGGACCTGAGAACAAGAGCTCTCTCTCCGCCTGTGGTTTCCAGCAACTGATGTTCAGAAGCATTACTGCCTCTGACTGTGAAGGCTAGCAGCTATCGATAGCCCTCTCCTCGGGGAATGGAAGCAGCACAGAGAAGACCTGGTCCATTGGGGACCAGCTGCCACATTTTCACCTCCAGCTGTACTAAGAGAGATGATCAAAGGTCCCTTCATTCGTATGGTGCATATATTCATTTCGCAACGTTTCTGTACTGCTTGATTTCATAAAAACTCTAAGCAGTTGACCAAAAAAAAAAAAAGATTAAAATTATCAATAAAATATATTTTATAGTATTTTATAGTACAGCACATTGATTATTGCTTTCATTTTATGGATCAATGCTCTTGTTCGATAGTAAAATTCATGTCCAATTGCTGTTTTAGGGGTTGTTTTTAAAAGTCTGGAATGGATTAATCTGTTTTGCATTACTTTCTAAGGGAAAGCACGCCTTGATTTTGCAACGCTTAGGTTTTGGAACGGACTTCCAGAACAGATTAAGTTTGAGAACCAAGGGACCACTGTACTAACAAACAGCACTGGATTGTGGAAACAGAATCATCTTTTCCCCCTAATTCAAATGCTGTTCATGCATTATCCCTGGTAATGTCAGAAAATGTAATCTTCTGCAAAGAACCACCATACCAGAATAGAGTTCTGCAACACAAGTTTAATATTCAGTGGTCTCGGGCTCCCACATCAGCCAATTTGTTACTGGGCACTGGGAAGGTCCTATTTTTAGGATGGAAAAGCAGGATATAAATATTTTAATTCCTAAATAAATAATCTGCTGTGGGATTGCATCCAGTTTAAATCCAAGCGCACTGGTAAGAGGACAGTGCTTTGGGTTAGGTGAAATGCAATCTCTGGAAGCTATAGCTTGCGAGTAGCAGCCTGTGACATGAAATCACTTGAAGTGAAACATTAGGATGCAGTTGAGGAACACATTATTCCTCCTGATCCAACATCAACTCTCATTTTGAATGCAAGCATAAGATTTGAATGCAATGCAGTGGACAGGGGCAAAAATGCTTGGTAGTTTCTCTGCAGCTCAACCCCAACGGGATACCTTGGCTTGTCTGTCTGCCTCAACAGCAACAACAAAAAATCAGAAATAAAAATCATGGCAGTTCGGAATGCATCGAAATGAGGCCCAAATTGTGAGGCATTTGCTCTGTGATCAAATCTGAACTCCTTTCCTTTTGTGTGTTCCCGTTTATTCTGGATGATAGCACTATATAGGAAGGAAAAAATGTCCTTTAGGATTGGAACGGATGCTGCCATCAATATAGATTATAAAATACCCTCTTTCCCCATCCAGTGCCTAGCCATTATTTAGTTGGGCAAGATATCCTCAACATACAAGGGGGCGGGAGATGGAGGCAGAGAGAGGAATTTGCATTTTTGTAGATTTACTTGCAGTGTTGCGAAGAGTCATACATATTACCCTTCAGAAGAAAAAAATTAGTTTCCCAGACAAACGCTTAGGAAGGAAATGGCTTTCCATGGGGCAAAGAGGATTTGGCTGGAGCAGCGAAGCTGACTTGATTGATATGGGGGGGAAATGAGAAGCTGCAAGTTTTTATTTCTGTGAACTGATCATCTGGTGAAAAATAGCCGCAGGCAGGTCAGATTTTGGATTGGATTGGGGCCATAGTTCTAGGGACAAGGCTGAGCTTACTCATTTCCTCCTTCACAGAAGCTCAAGCATCGGAAAAACCCCCAAAAAGCACTGAAAAGAAACGTGGAGTTTTCTACTTGCAAGTAAAAATGTAACTGCTGTTATTAACAAGAGCCGAAGAAATACAGTCATACCTCATGTTACGTTTGCTTCATGTTATGTTCTTTCAGGTTACGTCCCGTGGCGACCCTGAAGTACAGAAAGGGTTACTTCCAGGTTTCGCCACTTGCGCATGCGCAGAAGCGCAAAATGAAGTCACGTGCAAGCGTAGAAGCAGCAAGTCGCAACCCGCACGTGCGCAGATGCGCCACTGCGGGTTGTGCTCTTTTCATATTGCGAACGGACCCCTGGAATGGATCCCGTTCGCAACCAGAGGTACCACTGTACACACCAAATTTTATGGTGCTTAATTGCTAATTTAATTATTGAAGAGTTGAAGGAGCTGGTTGGAGGAGCTGGGTATGTTTATCCTGGAAAAGAGGAGACTGAGAGGAGATATGATAGCCATCTTCAAATATCTCAAGAGCTGAGACATGGAAGAGGGTAGGACTCGAACCATTGGCTTCAAGTTACAAGAAAGGAGATTCCGACTCAACATCAGGAAGAACTTTCTGACAGTAAGAGCTGTTCGGCAGTGGAACAGATTCCCTCAGGAGGTGGTGGACTCTCCTTCCTTGGAGGTTTGTAAGCAGAGGTTAGATGGTCATCTGCCCTGGATGCTTTAGTGTTTGTGCTTAAATGTGTTTGTGGGATGAGGACTCCCAGTATGTTTCCGAGCACAATTCAAAGTGTTGGTGCTGACCTTCAAAGCCCTAAACGGCCTCGGTCCAGTATACCTGAAGGAGCATCTTCACCCCCATAGGCGCCGACTCCATGGGGCTTGAGGGGGCCCGAGCCCCCTCAAAAATTCGTTTGGGGGGGCTCCGCCCCCCAATAATCTCCGGCGCCCCTCCAGCAGAGCGCCATCGCCGCCCCTCCCCCAGCCCAAAATGCACAGGGTCGGGCTGCATGCCTCCTGCCCTCCCTCCCGAGCAAAAGCTCCACCCAATTTCCTTCGGAGCTGATTAATAGGCGCAGCACGCTCTCCCCTATTCGCTCACGAGGAGGCGGCGCCACTTTATTTGCATATTCATGAGCTTATTTATTATTCATGAGCTTTCCCGGGCCCCCCCAATATTTTTTATAAGTCCGCGTCCCTGTTCACCCCCATCGTTCTGCCCAGACACTGAGGTCCAGTGCCGAGGGCCTTCTGGCACTTCCCGCACTGCGAAAAGCCAAGTTACAGGGAACCAGGCAGAGGACCTTCTTGGTAGTGGCGCCCACCCTGTGGAATGCCCTCCCACTGGATGTCAAAGAGAAAAACAACTACCAGACTTTTAGAAGACATCTGAAGGCAGCCCTGTTTCGGGAAGCTTTTAATGTTTAATAGGTTATTGTATTTTAATATTCTGTTGGAAGCCACCCAGAGTGGCTGGGGAAACCCAGCCAGCTGGGCGGGGTATAAATAATAAATTATTATTGTTGTTGCTTTGGTTTTTTAAAAAAATTATTTATTTGTGTTTTTATCTTGTGAACCACCCTGAGATATTTTGATGAAGGGTGTTATATAAATCTAAGAATTAATAATAATGGTTGTGATTCTTACATTGCTGGGGCTTGACTAGATGACCCTTGGGTTCCTTTCAAAGTCTATAATTCTATTATTCTGTTCTATGAGTAGAATCCATTGCTTTGTGTAATGCCTAGCTGTAGTATACAGTTCATTGATGCCATAGGGTGCCCAGTGATGGAAGTGCAGCAGCAGGAATAATTCAGTTTCTAACTTAAGTTTCAGTTCTGTCAGTGTTTTAGACAACTAGCCAAGGGGGCAAGTGAAGGTGTTGCCTAGCAGCCAATCAGAATGGCATGGTATCTAGTGAGGTAGCACACGCTCTGATTGGCTGTGTAGTTCTGAGGGAGTTTTTCCTCTGTATGCTTAGTTGAATGTCCCTCTGTTATGTACAAGGCCTGAAGTAAGAAAGGCAAAACCTCTCTGTTCCTTTCTCCTCACATTATACACAGTTCTTTCTTTGTTCAGTAAAGCGTTATCAGGATTTATTTTCTCTCTGGACTCTGTTATTTAAGTGACTTGGCTATAATCCAGTCTTTTCCATTAAGTGCTTAAAAATTGCTCATGTAAATCATAGTGTGCATATATTACACGTTATAAACATGTGTCAGAATCTTTATCATGCTGCTTTGAAAGGGGAATTGTTTTATACGGATGACTTTCAAAGGTCGTTGAAGATATGGTAGTTAAATAAAAACATAAATAATGAAAAATTAATAAAATGGAAGGAAAGTTGAAGAAAAGATGGTATGAAAAGAGAGGGCAAATAATCTTTTTTTTCTTCAAAAAAAAAGAATAATAATTCAAGGGCTCATAATTACTGAGTCAGAGAAGAGAAACTTTACTGAACTTTGAGTAATCATCTGCTGCCACCTACACAAGGAGATTAGGGAGATCATAATGAAATCTTGAAAATGAGAAGCTAGGAGACCCTTTCTAATTATCTCCATGATTCAACATGAAGAGGAGAAAGAAGCCATAAGATGTATTTATCTAGCTTCATTTGAAAAAGAGAGCAGTACTCTCTGATGTAAGTATCACAGGGGTTATGTCTGCCAAATCTCCAATAACTGAAATCCTACACTTTTACACAAAGATGCGTTTATGTTTAGGACGTGAGAAAGTAAGACCTATCAATATTTAGAGGATAATAACCTGTAGAGACTGTGGGGGTACACATTGAAATCTTGGATTTGGTTTGAAATGAGACTCACTGTTGATCCTGCTACTAGCCAATCTCTTCACCCCTTTACTAAGCAAGCAAGCAAGCAAACAAACAAACAAAGAAATAAACATCTCCATTCCCCTTAGTTTTAAGAATGGGAAGGATAACAAGCATTGAAGAAAGCCCAATTTGGATTGAATACCGTACACAGCCCTATTGCAAGTTTAGCTGAAATCAGTGCATTTTGGAATGGTTTGGAACTTGACTCAAAATGGCATCCTGTTGTATCCAACCACAGACAAAATCCCGACCCTCCATTATGTGAACTTGGGCAACAATATCTTCAGAGGCATCCAAAGCAGAACAGAAGAACAGAAGAAACGCCAAAGAGCTTCCTGGATCAGGCCAGTGGCCCATCTAGTCCAGAATCCCTTTCTCACAGTGACTGACCAGCTTGTCTACAGAAAACCCACAAGCAGAAGCGGAGTGCAACAGTAGTCCCCTCTTGCATTTCCCAGCAGATGCTATTCAGAGCTGTAAGGAACTCGGGTGGCACTGTGGGTTAAACCACAGAGCCTAGGGCTTGCCGATTAGAAGGTCGGCGGTTCGAATCCCCATGATGGGGTGAGCTCCCGTTGCTCAGTCCCTGCTCCTGCCAACCTAGCAGTTCAAAAGCACCTCAAAGTACAAGTAGATAAATAGGTACCGCTCCAGCGGGAAGGTAAACGGCATTTCCGTGTGCTGCTCTGGTTCGCCAGAAGTGGCTTAGTCATGCTGGCCACATGACCTGGAAGCTGTACGCCGGCTCCCTCGGCCAATAAAGCAAGATGAGCGCCGCAACCCCAGAGTCAGTCACGACTGGATCTAATGGTCAGAGGTCCCTTTATCTTTACCTTTACTGCCTCTGACAGTGGAGACAGAACATAGCCATCAGTGTTAGGAATCAATGACAGCCTTAACCTCTAGAAAGTCGTTTAATTCTCATTTTAATAGGTTTCATTTATGAATGGCCTCCTATGAAATATCTCAAAGCGATTTCACAACAGAATAAGGGCAATAAAAAACATCCATAATAAAACGTATATATATATAAATTCATAGACAAAAACAATTTCAAATCCAATACCGATATGTACAGTAATAGGATAATAATCTCCACTTAGAAGGCTTTCTGAAAGAGAAAGGTCTTCAGAGGATGATACATAACAGGGCAATATTGCAGGTGGTAGCTGCTGCCACACTAGAGACCTGATTCCTACATCATTCAGGATGATGGTGATGATAGTTGTTGTTCTTCTTCTTCTTCTTCTTCTTCTTCTTCTTCTTCTTCTTCTTCTTCTTCTTCTTCTTCTTCTCTATATTCTGTCCATCTGACTGAGTTGCCCCAGCCACTCTGGGTGGCTCCCAACAGAATATTAAAAACATGATAAAACATCAAACATTAAAAACTTCCTTGAACAGGGCTGCCTTTAGATGTCTTCTAAAAGTCAACTAGTTGTTTATCTGTTTGATATCTGATGGGAGGTTGTTCTACATGGTGGGTGCCACTACTGAGAAGGCCTTCTGCCTGGTTCCCTGTAGCTTCACATCTTGCAGTGAGGGAACCACCAGAAAGCCCTCAGAGCTGGACCTCAGTATCCAGGCTGGATGATGGAGGTGGAGACACTCCTTCAGCTATACAGGGCCAAGGCCATTTAGTGCTTTAAAGGTCAACACCAACAATTTGAGTTGTGCTTGGAAACGTGCTGGGAGCCAGTGTTTAGGACCAGTCCTTTAGGCTAAACTCTTTATGAGTTGGTTTAAACAAGAATCCTCCTCAGATCCCAGTGATCAGTTGGGCATCTGAGGATTGACACAATCATTTAGATATAATGTTCCCCAGCTCTATAGGAGTTTGAGCACCAGTGCCAGCGTCTCGGAATTAGCTAATTGGCAGCCATTGACTGATTCCTTGATTGCATATGCCCTGGCAAACGGTGGGGAAACTATGTCATTTGGGACCAAAGGACTGAAGGCTGATGTTTTGTTGTTATCCTACAATAATGGGAGCAGACTCTTTCCCCCACTCACCATGTATTGAAAACAACAACAATGGGATTAAAGGCACAAAGGAGGTGGGATCGAATAAATGAACACACGAGCATTTTTTTTTTCATTTTACAGAAGGTAGCACTCGCTCGTTCTGTATGGAAACCAACGTCTAATGAGCACATTTCATGATGAATAATCGGCACAGTCAAATTTAAGCTTGACTATTTTTTAATTAGAGCTGACATTTCCACCCTCGCTGTTGTATTAGAATTGATTGTATTGCTAAAAGATTAATGGGTGTGATGATTCCGTTGCTTATTTACATTTTCTTACTCAACCCATCCTGGAGGCTCAGAGCATCCAACGAGACGTTAAAAACAACCAACAGCAACCCAGTGCAGATTCAACCCATTAAAATGAATGAAATAAATGAACCAGCCTTGGCCTTGGCACTATTAAAAACCAGATGAAATGGATAGGGTTTCCCAGTGCTTCTGAAATACAGGCTTGTGGGTACAGATCTGCCAATATCAGGTTCTCATTTTTCCAGTCTTAAATTCAGTTTTCTACATTTCCCCAGCAATTTACACTCATCCTCATCAGAATTCCTTTGGAAGCAGTTTCTCCTTAAAACAGCACATTTTTGTAAGTTAGTTTCACCGATTTATGCATTTTTATACACATTTTCCCTAACATATGCATGCACATGGCCCTGGCCTGATGGAATGCTCTGTCACAAGAGACCAGGGCCCTGCGGGATTTGACATCTTTCCGCAGGGCCTGCAAGACGGAGCTGTTCCGCCAGGCCTTTGGTCGGGGTTCAGTCTGACTCCCTCTCCCCTTTCATAAGAACTTGCATGAAAGTGGCCTCCCAATTTTTCTTACAGGCCCCATTGGGCCTGGTGTGCATTTAAGGTCCCCAACCCTAATCTTACGGTTGCCATCTGATTGGATTTTGTTCTGATCCTGATTTGATTTTAGGATGTAATTTAATTGATTGTCTGAGTTTATGTTAATGTGTTATACATTTGATGTTAGCCGCTCTGAGCCCAGTTTTGGCTGGGGAGGCTGGGGTATGAATAAAAATTATTATTATGATGATGCACAATGCACCACAAAATTCACAGATGTGTGAATTTCAAAGGATAACAGCTTTGATTCGTTCATCTGTTCAAGTGCATTGAGACTGAGAATCGTGGACTCAGGGATGGGAATTATAAAGCGTCAAAATCGAGATGTGGAAAATATGGAAACAACAAGAAGAGGCAGGACTGGGATGTGGAGATATGTGTCAGAGATCCAGACAGTGGGGAGCCCTGAAAAATTAATAATTATAATTTGGACTATAATTTGGTCTTTTTATTTTAGTTTTTTATTTTAATTGGAGTATTATGATTGGATATATTAATTGGATTTTTATTGGAAAATCAATAAAAATGATTTTTTTAAAAAAAGAAGAAGTGCAAATTAAGTAGTTTCTCATTAACACGCAAACAAAATCAAATTTCTTGCCCATCCCTTCTTGGGGAAACTCAGCTTGTAGCCTTATTGGAGTTCACCGATTGGGTTTGCGTTGCTCCTGAACAGGAGGAAGGAAGTCAAATGACACTGAGGTTGGTTCAAAGAAAGAGTTTATTCTGCTCTCTGGATAGCAGAAGGCACTTGCATGATTAGTCCACAGCAAGTCCAAAGAAATGAGAAGTATATATATCCTCCAGGCACCCTCTCCCTCCTTCCCCAGGAATCCAACCACGTCAGCCTACGTACGCAGTTTGACATCACAGTTGTTCCTGCTCTGGCACTCTTAACCATAAAAGGGTATTCCTTCCTATGCTTTTGACCATAAAAGGATCTTTCTTCCTGTACTTCTGACCATAAAAGGATATTCCTGTTCCTACTCTTATCTTGGACCAAGAGGTCACCATTTCCGAGAACACACTCTGGCGTTGTTCCCAGACTGGGTCTGTGGTCTTTGTGGTCAGGACGTAAGATAAGTCACAGATGTGTCTTCTCTGTTCTACTGGTACAGTGAAGGCCATACTTGCCGTCACAAACTGATAAAGGAGAGAGCTTTGAGCACAGCCAGGTTTTTGTTTATACATTGACTCAGAGCTCAAGTTAATGGATTTTAGCTAAGGAAAAATAGGGATTTTGGTGCAGTTTCAAACTGCCTACACAGTCAGTTGTGGATTTGGAAAACCCATTCCTTCAAGCTGAATAAGGGAATTATGTTTCTGAAGCAGGAAGCAAGAAGACCTCTTTGTTCCTGAAATGGTGTACAGATAGTAAGCCCCAAAGCTAAAGCCACTGCAAAGAGACTTGATGGAGGAATCCCAGTCCAAAAGACATTGCAACATACACCTAAGCAGCGCGAGAAAGGGAAGGAGCCTGTTGCATTATGTACTGGAGGTGGTGAGTGCAACTAGCAGACCTCTTTTTTTATAAGCATCATTTCTGGCGGGCTCTCAGAGAAGAGCAGAAGCTTGTTTGCAACTAGCAAAAGGGCACTGGAAAAGCAATTTTGGAGGAGAGGCAATGCAAACAGGAAAAAAAGAAATGTGCCTGCAGGAAGCAGTGAGGAGGCTGTTCTATCCTGCCTCTCTTATTTCCCTCAGTTTATTTCAAAAGGAGCCGAAATGAACATGGCAGTATTTGTGGTCATGCTCCTGCATCGCTGTTTAAATCTGTGCATCTCACAGAAAATAAGGCTTTGTTGATTGAGTACAGCGCAAGGAACTGCAAGATCTCCTTAGGAAAAGTGAAGGCTTAGAATGCTTCCTGAACACATATGTAACCAAAACAGCATTTTTTAATAATAATAAAAAACACCCTGTAAACTGCCCTGGTGTACACAATGTTTGTTGAATGTGCAATATGATAATTACTTCCTTGCATCCTGAGTGATAAAGACAAGCCATCTGCAAGTAATAGATTAATATAAGTCTTGTTCGGGTGTTCTGGACCACATGATTAGACTTGAAGGATCAGGATATTTGAACCATGTGTGCAGCCCCACCCCCACCCTTGCATCCCTGATGGGCCCCATCTTCTTCATCTTCGGCAATCACTCATAGATTGTCTTCCATGAACGTGGTCTTAACAGTGAGTCCGTAAGTGACTGTGGAGGACAATTCTGGATCCACACGTCCTTCCACAGTGGGGACATTGGTTTCCAAGTGGGAGTTGATCATGGTGAGGGTTTGCCAAGCTTGCCTTCCTGTTAGCACGTTTCTCCCTTTCGTCCTGAGTTTGAGCATCTTCAAACCCCATGACACCTTTGGTAAAGGCTGTTCTCCAATTGGAGCACTCGCAGGCCAGTGTTTCCCAGTTATCGGTGTTTATCCTGCATTTTTCTAGATTTGCCTTGAGAGAGTCTATAAACCTCTTTTGTTGACCACCAGCATTACGCTTTCCATTTTTAAGTTCAGAAGAGAGTAGTTGCTTTGGAAGACAATAATCAGGCATCCCCAGAACATGACCAGTCCAACAAAGCTGATGTTGAAGAATCATAGTGATGTGTCAAAGGTATTATTTCAATTAACAATTCATACTAAGAACTTGGGGACCCTCAGCCACAGGGGGGGCTACATCTGCACACATTGCACATGTTTAATAACAGGGCTGGCCTTGGAGGCATGCAGACTGAGAGTTTTATCTCATACAGCCTCTGACTATATTGGGTGCTCTGTGCACCCATGCGTATGTTTGACTGCCCCTTCCTTTCGGAAGGTGGCTTCTCTCAGGGTCATGTTGTTGTTGTTGTTTAGTCGTTTAGTTGTGTCCGACTCTTCGTGGCCCCATGGACCAGAGCATGCCAGGCACTTCTGTCTTCCACTGCCTCCCGCAGTTTGGTCAAACTCATGCTGGTAGCTTCAAGAACCCTATCCAACCATCTTGTCCTCTGTCATCCCCTTCTCCTTGTGACCTCCATCTTTCCCAACATCAGGGTCTTTTCCAGGGAATCTTCTCTTCTCATGAGGTGGCCAAAGTATTGGAGCCTCAGCTTCAGGATCTGTCCTTCCAGCGAGCACTCAGGGCTGATTTCCTGAAGAATGGATAGGTTTGATCTTCTTGCAGTCCATGGGACTCTCAAGAGTCTCCTCCAACACCATAATTCAAAAGCATCAATTCTTCGGCAATCAGCCTTCTTTATGGTCCACTCAGGGTCATAACACGAGTGTAAAAACATTATGAGGTGCTAATTCAGAGTGTGAGTTATCACATCAGTAACCAGGATCTGGTTCTGGTTCTTAGGGGACTGTCCCCAGCAGAAAGTCAAGGTGGGAGGGATTGAGGCTTCTACAGTGGAAGACATCTGACATGTTCACATTTTCCTGTAATAATGCATTTTCCTGTTTCTTTTTCAGGGTCTACAGATGGGCCCTATTAGACAGCTGGAGGATAAATCGGCAAGAGTTGGCCACCTTAGACTTTGCAGATGGAACTTTGATCTTCTTTTCCCTTTCATGCCATGTATTATGTTTTATTAAATGAGTGTTGTCTTACACTGAATGTACAGGCTCCCATTCTCCCTCTCTCACTGTGCAAAATAATTTTGTACTCAGCTGTTGCAGTGGATCCCTTTGTTTAAAATCTGAAGCAAATTACTCACACAACATACAGAGAAGGAGGGGGAACTGGAATAAAAATATTGGATTATTTGGCCTACCTGTATTAAGGATTGTGACCCCCCCAAAGCATATTCCAATGAAGTTATATGTTGCAATGCCACCTAAAGACCACATTCTTCATCAAGCTCTCATTTTACTCATGTCAGTCAATTTCCAAATCTCTGTCACACCTTCTTCTTACTCAGTACCTTCTTTGCTCAATCCCAAACACCAAACTGGCCATTGGTTTTTAAACCATGCAAAGATGAGGAACATGATGAACAAAGATGGTGTGCCATAATGTTACAAAATGATTTTACTGAACTGTTGCAACTCATAGAAGGAGTCATGGCAATCTTTGGGATGGATAAGTCAATGAAGTTTCTCTCACTGTCCATAAGTGCAGCCTTGCTGGATCAGACCAACTGTCCATCTAGTTCAGCATTCTGCTTCCTACCTAAAATGGTCATTGAGATGCCACCTTGAAATTTACCTGCAGGGGTCAATAACAATTGATCTCACAGTTGGATATGGGTCAGTTTTCTACACCTGCTTTAGGGCTTGGTCTGAGGGCATTAGATGCAGCTACCTTGCTGAAGTGTAATTGGATCTTGATCTGGTCACTTCCTGGATGGGTGACTGTTCCAATGCTGCCTTGGGTTTCCTGATTTTGGTGGTGGGTGGGCAGAAAGGCAATTTGGCCCAGGGATTCAAGCTCAGAGGGGATTTCAAATTTAGACACTGATGAATATTATTTTGCCATTTGATAAGTTTCACAGTTTTCATGCACATCAGATCAAATTGTGACTCTCTCAAGAGAGCTCCCGTCACTTTGTCCCATCTCCTGCCAACCTAGCAGTGCATACCAGTGCAAGTAGATAAATAGGTACCACTGCAGCGGGAAGGTAAATGGCAAATCTGTGTGCTCCGGCTTCCGTCATGGTGCTCCATTGCACCAGAAGCAGTTTAGTCATGCTAGTCACATGACCTGGAAAGCTGTCTGCAGACAAACGCCATCTCCCTCAGCCTGAAAATGGAGATGATCCCCACACCCCATAGTCAAATTCAGCTGGACTTAACTGTCCAGGGGTCCTTTTCAATGAACAACACACCCTTTCAATCTCCTCCTCCTCCTTCCACTTTACTCATGGAAATGACTCAAAGAGACTTACAAACACATAGATATGCTAAAATTGATTACAATAAACATAATCAATAGAACCTAGGCAACAAACAAAGGCATGCATACAAATAAAAGACAGGTCTAGCAGATCCTGCCCTACCAAAAGAGGCCAAAAATACTTATAACACTTTCAAACTAAGAGCCAGAAGCCAGAGTAAAAAGGGTTGTTTTTGCCTGGTGGTGCTTAAAACTAGGTAAAAGGAGGGTGCCAGGGAAGTCTCTCTGGGGAGAGCATACCAGTGGAGTGCCACCACTGAAATGGCTTGTTCTGGCACTGTCATCCCCTGGACCTCCTGTGGCCAGGTCCAGTGGAGAAAGGCCTCAGATGGCAATTGCAGGGTCCAGGTCAGTTCTTATGAGAAGAGATGGTCCTTGTATTGAACAAACCATGGAACATGGAAGATTTGGGAGGATGGAACCAGTAAGGATAGTGACAGTTGAAACACTGGCAGTATTGAGGTAAATTCAACAGTATAATGCATTTAAGAGGGTATAAAATGGGGGGAAACGGATTTAGATGGATATACAAGAATATGCAGGAATTATGGGTAAATCAAAAGAACCTTGGAAGGGGAAGGAGGGAAGTCATTGAATGTATGGGTATAATGAAAGATGTTAATGTGGGAATGTAAAACTTGAAAACCTTAATAAAATTATTTTTAAAATAGAGAGAGAGAGGAAATAGCTGAAGGAGGGCTTAAGGCAACTTGTATATATTCGGCTCTGCAAGATTGCCTGCAAGATTCTATTTTGATGCATGAGCAATCACATTGTCGCTGTGAGACGGAGAGCTTGCCAAGGCCACACAGCTTGTCCCTGGCTGTGCTTATGCTGATGAGCTGTGGTGAATCCAGGGCCATGGTATTTTCAAAGGATTTGATCAACGCGTGAGAGCGATGCAGGCCATCTGAGGGATAGGGGAAAGTTCACACTAATTGTTATAACTACTGAATCCATTTTGTCACCAACCTGACTCCCATTAACGGTCATTTATTAAAAGCATATTTATTTGTTATACAAATATAGCTGTAACAGGTGCAACCCCCCAGCAACCGAGCAAATTATCTGAAATGTGTCTTAAAAGCATAATGTTTTGATGAATGCAACGGAATGCAGAAAGGGCCTCTATTATTATTACCACCAAATCCTCCTAATCAAATCACGGCAAGCCTCCCTATTGAAAATAATTGATTATTTCAAGCAGTTCTTAAAAGACAACGTGGGGGCAGGGGAGAAGAATTGTGATTTCCATGCCGAGTTAGAAGCAGATTTGTCAGAGCATGTCATCCCAAGCGTCCATTGCACCGGGAGGAGATTTTGTATATATTGCAGGGACATAATGCTATGCATTCCAAAGGCCACTTTTTCACTGACAGATTTTACAAATGAGCCTCTCCACTGCCCAGATAGAGCTCAATGGCAAAGAAATTAATATCCCGGGCATTGACACTTATTTAGGAAAACAAGATGAATGCTGAGAAAATAAATGACTTGTTAAGTTTGGGGAAAATGCACTTTTCACATTGCAAAGAAGAAATGGCCCAGTCTAGCATGTCATGGGGAAAACAGACTGAGTTTTCCTTATGCTTCTAATATAGGGAGGTGGCAAAACGAATGTGGGCTCAGTATCAAAACAAATAAAACCCAGCCAGCGTCTTGTGGTACCTTAAAGACGAACCAATTTTATGATGTCATGAGCTTTTGTGGACTAAAGCCCAACTCATCAGATGCAAACAAGCAAAGAAAGAAAAAGGAATCAGGCTCCTCTCTTGAGAAAAAGTAAAATGGTGATGATATAGCTATACAGTGGTACCTCAGGTTAAGTACTTAATTCGTCCCGGAGGTCCATACTTAACCTGAAACTGTTCTTAACCTGAAGCACCACTTTAGCTAATGGGGCCTCCCGCTGTTGACGCCACCGCTGCACGATTTCTATTCTCATCCTGAAGCAAAGTTCTTAACCTGAAGCACTATTTCTGGGTTAGCAGAGTCTGTAACCTGAAGCGTATGTAACCTGAAGCGTATGTAACCTGAGGTACCACTGTATTTATAGATAGCTAGATATTGGTTCAGGCTATTTTTGATGGATATGGCATACATTTTGCTGCCTGAGGTGAATTAGAAAATACATCCTCTCCTCCCAGGAATCTTGGGAATTTTAGTTTGTTAAAGGTGCTGGGTTAAAGCATGGATAGGGAATATCAGGCTTGCGGACCAAATTCAGCCCTCTAGGTCTCTCTGTCGGAGTTCAGGCCTACCCCCTCCAGTCCTGCTTTGCATCTTCATTGAGTGTATTTGGCTGACAGAAAGGTGACTTTGAACACCTAACGCTTCTTGCTTGCCTGAATGGAAGAGAGAAAGGGATGCATATGAAGGTGCTAATCTACAAAAATAAAATTCACACTCCTGGCTTTGACCACTTTTGCCTCTGGTCCCACTCACCATTGACATGTGGCCGTCAGACGTTCACCCAGTAGACAATGCAGCCCTTGGGATGGAAAGAGTTCCTCATCCCTGGGTTAGAGTGTTAGAACTGATCTGCATCATATCCATGAGGCCCACATGAGAGAACCAGTCACTCTCTCTCAGCCGACGGTTGTGAAGATAAAGGGTGAGGTAGGGGCAAGGAAAGAAGGCTTCTTACGAAGAATAAAAGTGTACCCCTGTGTCACTTTGTTATGTACTGAAGTTCTCACCCTGGGCCAGCAAGGGGATACTGTATATAGTTATGCAAATGAAGGATCAAAAGTGACGTTCAGTGATTGGATAGTCTGTATGCAAATGAAGGATCGAAAGTGACGTTCGGTGATTGGCTAGTTACAGAAAATGGTTACTGTTGCATTCTAGTGGAGCTCTATATAAGCAGGCTGACTGAGCTCCTCAGTTCAGTTCTGTTCCAGCTTACAAATAAAGAGCTGCTTTGGAAGAATCGCTGTGTCGTCTGATATGTTCGCCCACAACTTAACACACTTACCTATGGGTTAAGCACAGCCAGGAAGTGCAGAAGGGAAGCCCAACATGGAGGAAAGCAGCTGACTAAATTGTGCTGGAAGATTGAGAACCTGCACATTCCTTAGCTGGGATCCCTGCATTTCAGGGGGTCGGACTAGATTAAACTTGAGGGTCCCTTCTCTATGATTCCGTGATTCAAGACATTTATGAGATTGTGCTGCTAACTGATTGCTGTTTCGATCCAATAAACTTTGCATCCCTACAATAAATGCAATTCTGATCAGGCTCTCTTCCAGCTCTGACGGCGCACGCCTTTCAAACAGCGAGATATGTATTCAGAGTGCTTCTCCCCATCCATCTAGATACTGATTCTGTATTCAGTCTCACACGTTAAATCTTTTGTGTTATTTTAATCCATTTGGGAGACATTCCCCCCCCCTTTCTTAAACTTTTTTTTTTTAGGGGGAGGGGCGGTGGATGTCAACTCTGTTAGCTTTCCTACAGAAACTGTCACCTTGTTTAAACATGGTTTTCGTGGTCCAAGCTAGAAAAGACTTAATTGTGTTATTCATTATTTATAGACTAGCTGATAGAAGAACTGCAAAAGAGGAGAAATGTGTTTGGAAGATGGAGTATATAGTCTGCTCTGCTCTGGTGAAATAAGGCAGCAGGTGTGTGTGTGTGTGTGTGTGTTTGGCATCTGATGAGAGTGCATAGAAGCTGAGGGTCCTCTGTTTTTGTGAGAGTGGAAGATGGCAATGGGCTCAAATTGGAGAACCATGGTGGGCAGTGGCTTCCCAGGGCTTCAGGCGAGAGTATTTTCCCACCTTACCTGGAGATTAAAAGATGCCTGCTTCTTGGGAGAAAAGCAATGACAAACCTAGACAGCATCTTAAAAAGCAGAGACATCACCTTGCCGACAAAGGTCCGTATAAGTTAAAGCTATGGAAGTGAGAGCTGGACCATAAAGAAGGCCAGTCGCCAAAGAATTGATGCTTTTGAATTATGGTGCTGGAGGAGACTCTTGAGAGTCCCATGGATTGCAAGAAGATCAAACCTATCCATTCTTTTTTTTTTAAAAAAAATAGTTTTTATTACATTTTTTCCAGATAAAGATACACAGTATTGAACCAACAAAGAGAAAGAAAAAAAAAAAAGAAAAATAGAAAAGAAAGGGAAAGAAGGAAAGAAAGAAAAAGAAGAGAAGAGAAGAGAAAAAAGAAAGAGAAAAAGAAAAAGAAAAAACCAACCATTTCAACAACTTATTTCAACTTTCCAACGAACTTCCCCACATCCCCCGCACAGAGCATTATTAACAATAAATTTATCAGCAAATTATAGCCTTGTTTCATGTGTTTCTTTTATACTCTCAATTACTATTTAAGTTTAAATTCCTTATTTTCCGTTTACTCTATAAGCAAAAATATTGTCCTTTTTGACCATTTAAACATTGATTCTTTCATTAATATTATCTAATTTCATGTATATTCCACTCTCGTTACTGGGGCTAGCATTCGAAGTCATGCGAAATCCTATAGTTCATATAACTTATAAAATTTTTGCAAGTAGTCCTTAAATTTTTTCCAGTCCTCCTCCATTGCTTCTTCTCCCAAGTCTCGGATCCTGGCAGTCATCTCAGCTAACTCCATGTAGTTCATCAGTTGCGTCTGCCACTCTTCCAGTGTGGGCAAATCTTGAGTCTTCCAATACTTAGCGATAAGGATTCTTGCTGCTGTAGTAGCATACATAAAAAACGTTCTATCCTTCTTTGGCACCTTTTGGCCGACAATGCCCAAGAGGAATGCCTCCGGTTTCTTAGGGAAGGTGTACTTAAACACCTTTTTTAACTCATTATAGATCATTTCCCAGAAGGCCTTCATTCTTGGACAAGTCCACCAAAGGTGAAAGAATGTCCCCTCAGCCTCCTTGCATTTCCAACATTTATTATCAGACAAATGGTATATCTTAGCAAGCTTGACTGGGGTCATGTACCACCTGTATATCATTTTCATAATATTTTCTTTCAAGGCATTGCATGCCGTAAATTTCATACCGGTGGTCCATAACCTTTCCCAGTCTTCAAACATAATATTGTACCCAATGTCTTGAGCCCATTTTATCATGGCTGATTTAACTGTCTCGTCCTGAGTATTCCATTTAAGCAGCAAGTTATACATTCTCGATAATACCTTGGTCTTTGGTTCTAACAACTCTGTCTCAAGTTTCGATTTTTCCACCTGGAATCCTGTTTTTTTGTCCAACTTAAAAATCTCATTAATCTGGGCATAATGAAACCAATCTTGCACCTTACCCTTTAGTTTTTCAAAGCTCTGCAACCTCCAATTATCTCCAATGTTTTCTATTATTTCCCAATATTTCGGCCAACCGGCCTCCATATTAGGTTTTTTCCGAGCCTTGGCCTCTATTGGTGATAACCACCTCAGAGTCTTACTTTCAAGTAAGTCTTTGTATTTTTCCCAGACCATAAATATTGCTTTTCTGACAATATGGTTTTTGAACATTCCATGCTTTTTTGCCTTGTCATACCACAGATACGCATGCCAACCTAACGAATTGTTAAAGCCTTCCAGATCTAAGACATCAGTGTTTTCTAACAAAATCCAATCTTTCAACCAGCAGAAGGCTGCAGCTTCATAGTATAACCTTAAGTCTGGCAGGGCAAACCCCCCTCTTTCTTTTGCATCAGTTAATATTTTAAATTTTATTCGGGGCTTTTTGCCCTGCCAAACAAATTTCGAAATATCCTTCTGCCACTTTCCAAAACATTCCACTCTGTCCACGACTTGCAAGGCTTGAAACAAAAACAACATTTTTGGCAAAACGTTCATTTTTATAGCTGCAATTCGGCCTAACAAGGATAATTTCAATCTTGACCAAATTTCTAGGTCTTTTTTAACTTCTGACCAACATTTCTCATAGTTGCCTTTAAATAAGTTCAAGTTTTTAGAAGACAGATTAACCCCCAGGTATTTCACTTTTTAAACAATATTTAAGTCTGTTTCCTTCTGGAACCCATCTGTTTCAGAAGGTGTCAAATTTTTTCCTAATACCTTAGTTTTTTGTTTGTTCAGCTTAAATCCCGCCACCCGACCAAATTCTTGAATCAATTCTAAAACTCTTTTTGTACTAGATTCTGGCTCCTGTAGTGTTAAAACTAGGTCATCTGCAAATGTTTTCAGTTTATATTGTTTCGTTCCGACCCGTATCCCTTGTACCTGCTGATCCTTCCTAATCATATTCAGCAACACCTCCAGGACCGAGATAAATAATAGAGGGGATAGGGGGCACCCCTGTCGTGTTCCTTTTTCAATATAAAACTCTTCTGTCACCACATTGTTCACTATCAACTTAGCCTTTTGTTCTGAATAAATTGCTTCTATTCCGTTCTCAAACCCCCGTCCCACTCCCATCCCTTCCAAGTTTTTCTTCATAAACTTCCAAGAAATATTATCAAAGGCCTTCTCTGCGTCAATAAATATTAGCACTGCTTTGGTGTTAATATTTGTTTGCAACAGTTCCAAAATATCAATAATGTTCCTGGTATTATCAAACAAATGCCTGCCTGGAAGAAAGCCTGCTTGGTCCTTATGAATTACTTCATTTAGTACTTTTTTAAATCTATTTGCCAAAATGTCTGCAAATATTTTGTAATCCACGTTTAGGAGTGAGATGGGACGGTAGTTCTTAAGTTGGGTCTTTTCAGTTTCCACTTTAGGTATTAATGTGATGAATGCTTCCTTCCACGTTTCTGGTGCCCTTCCTCCCCCCATAATCTGGTTACAAACCTCCATTAGTGGTTGTATCAAATAGTCTTTTAATGTCCTGTAATACTTGGAGGTAAGTCCATCAGGGCCTGGAGATTTGCCTAACTGCATGTTCTGAATGGCATCCTCAATTTCCTGTTGTGTTATTTTGCAATTCAAGGTTGATCTCTTCTCTTGAGATAGTTCTGGTAGGCCATTGTCTTTCAAAAATTGTTCTATCTCAATCACTTCCTCAGACCCTTGGGTATACAGTTTTTTAAAATATTTCTGGAAACACTTTCTAATTTCTGGATTCTGGATGTTTTTCCCTTCCACTTCTAGGTTGGTAACATAGTTTAATTTTTGTCTCTTTTTCAACTGCCAGGCTAGCAGTTTCCCGCATTTGTTCGCAGATTCAAAAGATCTTTGTTTCATTTGTTTAATTTTCCATTCCACTTCTTGGTTTATCAATTTCATATATTGTGACTGGTGGAATTTAATTTCTCTTAAAGTCTCTTTTGATTTTGGGTTCAATCTTAATTTTTTCTCTCCATCTCTTATCTTCTCCAGTATCTTATCCTTTTTTCCATTCCAAAGTTTTTTCTTGATCGTGTTCTGTTGTATCAGAAACCCTCTCATAACAGCTTTGCTTGCGTCAAATATTATTCTTTTTTCCACCGAGGTATTCAAATTGATTTCAAAATAGTCTTTTAAAGCTTTTTGGGCCTTCTTTACAATCTCTTGATCTCTTAGCAGATTGTCATTCATTTTCCATCTGAAGGAACCGGCTGGAGTGAGTCTCACTTCCATTTTCAAAGCGTTGTGGTCGGAGCAGGTCTTTGGGCAGATTTCCACTCTTATAGTCTTATCCATTCTTAAGGAAATCAGCCCTGAGTGCTCACTGGAAGCACAGATCCTGAAGCTGAGGCTCCAATACTTTGGCCACCTCATGAGAAGAGAAGACTCCCTGGAAAAGACCCTGATGTTGGGAAAGATGGAGGGAGCAAGGAGAAGGGGACGACAGAGGACGAGATGGTTGGACAGTGTTCTCGAAGCTACCAGCATGAATTTGACCATACTGTGGGAGGCAGTGGAAGACAGAAGTGCCTGGCGTGCTCTGGTCCATGGGGTCACGAAGAGTCGGACACGACTAAACGACTAAACAACAACCACCCTGGAGATGCTGAGGATCGAACCTGAATGAACCTCTGAATACCAGGTGCTGGAGATGACAAAGTGAGAATGCCTGAAGAAAGACAGGAAGGAGAGGAAAGTGTACAAAGGGAGAGATGGAGGGAAGGGTGGACAGGAGAAAAGACTGGGCAAGCGGAAGAAGGGAGGACGCGGACAGGAGAGAAAATGCTGTATGGGGAAAAAAGAAAACAGGTCCTCACCAGGGCGTTCCCTGTGAACAAGATATTACCTGGGTTCTGAGGACTCCTAGAACCAGAGAGAGAGAGAGAGAGAGAGAGAGAGAGAGAGAGAACCCACATTCTCTATGTGTGCATGCAGACACAAATATTTTAAGAATATAAGAAGAAGAACCTTGCTGGGTTAGATAAAAGTCCCATCTAGTCTATTCCTCTTTTCTCATACAGTACTGGCCTATGAGAGACCCCTATTCCCCTCCCAGAGCTACAGTTCCTTGAGAAGAGGTATTGATTGTTAAAGCACTCTGGAAATTGTAGCTCAGAGAGGGGGGTACAGGTCTCCTACCAACTTTCAGCACCCTTAACCAAAAACAGCTCCCAGTGTTCTTCAGGAGGAAGCCGTTACTGCATAAAGTGGCACCATAGTGCTTTAAATGCACGGTGCAAATGTGGTCAGCAGCAGTACTGGCCACTGGCTTCCAAAAGTGACAGCTGAGAATTGATCCTCCTTACACCAGACTGAGCAGCCGTCCAGCACCAGAACGAGAAAGATCCATGCCATCACTGACTGGGGTGGGGAGTTCTCCCCTTCAGGAAGCACCTTCAGATGTCTTCTTGTGGTCTTGTTACCTGTTCGGTTTTTTTTTGTTTTTTGTTTGCATGCGTGGCCTGGTCACCGCAGCATTTGTTAATGTTTTCTTTCCATTTAATCTTTCCAGCTAGCCACGACCTGCTCAGCATGATGAACTACCTCCCTGTTGTTTATACGTGCTGACTCCAGTGGATCTGTGGAACACAGTGTAAGCATCATTCTTGAAAAGCGGCCAATTTTCCCCCTCCCTTCAGCTTGCAGAACAGCTGCCAGGTATTCCAGTCATACAGCCAGCCGAACGCCACTCATGCATACATTACACAGCCTCGTTTCGCGATGAATGGCAAGTGTGCTTAGCCAAAGAGGGTTTTTTTTCGTTATTACCCTGTGTGTTTTATTAAGAACTGGAACGGCAGAACAACCGTAGAACAAGGACACACTTTTAAAAATGGGGCATATGCGCATCACGAGACGTGTAGGCTGATTCCATGCATCTTTATTCAGAATAAAGTCCTGGTGATTTCAGTGGGACTTGCTCCTGTTTACGGGCACATAAGATGCCTTTGTTAAGCTGGCTTCAACTATTTCCTCTCACCCAAAGGACTGGCGCTGTTTTTTTCTGTGAGGAGGCTGAGCTCAGAGAGAAGCTTTTTCCAGCACTCATCAGACTACAATTCCCAGGTCTGCAGGAAGCAATGAAAGTTGCATGCCATTTTTGTAGTGCAGATATACCCAAATTCATCACTTCCCCCTGGAGCTTACGTTTTGTCAGTTTACTAATGGCCTATCTGTACTTACATCCAGGGATGTCAGTTGAACATTTTTACTTTCAGGCAGGCGTGAATAAAGATGGTTGCTTTATGGTACATTGGGGGGGGGAGCAAGAAAGCAAAAGACCTTCTCTGACCTGCTTGAACCCTCTAGAATGAGTATCCTAGAGATTAAAGGGATGGCAGGGGCTGCCTTTTAAGTGTCAAACTGATCCAGCGAGGAGGGGGAGTTGTGTGTAATGTTCGAGGGTCCAGTTCTCCCCTGTATCTTTTCAGTAGCAAAGGGGAACTTTCTTCTCCATTCACATTTGAAAGGATCCCAAGGACACTGGATCTTTGTCCTAAGAAAGTATGCTTTTAAGGCCTAAGGATCCATTAAGGTGGAAAGGGCGACTGTGTACAGTGGTGCCCTGCAAGACGAATGCCTTGCAAGACGGAAAACTCGCTAGACGAAAGAGTTTTCCGTTTTGGAGGTGCTTCGCAAAACGAATTTCCTATGGGCTTGCTTCGCAAGACGAAAATGTCTTGCGAGTTCCTGCTGGTTTTTTTCCCTCCCCCCCTTTTTCTAAGCCGCTAAGCCGCTTATCAGCTGATCCGATCAGCAGATAAGCCGCTAAAAGCCGCTAAAAGCGCTAATTGCGCTAATAGCGCTAATCCGCTAATCCGTCAATGGGCTTGCTTCGCAAGACGAAAAAACCGCTAGGCGAAGAGAATCACAGAACGGATTCTTTTCGTCTTGCGAGGCACCACTGTATTTAGAATTATGATGATGATACAATACGATAATCTTTATTGTCATTGTCCCATACAAAACAACGAAATTGAAAATGTAAAATATAAATCTACATAAGACATTCAAAACCAACAAGCCTGCTATCCCAACCTGGTTAGCCCCCTAAAAACTCTGATACCCCATTTTAAAAATACAATATACTCCCATAGAGACTACCTTACACTGTGTTTAAAACCAAAATTGCATTTGGATAGAAACTGTTTCTCAGGCGGCTAGTCCTAGTCCTTATAACCCTGTACCTTCTTCCAGAAGGCAGAAGCTGAAAGAGATCATTTCTGGGGTGCACACTATCCTGCGCTATCTCTGCAGCTTTCTTATGACACCTGGAAGCACAGATTTGATGGTAGTGGTTATCTGAATTTCTTACTGTAAGGTTGCAGGCACATAGTAATTTCTAACTACGAGGAGCCAGGCACATTGGAAAAGCACATTACCATACAAAAATATAATACTAAAATAAGTTGAAACAATTAACAATCAGAAGAATAGGGTGGATCCTAACACACACACACACACACACGAGAGAGAGAGAGAGAGAGAGAGAGAGAGAGAGAGAGAGAGAGAGAGATATTGAGATTTCAGGTATATATTTTGTGGAATTTTAAAATTAATTTATTTATTTTTGTACCCCGCCCATCTGACTGAGCTGCCCCAGCCACTCTGGGAAGCTTACAACATATATAAAAACATAGTAAAACATCAAACATTAAAAACTTCCTTATACAGGGCTGAAATGCCTTCAGATGTCTTTTAAAGATTATATAGTTACTCATCTCCTTGACATCTGATGGGAGGGCATTCCACAAGATGGGCGCCACTACTGAGAAGGCCTTCTGCCTGGTTCCCTGTACAGTGGTACCTCGGGTTAAGTACTTCATTCGTTTCAGAGGTCCGTTCTTAACCTGAAACTGTTCTTAGCCTGAAGCAGCACTTTAGCTAATGGGGCCTCCTGCTGCTGCCGCCCCGCCGGAGCACGATTTCTGTTCTCACCCTGAAGCAAAGTTCTTAACCTGAAGCACTATTTCTGGGTTAGCGGAGTCTGTAACCTGAAGCGTATGTAACCTGAAGCGTATGTAACCCGAGATACCACTGTATCCCTGAAGCAGCTAGTTTAAAATGGAGCCCTCTTTGATGGATTTGGTAAGAAACGGAACTGAAGAACCTTCAGCATGAATATGGGCTTAATTTTTCTTCTCACCTGCCTTAGATCTTCTGCTTTTTGAGCTGCAATTTGCTTTATTTATTTATTTATTTATTTATTTATTTATTTATTTCTGCTCAGCCCTGATCTGACACAGACATTCTCAAGTCTCTCAGGATGTACCAGGAACAGATGGCATTCAGTAGAGATGGCTGGATGAAAAGAACACAAGGAAGGGAGATAAAACATTGGCGATCTTTAGAATTACCTATTAATGAATCATTGAAAATGCCGAACGTTCTCAGAGATCAGAAAGGAAAAAAAGAAATGAAGTTCAGATCCTGAACTCTCTCACACACAGACACCAGAAATTCCTGAGTTCCAAGTATATATTTTATTTCATTTTAAGCCTGTTTAAACTTTATCAAGAAGTCAAAGAGGCATACTGTTGAGCCAAGCATCTGTTCACAGAAAGGGGTGGAAAAATCTGTCCCTTTAGGTTTCTCTCTGTTTTTCATTTTTCCAGTTCTTCAGTTTGCAATATTTCTGCATCAATTTGTAATTTATCTATCTATTTTTTTAAAAAAATAAAAACAGCAACAGCTCATCACAAAAATAAATTAAGGGGGAATACTTCTGATGTAGACATTTTTGCAAGCAGTTCCCTCCCTGCCATGATCCGTGATGTTATTTTCAGTAATATATGTACTGTATTTTTTGGAATACTCCCACCCTATTTTTTCACATTTTTTTTCAGATTTCTTTTCCCTTGAAGGACAGAATTGCTATTTGCTTTGTTGATATATTTTTATTCATTTTTTTGAAAATATGTACAAAGTCAACTGAATGTAAAGGTAAAGGGACCCCTGACCATTAGGTCCAGGTGTGACCAACTCTGGTGTTGCGGTGCTCATCTTGCTTTATTGGCCTAGGGAGCCGATGTACAGCTTCCGGGTCATGTGGCCAGCATGACTAAGCCACTTCTGGTGAACCAGAGCAGTGCACGGAAACGTCGTTTACTTCCCGCTGGAGCGGTACCTATTTATCTACTTGCACTTTGACGTGCTTTCGAACTGCTATGTTGGCAGGAGCTGGGACTGAACAACGGGAGCTCACCCCATCGCGTGGAGTGATAGGCCAGAGTTCATATTTTTTTGGTTCTGTGCTGTTGCAGAAAATCAACCTATAGAACTGACTCCAACAGGAGGCAGTGACAGTGACCAATTTGGATGGCTTTGAACATGGGTAGGCAAACTAAGGTCCGGGGGCCAGATCCAGCCCAATCGCCTTCTCAATCCGGCCCGTGGACTGTCCGGGAATCAGCGTGTTTTACATGAGTAGAATGTGTCCTTTTATTTAAAATGCGTCTCTGGGTTATTTGTGGGGCATAGGAATTCGTTCATTCCCCCCACCAAAAAAAAAATAGCCCGGCCCCCCCACAAGGTCTGAGGGACAGTGGACCGGCCCCCTGCTGAAAAAGTTTGCTGACCCCTGGCTTTGAAATAGAATTGGGCAATATCCTCAGGGATATTCTCCCTCCACTGTCAGAGGCTGTATGCACCCGGATATCAAGTTTCTGAAAATCCTAAATAAATACAGGCAACTCCTCATTTACACATGTTCGAGGAACAGACGGTTGAAACTGCACGCATTGCCGCAAGTGGCACAAAAAGAGGCAACACAGACCCTAAAGGAGCACAGAAATGGCAAAAGGGGTGCAAAAATAGCATCTAGCAATCCCATTGGACAGTCACAAGAGCTTCTGAGGCCCATGGAGAATTGAAGACTGTCTCGCCAGAGTGCATGCTCTGGTTATCTCCTGCTTGGACTACTGCAATGAGCTCTATGTGGGGCTACCTTTGAAGGTGACCAAAAAACTACAATTAATCCAGAAAGCGGCAGCTAGACTGGTGACTGGGAGTGCCTGCTGGGACCATATAACACCAATCCTGAGAGACCGGCATTGGCTCCCAGTATGTTTCCAAGCACAATTCAAAGTGTTGGTGCTGACCTTTAAAGCCCTAAACAGCTTTGGCCCTATGATAATTGAATTGAAATAATTGAAATACTTTCTTATCACTTGTACAACTTGTATACAGTGAGATTACACGAGCACACCCCACTCAGCTCTCTTAGTCTTAATTCCCCTCATTTACTGACGCACACCCACCAAACCTGAAAGTCAGTTGCCCTGTTGTTATCTTTTCATTCAGCAGCCTAACAGCCCACAGATAGAAGCTGTTCTTTGCCCTGTTGATGTGACTAATCATGCTTCTATATCTTCTGCCTGAGGACAGGAGATCAAGAAAGTGCCGGCCAGGGCGTGAATCATCCCTGAGAATTTTCCTCACTCTCCTGATGCAACGTTCTTCCACGATGTCATTCAGCGGATTCATGGGACAGCCCATAATATCTTGTGCAGTATTCACCACCCTCCATAGGCACTTCCTATATACCTGATGAAGCGTCTCCACCCCCCATCGTTCAGCTTGGACACTGAGATCCAGCACCGAGGGCCTTCTGGTGGTTCCCTCACTGTGAGAAGTGAAGCTACAGGGAACCAGGCTGAGGGCCTTCCCAGTAGTTGTGCCTGCCCTGTGGAACGCCCTTCCATCAGAAGGTAGGGAAATATACAACTATTTGACTTTTAGAAGACACCTGAAGGCAGCCCTGTTTAGGGAAGTTTTTAATGTTTGACATTTTGTCATGTTTTTAATATTCTGCTGGGAGCCGCCCAGAACAGTGGGTTATAAACAACAACAACAACAACAACAACAACAACAACAACAACAACAACAATAATAATGGAGGTTTGGAGGAAGCAATTGTGATGGAGTTGGTGGATCTTTGTTTTTTAAAGGGTTTTTCCAGGGTTTCCAGAGGTTTAGAGGGGTGCTTGCAGGCATTTTCAATGGTGTTCCTGATATACCGTTGTCAGAGCTGCCCGAGGTCCCAGCTCACAAAGGACCAACGCCAGTTCGTTGTTATATACAAAAGTCTTTATTGAAGTTCATTTTCGCTTTCACAGCTGCAGCGTGCAGCTCTACGTCTGAAACTCTAGACCGCCGAAGCTCCGTCTGAATCTCCTCCCCCCAGACACCAGTTTAGGACTCTGGCCTTGCTCCACCTCTTCCTTTGCTCTTTCCTCCTCTGGTTCCGCCCGTCCGCTGGGGTCTTGCCCTTCCTAGACTCTTCTGACGCTGAGTCCCCTGAATCTTCCCCCTGCCTCCGGCGGGCTTTAGGACCTGGTTCCCAATCCGGGTTTTCTGCTGTCCCACACGCCTGTACATTCGAACTTGGCGCGCGCGCCCAGCCGGCAACCTTCCTCCTGACCGTTACACTGCTCCTGTCACTGCTTCCCCCTTCGGGGGGGCTAGCTGGACCTGACCTCCCCTCCGTTCCCCCACTCTCCGATAGAGGCGTGGTCAGTCTCGACTCATCTTCTCTCCCTGCTGGAGGAGCCGCTGGTCCTGACACTTGGGACTCTTCCCCCCCACTACGCTCTGGTGGGGAAGCTGGTCCTGATCTCCCGCTGCTGCTTTGGGAGTCCCCACTGGCCCCTTGTTTCTGGTGCGTCCCCCCTGGGACCCCCCTTGCCCTGACCATCGGCGCCTCCTTCTGGGAATCTTCCAATCCGCTGGAGAAGCTCAGGGAATCTCTCGGGTCACTGTCATACTCCCCTACGCTGCCCTCAGATTCTTCCCCTTCGCTCTCCATTTCCTTCCTCCCCTGTGCCTCTGTTCCTGAGCCCCTGACAACCGTATTTTTCGCCCCATAGGGCTCACCGGCTCATAGGACGCACCTAGTTTTCGGGGGAGGGAAATAAAGAAAAAAAAATATCCCCCCCCAGGCATGGGGCTGGGGCGGGGGAAGCCCGAGCTTCCCCCGACCCCAGCCCCCAGAACAGGCAGCTCTCCGCAAGCCTTGGGAGACCGACTTCCTGCTGGGCTCCCACAGCTTGCGGATATTTGCCTGAAGCCAGAACCAGGTTGGGGAACAGTGGGATGGTGGCATTCCACCTCCTCACTGTCCCCTGAGCTTGTGGGGCTGGCGCACTTCTCCCCACCGCAAGCCTCCAAACCAGGTCGGGGAACCGAAGCCCGGGGTGCGCTGTGCAGCGCGCCCCAGGCTTCGAGATGCAGGCTGCTATCCGCAAGCCTAGGGAGCCCGGCGGGAACTCCCGTGGGCTCCCAAGGTTTGCGGAGAGCTTCCTGAAGCCTGGAGAGCGAGAGGGGTCGGTGCGCACCGACCCCTCTCACTCTCCAGGCTTCAGCGAAAGCCTGCATTTGCCCCATAGGACGCACACACATTTCCCCTTCATTTTTGGAGGGGGAAAAGTGCGTCCTACAGGGCAAAAAATACGGTAAGTTGCCTCAGAAGGTAACTCTCACATAAATGGGGAGTTCTCTGTCATTGTATACATGAGCTATGGTGCTGAAATAAGTTCTCATGTGTTCAATTTCAGTTCTGCCTCTCTGAATGTGGGCATACGGTTGTACCTGGTTTTAAGAAAAGAGGATCTGTTCAGTCATTTAAACTTCATGACGTTGGATCCTTCCGGCAATATGATTCCAGCATTTTTATTTTTAAAAAATGCATCCTCATGTAGAGCGGATCTTAACATGGACATGCAGTGACAATGAATCCTTGTGAAATAATAATAATTTGAAGAGACGGAGGAGCGGGGACATTTCCGCAGTATGGTTCTTTCAACATTTGAGCATCCAGGGTATATTTCGAATTAATAGCAAATTGCTTTAATGGAAATATTGTAAACTCACAGGCTTTGATAGCCTTTTTTCCCCTTTTTCTAGAAATTGTACAGTGTGTTTGCTCGTTAAGCAGAGTTTTTAGTTTCTCTCGCCTCCTGTACTTATTGAGCCTGAATCCTGTTTAACCCCGAACCGATTAAACAGCTTTTTATCAGTCCGAGGGAGTTTTAAAACAAGCACAGCTCTGTCGTTAGTAGAAGGATACTTGTTTTTGTAAAGAGGAGCAGGGTCTACTTTGATACTGGCATATTGTTAAAGTGAGAAAGGATTTGGCAAGGATTTGACTAAAGCTGCAGAGGAATAAAGGCAGAAAGGGCCATGTTTCCGCAGGAGATTCCTGCACAGTTTTAACCGTAAATGCGGCATTTGAGACTTGTGGCCCTTTGATGGTGGTGAGCCATCAAAGGAGGATCAAACTAGGAGGGGCAAAAACCAAGCTTGCTCCTAAGCCAAGGTGACCCGATGCATCTCTAAGAAGAACATGAGAAGAGCTCCTCTGGATCAGTGGCCCAGTGGCCCATCTAAGTCATAGAATCATAGAGGTGGAAGGGAACCCAAGGGTCATCTAGTCCAACCCCCGTAATACATGAATCTCAACTAAAGCATCCATGACAGATGGCCACCCAACCTCTGCTTAAAAACCTCCAAGGAATAATAATAATAATAATAATAATAATAATAATAATAATAATAATAAATTTTATTTATATCCCGCCCTCCCCAGCCGAAGCCGGGCTCAGGGCGACTGACAACAATCAAATAATCAGTCAAATAATCACACAATCTAAAAATATTTCATTATAAAAATTAATTAAATCAAATTGATGGCAACCAATTAAGCAAAATTCTGAGCAGGTTGCCAGAGGAGGGAGTCAGGCTGCGCCCTGACCAAAAGCCTGGCGGAACAACTCTGTCTTGCAGGCCCTGCGGAAAGATGTCAGGTCCCGCAGGGCCCTAGTCTCTTGTGACAGAGCATTCCACCAGGTTGGAGCCGCAGCCGAGAAGGCCCTGGCTCTAGTTGAGGCCAGCCTAACCTCTCTGAGGCCTGGGACCTTGAGGATGTTATTATTTGCAGACCGTAGGTTTCTCTGTGGGGCATACCAGGAGAGGCGGTCCCGTAGGTACGAGGGTCCTAGGCCGTATAGGGCTTTAAAGGTTAAAACCAGCACCTTAAACCTGATCCTGTACTCCACCGGGAGCCAGTGCAGCTGGTATAATACCGGATGAATGTGCTCTCGCAGCGAAGACCCCATAAGGAGTCTCGCCGCAGCATTCTGCACCCGCTGGAGTTTCTGGGTCAGTCTCAAGGGCAGCCCCACGTAGAGCGAGTTACAATAATCCAGTCTGGAGGTGACCGTCGCATGGATCACAGTGGCTAGGTCAGGACGAGAGAGATAGGAAGGAAGGAGAGTCCACAACCTCCCAAGGGAGATAGTTCCACTGTCGAACAGCTCCGACTGTCAGAAAGTTTTTGCATATACAGTGCTACCTCGGTTTACATACGCTTCAGGTTACATATGCTTCAGGTTACAGACTCCGCTAACCCAGAAATAGTACCTCGGGTTAAGAACTTTGCTTCAGGATGAGAACAGAAATCGTGCTCTGGCGGCGCAGCAGCAGTGGGAGGCCCCATTAGCTAAAGTGGTGTTTCAGGTTAAGAACAGTTTCAGGTTAAGAATGGACCTCCGGAATGAATTAAGTGTGTAACCAGAGGTACCACTGTATACGCAGTTGTGTATTGTGTGTTATTCAGTAGCAGCCTATGTGCAGTGAAGCGTAGGTGGGTTCCCACGAGGCAAGACACAGTGATAACAGCAAGAACCTTTATTGAACTACAGAACTGGACAACAGGGGCAAAGCAACTGCTTATATACATTTCTGGAGGCCTGGGCCACTCCCACTCCCAATGGGATTGGCTGTCTAAATTTCCAAGCTGCGAATCATAAATCAGAGTTTAAGGGCCAATGGCAGAGGCCCAAATCCTAAAATGTTCCCAAGCCATCTCCATCTTTGCGGTAGTCTAGACTGTTGTCCGATTCCCCCCCTGCTTTCTGTCCAGGATAGGCCACTCTCCCAGAAGTGATTTGGAAGAATGTGTTTTAAATAACCATTTTAAAATGATTTCAAACATTAAACTTTGTTGTCGCAGGAGGGACATGTCCAGATTCCAGCCTTCTAGAAGTTAAAACTCTGAGTGGGCAGGATTTGTGACCCAGATAGGTAAAGATGAACATAAAAAAACCACACCAGTATAGCTGCTTTTCTACCTATCCTAATAACTGCTATGCTGGTGGTAAACATTGCAGAATATGTTTTGGCTTTCAGCTATGCTACAATAAATACAACCAGACCCTCTGGGAAATTAAGCATCCTATTAAACATGCTTAAGTTTTATATTTTCAAAAAGGAAGCTGTGCTAGTTGAGTTGAGTAACAGTCTCTACTTCAGCAGCCACTGCTGCCCAGGCTACAGTACACAGGACTTGGCTGGTAGGAGGGAATGTGAGAGTTACAGGGTCTGCAAGAAAAACAATAGTTTCGATATCCCATTTGCTTTTGTTATTAAAGACTTCCTTTGTTTCCTTATTGTTTTCATTACTGTTTGTTTCATAATTTGTTTGTTACAATCACATTCATTTCGTTACTTATTCATGAACAACATATTTGTTTCCATATTTACTTTCATTTTCATTATGTGTGTTCCCCTTCCTTTTCTCTCTCTTTCTCTCTCTTTATCACTGTTATGTACTGAGCTGAATCCTAGAACAATAGGATCCAGAATGCAGCAGTCTGATTGGTCTTCAGGGGCCACCCAATCCAGCTCCAGGTGGAAGTGAATCAGCGACCTGATTGGCCTGCAAGAAGCATATGTAACCCAAGGTACCACTGTAATCTTCCCTAATTCTTTAAGGGTGCTGAGAGTTATTACATGACCCCCGTTCCTCTTACAGATCTACAGTTCTCAGAGTACCGTAGTTTAGCAGTACATCCATCTTCCCAATAAACTCTTGATCATTGTAGCTTAGTGTGAGGAACAGGCAGTGGCGTAGCGTGGGGGGTGCCAAGGGTGCCGGCCGCACCGGGCGCAACATCTGGGGGGGCGCGAGTCCAGAGGGAAGGGACAAGTTCCTTCCTCCGCCGGGCTCCCTGCAGCCACCGCCAGCCTTGCGCCCTAGCGCGCGCGCGCGCCCCGCCGCCGCTGCGGCTGCGCTCCACTCACTGCTTGCAGGAGGAGCAGCCGCTGCAGCAGCGCCGACGCTGCCACCGACGCCTGGCCGGCACGGGCAGCCTCCGCACCCCGACGCGCCGCCGGGCCTCGCCGCACCCTGCGCTGCGTGCCCGGGTGTCAAGTCGCAGCCCGAGCTATTCTGGGGCTCCCTTGTGACTCAGCAGCAGCGCCGGTGCAAAGGGGAAGCGCCGCGCCAGAAACTGGGAGCGGGGCGAGGGGAGAAGGCAGGTGATCTCCACGGGCTTAGCAAGACGGGCTGCGCAACGCCCCCGCTCGGTCCCACCAGCCCAGCCCTGTGGGCCCTGGCACAATCAACCTGGGCCGGCGGTGGTGGCCTACCTGGCAGGGTTGTTTTGACAAGGAAGGCACGAGAAACCTGTCTGCAAAGGGGGAAGGGCCGCGGGAGCAGGTGGCAAGCCCCGGCTGGCGGGGAGGGTCAGCGGCATGGGAGGCGCGCGCCCGGGCGCGGGAGGAACAGGCCGGAGGTGGGAGCGCTCTCCGCGCCTCAACTTGGAAGCAAACCTTCCGCCCTTCTGCCAGGCAGCAGCTCCCCACGACTGAGGCCGTAAGCGGGACACGCCCCCGGGGGGCAGCAACTGGTCTCCCAGAGGCCCCCTGCCTCTGGTCCTCTGCCAACATGTCTAGCCCCTTTTTAAAGAATGCTTTAGCTGAGATTCCTGCATTGCAGGGGGTCGGACTAGATGACCCTCAGGGTCCCTTCCAACTCTCCACCTCTAGGATCTATAAAGCCGCCTAAAACGAGGGATCACCACAATCTGTAGCTGCAAAGCTGTAGCTTGAACGGCCTTTTGCTCCCAGCCTCCCACCCATTCTGCCCCTTCCCCCTTCTAAAAACGTTGTAACCTTTCTGCAAGCACAACTTTCATAATCCCCCTTTGGTTTTGCCAATTTGAAAGTAGGCAGGGAGAGACAGGGGTTGGTTTTTTTGCTTGTTTGTTTTTAAAGTGACAGTATAAAAGAGAGTGGTCAGTTCTTGTTATGTTTCCAAAATAAAGGTTTGTTTGTGAAGAATCAGTTTTAACTGACAAACAACGTATTTTAAAGGGAAAAAACCTATTCCCTACATTGCATCATCATACTGAATAAACTGCCAGATGGGTGGGGTATAAATAATAATAATAATAATAATAATAATAATAATAATAATAATAATAATAATAATAATAATAATAATAATATAATCTCTATGTGTGTGGGAGTTTCAAAAGTGTCAAGGATAAACAAAGTATTTTATAAAGGGTCTCATTACCTTCCTCTCCTGGGGGGAGGGGGAGAGGTCTGGAGGCTGCAGTGTCCACCCCTCCCTTTGCCCCTGGATTGCAAACCAGCCATCTATCATGTTTCCTGGGCCACTTCCTGTGGGGCACTTGCCCCTTCTCCCTACAGCCCCATCACTCTTGCTCCTTGGGGTGCTCAGGCTGGAGAATACAACTCTTAACCTTGGTCCTGGGTTTGAGTCCCCTGTTGGGCAAAAGATGGGGTTGGACTAAATGAGCCCTGTGGTCCCTTTCCAACTCTGCAAGGATGATTAGCTCCTTCGGCCTACACTTCTCAACTGAGCGGCCTAATAGAACCATAGAAAAGAGACCCCCCAGGGCACATGGAGCCAGTGGCGTAGCGTGGGGGGTGCAGGGGGGGCCGGCCGCACCGGGGGCAACATCTGGGGGTTACGGTTAGGGGGCGCAAATCCACGGGTTAGGGGGCGCAAATTACTTGCCTTGCCCCGGGTGCTGACAACCCACGCTACGCCACTGGGAACAGGACTCTTATATCAACTTCTAGCATGCTCAACAAACTACAGTTCCCAGGATTCTTTGCGGGAAGCAATGACTGTTTGAAGTTGAATGGCATTGCTTTAAATGAATAGTGGAGATGGGGACTTTGAAACAGAGAAACCACAGGAGGAAGTACAACTGCTTATCTAGCTGCACAGAGCTCAGACTACTGAGATTATGGGGGAAATGCAGCCATATTCTTTTCTCTAGCTTCAGATAGCTTTAAAGTTGTTCCAGTTCTCATTTTTTCAATAAGAAAAATACTAGCTTACTTTTGTGTGTCATGAAGATGCTACAGAGTTGTCTTGTCAAGCATCTAGCAGGGGGTGGGATGTCTCCTAATAACACTATCAACAATCCTGGAGCATCATAAAGAATGACACCTGAGCGTAAATGCTGAGAGAGAGAAAATGATCAAATCAACAAAAAGATTTTATGATGAGCAAAGTAAATGCAATCTTCTCCCTTCACTGACTTATCAAAACATTATGCCCAGGATTGGAATAAAGGTTTGAATGAGGAAAAAAGTTGTGTGTGTGTTTTAAAGACAGAATTGATAGGAAGAGGAGGAGCTAGAACGAAAGATGGGTAACATTCATGGCAGCAAAACAGGAAAATCCTCAACTTTCTCAACCTATGTGTCTGTTTCCACTGACACTGATGGGCCTGAAATCATTAAATGTTCAATAGCTTTGACAATAAAAACAGAAACAGTAAATATAAATAGCTTTTAATGCTATATTTGTTTTCATGTTGCATTAATTATATTATAGTTTAATCACTTTGTAACTGTTATCTTTTATATGTTTTTAGTTTTCTGTATTTTGCCAGTGTATTTCTTTCTTTTTTTTATAATCCACCTTGAGTCTCAGCCTGGAAAAAAGGTGGGGTGTGAATATACCTTTTTCTTCTACTACTACAACTACAACTAATGGCTGCACCCACGGGGCCCACACTTTTTTGTGGTAGCTGCCACTTTTTAATGCCTAGAACATCGGAACCTCTGGAACATTCTGGGAAAATAAAGTGGCAGCTTCCGGGAGTGGATACAGGAATTAGTTCTCCAGCCACCAAAGCTGCAGGTAGCAACAATTTTAAAAATATGTTTTAAAACCCCGGAAAAAAACCACACAGAGAGAGGAAAATAAGTAAAATTAATGTGTGTAAGCACTGAAGTGAATATGACAAATCAAAGTAACAAAATGGACACAACTTCAACAAAATTAAAAAGGAGATATAACTTTAATTTTAAAAATAATGAATATAACACCAAAACAACACTATTTGTAACCTACAGTTCTGTTCTTGGTGTAATCTAACCATGTATTATCTAGTGAAAGTTGTTGCACTACTGATATTTCTTCTTTCTTTTTAAAAAAGAGCTCTGCTCTGACATAGTTCACCTCCTTTCTTCCACACTTCCCATAGCACTTTTCCTTTCTAGAGCAATATTTTGTTGTCAACTATGTTTGTTTGAGATGGGGAGCAATCAGGCAAAGAAATGTACTGCAGAAAGTTTAGCTGAGCATAGACCACTATATATTATATAGTCACAAACTTGGGGGGGGGGGACGACCACAAACTTTAAAGGTGTCGAGCCCAGGAGACACTGTATCTATTTTCCTGCACCTCGGCAGCCTTTATCTATTCTATAGGGGATAATATGCCTGCAAATTTCACCTACTTCTGTCAAAAGGGGGGAAATGTTATAGCCATTTTTATATTTCCCAATAGTGAATGGGAGCAGGGCAGGAAAGAGAAATGAAGTGGGCTCAAGATGGATGCCAAATTAAATTGGGCAGCATATATAGCACCCGGGACCAAGGTGAGTTGTTTTCTGAAACCCCGAATGGAATCCAAACTAAATCTTATGTTCAATGCGGCTCTAAAATTCTATTGTTCCACAATTCTACACACTTGGGGTCGTGTTCAATTAAATCGTTGTGCTAGCAGGAGAAGGTGCAACAGTTTCCACTGGCATAACCGGACTCCCTGCTCTTCTGCCCACACTTTCCACCCCCTCCCCAAATCTACGCAGAAGGACTAGGAGGATGCTATAAGTACAAATAATTAGCAAACAATAAATTAAAAATTGTGGGTGTTGGAGAAGCCCCAGGGCTATGAGGCTGAGGAACCTCAAATACTTTAAGATCTTGTATAGAATGTCCTGGGAGATTGAAGTGTTCTCCTATTGGTTTTTCTTTTTATGATTCCTGATGTCAGATTTATGCCCATTTATCCTTTGGTGGCGTAAAGTTTGTCCTGTTTGTCCAGTATAGAGAGCTGAAGGGCACTGTTGGCGTTTGATAGCATATATAATGTTGGAAGATGAACAATTAAATAGGCCAAAGATGGTATGTTTGATGTTGTGGGGAGCAATAATGATGTTTTCCGGGTGTATGTGGCAGCAAAGTTGGCATCTAGTTTTATTGCAGGCTCTTGTGCCAGTGTCCATGTTAAGTCTGGTTGTTGTATTATTGTGTGTGAGGAGCTGTTTATGATTGGGTGGCTTTCTGTAGGCAATGATAGGTTTTCCTCCCAGAGAAATCCAGAGAGGATTGGAGAGGTTTGCCTTTAACTGCAAGCTGAATTGAATTCCTCCTCCATCCCTGGTTTTGAGTAGTGTTATGTACTGAGTTGAATAGGATCCAAACGCAGCAGTCTGATTGATCCTAGAACAATAGAATTCATAATGCAGCAGTCTGATTGGTCTTAGAACAATAGGATTCAGAATGCAGCAGTCTGATTGGTCCTAGAACAATATTCAGAATGCAGCAGTCTGATTGGTCCACAGGAGTCACCCAATCCAGCTCCAGGTGGAAATGAATCTGCAACCTGATTGGCCTACAGGTGAATCCCAGAATTAGCCAATCACATGGGGCCCATTGTGTAAATAATGTATATAAAGCAGACATTCTGGGGGAACTTCCATTCCTCCTCACCACTATGAGCTGAATAAAGAGCATGAAATCCACTCTTGACTCCAAGTATATTTTAAGTAAACATGGTTATAGAATCATAGAACTGTAGAATTGGGAGGTACCCTGCAGGTAATCTAGTTAAACCCCTGTGCAATGCAGGAATCTCAACTAGATCAGTTAGGATAGCACTATTACGCTTAAAGGGATCCATGTGTATGTAACAGTGGGTTATCCTTCGCTGTTCTAATTACCTATGGTTATGGGATGTGGCTGGTGAGCTGAATGGAAGCAAGCAAGCAAACAATCTCCGAGCATCAAAACAGTGTTCCTCTGACTCACTAAACAATGTATGATACCAGGGATAAAAAGCTACAACTGAGAGCATACTCAAAGTGAATAATGGCACAATTAAAAGTCCCTCCAGGACTGTAACTCTTTGGAAATGCAGAAGATTCACACAGTGTTTCAGCCTGCATCTGCCAACACAAAGGGAAATGTTGATGCAGACCAGCTGATGGGTGCTTTCCAGGCGAGTTAAGCCAGGCCACTTGGGCTGATACTGATTTAGTTTCCAAGAAAGCAGTGTGACAAATACCAAGGCGTTTTCTACTTCTCTTCCATTTAGTAGCGCCGTGCATTGAGGGCCAAGCCAAACTGGGCATATGTTGAAGGCCTTGGATGAGTCAAGTCCAAACAGCCAGACCTATCAGCTGACCTGGAAAAAAATGGGATATCCAGGAAGACCAAGGCAGCCATTTTGGGTGCTTTGCTCTCATGTGATTTTGGGCTGAGATCTCACCCTGAAAAAGCTGTTTTTAAGGTCTAAGAACTTGTCTGGCACCCCAAAATACACACTGTTGTGTCTTCTTTGGGAAGACAGAGCAAGGACAGCATGGGGCGGTTGAGTAAACCAAATTTTCACCTTGCAAAAGGCGCCATATTATCAAGACCCATTCCTTACCAGGATGAGGAACCTTTGGCCTGTGGGCCAAATTTGACCCATTCGGAGTTCCAATTTGGCTTGCAAGGCCGTTCCTCACAAACCATGCTCACCTGCCCTACACTTGATGCCATCTGTAATATCAGGTGTGAGGCAGGTTCCCACAGGGTTACAGAGTAACAACTGGGAGCTTGAGTTCTGAAGGTTTTTTTGATGTCTTAGAGCACACTCCTCTCAGTTATCATCTGATGGACAGTGGAAGCATGCTTTGCTCTGAAAGAATGAAGCACTTTGCAGGGGGAACACTCCATTTTAGCAGCAGTTTCAATGAAAAAGTTGGCAGGTTGCATCTGATGACACGTGAACATTGAGCTCCTGGGTCAAAGATGTTCTCCACACCTGATTTAGACTGGGTGACTGAAGATTGCAGTTCTATACTTCTGAGTGCAACTGGTAATTCAACTCCTTGTTGTTGTTGTTTAGTCATTTAGTCGTATCCGACTCTTCGTGACCCCATGGACCAGAGCATGCCAGGCACTCCTGTCTTCCACTGCCTCCCGCAGTTTGCTCAAACTCATGCTGGTAGCTTCGAGAACACTGTCCAACCATCTCGTCCTCTGTCGTCCCCTTCTCCTTGTGCCCTCCATCTTTCCCAACATCAGGGTCTTTTCCAGGGAGTCTTCTCTTCTCATGAGGTGGCCAAAGTATTGGAGCCTCAGCTTCAGGATCTGTCTTTCCAGTGAGCACTCAGGGCTGATTTCCTGAAGAATGGATCTGTTGGATCTTCTTGCAGTCCATGGGACTCTCAAGAGTCTCCTCCAACACCATAATTTAAAAGCATTAATTCTTCGGCGATTAGCCTTCTTTATGGTCCAGCTCTCACTTCCATACATCACTACTGGGAAAACCATTCAACTCCTTAGATTCTAGTTAATGTGCCTTGTTGTTGTTGTTGTTAAAAATAAAGCTCAGACTTTTACAGTGAGAATAAAATAAAATCTTTAGGCTGCAGCCTATGCGAATATAGTTTTACGCAGGTCCTGTGGAACTCACTGGGATGCAGTTGTAAGAAAGAATCTTTCGAGAATGCCTGGCATTCAGATGTAGGAAAAAAAAACCCCTTAGAAGAGCAAGGTCTGTGGGTGTATTGGGGGGGGGGGCATCAGAGGTTTGCAAGAAAGTCCTTATTCAGCTTTGCCCACCTGGGGAGATTTCTTGCAACAGCTTGTTTTCTGTGCATGGAATCTAAATTGAACTTTTGTGTCAAAGGTTTTTGAAAAGCAGATTGGTGAGAAATTGAAACACTGTACACTGAGCGGAGGGTAAAAGGAAAAAAAAAAAGGTGGGGAGCTTTTAACCATGATGAGGTGGTGGATTGAAACCTACAGTGATTCTTCCAGCTGCTTTGATTAAAAGCAAGGGCTTTAGTTTATTTATGTTTTGATTCCCCCCCTACTCCTCCCTCATCCTGAATGTAGCTCGCCACATGAGATCCTACGCTAGATCAAATCACGCAGACAACCCGTGTGAAAATGCAGCCTTGCTCTTTTCAGATCTGATCTGTTTGCTGTCATAAGAACACAGAGAAATCCCTGCTGGATCAGACCAAAGGCCCATCTGTAGTCCAGCATTCTGTTTTCTGCAGTGGCCAACCAGATGCTTATGGGACTGGGCTTCAGAAGCCTGCTGCCTCAGATCCTGGCCATGGCATATGGCTACCAGGTCAGTTCTGGCGGGCTAGGGACAAAGGTGAGAGCTGTTTCCTAGTTCTGCTGGATCTCTCAGTGGCCTTTGACACCATCGACCATAACATCCTTCTGGACCGTCTAGAGGGGTGGGGAGCTGGGGGCACTGTTATACGGTGGTTCTGCTCCTTTCTCCTGGGCTGTGTCCAGAAAGTGGTGTTGGGGGATGAGTGTTCAGACCCTTGGGCCCTCACTTGTGGGGTGCCTCAGGGTTCCGTCCTCTCCCCCATGCTTTTTAATATCTATATGAAGCTGCTGGGAGAGATCATCAGGGGGTTTGGGCTGGGTGTCCATCAATATGCAGATGACACCCAGCTCTACCTCTCCTTTAAATCAGAACCAGCGAAGGCGGTGAAGGTCCTGTGTGAGTGCCTGGAGGCGGTTGGAGGATGGATGGCGGCTAACAGATTGAGGTTGAATCCTGACAAGACAGAAGTGCTGTTTTGGGGGGACAGGGGGCAGGCGGGTGGGGGAGATTCCCTGGTCCTGAATGGGGTAACTGTGCCCCTGAAGGACCAGGTGTGCAGCCTGGGAGTCATTTTGGACTCACAGCTGTCCATGGAGGCGCAGGTTAATTCTGTGTCCAGGGCAGCTGTCTACCAGCTCCACCTGGTACGCAGGCTAAGACCCTACCTGCCCGCGGACTGTCTCACCAGGGTGGTGCATGCTCTAGTTATCTCCCACTTGGACTACAGCAATGCGCTCTATGTGGGGTTACCTTTTCAGGTGACTCGGAAACTACTAATCCAGAATGTGGCAGCTAGACTGGTGACTGGAAGCAGCCACCGGGACCATAGATCACCAGAAGAACTACAGTGGCTCCCAGCTGACCTTTAAAGCCCTAAACAGCTCTGGCCCTGTATGCCTGAAGGAGCATCTCCACCCCCATCATTCTGCCCAGACACTGAGGTCCAGCTCTGAGGGCCTTCTGGTGGCTCCCTCACTGTGAGAAGTGAAGTTACAGGGAACCAGGCAGAGGGCCTTCTCGGTAGTGGTGCCTGCCCTGTAGATTGCCCTCCCATCAGATGTCAGTGGAATAAACAACTACAGTGGTACCTCAGGTTACATACGCTTCAGGTTACAGATTCTGCTAACCCAGAAATATTACCTCGGGTTAAGAACTTTGCTTCAGGATGAGAACAGAAATCGTGCTCCGGCGGCAGCAAGAGGCCCCATTAGCTAAAGTGGTTCTTCAGGTTAAGAACAGTTTCAGGTTAAGAACAGATCCCCAGAACATATTAAGTTCTTAACCCAAGATACCACTGTATCTGACTTTTAAAAGACATCTGAAGGGAAGTTTTTAGTGTATGATGTTGTATTGTATTTTTACTATATTTTGTTGGGAGTCGCCCAGAGTGCCTGGGGTAACCTAGTCAGATGGGTGGCATATAAATTATTATTATTAGCCTTCTCCTCCGTGTCTTTCTTCAATTCCCCTTTTTGAGCTGCCCAAGTGCTCCCTGCTTTCATTTGAGCAGAGGCATACCTTGGTATTTGGTTGATTCTTTCCAACCACAGGGGTGCTCATCACAGACTCTTGCAAAAAGGCCTCCTTGATGGCTGTCGAAGCACTGAGTTGCAACATGTGCTGAGTTGAACAGGTGCCAATGGAGGGGTGCCTTATCATACTACTCACCTCAGCTTAACTCAAACTGGTTCAGAGGACTGAGGGCAAAGGAAGCAGGAAGAAGAAGAAGAGGAGGAGGAGGAGGAGGAGGGGGGAGGAGGGGGAGGAGGAGGAGGAATTTGGATTTGATATCCCGCTTTATCACTACCCGAAGGAGTCTCAAAGCGGCTAACATTCTCCTTTCCCTTCCTCCCCTACAACAAACACTCTGTGAGGTGAGTGCGGCTGAGAGACTTCAAAGAAGTATGTACATTTTTTCACCTTTGGTGGACGTGCCCAAGGATTAAGGCATTCTGGGAGATGATTTATAATGAAATGAAAAAGGTATTTAAACATACCTTCTTGAAGAAACCAGAGGCCTTTCTCTTGGGCATTGTCGGCCAATTGGTGTTAAAGAAGGACAGAACTTTTTTTATGTATGCAACAACAGCAGCAAGAATACTCATCGCAAAATATTGGAAGACACAAGATTTACCCACCAGGGAAGAATGGCAGATGAAGTTGATGGACTACATGGAATTGGTGGAAATGACTGGCAGAATCCGAGACCAGGGAGAAGAGTCGGTGGAAGAAGACTGGAAAAAGTTTAAAGACTATTTACAGAAATACTGTAAAATTAATGAATGTTAGAAAAATGTTGGAATGAAGTTATATGGCTTTAGTAGAAATGTTATAAGGAATTAAGTATAGATAGATTAATAGAGCATTAAAGGGAAAAATAAGGTTAGAATGTGTTAAGATAATTATAGGATAGAAAACAGGAAGATGGAAAGGAATTGCTGAAACAATTAATAGAATTTGAATACAAAAAGGGAGGTGTGAGGAGGTCGTGGAAATTAGTGAAAGAAAGATAAGATATTGAAATTGGATTGTGTTTTAAATGGTTTTTGTTTTGTTTTGTTAGATGTATGTTAGTGGTTTTTTTGTGTTTTTTGTATTGCATTGTATTGTTGTATGCTTTTTCTCTTTTGGTTTTTTGTAGTGTTGTGTTTAATTTGTTGGAAAACTAATAAATATTATTATATATATATAAAAAGAGACTTCAAAGAAGTATGACCAGGGACGCGGACTTAGAAAAAATATTGGGGGGGGCCCGGGAAAGCTCATGAATAATAAATAAGCTCATGAATATGCAAATAAAGTGGCTCCGGCCCTAAATAGGGCAAGCCACGCCCCCAGCCAGCCGATTGGCTGGCTGGGAGGTGTGGCCAGTCGGGATTCCCCTGTTCTTGCGGGATTTCCGGCCGGGGCTCTCCGATTAGGGCGCGCGGCTGGCTGGCTGGCGAAGGAGCAGGTGGGGAGGAGGCGGGGGACGGCGGCGGCGCTCTGCTGGAAGGGCGCCCGCCCGAGATTATTGGGGGGGCTGAGCCCCCCCCAAAAAATTTTTTTGAGGGGGCTCGAGCCCCCTCAAGCCCCATGGAGTCGGCGCCTATGAGTATGACTAGCCCAAGGTCACCCAGCAGCTGCATGTGGAGGAGCGGATACACGAACCCGGTTCACCAGATTACAAGTCTACCGCTCTTAACCACTACACCACACTGGAAATACAGGAGACTCCATTATTGCTGCAGATCTTCTGTTTTGCCGCAAATAGTCCTACAGATGGTTTGTAAAGCTATTATTTCATTAGATTTCCAGGTTGTGGGCAGGGTGTCTTCTCATTGTTTCTGGTACGTTGCCTAATTATCTTTGATGGAACAGCAACAACAATGGGAGCTGTTATCTTTCATTGACCAGTTCTGTCTATTCCTCTTTACAGGAGGAGTAACAGCATTTTGGCAAAACCTAATTTTTGTCTTAATGTTCTGTAGCAACCCACTTTCACAAGCAATGGATTTTGCTCTCTTTGGTTGTTTCAGGGCATCAGGTCAGAAGAATTCCGTTCCTGTTATCCAGACACACAAAAGTGAGACATCTTCATTCACAATTATCAAATGCTGCAGTGCTAATGCAAAGGCTAAACCCTGTTTCTGTAGAAGTCAATAATGTGTGTTTATTTTTTTCATCCCATCCCCCCCCCCCCATCTTCTTTTCTTATTGATGTCAGTGCAGCGTTTCTGCCGGGTGATAAAAAGCAGCTGAGTCAAATCAATAACCAACAAAATATATCACCTGATAAACAAGCGGACGTTTGTGTGGAGAGCTACTCATTGACCTCCAAGGCTGTTGCAAAACCATTGAACACCTTGTGAAAACCCCTTTAGGAAACTAGATAGATCGGCCATTAGCCAGGAGACTAGGGAGAGGGCGGTTCTCTGTAAAAGTTCAATTCCTGTGATGACATTGGCTGACAGAAACTAGAAACTGTGGTTTGGTGGCCCAATAGCAGTGCTTAGAGCAGGGGTGGGTGAGTCAATCTATATACAGTATGTGTCATGTTTTTGAGCAATTACCCATAATGTCTGTTCTGTATCAGTTCCACATTAGTCTGCTGTGACTGTTATGTGTGTGACAGTTCACATTTATATGCATCTTAAAATGTGCATTTTTTTATATACAGTGGTACTTTGGTTCTCAAACAACTTGGAACTCAAACACTGCAAACCCAGAAGTAAGTGTTCCAGTTTGCGAACTTTTTTCGGAAGCTGAATGTGCTCCGTTTTGAGTGCCACGCTTCCGTTTTGAGTGTTATTCCGAGGTCTGCCGGGTTTTGCTATTTATTTTGCATTTTTGTTTTTGTGGCTCTTTTTGTTTTGTTTTTGTGATGGTGTGGAACCCAGTTCAGCTGCTAACTGATTGATTGTGTGATTGTAGTACATGGTTTATTGCTTTCATTTTATGGATCAATGGTATCGTTAGACAGTAAAATTCATGTTATATTGCTGTTTTAGGGGTTGTTTTTAAAAGTCTGGAATGGATGAATCCATTTTGCATTGCTTTCTATGGGAAAGTGTGCCTTGGTTTTGGAACGCTTAGGTTTTAGAACAGACTTCTGGAACGGATTAAGTTTGAGAACTAAGGTATCACTGTATCGTATCTTCTCTTAAAAGTGCAGATTTCTAAAGGTATTTTCTCTCAGAATATGCATCTACAATGAATTTTGGCACTTGTTGCCTCAAGAACCTTCTGACAACATTTAGGAGGTACAAGATCCATTGCGCCTTTTTGGGTGCTGTGATCTCTCGTGTTTTGGGCACCATGCTCTCATGCGAGAGCACCCCCCCAAAAAAAATGGGATGTCCCAATTTAATCAGGTCAGTTGAGAGTTATTCCATCTCCATCTTTTATATATATCCAAAATTAATTTTCAAATCTGCATACTTTAAGAGTATTCATTTTGGTTAATTTCTCTCTCTCTCTCTCTCTATATATATATCTCAACTCAATATTTCTTAAAATAAATGAACAAGAAAGCAAATCCATGACTTACGCTAAGAGCCTAATGTCAGATTTATTTATTCGAGGTGGCGGGAAGGATATCCCTATAACATCAATCACAGATCATTATATGACAAATCATATCATTAGGTGGAGTTCATCCGGTGATACATATCCATTGTTGGGATTGCTGGTGAGAAAAAGAAAGGAGGGAATAATCAATGTTTAGATCATAACCCTCTAATTGGTCTGCACAGATCTGAATGTTAATGAAGGCTGCAGAGAATTGTCTTGCTTCTTAGCAAATTGTAGCAATGGGTAACCCTCATCTCTATCAGCCCACCAAAACTCTTCCTTGGCCACACCCTTTATCCTCCAGGCACGCCCCTCACTGGTGCTGCCTCACATCCAGAAGGGAATATGGCTTTCGACTTAGAGAAGTTGCAAAACCCTGCCCCAGGCCTTTTCATACCTTATCCACACACTTAGGGAGCCACCATTACAATGGCAGACTCTCTTCATCTTGTCTATGCACTCATTATTCCACTGCAGAGGATGTTTCTCTGTGTATTCTGGAACTCTAATTTCCCAGGGTTCCAGAACACATACCCTGTTTTCCTGAAAGTAAGACATCCCCCGAAAATAAGACCTATTTCCAGTTTTGCCTCTCACTGTAGTATAAGGCATCCCCTGAAAAAAAGATCTCCCCGATAATAAGGCTGCCCTGAACATAAGGCCTCCCAGGAATATGTGTACCGTATTCTTCTTCATGGAAAAATAAGACATCCCCTGAAAATAAGACCTAACACATCTTTGGGAGCAAAAATTAATATAAGACGCTGCCTTATTTTTGGGGAAACAGGGTAGAGAACAGTCCTCTGTGTGTTAAGTTGCATATATAATTAACAGGTGGCATTGCGCATACATTGTGAAACCTTCCAGGGGGTGTACAGCCCGCTCCCTCAATGTGTTCATTATACGAATGGGTCACACATCATCATCATCATCATCATCATTATTAATTAAATTTATAAAATGCCCTATACCAGGGGTCAGCAAACTTTTTCAGCAGGGGGCTGGTCCATTGTCCCTCAGACCTTGTGGGAGGCAGGACTATATTTTGAAAAAAATAATGAACAAATTCCTATGCCCTACAGAGATGCATTTTAAATAAAAGCACACATTCTACTTATGTAAAAACACCAGGCAGGACCTGCAAATAACCCAGAGATGCATTTTAAATAAAAGGACACATTCTACTCATGTAAAAACATGCTGATTCCTGGACCGTCCGCAGGCCGGCTTGAGAAGGTGATTGGGCCGGATTTGGCCCCCGGGCCTTAGTTTGCCTACCCATGCCCTATACCCAGAGGTCTCATTGTGGTTCACATATAAAAAGGGCTTGGCTCTCAAAATAAACTGGCAGGCTTCCTCTGCTCAGGAATAATGTGATTTACTTTTTTCTGTTGTATGAGTATCTCAGACTCTGTCCCATTGCCGTCCTATGGAGATTTGTGTGCGTGCACGTGAAATTTGGGACCTGTGAAACCAGGGGCAATTTGAGGGGAAAGAGAAAAAAGGTGCAAAGGCTTGCCATTATGGCGGTAGTGGGGTCAATATCCCTTAAAATGTATTTTTAGCACCACTGTTGCATGCCCCTGAAAGGAAACAGTTTGAGACAGATTGCTGCCCAAGGCAAAGGACAAATGGAGCTCCTTCCCATTCCATGTTCTGACACTGACTTGTAGTTGGATATTACATCAACACTGGCAATGGAACAGCATGCTCCACTGTATCTGACATTAGTTTATGAGGGGCCAGGAGAGGCCACGGGGATACACAGATCTGTCTTCCAGTAGCTAGGAGCTTCTGCAACCTGAGGCAGTTGTTTCCCTTTGCCTAATGGTAGGGCCCGCCATGCCACATAATGCCTGGGAACAATATTACAGTCAGGGTAATCTGGGGAAAATGTTGGGCTTCAAACACACCCTGCCCCTGCGCAAGCGTGGTTGGTGACAGTAAGACATAAGTAAAAGGGAAAAACTGCCCCTGTCACTACAATAGTGCTCTCCTCATGAAAGTTTCAAAGAATTCCCCCCAAATTTTGTTTTTTAAAAAACCCACCCTACTTACAGCTACTCTTTACCAGCCTTTTCTCATCAGTAAAAAAACATGAGTAATTGTGGCATAAGTTACCAGGGATCTCTGAAGAGGAATCAGATAAGGAGCATGTGTGATATATTACCTGTTTTGAACATTAAGGCTGGAGTGAGCTGCAAATCTTAACATGTACATAATGAACTGAACTGATATTTTTTTAACGAAAGGTATCATCTCAGAGTCATTAGGACTTAGAAAGAAAATGAGGAGCTGGTTCAATGCATGCCCATCACTTGATTTTCCGACAGTTCCTGCCCATGTGGTTCCTCTTTAGGCATTTACTTGGGAGGAGAGAGGGTCAAGATTCATAAAAATATCACCTTCTTCTATGGCAATCACTCATAGCTGAGTAAGATTGTCTTCCATAAACACAATTTTAACAGTGAGTCCGTGAGTGACTCTGGAGGCCAATTCTGGATCCACATGTCCTTCCACAGTGGGGACATAGGTTTCCAGGTGGGAGTTGATCACGGTGAGGGTTTGCCAAGTGTGCCTTCCTCTTAGCACTTTTCTCCCTTTTGTCCTGAGTTCGAGCGTCTTCAAAGCCCATTACGCCTTTGGTAAAGGCTGTTCTCCAATTGGAGCGCTCGCAGGCCAGTGTTTCCCAGTTGTCGGTGTTTATACTACATTTTTAAAGATTTGACTTGAGAGAGTCTTTGAACCTCTTTTGTTGACCACCAGCATTACGCTTTCCATTTTTAAGTTCAGAAGAGAGTAGTTGCTTTGGAAGATGAAAATATACCATGAAAGGTAAAGGTAAAGGACCCCTGGATGGTTAAGTCCAGTCAAAGGCGATTATGGGGTTGCGGCGCTCATCTCACTTTCAGGCCGAGGGAGCCAGCGTTTGTTCACAGACAGTTTTCTGGGTCATGTGGCCAGCAGGACTAAACTGCTACTGGCACATGGAGGACCGTGTTGAGTGTTAGAGCATACAGAAACACTGCTTACCTTCCTGCAACAGTGGTCCCTATTTGTCTACTTGCACTGGTATGCTTTTAACTCCTAGGTTGGCCGGAACTGGGACAGAGTCCACCCTATCACAGGGATTCGAACCGCCAACCTTCCGATCAGCAGACCACAGCGCCTCCCATGTCCCTACCATGTAAATATCCCACACACATGGCTATACGGGCAGAAGTCCTAATATGGGAACATAGGCATGGGCACAGCCTGTCTTCCTCTGATGTGTGTTCATTGTAATAATAATAATAATAATAATAATAATAATAATAATAATAATAATAATAATAATTTTTTATTTGGCTGAGTTTCCCCAGCCACTCTGGGTGGCTTCCAATCAAGTGTTAAAAACAATACAGCATTAAATATTAAAAACTTCCCTAAACAGGGCTGCCTTCAGATGTCTTTTAAAGAGAAGATAGCTGCTTATTTCCTTCACATCTGAAGGGAGGGTGTTCCACAGGGCAGGCACCACTACCAAGAAGGCCCTCTGTCTGGTTCCCTGTAACCTTACTTCTCGCAGTGAGGGAACCGCCAGAAGTCCCTCGGCGCTGGATCTCAGTGTCCGTGCTGAACGATGGGGGTGGAGACGCTCCTTCAGGTATACAGGACCGAGGCCGTTTAGGGCTTTAAATCATCGATTTACTGAGGTCAACACACTGAAAAATCAAGCGAGGTATGTGTGAACCAACTTGCTTCTACCACCCCTACCCATTGATTTGCACATAGCTTTAGAGATGGGAGAATGAAGACCCCCAACTGACCTTTTGCCTCTTGTTATGCATTGCCGGTGTAGAGTCAAAGTCTGCCTGGATTCAAATGCCAGTTATTCATATTTTATCATCCCCCCCCCCTTTTTCTAGGTGCAGAATTGAATACGAAAATCGTCCACAAACAGTATCTCTCCCAATATAGCCCCTGCTCATTGCAGATACTTGCATAAGTCCGTCCGCAGTGATGGTGCCTCTAATTATTCCTGCAGGCGTACCTTTCTCGGTGGGCATTTCCCGTCATTACACAGTCATCTGCAGAGGTCACCATTAATCCACGAGCGAGTAAGAGAGATTCCACTTATTTCAGAAGAGGAAATAGCACCGTCTTGGAAGCCTCCCAGGCCTCCTTCGTTCTCTGGCATTCTAGAGACTCAAAAACAAAAAAACCCACATTCTAGCTGAGAGGCATTGAACATGGTGTGAATATTAATGTTCCGGCTGTGTTAGCAGAACTGTGGTCTTGGGCTGGTGCCAAATCTGAGCATCTGAGAGAAGAAGCTGTTCTAGGACCTGTTCTTATGCTACACTGGACATCATTCGCATTCCCCTCAGCAACACAGATTGATATTCAGGGATGTCAGCAAAGGCAACATCCATGATCTCAGAAGCACATGTTTGAATACCAAATCTGAATGTGCAGAATGCCTCACTCCCTTATAAATATATTTTTGCTAGTCTTTTTCAATTTCTTTCTTTCTTTCTTTCTTTCTTTCTTTCTTTCTTTCTTTCTTTCTTTCTTTCTTTCTTTCTTTCCTTCCTTCCTTCCTTCCTTCCTTCCTTCCTTCCTTCCTTCCTTCCTTCCTTCCTTCCTTCCTTCCTTTTTGCTTCCCTTAGAGTCCTCCCCCCCTTTTTAAGTAGAGAGTTCCAAGAACAGCTCTGATTTAGGTAATTTTTCATACCACAGTTTTTGTCTCTGATCTTACATGCCCTCCAACATTTCTCCATTGAAAATAGGGACGTCCCATTCCATAATGATAATTTTACTATTTGAAATATACTCAGAGTCGCAAAGTGATTTCATGCTCTTTATTCAGCTCATAGTGGTGAGGAGGAATGAATGAAAGTCCCCTCAAAGTATCTGCTTTATATACATTATTTACACAATGGGCTGCACATGATTGGTTAATTCTGGAATTCTACTGTAAGCCAATCAGGTTGTGGATTCACTTCTATCTGGAGCATGATTGGGTGGTTCCTGCCAACCAATCATACTGCTGCATTGTTCTTGGACCAATCAGACTGCTGCAATTTGGATCCTATTGTTCTAGGACCAATCAGACTGCTGCAGTTTGGATCCTATTCAACTCAGTACATAACACCCCTCCCCTCTAAGTTCCAGTCCTGCCCAGGAGGTCGCATTCATAGTCCTCAAGGTATGCCGGCAGCCTACGTGTGCGTTGCGGCCTGTGGTGTTCCCTGGTCCGGGGTTCAGGTTCTGGCTCGTGTTCCAAGGATGCTGGCTGTGATGGGCCTGCTTAGTTTGGCGCAACTGGCTCGCTCAGTCGTGGTTCTGGTTCCGGTGTCCTTTCGGCCTCGCGGGTCCTCTCTGTATTTACTGATTCTGCCTCTCCTGCTGGCCCCTCCTGGTCTATGGGCCTCACTGCCCCTCTGTTCCCTTGGGACTCCTCTGCCCTTTCCTCCTCCTGGTTTTCTCCTGGGAATCGTCGCCGTATCTGGTCGCAGTGGCGGCACCAGCATTGCCCCCCATCCGTTAGCACCTCGTACGACACGGGGCCAGTGACCCTGGTGACTGTGGCGGGTACCCATGCTGGGCCTGCCCCAAAATTCTTTGCGTACACTGGGTCCTGGGCCTCGAAGGTCCGGGGGTTCCTGCCTTCCCCCACCACTACCTCATCCTGAGCTCTATCGGGGTGAAGGTGGTCCAATCTGATTGCAAGGTGCCGACCCATTAGTAGTTCAGTGGGGCTCCGGCCAGTCGTTGAGCTGGGGGTGCTGTGCTGTGCTAGGAGGCATGTGGCAAGGCGGTACTCCCAATCCCCTTGCGTCATGCAGCGTAGGGTGTCCTTGGTGGTCCGCACCACGAGTTCTGCTTGGCCATTGGTGGCAGGGTGGAATGGCGCTGAATGGATGTGGCGGATGGCGTTCTGCGCTGTGAAGGTTTGGAATTCTCCTGACGTAAATGCAGTCCCTTTGTCTGAGACGAGAATGTCAGGGAGCCCGTGGGTTGCAAACAGCCTGCGTAGTACCCGGATGGCTGCGGATGTAGAAGTGGACGGTACCAGTGCGACTTCCAGCCATTTGGTGTAGGAGTCCACCACTATGAAGAATGTTTTCCCCTGAAAGGGGCCAGCGAAGTCCACATGCAGGCGTGACCATGGTGCTCGGGCGGACTCCCAGGACTGGACTGGGGCCCTTGGGGGGATCTGGGCGGGATTCTTGGCAGGCCTGGCAGTGTTTGACCCAGGCCTCTATCTCTCCGTCGATCCCTGGCCACCACACATAACTCCTGGCAAGGGCCTTCATTCTTACTACCCCTGGGTGTGTCTCGTGTAGGGCTGTGAGGACCCTTTTGCGGAGGGGCTGGGGAACAACGACCCTGCTTCCCCATAACAGGCACCCCTTGTGGGCCGACAGTTCATGTTTGCGGGTTGTGTAGCCAGCAAATTCTGGCCCAGGGCTGCTGCTGGGCCATCCCCTCCACACCCAGTCCAGGACCCAGGAGATGACCCTATCTTTCTTGGAATGGTGTGCAACTTCTTGTGCCTGAATGGGGCAGTCGGGAAGCAGCTCCAGGCTCATAACCTCTTGAGCAGGTGCTGGGTTAGGGCCTGTTTCCGGTAGTGGTAGCCTGCTGAGGGCGTCCGCATGGCCCATTGCCTTCCCCGGGCGGTGAATCAGTGCATACTGGTAGTTGGCAAGGAAAATTGACCACCTGAGGACGCGAGGAGACAGCACTTGGGGGGGTCTGCTTTTCGGGGGCAAACAAGCTAAGCAACGGCTTGTGGTCAGTCACCACGGTGAAGGGCCGCCCGTACAAGAAATCATGGATTTTTTTTACTCCCTTCACGATTGCCAGACCCTCCTTGTCTATTTGCGAGTAGTTCCGCTCGGTTGCGTTGAGTGTCTGGGAAAAGTATGCCACCGGTACCTCTCTTCCATCCGGGAGTTGGTGTCCCAGGACAGCGCCAATGCCATAGGGCGAGGCGTCGCATGCTAGCACCACCGGCAGCCTCTCGTCGAAGTGTGCCAAGACCGAGTTTGAGACAAGCAAGTCCTTGACTGCCTGGAATGCAGCCTCCTGGCGCTGGCCCCACACCCAAGTGGCCCGCTTGTCCAGGAGTCTGTGTAGGGGCTCTGCTACCGCCGCCTTGTGGGGAAGGAAGGAATGGTAAAAGTTCAATAGTCCCAAGAAGGCCTGAAGTTCAGTCTTGCTCTTGGGTGCTGGGGCATCACAAATGGCCCGTACCTTGTCCCCAGTCGGGTGGACCCCTTCTGCGTCCACCATAAATCCCAGAAAGTCCACCTGAGGCACTCCTAGTAGACATTTTTTCAGCTTCACCTTGAGACCCGCTGTCTGGAAACGGTGCAGAACGGTGCGGAGGCGGTCCTCAAACTCCTCTGGTGTGGGCCCGGCAATCAACACATCATCGAAGAAGGGGGTGACGCCAGGAATCCCTTTAAGGAGAGAGTCCATTAGATTCTGGAATATGCCTGGTGCCACACTGACACCGAATTGCAGCCGCTTTACCCTGAACGCTCCTCTATGCGTCACAATCGTCTGTGCCTCTGCTGTGGCCTCATCTACTGGCAGCTGTTGATATGCTTGGGCCAAGTCCAGCTTGCCAAAAATTTTCGACCCAGCCAGGGTGGCAAGGACATGGCTGACCACTGGCACTGGGTATGCCTGAGCCGTGAGGGCCTTGTTTATGGTACATTTGTAGTCTGCGCAGATGCGGACTGAACCATTAGGCTTGACGGGTGTGACGATTGGGGTTTCCCAGGGGGCATTAGGCACCGGCTCCAGCACTCCTTGCTCCACAAGCCGGTCCAATTCCTCGTCTATACGGGGTCTCAGGGTGAACGGGACCCGGCGGGCCTTGAGCCTGACCGGTCGTACTGCGGGTCAAGCTGTAGAGCAATGGGGGGCCCGTATACTGTCCCAATTTCCCATTGAAAACCCCTGGAAATTCCTTGCAGATGGCGTCCACGTCCACTTGTAAGGTAGTGTGGTTCACCCCAGTGATGGCTAGCCCCAGTGGTCCAAACCATGCCAATCCCAGTAAGCTAATGTAGGGGCCCTTGACCACGAGCAAGTCCAGTTGCCGCGTCCGCCCTCGGTATTGCACCCTGAAGGTCCCCACCCCCATTGTGGGGACCTTACGTTTCTGGAAGTCCCGGAGGGTGAATGGGGCCAGCCTGAGTTTGGGACCCCCAGTAGGACACAGTTTCCTTAAGGTCCTTGCCGAGATTATGGATAGAGTTGAACCCGTGTCAAGCTCCATGCGGCATGGGGCCCCCTCTATCTGTACCTCTACATAAATTTTCTCTACATTGGGGTGGGGCAACTGGTATACCTGGAAGTCCGTGAGCTCCGTAGAGTTGCCTTGGTGCGTTGGGCCCCGGGACCTGGGGCTCTTGGATTGGTCATCTGATGCCTGGCATCGGGTGGGCCGAGCTCGACACACCCGGGCGATGTGTCCCAATTTTCTGCACTGCCTGCACTCTGCATTGCGGAAACGGCAGGTCCTCCTCTCGTGACTTTCCCCGCAGCTTGCGCAGTTCCCTCCTTCTCGTCGAGGCAGCTGTGGTATGTGGGCTGCTTGAGTGCGCTGCTGTACTCAGTGCACCTCCTCCCTGTCAGATCCTGAGTCGTCGGTGAGGTCTTCATGGTGGACCCTCGGTTGGGGTGGCAGGCTCGGCCGTGCCTCTTGCGTCGACCTCTTGGCAGCTTCCGTTGCCATGGCCTCCTCCAGAGCGACCTGGAACGTTAGGTCCTTCTTGGCGTAGAGGCGTTGTTGCAGCTTCTCATCCTTCAGGCCACCGACGAGGCGGTCACGAAGCATGTTCTCGAGCTCTGAGAAGTTGCAGAACCGGGCAGCTTGGCGGAGAGAGGTCACAAACCCAGTTATGGTTTCCCCAGGGGCTTGCCGCTTTGCGTAGAAGGCATTTCGACGAGCCACCACTGAGGGCTGCGGCGAAAAGTGCCCCTTCAGCTGTTCCATTATTGTTTTGTATGGAACAGTAGCGACGTCTTCAGGTGCAAGGAGAGCCCAGGCGATTTCAAATGTCTCCTCTCCACAGATGCTGAAGAATATCGCCCTCTTCTTGGCGTCTTCTTCATCGGTGACCCCTTTGGCTTCTAAGAGGAAGGTGAAACGGGAGGTGTACGCTTCCCAGTCTCCAGATGCTGGGTTGAATGGCGAGAAGCTGCTGTCTGTTGCCATTCTGAGTTCCTTGTGTCCCGGAGCTGAAGCCTGGATACATGGTGCGAGGCAGCGGTGCGGCAGGTGGCGGTGCTGCGGTGCTGTGTGTGGCAGTCAGCTCAGCGGGATCCCACCTTCGTCGCCAGTGAAATATACTCAGAGGCGCAAAGTGATTTCACGCTCTTTATTCAGCTCATAGTGGTGAGGAGGAATGAATGAAAGTCCCCTCAAAGTGTCTGCTTTATATACATTATTTACACAATGGGCTGCACATGATTGGTTAATTCTGGAATTCTACTGTAAGCCAATCAGGTTGTGGATTCACTTCTATCTGGAGCATGATTGGGTGGTTCCTGCCAACCAATCATACTGCTGCATTGTTCTTGGACCAATCAGACTGCTGCAGTTTGGATCCTATTCAACTCAGTACATAACACTATTTATACCCCATGCATCTTACTTTGGCATTGTTATAATGAGGCTATTGTTGGAGTGTAATTGAAAACGAATGAAAATTATTATTTAAAAAATAATGAGGGGGAGAACGATGCACTGTATGCCACCTTCAGCTCTTTGAGGAGAAAGGTGGGATATAAATGCTAATAGTTATGATGAAGATGATGACAAGCCTTGCCTTGAATGACAGAATTGTAGAGTTGGAAGGGAGCCCGAGAGTCATCTAGTCTAACCCCCTGCAATGCAGAAATCTTAGTTAAAGCATCCATGACAGATGGCCACCCAACCCCTTCTTAAAAACCTCCAAGGAAGGAGAGTCCGTAACCTCTTGATGGAGTCCATTCCACTCTCAAACAGCTCTTACTGTCAGGAAGTTCTTCCTGATGTTTAGTTCGAATCTCCTTTCTTGTAACTTGAATCCATTGGTTCAGGTCCTAGCCCCCAGAGCGGGAGAAAACAAGCTTGCTCCCTCTTCTATGTGTGAGCCCTTGATATATTTGCAAATGGCTATCGTATTTCCTCTCATTCTCCTCTTTTCCAGGCTAAGCATACAGTGGTGCCTCGCCAGACGAAAAGAATCTGTTCTGTGATTCTCTTCGTCTAGTGGTTTTTTCGTCTTGAGAAGCAAGCCCATTGACGGATTAGCGGATTAGCGCTATTAGCGCTATTAGCGGCTTTTAGCGGCTTATCTGCTGATCGGATCAGCTGATAAGCGGCTTAGCGTCTTAGAAAAAGGGGGGAGGGGAAAAAACCAGCAGGAACTCGCAAGGCATTGTCGTCTTGCGAAGCAAGCCCATAGGAAATTCATTTTGCGAAGCACCTCCAAAACGGAAAACTCTTTCGTCTAGCGAGTTTTCCGTCTTGCGAGGCATTCGTCTTGCGGGGCACCACTGTAAACTCCCTCAGCTGTTCCTCACAAGGCTTGGCTTCCAGACTCTTAATCATTTTGGTTGCCTTCCTCTGCACATGTTTTAGCTCATCAATATCCTGCTTAGATTGTGGGGCCCAGAACAGGACACAGTACTCGAGATGTGGTCTGACCAAGGCAGAATAGAGCAGTACTTTGACTTCGCCTTGATCTGGCCATTACACTTCTGTTGATGCAGCTAGAATAGCATTAGCTTTTTTTTGCTGCCACATCACACTGTTGACTTGTGTTAAGCTTGTGGTCCACCAAGACCCCCTAGAACCTTTTCAGATGTACTACTGGCAAGCCGATATTATATTTGTGCAACTGGTTATTAAAGCGAAACCATGTGTAAGTTGGACTAAAGGTAGATATTTCCTATATATATACCTAGGAAGGAATTCTGCCAAAGTTTAAAAGGATGGAATTGCCACCCACAGGCATAAGAATATATTTGCAAGAGGAATCCTAGAGGGACCTGTATTGCATAGTGGCGTTCTGAAGCCAACAGTGGTAAAGATGTCACAATTTATTTTTTTAACAAGACCAATGGGAATAGGTGTGCTTGTGTTTGTTTGTTTGTGTGTGTGTGTGTGTGTGTGTGTGTGTGTGTGTGTGTATGTATATATATGTATATGTATGTATGTGTGTGTGTGTGTGTGTGTATAAAATTTCCATTCTTACTAAGCAGCTACCTTTATTTCTCTTTAATGTAAAAGCTGGCCCATGCCCTGCCAGGCTGCTTAGTGCACAATAACATTCTTTACATAGTTCACAGCTTCATGGGGGTGACTGACAGCTGGCCCAGCATGTGCAAATAGCTCTTTTGACACATCATGAAACCAAAAGTCAGCGTGACCTGAGGAAAGACAAGAGGTGAAAAGGAGGGTGACAGCTAGGATGGCTGGCAAGGCTACCAGCAAAAACATATTTAAATAGAAAGACATCATGAATATGACAGAGGTGTATAAAAACCATGACAGGCTCGGTAAATATGAACACATTGGACAAAGGATGTATTCTCAGGGTTTGTTGTTGTTGGGTTTTTTGATAGATCTAAGGCCTTAGCAGCCCCCTACATTAGAGACCATTTTTTAAATATTAACAGATTGCCCCAAAGAATCCTGGGAAATGTAGCTTATTAAGGGTGATTAGCATTTCTAGGAGACCCCTGTTACTCACACAGACCTACCATTTCCAGAGCAATTTGCGTGTCGAGGTCCCCCAAGCCACCCCTAAATAATTCACAATTCACTCATAATTTTTGTTTAAGGTTTTGGCATAATTTTGGCTATAACTTTATTAAGTACGTAAATGTGAGTGGTTGCTTAGGCATTGGTTAGGACTACAGTGGTGCCCTGCAAGACGAATGCCTCGCAAGATGGAAAACTCGCTAGACGAAAGAGTTTTCCGTTTTGGAGGTGCTTCGCAGAACGAATTTCCTATGGGCTTGCTTCGCAAGACGACAATGTCTTGCGAGTTCCTGCTGGGTTTTTTCCCTCCCCCCCCTTTCTAAACCGCTAAGCCGCTAAGCCGCTAAGCCGCTAAGCCGCTAAGCCACTAAGCCACTTATCAGCTGATCCGATCAGCAGATAAGCCGCTAAAAGCCGCTAATAGCGCTAATCCGCTAATCCTTCAATGGACTTGCTTCGCAAGACGAAAAAACCGCTAGACGAAGAGAATCACAGAATGGATTCTTTTCATCTTGCGAGGCACCACTGTATCTGTCCCCACGCCCAGGGACAGAACTGACTTCTGGATTCCAGCGAAAGCCAATAAGGGAAAACAATATTGGGGAGAGCATGGAGCTGGACACCAGACCCTCACCCCCCCCGCATGCTCCCTGGGGCTTGCGCGGCCCAAGCCCCATTCAGGGGTATGGACGAAAGAATGGCAAGCCCCTGGATTCCTTTAATGGAATTCCCTTTAATGGAATTCCACCAATCCTTACCCCTCCACCGACCAATTTTTTAACCAATGCCTAACCGCAACCTTACAAGCTGTGACGATTTGCTACGCAGTAGGCAAAAACCAAGTGGCACCAGCCAATCAGCCAAATGGACAAAATTCCTACCAGGCCCCTGCCCCAAAAGCAGATGACCCCATGACAAGCATAGCAAGGTCAACGCAATAGCCCTAGATTAGGGAGGGTGGGCAGGTGATCCGATGCATGCAGCAAAAGAGCCAAGTCAGTGCTGCGTGATTTGATTTTATAACCTTTGGTCCATCCCCCTAAATGGCAACACCAAAATTTGCCCAGTAACCCAACCGCCCAATCACTGCAGATGGTCATCCATACTAACCCGCCCAGCAACAGAGGGGTGGCCTGTCAGACCCCACCGCAACACGTGCTCTCTATGAAAGAGAACACGCTTTAACAATAAATCCTTCTACCCAGGGAATTCTGTGAATTGTAGTTCTGTTGGGGGGTGGGAATGGGGTCTGCTAACTGCTCTCACCAGTGTGGAATTGAGTTTCAGCCACAATTTGTGCAGGCATCAGCACACGGGCACCATCTTGTCCTTTGCCTTGGACGGCAAAATGCCTTTGGCTGGCGCCATTGCAGCAAGCTGTGGAAAGCTCTGGAGATGTCTTAAATAGCTTGTGCAAGTGCCACGTTGTATCAGCCGCTTGCAAACAGTGCTCCATCGCTTGCATGATGGTTGTCTGTAAAAGAAAGGATGTCATCATCCCAAAATGTGTGGCTCTAGGAACAGCTGTCACCATCACACAATTAATGATAAATGTGTGCGGAGAATATGGAGAACCAGGAGGGGTGGGGAGGTAAAGAAATTAATGTGATGTTACATTTAGATTTAATGCTAACTGATTAACTGATTTTTAAAAGAAAAAACCATGCCCAAGCTCTGCAGCAAGTGGCAATCAGTCAAAATTATGAGTTTTTGAGGAATGGAATTAAATTTTTGGGGGACACATGGGATTTAAGATAGCTACCCTGCATTGTATTATCACAGCTGCATCTAAAGCATTTAAAGTACCAATTGTTGATGCAATCAAAGGCAAACTGAGCTGAAAAAATACAGAATATGTGTTTAAGATACATTTTAGAAGTGTGAGATTTTTCTTTTTCTTACCACCCAATAAAAGGAAGGCAACTTTGTTGAAAGATGTCCAAATACTTTCCTCAGTTTTGCCATTTGATGGCAAGGCACCAGAACAGTGCTAGTTCTTGGGTGAATCTTTCAAGTTCAGTTCTCTAAGTTTCTTATATTTCAAATCCTAAGTAATGTTCTCCGCATTTCCACAGCAATTTGTGATCTTCTTAAAAAAAAAAAAATCCCATGGAAATTCAGCATTTTAGTATGAATTTCCACTAGTAACATTTTTGTATGCAGTTTTGAGTAACACAGAATCATAAAATATTAAGAGGAGGAGTTTGGATTTGATATCCCGCTTTATCACTAGCCTAAGGAGTCTCAAAGCAGCTAACATTCTCCTTTCCCTTCCTCCCCCACAACAAACACTCTGTGAGGTGAGTGAGGCTGAGAGACTTCAAAGAAGTGTGACTAGCCCAAGGTCACCCAGCAGCTGCATGTGGAGGAGTGGGGAAGCGAACCCAGTTCACCAGATTACGAGTCCACCACTCTTAACCACTACACCACGCTGAGCTAGAAGGGACCCCAGGGGTCATCTAGTCCAACCCCCTGCAATGCCAAGAATCTCAGCTAAAGCATCCATGAGAGATGGCCATCCAACCTCTGCTTAAAAACCTCCAAGGAAGGAGAGTCCACAACCTCCCAAGAGAGACTGTTCCAGTGTCAAATAGAATCATAGAATTGTAGAGTTGGAAGGGATACCTTTTTCAAGCAATTTCCCCTATTATGGTCTGCTTTTGTGCATTATTTTCACCAATATGTATGTATCAATGCACACATGGCATGTGGCATTTGTGTGCACCCTTGAAGTGAGAGCAGTGTCGTGAAGTGGCCCTAATTGGTGGAAAGTGGGTCCATCGGATTAGGGCTTAATCTTTGAATTTTGGCAGGAAATAATGAATTAGAGAACAGAGACATTGCCTGTCATATCTGGAGCCGATAGCAAGATTTTACAGCTGAGCTATAAGCCAATAAAAGCTGGCTTTATAATTGAAGTGCTGACACACAAGTCTTAGGCATACTAGGGTGAGCACATCACTATATAACACATGAATCAAAAGTCTGTTTCATAGAGCAGCAAGTCTGTAGCTGAATATGCAGATAACTTGGCTTAATGAACAGCCTAATTTAAAACGCGCGCACACACGCCACAGAGTTCATGTGGCTAAACAATCAGTGACTGTTATTAATGTTTTAATTTTGTGGACAGAAGTAGGATGCATACAATTAAATCCGGTAGAAACACTCCAGAGATATTTATTTATAAGGAAGCTTGCTAAATTTACATTGTCATCTGTTAGAGAACAGCTGCTGGGTCAGGGTTACAAAACCGCAGGAAAGAAAAAGGTTCATTTTTTTCCTGGCACCTTATAAAGCGTTGAACATTCCTGGAGAAGATGCCCAGGATAGCTCATGTGTCAGGAAATAATTGAGGGAGGTGAAATGGCAAAAGAGCACGGCTAATGACATGGCTGAAAGACTCTTCTGCAAGGGAACAGGTGAGCGTTTTAGGGGTGCTGCTGCAGGTACAGATGTCCTTTGTGGCTTGGAGTGCCACCTTTGCTGGCAAGACAGCTATGACCATTCCTGGCTTGACCTCAACTGTCTATGCATTGGTAATCTCAAGTTTGGATTACTGCTGTGTCAGACCCTCCAAGTGTCCCTATTTTCCAGGGAATGGGTGGGACCCTGATCGACTTCAGCTACAAAGACTGAGGCTGCTGAAGAGGCCAGAGGCCATCTTGGCTGTGAGGCCTAGAATACCTGCTTCCTGCTTGGCTTGCCTTTTTCCACCTGGCTTGGGAGGGTGGGGCCTGTTAGAATTCCTGCTCCATGGTTGCAGTCATGGGATTTTTGTCTATCACATGACGGTGTATGTTTTGACTCTACAAGGTGGGAAGTGACAGAGACAGGATGTTTGTGTTACTGTGTTCCATGAAATGGGATTATTGTCCTTTGTTTTTTTCTCTTTTTGCTGTCTGATGCTAGAGAGAGAAGGAGCCATGTTGCAGTGCTCCGTGTGTGTTTATATGTAAATAAAGTAGATTAACCAAAATGCTGAGTTGCTGAGGTCTGTTACGCAAGTTGCACAGACTCTGCAGATCCCTAAGTGTGCCAGTGTCTGTTGGCATCAGTCGATGTGATGTTTGGGCTGAAGAAAACTTTTGAAGCTCCCGAACGATCGACCAAGATGGAGAGAACATGCCAGGGTCCTACTCGAGTGTAAGCTGAACTCCTGACAGGGCCCTGGATGACTCCAGCTACAAAAGCTGAGAGAAGACACTCCGAGTGTCCCTATTTTCCAGGGACAGTCCCAGATTTACAGAAGCCGTCCTGGTTTCTGATTCGATCCTGGAATGTCCCACTTTTCCTATTTTCATTGGAGAAATGTCAGAGGCTATGGTAGGACATCCCTATTTTCATGGGAGAAATGTTGAAGAGCGTGGACTTATGCAACCCTGGAGCCAAAGAGATAAGTAACTGTAAAACCTTTAGAAGACATCTGAAGGCAGCCCTGTAGAGGGGAGTTTTAAAATGTTTAATGTTTAATTATGTTTTTATATATGTTGGAAGCCACCCAGAGAGGCTGGGGCAACCCAGTCAGATGGGTGGGTTAGATATATTATTGTTATTGTTATAATGGAATAAGTGTCCCTATTTTAGCCGGAGAAATGTTTGAGGGTATGTTGTGTGCACCATGTGGGGCTACCCTTGAGGTTGTTCCAGAGGACGCAGCTAGTGGAGAACACACGGCAACTACACTAGCAGCCAAAATAGTGAAAAACGTTAGGGAAAAGTGTACTTCTGAGGTTTGATGGCTCATAACACCACTATTTTTTGGAGTAATACCATAAAAGTATATATCAATGGAAATATAATTTAATGAATAATGTAATGCAACAAAGTTTGTTCAATTATCTGTAGTCAATTATCTGTAGTCTATCAAAAGTTATAGCCAAATAACCAGGAAAGGGAAGCATAACTTGCTTAGGTTGATATCCAGGAGCTTTCCTTCATCTGAATGTAACCAATGAGCATGAGTGTTTAGAGAGCCAATCAGGTGTTATGAGCCATCAAACCTCGGAAATACACTTTTCCCAAAAGGTTTCCACAATTATGGCCACTAGTGCAGGTTGTTTGAGGGGGGAAAGTACAACCACCATATAACACCTTACTCACTTCATTTGCATGGGCTGCCAATCTGCTACTGGGCCAATGTCGAAGTTTTTAATAAAAAAATTCCTTCCAGTAGCACCTTAGAGACCAACTAAGTTTGCTATTGGTATGAGTTTTTGTGTGCATGCACATTTCTTCAGATAGCACACGAAAGCTCATACAAATAACAAACTTAGTTCTTCTCTAAGGTGCTATTGGAAGGAATTGTTTTAATTTGTTTCAACTACGGCAGACCAACACGACTACCTACCTGTAACTAGAACTATGGAAAGTTTTTAATGTGTAAGCCCCTATACAGCTATATACCCCTGTACATGAAATACTGCCTTATAAACTCAGTAGGTCACTGGGGTCTACAGGAGAGCTTCTCCTGCACTTTCCAAAGTTATTAGGAGTCCAGTTCACTCAGAGCAAAGCATTCAATGACCCTGTTTTGTGGAACAGTATTCCTGCTGAGATACAGGAACCTATCTACTACAGTGGTACCTCTGGTTACGTACATACTTCGTTCCAGAGGTCCGTTCTTAATCTGAAACTGTTCTTAACCTTAGCTAATGGGGCCTCCCACTGCTGCCATGCTGCCACCATGTGATTTCTGTTCTCATCCTGAAGCAAAGTTCTTAATCCGAGGTACTATTTCTGGGTTAGCAGAGTCTGTAACCTGAAGCGTATGTAACCTGAGGTACCACTGTATCTGTGTTTTCCAGAATCAACTGAATACATTTATGTCCAAATAACCTGTCCTGGGTCTCTCCTGTGGAAATCCATTTTGTATTTATTTATTTTTTATAAAAATAATCTTGTGTGTTCTTTTTCTTTTGCTGTTCTTAACTGCTTTTATTTGTTTGCTTGTTACATTTTGTACATCACCTTGAAATATATTTGTGGAAAGAGAGATCATCATCACCCTATGATCACATCAGCACTGGTTTTCCTTCACCAGTTTATTTCCTGAAGAGTTCCCACAGCAACAACCAAGCATAGGAGCCAACTCCTAGGGACTGAGGTCGCTTTGCCTCCCCCACAATAAAATATTCGAGGAGCCCAGGGCCCCCAAAAGTTAATGGGCATTTCCATTCAAATGGGATGTGTGTGCTACATCACATGATCAAATATGTGGGTCAGGGCTTACCTGGGTTCCCCCAATATTTTATTCAAGTTGGCACTCCTGCAACCAAGTAATGCAAAATCATAATCAAGTGCAGTGAATGAAAGCTATCAATGCACACATGTACATTGCTAGCAAAAGCTGTGTGTCCATGGCAGGGGAGGGAAAGCTGTTGATACATGTGAACTGCAAAGGCTGTGGCAAACTGTTGTTGTTGTTTAGTTGTTTAGTCGTGTCCGACTCTTCGTGACCCCATGGACCAGAGCACGCCAGGTCCTCCTGTTTTCCACTGTCCAACCATCTCGTCCTCTGTCGTCCCCCTTCTTCTTGTGCCCTCCATCTTTCCCAACATCAGGGTCTCTTCCAGGGAGTCTTCTCTTCTCATGAGGTGGCCAAAGTATTGGAGCCTCAGCTTCAGGATCTGTCCTTCCAGTGAGCACTCAGGGCTGATTCCCTTCAGAATGGAGAGGTTTGATCTTCTTGCAGTCCATGGGACTCTCAAGAGTCTCCTCCAGCACCATAATTCAAAAGCATCAATTCTTCGGCGATCAGCCTTCGTTATGGTCCAGCTCTCACTTCCATACATCACTATTGGAAAACCGTAGCTGGCAAACTGAGCATGCCTCAATTTATATGTTCTTCTAGCTGAGGCAGGACTCAGGAGGCATGGAAGACAAGGCAGAACAAACCAAAGGGAAATAAATAGATAAATAAAGGCATGAATGGGGTGTGGGAAGAATCTGCTCCTCCCTAGGCATTAGCAAGACTCTTGAGATGTCATTATGTACAAAAGCATTAAAAATATCTTCCATTGCTTAAATCTCAACCATTAAGTCTTATCTGCGTTTTAAGCGGCCAGCTGGGAATTTGAGCAGAGCAATTTGAAGCTTAGTGATGTTTCTCTGCAGAGATCATTGCAACATGTGCTTCTGAGGGAAACAACAAATATTTACTTCCCAAGAATGAATGGAAACCTCGCCGGGAATATGAATTTGCGTGGGATGAGTGGAGTCAGTTTGCCATGGGCCCTTTCGCAGTCTCTAAAGTCAATCAATCAATCAATCGTTCATTTATTTATTTATAAAAGATTTATAAACAGCTGTCTTATAAAAATATATCACTGCGGTTTAGAACAATATAAAAACATACCTGTGTAAAAAGAATGTTATATCAAACGGTATAATGAGAAGGATGGGAAGGATTTTGTCGATGAGTACTTTTACTATGTAAATAACTTTGTCCTTTTTTATTTCTTTGTTTCTTATCTTTGTTACTTCTTTATTTATTTATTTTTATTGCTTTATAATTTTTCTATTTTTTATAATTTTCTTTTTTCTACCTGTTAAGAGATAGTACATAATGTTTGTATAGACATGCAAATTTTTTAATCAATAAAGAATATTAACAAAAAAGAACAATATTGATACAGAAGGGGGGGGCATGTCTTCTTCACCTCCTTCTTCGCTACAATATATCCATTTATTTCCAATTGTCAATGTCAAAAGGGACTAAAAGCTATAAAATTCATAGAAAATCAACGTGCCAATTTGCTCAATTTCTTTAGGACTCCATGACACCTCCCCTGTCCTCCATAATCCCTCAAGCAAGGTGTCAAGACCCTAATCCTGTCAAATCACTCTGCCAAGCCTTTCCTCAGGCAAGGCCAGGTGGCAGACCATGCATACATGGACCATTGTCTTCTCATCAGGTACTCAGGATGTGCTTATCTGCGCATATCTCCAGCTCTGCATATTCCCCCCTCCCTCCTCCATATGTTAATCCTGTGTATCCCAACCTCTTCTTAATGTATTCATGATGTAACTGGGATGTATTTTGCACTGTATTCTGGGACATGGAGGGAAATTTCAAAAGTTCATGTCACCCCTTTCTCGCTGTTCAATCTCGTCTTGAACCTGTTGCACAATAAACTTGGATCTTCTCCAGTTTGCTCCTGTCTCCGGCTGAGCTCATTTTCTTCTGCAGGGACCCGCGGACCTAGTCCGACGAGCTGGGTGGCAGAGTAGCCCCGCACCCAGATTTTACCGTAACAATATATAAACATAAAACCAAACAATAACAGCATAAAAAGTAAAAAAAAAAAGTGAAAAGTGAAAAGAAATTAAAAACAAACCTCAACTCTTCAGGTTGGTAAGTCCACAGGCTGCAAAATCTTCAGAGAGATGAACCATAATATCAATTACCCATATTTGGAGGACTTAGAATCATAGAATCTTAGAATTGGAAGGGACCACAAGGGTCATCTATTCCAACCCCCTTCAATGCAGGAATCTTGGCTAAAGCATCCATGACAGATGGCCACCCAACCTCAGCCTAAAAGCCTCTGAGGAAGGAAAGTCCACAACCTCCCGAGGGAGACTGTTCCACTGTCAAACAGCTCTTACTATCAGAATGTTTTTCCATATGTCTTGTCGGAATCTCCTTTCCTGCAACTTGAAGCCATTGGTTTGAGTCCTACCTCCCAGAGCAGGAGAAAACAGGCTTGCTCCATCCTCCATGGGACAGCCCTTCAGATATTTGATTAAAGTGGAAGAAGAAAGGGAAGGAACCCAATGTCTCCATTGACTGGGATTCTTCTGGGCAGGCAAGTATCTGGCTTCTCCTCGTTTTCATATTTGGCCATCCAAATCCCATGGCACAGAGTACTACAACTGAATATGTTTCAAGTACGTGGGTGGCGCTGTGGGTTAAACCACAGAGCCTAGGACTTGCCGATCAGAAGGTCAGCGGTTCAAATCCCCACAACGGGGTGAGCTCCCGTTGTTTGGTCCCTGCTCCTGCCAACCTAGCAGTTCAAAAGTACATCAAAGTGCAAGTAGATAAATAGGTACCGCTCCAGTGGGAAGGTAAACGGCATTTCCATGCACTGCTCTGGTTCGCCAGAAGCGGCTTAGTCATGCTGGCCACATGACCCGGAAGCTGTACGCCGGCTCCCTCGGCCAATAAAGCGAGATGAACGCTGCAACCCCAGAGTCAGCCACGACTGGACCTAATGGTCAGGGATCCCTTTACCTTTACCTTTACTATATGGTACTCCAGGCTGTGGAAAAAACATGAGGGGCAGGTCTATGGATGTCGGCTGGTGTACCCCGACAAAGCCCCGACAATTTGTCACCAACAGTAATAGTTTTTCTCAGATCAAAATATTGTGAGCTGCAAAAAAAGAATAACCAAAGACAGCAAATTATGGTACTCAGGTGTTCTTCTGTGTCTGCCACCTTTTGTTGTATTCGGAGGTGGGAAGTTGTGTGTGAAAAAAGGTGGCACATAGCTTCCAGCCGTCTCCTTCTTGTGCTTACCTCTTCATAACAGAGTGTCAAATCGCTTGGTGCAAAAAGAGTCTTGTTATATGAATGGCTCAGGCACTTTCAGCTGCATACCTGGTCCCTGACAAAGGGGGAAAAGGCAAGAATTCCATGGCCATCACAGAGCTATGAAACCCCCGACAACTCACACAGTTTGTGTTAACAGCTTTTTGATGGGTTCTCTGCTGAGCCTTGACAAGTGGATTCAGGTGTTGGTAACTTAACGTATCATCTATTTTTGCTTATTAAACATCTTAAAGCACAAGCCTAACCATACCTACTTAGAAGCAAGTCCTATTGAATGCAGTGGGGCTTATTCCTGAGTAAGGGGGTGGGGGTTTAAGATTGCAGCCTCGGTCGCCTTTCTCAAAAATGACACAAGGTAATTTACGGAAATATGAATATATATAGAATGTACAAAGCAGCAAAGCAACAATGAATGCCTGTAACAGTAAAAGTATGTAAAAAATAACAAAAAAATAACAAGATCAAGGTAGGCAAAATATACAGTTAACAAATCGGGTCCTCCCTTAAAGAGGGAGTATTGCGGTGAGACCTGGAAACCAACACCCTGTGTTGTGGGTGGGTATGATTCATCAGCCACAACACCCGATTGGAGGTCCCTCGATGCTGGGTTCAATCGGGCCAATGGGGCAGAGTCCAAAGGGATCGAGGGACCTATTTATGCCCATTCACGTGACCCAGAGCTTCCTCTTTTGGCATCTGCATTCAGAACACCCGCCCACCTCTCCCTACTTTTAGGGCTTGTGCGCTTGACGTTGCTATGAAGTCGTGTGTCGTCTGTCGTTGGGACAGGGGCATGGCAGGAATTTTCCCACTTGGCGGATTGGCTGTTGCCATTTGGATTTCGCCTGCCATGTAGCAAATCGTCACAACTTGTAAGGTTGCGGATAGGCTCTGGTTCAGGTGCTAGGGATGGGAGAACACTGTCACCATCCCTATGTGAAGGGTTTTCCATTAAAGGAATCCAGGGGGTTGTGCCCGTGCCGGAGTCCAGGGGGACATTTGAGTGGTGGAGAGAGCCTGTTTCCAGCTTACTGCTTATTCAGGTGTTCACCCTTGGCTGAACTATGCTGGTGCCCTGGGTCAGCGCTACCTGCAAGGGTACAGGGAGCTAGTCGAACCAGATCCTATGCAACCAGTCACTTTCTGTAATCAATAAAGTTGTGGCCTAAATTCTGCCAAAAAACAAAACTAAAATTTGAGTCAAGTGTGAATTTATTTAGGGGCAGTGGCGTAGCGTGGGGGGTGCCAGGGGTGCCAGCCGCACCGGGCGCAACATCTGCGGGGGGCGCGAGTCCAGAGGGAAGGGACAAGTTCCTTCCTCGGCCGGGCTCCCCGCCGCCGCCGCCACTGCCAGCCTTGTGCCCTAGCGCGGGCGCGCCCCCCGCTGCCGCTGCGGCTGCGCTCCACTCACTGCTCGCAGGAGGAGCAGCCGCTGCAGCAGCGCTGACGCCGCCACCGACGCCTGGCCGGGCATGGGCAGCCTCCGCACCCCGACGCCATCCCCTTCCCCCTTTTTTCCAGAGCTGGGGGAGGGGGAGGTTTTAAAAGGGGGTCTTGCATTGGCGATCCTGCAGCACTTTGGGCCGCACGACGCGAGCGCGCAGCACGGATCAGCCACGACCCCACCCCGTGCATTTCCCGGGGAAAAGTGCTCCGCGTGGGAGGCGCGTTTCCCCTTCATTCCCTCTCGTGCAAATCCTCCTTGGGGTCCCTCCCCCGTCTTTCCTCTCCCTACCTCACAAAAGCCTCACCTTGTCGCCTCCTCGCTGCCTCTTGCCTCCGCAGGAGCGTTTCCCTCCGCGGAAGAAGGAGCAGGGCGCTTCTGCAACTTTGGATTGCAACTTCCTGCTTCCCTGGGAAACAGAGCCCGGCCGGGTCAGTTGTCCAGCGGAGGGCCAGTTCTCCCCTCCCTCCCTCCCTCTCTCTCTGCAACCCTTGCGCCCCCCCCCCCGCGTACTACTTGCAATGCAACTTCCGCGCTCCATGCGCTTTCATAGAATCTGTCGAGCTGGAAGGGAGCCGAGGGTCATCTAGTCCCACCCGCTGCAATGCAGTAATACGCCGCTGCCCCCCTACAAGGGATCGAACCTGCAACCTTGGCCTTATCAGCGCCGTGCTCTTAAACTGAGCCATCCGGGCTCCCCTTTCCCCCACCTTCTTGCGTGCCTGAACCTGTCCGCGTTTTGCATTCTAACACTTGCAAGCTCCATCCTCCAGCAGTTCCCTGACGCCGGCTGCGCTTCCTTTCAGGCCAATACTTGGCAGCCATAAACTCGCACCGTGTCCAATATCCTATAAAAAGCATTAATCGGAATACCTTGCAACATTTCATCAAAGAAAAGTGAGACGCCCTATTCCATAATAATAATAGTAGTAATAATTTTATTATTTATACCCTTCCCATCTGACTGGGCTGCCCCAGTCACCTTGGATAAAAATATAATAAAACATGAAACATTTAAAAAAACTTCCCTTCAGATGACTTCTGAAGTTGTAGAGTTACTTATCTCCTTGGCTTGGGGGGTGTCTAATAAAAATAAAAATAAATTATTTATACCCTGCCCATCTGGCTAGGCTTCCCCAGCCACTCTGGGCAGCTTCCAAAAAAATATTAATACGTCAAACATTAAAAGCTTCCCTAAACAGGGCTGCCTTCGGATGTCTTCTAAAAGTCTGGTAGTTGTTCTTCTCTTTGACATCTGGTGGGAGGGCGTTCCACAGGGCAGGTGCCACTACTGAGAAGGCCCTCTGCCTGCTTCCCTGTAACCTCACTTCTTGCAGGGAGGGAACCGCCAGAAGGCCCTCGGCGCTGGACCTCAGTGTCCGGGCAGAATGATGGGGGTGGAGACGCTCCTTCAGGTCTACTGGGCCGAGGCCGTTTAGGGCTTTAAAGGTCAACACCAACACTTTGAATTGTGCTCAGAAACGTACAGGGAGCCAATGTAGGTCTTTCAATGTAACTTCATACATTATTATTGTTGTTGTTGTTGTTTAGTCATTTAGTCGTGTCTGACTCTTCGTGACCCCCTGGACCAGAGCACGCCAGGCACTCCTGTCTTCCACTGCTTCCCGCAGTTTGGTCAGACTCATGTTTGTGGCTTCCCCTCCCCATCCAGCTTGGTTTCCCTAGCCACTCGGAAACCCGAACCCTATGGAAATAGGGATGTCAAGGTTGCAGGTTCGATCCCCGCACGGGACAGCTGCGTGGTCCTGCATCTTTCCTCAGGGCCTGCAAGACAGAGCTGTTCCACCTGGCCTTTGGTTTGGACTCAGTGGGACCCTTATGTCTTCCCTCCCCTTACAGTTTTGATTTGTGGTCTACTTTTAAAATGAGGCTGCTTTTCAAATTGCATTTTAACCTGTATTTTAAATTGGTCCCTCCCCCCATTATGTTTCTATTGTAATTTTACCGGTGTTAGCCACCCTGAGCCCGGCTCTGGCTGGGGAGGGCGGGGTATAAATAAAATGTATCATCATCATCATCATCATCACCACAGGGGGTTGGACTAGATGACCATCGGGTCCCTTCCGACTCTACGATTCTATGATTCTATAAAGTCAAGTGTTACCGGAAAAATCCTAGGGCGCGCTCGCACTCGAGTGCTAAAATCCACGGGTTAGGGGGCGCAAATTACTTGCCTTGCCCCGGGTGCTGACAACCCACGCTACGCCACTGTTTAGGGGGGGAGGTTTCTGGGTCTGAACATGCAAATGAATAAATACCAATGCTCAGTAAAAGCAGAACATCACATGCCATCAAATGCCTGAGAGTAAAGTTTTAAGCTGGCAACAAAAGGATACTAATGTTTGAACCAGGTGAATAGGCTATCATATCCTATATTGTGTAATATACACATTCCTCTGACAGTGCTCCCAACACAGGCCTGCAGCAGGGATTCTCATTCATTGAGGGAATAGAGAAAGGCAATGGTTGGAGTCTTGGTTGTCCTTAGTAGTCAGTTAAATTTGCTGTGCCTGAATATAAAAGAGCTGTGATCATCTTAGCTCAGTTGGTAGAGCATGAGACTCTTAATTTCAGAGTTGTGGGTTCGAGTTTCATGTTGGGTGAATGCTTCCTGCATTGCAGGGGTTTGGACTAGATGACCCTCGTGGTCCATTCCAACTGTACAATTATACGATTCTCTGTGTTTAGCCATCAGTTGCAATCAGTGGCAGCTGGTGCTCATTCAGACTGGTAGGGTAGAGAGCCGAGAGCAACAAACAATGACCAGTGCAACCGTCTAATTCTAGCTTTGTCCCAATTCACCTCCTTACTGAGGTCTGCAAGGGCAAAACTGAGGTGCCGGGGGGGGGGGGGGAGCTGACAGCAACCCTTCCAACATTCCTCAGGTGAAAATGTTGTTGTTTAGTTGTGTCCGACTCTTCGTGAACCCATGGACCAGAGCACGCCAGGCACTTCTGTCTTCCACTGCCTCCCACAGTTTGGTCAGACTCATGCTGGTAGCTTCGAAAACACTATCCAACCATCTAGTCCCCTGTCATCCCCTTCTCCTTGTGCCCTCCATCTTTCCCAACATCAGGGTCTTTTCCAGGGAGTCTTCTCATGAGGTGGCCAAAGTTTTGGAGTCTCAGCTTCAGGATCTGTCCTTCCAGTGAGCACTCAGGGCGGATTTCCTTAAGAATGGACATGTTTGATCTTCTTGCAGTCCATGGGACTCTCAAGAGTCTCCTTCAGCACCATAATTCAAAAGCATCAATTCTTCGGCGATCCGCCTTCTTTATGATCCAGCTCTCACTTCCGTACATCACTACTGGGAAAACCATAGCTTTAACTATACGGACCTTTGTTGGCAAGGTGATGTCTCTGCTTTTAAAGATGTTGTCTAGGTTTGTCATTGCTTTTCTCCCAAGAAGCAGGCATCTTTTAATTTCGTGGCTGCTGTCACCAGGTGAAAATAGGGACATTCTATGCTACATCAGTGTCTCTGCTTGAGCATTCCTCCCGTACAAGTACAAAAGTTGTAAGAGGAAACACACAAAACCACAGTATTTGCATTGCAGTAGAGCTGATTCTACCCCTGATATTGTGGCTGGGCCTAGTCATCACTTATTGAGTATCCTGTCCAGGGGGTTTAATCCTTACTATATCCTGTGTATATTCCTGTACTCCCCTAGGAATCTTTGTATCCTTTCCATCACCACCCCTTTCCTGTTACAATGATGGGTAATTTGTTGGTGTGAGACGGATGAGATAGGCCAGAATATTCTGGAGTCGCTCTCTTTTTCTGACAAATAAATAATGTTCCTGCTTTCTTACCTGGCTGAACCCATTCCTGAGAAGCCCAAGGACATCCCTGGAGTGCAGTGAGATAGACAAGCGAAGCCAGCTGCCAGGGGAGGGGGGAAAAGGCAGAGGAAGATGTGTTTATGGGGGGGGGGAATGCATGGCTCAGAAAACAGAGGCTTAAAATGCATGGGGATACCTTTTTTAACAGCCTGGGGACCACATATACATCTGAGTGACCTCCCAGGGACCACATGTCAACGGAGAGTGGAGCAAGTCAAAAAGTGGCTGTGACGATGAATGTGACACTAACCACATTGGTGAAGTAAGCACACACCAAAGTCAAAGGTTTCTCCCTCCTCTTCAGGCAAGAAAGAGGCCCTGTCACAGTTCAAGAAGGCATTCTAGCCTGGGGAAATCACTTGAAAATTGCAGAGCAGGGCCATTTTGTAATAACAGCAGCAGCAGCAGCGGCAGCAGCGGCAGCAGCAACAACAACAACAACAACAATTTTATACCCTGCCCTGTTGGGAAACTGTGTACGTGCAGCTACTCACAGAGAGTCAATTAAGGTTTGGCAGACAGCCAGAAGGCAATCGGAAGGAGTAAGTCTGCCTGGTGATAACAGAGACATGAAGACTGCTCCCTGATTGGTCAAGCTCTCTCAAGGGAGTGATAATTAATGGCCTACTAACTGGAATGTGTTAGTTCAGAGTTTGGGAGGTTTAGAGCTCTGTGTCAGTGTAGGAGTTGTGAGTCGTATCAGAGAGAGCTAGCATAAGATCCGTGTTCTGTTCCTGTAAATAGTCCACTGTATATAATAAACACCTAACTACAAGTTCCTGGTTCCTGCTTCATCTATCCTATCTGCAGCCAAGTCACCAATTGCTTCTGTGGATTCTGTGTTTACTCTGCTAGGTCTGGCTAAGGTCTTGCAACTAGTCAGAAAGTTGCGAAACACCAATAGGTTTTGCCAATCTGGCCACTCTGGGCAGCTTCCAACAAAAGATTAAAAATACATTAAAACATCAGTCATTAAAAACTTCCCTAAACAGGGCTGCCTTCAGATGTCTTCTAAACGTCAGATAGTTGTTTATTTCTTTGACATCTGATGGGAGGGCGTTCCACAGGGCGGGTGCCACTACCGAGAAGGCCCTCTGCCTGTTTCCCTGTAACTTCACTTCTCGCAGTGAGGGAACCAGCAGAAGGCCCTCGGCGCTGGATTTCAGTGTCCGGGTAGAACAATGGGGGTGGAGACGCTCCTTCAGGTATACTGGGCTGAGGCCGCATATAGTCTGGGGAAAGTGTATGTGGCCTGTGGGTGTCACCAAAAGGAGATGGTAGTTGGGAAAGGTTGGGAAGAGAACAACTGAAATGATCAAGGAGTGGAGTGACTCCCTTATAAAGAAAAGTTGCAGTGTTGGGGGCTTTTGAGTTTAGAGAAAGGGACATGCAAGAGGTGACAAGATAGAGGTGTATGAAATGATGGATGTCATAGAGAAAGAGACTTCTCCCTCTATCACAACACTAGGAATCATGGACCTCCATGAATGTCAAGGCAGATAGAAGAAAGTACCGCATCAGCCATGTGAGGTGCTTGCCTCACTCTGCCTAATAGTAGGGCCGGCCCCAAGGACAGGACAGCAGAGAGAGGTGAGCAGGGTGCAATGGGGGAGATGGAGACAATGTGATCATCTCGGTCTCATTTCACAGGAGCCTAATCGCATGGAGGGAGAGCAAGTTAGGACTAATGTAAAAGACAACCTTGGTGACAGGTTTTGTTTTGTGGACCTATATGTGTTTGTTTTGGGGAGGTGACAGTCTCACTGAATTTGTAACATATGGATCAGGTCTGTATAGGTTCTACACATAGAAAGATCCCTGTATTTATTCTGCAAGGTGAAATAAATCACACCTAATTGAAAGAAGTGGCATTGCCTTCTGTATCCCCTGATGTCTCTGAAGCTGCAGGTGAAAACAGATTTTTTTGTTTAGCTTTATTTTTTGCCCTTTCACCCATGATATATCTAAAAAGGTGAAATATTGTTGGCTGGTGTTACAGAGGCTTAGCACTTTTCTAGTTTGCAGCTGTTGCTTTTCATCTTCTGGCTAGGGGGATACCAAAAATAAATGCCAGTGACATCTGTCAGCTGCTTCATCTTCATTCAAAACAAGTTTTCCAAATACTAGCATGGAGGCAAAAGCACAAGGGTCTGAAAAGCATTTCCAGCTAGCTGTGGGGTCAGAACCAGCAAGTGGAATCCTTGGGCAGCTGACAGGACCCCACCACAAATACCTAACCTGGACTTATTGAGGGGGGCGGGGAACCAAAATTAAATGAAACATCTGGCACAGCATTTCAAACTCTGTCAAACCTGTGGATCTATCTGCCGTTTGAATTACTCCAAATGTCTCAGGGGCTTCAGTGCAACAGGGGCACTGAGAAAACTGAAACAGTAGGTTGGATAGAAAGCTGTTTCATATGGACTGCACCAGCTGCCAATTACTTTTTCTGGGCCCAATTCAAAGTGCTGGTGTTGACTTATAGAGCCTCACACAGCTCAGGACCTCAATACCTTAAGGACCGCCTCTCCCCATATAAACCAACCCAGACCCTGTGTTTGTCATCTGAGGCCCTTCTCGATGTGTCCTTCCCTCTCCAAGATTCGGAGGGTGACAACATGAAAAGCGGCCTTTTCTGTGGTGGCTCCCCAGAGCAGCTCACATGATGCCATCATTACATGTCTTTTCAGGAGTTCAGCCTACACTCGAGTAGGACCCTGGCAGAGACACATGCCCGACTGGCATGTTCTGGGCAGCTTACAGCAAAGTTTAAAAATACATTAAAATGTCACACATTAAAAACTTCCCTGAACAGGGCTGCCTTCAGATGTCTTCTAAATGTCAGGTAGTTGTTTATCTCTTTGACATCTGAAGGGAGGGCATTCCACAGGGCGGGCACCACTACCGAGAAGGCCCTCTGCCTGGTTCCCTGTAACTTTGCTTCTCACAATGAGGGAACCGCCAGAAGGCCCTCAGCGCTGGACCTCAGCATCCAGGCAGAACGATGGGGGCAGAGACGCTCCTTCAGGTATACAGGACTGAGGCCGTTTAGGGCTTTAAAGGTCAACACCAACACTTTGAATTGTGCTCGGAAACGTACTGGGAGCCAATGTAGGTCTTTCATGAACAAGCCCAATGGCCCAATGGCCAGAAATACCCCAGCAACCGAGGGACTAGCAATTGGGTTGTTGTGGCTATCCAATCGCTCCCACCCACACAAGCAGTGAGGTCAGTCCTGATGATCTCACCACAACACGTGCTCTCTGGGAGGAGGACACAATCTGCTAGCCAGTTTGAACACAACTGAGCTAGATGAATCAATGGTCTACATTGGTACATGAGAAGGGCTGCAGCTCAGTGGAAAATCATCTGCTTTGCATGCAGAAAGCCCTGGGTAACCAGAAATCCTGGAGGTCCACTCCCAGGCAGTGGATACATTACTGAGTTTGATGGGCCCATGGTCTATTGCCACTTCCTCTGTTTCTGGCTGGGATGTTTTATTCCAAATGTCCAACAAAAGAGAGTAAATGATGTCTCTCTCCCAGACTTCTTGCAGCTGAAGCAAGAGGCCAACAGAAAATCCATCCCATAAATTATTTCTGATCAGTTAACAGGCTAGCTTGACCCAGAATGTATTGATCCATCCAGCCATCCATTCAGAAAGATTGGAACCGCTTTGATGCAAATGCCATAAAAAGACATATCTAGGGGTTTGTGGGTTTTCTAAATGTCTTCCCCCTCCTCCAAAATGTAACAAATTCCAATTGTTTTTTTTAAAAAAAGCATAAACAAAATGTGGGTTGCTTTGTAGTTTTTAAAAAACCAAAAGAAAAACATTTCCTATTTGCATGATATGCATTAAGTACCCAGTTCTCAGGATTTAATACAAGATGTTTTGTGTTGGTGAATCTATTTACCGAGTTAGGTTAACCTCACATCTTCTTTATTGGTTTGTCTATCTGTTTGTTTGGGATATTTATGAGGAGCAAAACCTCACTAAATTGTAAGGCAGTCTCCTCTCCCAGTATATCATACCCAGAAAGCTTACAGTGAAATTACCGGCGGCCAGTCAAACACAGTAAATTAGGGATTGCACAGTAAATCAAAAAAGCATCTTATGCGGGAAGAGGGGAGTGAAAAAGGAACAATCGAGTTAAGATAAATAGACTGAAGCAGCGTAGTTCAAAAGTGACAAATAAGCCCTCTTTTTGTTCAGCACAGCCCCTTAAGTACATGGGTCAGCAAAACTGGACTGAGTTAGAGGTGTTGGTAGGCAGTAGAGGCAAATGAGAGCGCAGAGAGAAGATTCCACAGTAGCTCCAAAAGTAGGAGGGTGGGTAGATCTGCCAGTTAAACATTTACAGTAAGTTTGTGTGGCGTTGTGTGGGGTTATCAAATAGATGCTAAATCATTATCTACTCTACACAAATACATGCACACATACACCCCCATCACCTGAATTGCTATCGTTGAGAAAGTTATGTGCCCTTCCTGAATTTGCTGGCAGCCAGTGGCGTAGCATGGGTTGCCAGAGGCTGGGGCCACATGAAGAAGGGGTGGGAGGGGGGAAATGGATGCAGTATGCATGTGCATTCAACTGCCTAACGGGGTCTGTGTCACCCAGGAGGGAGGTAAGAAAAGAAGTGTTGCTCCTTTGTCTGGACTGGAGAGGTCACTTCCTGGTTCTCATGAGAAGCCATTTTCAATGGAGTTGCTATGTACTGAGCTGAATCCTAGAACAATAGGATCCAGAATGCAGCAGTCTGATTGGTCTGAAGGAGCCACCCAATCCAGCGCCAGGTGGAAGTGAATCAGCGACCTGATTGGCCTGCAGGAGCAGCCAATCAGGCTTCTGGAGGAGGTGAATCTGCAACCTGATTGGCCTACAGGAGCAGCCCGGAATTAGCCAATCACACGGGGCCCATTGTGTAAATAATGTATACTACAAATGTACCATAAACAAGGCCCTCACGACCCAGGCATACCCAGTGCCAGTGGTCAGCCATGTCCTTGCCACCCCGGCTGGGTCATAAAATTTTGGCAAGCTGGACTTGGCCCAAGCCTATCAGCAGTTGCCGGTGGATGAGGCCACAGCAGAGACTCTGAGTATTTTTCAGGAGCCCAGGAATGGAAGTACACAGCTGTATTGAGGCAGCACCAGGTGTTGAAATTTTGCACCTAACAATTTTGCGACCAGGGCAACTGCCCCTGTGCGACCCTCCTCCCCACACAGACTACACCATTGATGGCAGCAGGGGGTTTGAAACAAACAAGCAACCTCATACAAGGGGCAGAGTGGAAGCAGCACTCTGTTCTGTCCACACATTTAGGCAACAATGAGATAGTGTACAGTAATCCAGAGAGTAGGCAGAGGCAGCTGGATGCAAGCATTAACCCAATTGTTCTTAAATTTATATGACCCTCATATGGCAGAATGGGCTCTGAACCATTTGAATGGCTTCTACTAGGCTTCGGCGAGAGAAGAAAAAAGCAAAAACACAACAGAATGACTTAGGCTGCAAGCCAGATTTCACCAACCAGGTAGCTTGCAAAAAACAAAACCCCTTCCTTTGTGCATCCTTGGATGCAACCCATTTCATTTGCGCTTTTCAGAATGTTACAAAAAAATGTAAAATACAATATCAAAACATGACACGCAACTTTATTCAAGGTGTTAAATAAAAAGGGAGCTTTAAATTGAACAAAGTCCATTCAGACCGAGGGAAGGAATGACTGCCATCACTCAGAATGGGTGTCAAGGATGAAGCTGCCAACATTTCCCTCAACCCCTTGTTTTCAGCCTCTCTTCAGTGTGGTTTATTTCACGGGGATGGGTGGGATGCGCATGAAACATAACATCACTGTTTCTGGCTCAGCTCTAATTATATATAAAAAAATGATTTTTTGACAAATGTATTATCTGATACAGAACATCATGTCAGGTTCTATTAGTCAATTCAAGTTCCCTGATGTAAATAATACATTTCTGAGTTATGCATTATTTAATCCTGAATAGAGCCAGCACATGTGAATACATAGGTAAAAATTATCAGTTCACAGCAGTGCCAGAGGCTTGCTTTCCCAAGCATTGAAGAAAGGAGCGTTGAGGTCGCAGTGGGTGTTTGTGTGCGTTTCTGCTACTTTACCTGTGCTGAGTGCATTTAAACACTATGAATTCAAAAGTTCAAAGACAGTTGTTTGCTTTCTCCTTCCTCCCCCTTTTAGGAGTTGAAAAAGTCTTTTAAAAGTGGGTTAATTTTCTGCATTCTACAGAATCGACTGTTCTGCTTTAGGCTATATTTATTCATTTATTATTAAGGTGTTAGCCTGGGCGAAGGTAAAAGGTAAAGGACTCCTGGACGGTTAAGTCCAGTCAAATTTGACTATGGAGTATGGCTCTTATGCCCGCTTTCAGGCCAAGGGAGCCGGTGTCTGCAAACAGCTTTCTGGGTCATGTGGCCAGCATGACTAAACCATGACGGAAACCAGAGCGCACAGAAACGTTGTTTACCTTCCCGCTGCAGTGGTACCTATTTATCTAATTGGACTGGTGTGCTTTCTAACTGCTAGGTTGGCAGGAGCTGGGACAGAGCAATGAGAGCTCACCCTGTCGCGGGGATTTGAACTGCCGACCTTACCATCAGCAAGCCCATGAGGCACATTGGTGATTACTGGAGAGAGGGTGCCACCACCGAAAAGGCCCATTCTGCCGTCGTCACCCATGTCACCTCAGAAGGTCATGGTTGGCCACTTGGACAGAAGGTTTCAGAAGATGATGTCAGAATGATGGCAAGCTCATCCTTGGAGTAGAAGGATGACTTGGAGTAGAAATACCCAGACTCCAAAGCTGTAAAGTAACTGAAATGTTAAAACCAAAGAAGAGATAGAGGAGTATTCTGCTAAATATTATGAATCTCTGGATTTCAAAAGCCCCTTGAGAGTAACTGGAGGAAGAAATGGTTCTGCTCTTTTCTGGTCAGTTTGAGAAAATAATAATATTCACCCTGCATGTATATAGTCAACACGGAGCAAGGCATCTTTTGTAGTAAATACTTCATGTCTTTTCCCATAATAGCACTAGAAACACAATACATTTAATCTCAGCAATTTTTTTGGTGGCAAAGTTCATGCTGGGCTGTTAGCTGGGCTGCCTTAATCTATTTGTTAACACATGCACAACAAGCTGTAAATAATGGATAAAAGGATGATGAGCCCCATATTCCAATAGCACAGAGATTCAACCTGTCAAAGGATGCTTTAAGTAGGATTACTAATGGTAATAATGAGATGCCTCTCCATCTGAAGAGCTGTTTCAAATAATATACAAATGGGAGGGTGTGAACCCAACATAATGTGGGCTGGCCTTATTCCTTGATAGCTGGTAAAAGTATGTGTGCCACAGAGCTACTGGATTGCAAATAATAATAATAATAATAATAATAATAATAATAATAATAATAATAATAATAATACCCCACCCATCTGGCTGGGTTTCCACAGCCACTCTAGTCAGCTCCCAGCAGAAGAGTAAAAACATGATAAAGCGCCAAACATTAAAAACTTCCCTCAACAGGGCTGTCTTCAATTGCCTTCTAAAAGTCAGATACAGTGGTGCCTCGCAAGACGAAATTAATTCGTTCCGCAAGTTTTTTCTTATTGCGAGTTTTTTGTCTTGCGAAACACGGTTTCCCATAGGAATGCATTGAAAATCAATCAATGTGTTCCTATGGAGACCGTCCGGGGACAGAGGGGAAGCGCCGCTCTGTCCCCTCTTTTGAAGCAAGGGGCGGAGAGGAGAAGATCGCTTCTCCCCCTTTGCCGCCCCTTGGTTCAAAAGGGGTCCGGGGAGAGAGGGGAAGGCGCTGTGCCTTCCCCTCTGTCCCTGGAGCTTGCGGGGCTGGCAACGGGGAGAAGCGATCTTCTCCCCGCCGCCCCTTGCTTCAAAAGAGGTCCGGGGACAGCGGGGAAGATGCGCTGCGCTTCCCGCTATCCCCGGAGCTTGCGGGGCAAGCTTCGTTTTGCGAAGCAAGCCCATAGGGAAATTCGTCTTGCGAAGCAACTCAAAAACGAAAAAACCTTGCGTTTTGCGAGTTTTTCTTCTCGCGAGGCGTTCGTCTTGCAGGGCACCACTGTAGTTGCTTGTTTCCTTGATATCTGAAGGAAGGGTTTCCACAGGGAGGGTGCCACTACTAAGAAGGCCAAGGCACACAAATGGCCTTAACTACACATGACACCTAATGCATGTAACTGCATCTCTGGATTTTCTTTGGAGGAGAAGCACTCCACTACAACAGTTTGTTACACACCCCACTTGTTCTTAGGCCGAGGTTTAAAAAAGTCCTGAAGTGATGTTTTATGAACAGGTAATATAGGGGATGTAAGATGAACAGTAAATGTGCATAACTGACCACTGTGCACATTCACCAGGCCCCATGGAGAATGTGCATATAATCCATCCATGAAGAAGGGAGTGTGCATTTTTCGTGGTCAATATCCACAATCCCCATCAGGTCTTGCGGAATGCGCATATATCAACAGAATTCTGTATGTTCTTCAGTCATTATGCATAATCCCCACAAGGCTTTGGGGGATGTACATATCCTGAGTACATTTTGTATGTTCTATGGCCATTATGCATACCATAGATTCCGGCGTATAAGGCGACTTTTTAACCCTGGGAAAGAGGTTAAAAAGTCGAGGGTCACCTTATACGCCAGGTATAAGGTGGGCGGGCTCCGTGCCAGGAGAAGGCCACCCGGCGTGGAGCCCCTCACCCGCCGCTGCTGCTTTGGACAGCTTTCTCCCGGCGTGGAACTGCCCAGAGTATTAGGCGACTGGGCGTATTAGACGACCCCCCAAATTGTAGCTGCCAATTTGGGGGGCCATCTAATATGCCCAGTTGCCTAATGCGCTGGAATCTATGGTAATTTGTTGGGATTTTCGACTACGTGCCATTCTGTGCAGCTTCACACAAAGTCAATTAAGCTTTGGCCGAAAGCCAAGGATGACTGGCTCTACCATTGGTCGCGGTCTCACACAGGTATGATGACTTATGACCTTACTGACTGGATAGCGGTGACCAGAGAGAGAGAGAGAGAGAGAGAGAGAGAGAGAGAGAGAGAGAGTGCTAGTTAGGAGCATGTCTGTTCTTGTATATAGTAACTTGTAGAGCCTGCTGTAAATAACAAACACCTCTAAGTAACCAAGTTACTAGTAGCAGCCTCTTGTTCCTGCTTCGTCCATCCTGCCTGCAACTGATTGCTTTCTGGAACTCTGCATATGTTCTGCTAAGGTCTGGCTAAGGTCCTGCAACAGATCAAAGTTGTGAAACACCAATATAATTCGTAACAGGCTATTGGGAAACATGTCTATTTCGAGAGAACGTTGTACAGTCTCTGGTCATTATGCATAATTACCAAGAGGCCTTGGGGAATGTGCATATATTGATTGCGTTTTGCACATTCTCCAGCGAATATGCACATTTCCCAGTCAGTATGCACAGTCTCCAAGATACATGCTCTAGTACAGAAGTGTGCAATCTCCCTCAGCCTAATCTTATAAGGCCCATGACCTGGAGCAGCAGGAAGGGGTGGGGTGCCAGAAAAGCTGCTTTTCACCAGCCCAGCCTCCTTTTCCCCACTCTCAGCTGCTCCCCCAATCAAGGGGATCATGGGGACAAGAAAGATTAAAAATTTCCCTCCCACCATCCTGATAGAAATTGCCCCCCGTGCTGCCATTAAAGCTAGGAAAGGGACGAGTAAGTAGCAGCATGGGGACAGTGATTATCAGACTCACAGAAGAGGTAAGAGTTAATCAGTTGGTGAAGGGTTACCCAGGAGGGAAAAGTAAAGTACAAGAGTGTGGAATGCCTCTAGTTCCACCTCTTCTGTGGAAAGTGTTAAGTTATGGGTGAACATATCAGAGGACACAGCGATTCTTCAAACAGCTCTTGTTTATTCACAGGTCAGAACAGAACTGAACTGAAGGGTTCAGCCAGCCTGCTTATATAGCGCTCCAGTACAACGTAACTGTAACAATTTTCTAAAAATATCCAATCACTGAACGTCACTTTCGATCTCTTATTTGCATAACTATCTACAGTATCCCCCTGCTGGCCCAGGGTGAGAACTTCAGTACATAACAGAAAGAGCTTCCCCACCTCTACTCTAGGAATTTGTGGGTGAGTCTCTGGAAACATCTTACAGAGCTCTCCACCTGGCAGTTTCTCTTCAGTGATTCATCTCCATCACAGGAATCAGAAAATAACACTACTGTGAGCCTGCTTTCCTTCTCCGCCACAATATGCTAAGTTATTTACCAAATAAAGCTGGAGTAAGAACCGTTTCATAATTCTCCAAAATCGGCATCTCCAAGCGATTCAATCAATTCACTTTCATGCCCCTTTCGCAAAAGAGCATTTTTTAAAAAAAGAAAGAAAAGGAAAGAACATCACACAATGTAAACAATTCTCCGCCACAGTAAGGCTTTATTAATTCTTACCCCCATTGTCATGGGTGCTTTAGAGAGAGTTTTGCTGAAATTAAGGGTTGGGGGAGGGAAATCTCCTGCTGCTTTTATTTACAATTAATTCAAATTCAAAGCACGCACTTTATTGTCCTGGGTTGCAGGGCATCAAATGAGCTTTCTCCCTCTAAGACCTGAGTTATTCTGAGAGTTCAGCAAATCTCTGCTTCTAATCAGATTTAACAGGTGCTGCTTTCGGATTCAGTCGGAGTTATCAGAAGGCAGCCATTTAGCATTTATTTATTTATTTATTTCCCATTCTTTCCCCCGTTCCCCCCGTTCCCCCCGGATAGCGCATGTCATAGCTGATCTTGAATTAATGGCAGCGGCATTTGGAATATTGATGTGGGATGTGTGTGCAAAGAAACAAATAGATTCCTTAAAATAGGAAAAAACAACAGAAGAGGGGGGAAAGGATTGAGGGTTATTTTAAGGTGCTGTTAGGGCCAGTGGTGGAGTTTCATGCTTCGGCACTGGGGGGCGGAGAACAGGCGGGGGTCGGGCTGGTGTGTGTTCTGGAGGCGTGCCGCGCCGCCTGTGCGGGCGTGGTACCCAGCGTGGGCAGGGGGGCAGCCGCGATGGCACCCCACTGGGATCGTGCTGCCGGGGGCGGTACGCTCCCCCCGCACTCGTCTTCCTCCGCCAGTGGTTAAAGGTAAAGGTAAAGGGACCCCTGACCATTAGGTCCAGTCGCAGACGACTCTGGGGTTGTGGTGCTCATCTCGCTTTACTGGCCAAGGGAGCCGGCGTACAGCTTCCGGGTCATGTGGCCAGCATGACTAAGCCGCTTCTAGTGAACCAGAGCAGCGCATGGAAATGCCATTTACCTTCCTGCCGGAGCGGTACCTATTTATCTACTTGCACTTTGATGTGCTTTCGAACTGCTAGGTTGGCAGGAGCAGGGACAGAGCAACAGGAGCTCACCCCGTCGCGGGGATTCGAACCGCCGCCTTCTGATCGGCAAGCCCTAGGCTCTGTGGTTTAACCCACAGCGCCACCCATGTCCCTCCACCAGTGGTTAGGACTACCAAAAAACCTCCTCTGAGCACCTTAAATTGCTATGTGTGAGGTTGTTAGGGGTGCCTTTTAGGCCTGGCATGCACACTCGGGCGAATGCCAAGTCGGTGGTGCCACTGTGAGCTTGTGTGGTCATATACCCAAGTTTCTCAGAGGAAGAAAGAAATTGTATTCCTTCTAAACATTTGGTCTGCCTGTAAACATGGCGAGGAGCAGGGAGGAACATGGTCCCTCCTATCTTAGGAAGCTTTCCTGCCTGGACTGCATTTTGATTTGCCTCCTTTAATTTGGTTTGCAGATTGGTGGAGTATTGGGTCAGGTTCAAGGTGCTGGTCTTGACCTTTAAAGCCCTTTGTGGCTTAGGGCCCTCGTATCTACGGAACCCCCTCTCTTGGTATGCCCCACAGAGGACCTTAAGGTCCGTGAATAACCATAGTTTAGAGGTCCCGGGTCCTAAGGAAGTCAGACTATCCTCCACCAGGGCCAGGGCCTTCTCAGTGATGGCTCCGACCTGGTGGAATCCTCTGACCCATGAGACTAGAATCATAGAATCATAGAGTTGGAAGAGACCACAAGGGCCACCGAGTCCAAGCCCCTGCCAAGCAGGAAACACCATCAGAGGACTCCTGACATATGGTTGTCAAGCCTCTGCTTAAAGACCTCCAAAGAAGGAGACTCCACCACACTCCTTGGCAGCAAATTCCACTGTCGAACAGCTCTTACTGTCAGGAAGTTCTTCCTAATGTTTAGGTGGAATCGTCTTTCTTGTAGTTTGGATCCATTGCTCCATGTCCGCTTCTCTGGAGCACAAGAAAACAACCTTTCGCCCTCCTCTATGTGACATCCTTTTATATCTAGGGTCTTTCAGGATTTAACCTCCTTCCGTCATGCCTGTAAGACGGAGCTATTCCTTTAATTTGAATTCAGCCTGATCTTTTATTTCCCTTCTCTTCCCTCCCCCTCCCCTTTTATGAAGATCACCCGCTCTGAGACCCCACAGCTAATTCTCCCCTGGCCTCCTCGCTGGACCAAGTAGGACCAATTCAGCCAGCTAGCCCTGGGGATGATCTAATTGATTTTTGAATTTTATTGTTATTCGTGTTTTTATACTGTATTTTATGCTGCTTTTATAATTAAGTGTTTTAAAGTGTTTTAAATTTGTTGTCAGCCACCCTGAGCCCGGTTTTTGAACCGGGAAGGGCGGGGTATAAATAACATATTATTATTATTATTATTATTATTATTATTATTATTATTATTTGTTCTAAGCTTTTAGATTTCACTCTGTGCCCTCAGGCTTCTTTGGGGTGTGTTGGCAAGTTTTTCTAAATGGTGTGTATTGGGTTGTGCTTTGACATTTTATTACAGTGATCACCCCAAATGAGGCTGCCCCACTAGGAAACAATATCTTTTGTTCCATATTTATAGCTCTGTGGTTAATTTCTGGTTGTTTTCCTGAGATGACTAAACCACTGTGCAGATGAAAGTGGAGGCATCTGTTCCCAGCCGCCACACACTCAGCTGAAAGGAAGGAAGGAAAAAATGCTAGCAGCGCTACTCAGTGCTTGATACTTCATGACTGCGTCACCCACCAGTAACCCCCAAGCACAGTGGGTTAAGCAGTTGTACTTCTGCAAGGGTATTTCTCCAGTTCTTGCATCTCAGGAAGCATGGATACCTTAGCAATCTCAGGTGCCTGAGTGGGATACCTCTATGAGCTAGTGCACCATTTTCAATTGAATTAGATTTTCTGCTGTTATGCAAAAGGAAGAAATGTGTTGGAAAAGATCCCAAGTCAGACCAATTATATGTGTGTAAAAACCAGTGTATTTGCCAGCTTCATTTTTTCGTGACTTTATATGAATGCCTTCTAGGTAGGAGAGGAAAAGAAACTTTAGTGAAGACTTCAATTAGCCTTGTAGTTTGGGTGGCTGGATGGCCAGCCATTGTATCTGCACAGCAGATGGTCCTTTGTGATATATTCCGCATCACTCAGCGCATCTTAAAGTATAGTGTGGCCTCTCTAATCTGAATGCAATTAAATGTCAGGTTGTGTAGGTAAGAACTCACACATGATATCGCCATGTCAGTTTTTCATTCCTAGGAATTCATAGCAGAAGGAATGTGAGAGAGGTTGTGGGCTCGTCAGATATATTATTCTTTCTTTTTAAAAAGATGTAAGCAAGAATTAAAGGAGCACAGGGAAAAAAGAGTATTTGTGAAGGATTTTTTTCTTTCTGATTTTTTTTCCAAATTATGTAACCGTGCAATCTGTATGTACATATACAGTAATCAAACAATCCAACCCACATATAAAGGTGAAAATGGCAGGAATGGAGGCTTGGGTAGGTAGGATGGGATTGTGGACACAATCTTTTCCCTCCATGCACTGGTTTGGTGAGGAAGTGGTTATTTCAACCAGGAGATAGACAGAGGATAGAGGTTAGAAGACAGATTGATTTTTCGATCAACCTTCCTTATATACACAAAACCTAAGGTTGCTGTCAACCTGCAGTTTGCATAGTCACCAATAGGGGGTGTCAGGGGTCCAGGTGAGCTATAGTTTGGCAAACCACTATGTGAAGTGCCTCCTACCTCCTTTAAACATGACTGCAGCATTGGGGTGAGGAGGCATGTCAGAAAATCACTCATTTAACAGAAGGTGGGACTTGGGTTGAGTTGTATGGGGAAGGGCCACACCCCTCACCAGCCTTGTTTGGCAGTGAATCTCCAGGTTTTCAGAAGGGGGTCATTCTCAGAGATGCTGGGGACTGAATCTGGGACCTTCTGCGTGTGATGCAAAGGCTCTACCAGTGAGCTAAATCCCTTCCACAAACGGATAGCCTCCCTTCTGTTTGTTTTGAGTGAGGACAGAGAGCTCTATTAAGCCTCCAGCCTGCGAGAAGATGGATTGCCCACATTATATGTAATTAAATTGATGACATCCCACTTAATCCCATAAATATCATTTTGGGTTTACTTGATAGGCTCATTAAAAATAGCAAAAAAACCCCACAAAAAACCCCAACCTGGTCAGAACAAGAGGCAAACGTTTTAATTGCCAATAAACGGTGTAAAGCCTTAGTTTCTAGCACTGAATGGTGGTATAAATCTTAGGGAAAATATTTTCCTTTTCCTTCTACTTTTAAGTTGCTTTTGTTATTCAAGTGATGGACCATTTGCTCTGCCAATGTGTACAGAACATGCACAATGGTTTGGAGGGAGACTATTTTGGAAGAAAAGATATCATTTACATAAAATAGTTCTTCTGCGCTAGAATTAAGTTATTGAACCTCTACACAATGCCGCATCTTGTGTTCTATTTGTGTATTTGTTAGAACATAAAATAGAAAGATTTAAAGTTTTTTTAAATATATATATATGCAAATGTATGCAAAATTTGTCCCAAGCAAAACATTTGGAGTTCTAGCGATGCAGAATAAGATTTGCTCTGATAAAAAGTGGAGCTATAATCACAGTCTGGAGGAAAATATTTAAATGCCAGAAATTCTCTCCCTCTCCTAGAAATTGCTTTGTCCTTCCAAGATTCTTTCTGTAATTGTCGTTTTCCAGTTAAAACTTAACTCCATGACAAAAGGACTTGCATATAGTTGCTGTGGGACCAAATAAACTACTTCAAGGCAAAAGATCTGGGAACACATTTTATTTTACTTCCCTTCGCTCTCTGTTTCTTGAGAGTCTTTTGTTATTAAATTAAAGTGATGGATAGTTTGGTCTACCAGTATGTAAACAGGTTAGGCTATTAAGGAGGAAAACCTGGCTTAGAGAGGCCATCCTGCAATTGCTCTGAAATAAAATAAAAATGGAAGGAATGAAAAAAGGAGACTTGTTTTTCTCCTTCTCTTCATCCTCAGTGGTGTTTCTGAACTTGTAACGGGCGGGGCTCACACTCCTCACAGCAAAATGCAGAAACAAAACCACAGCAGAAGGCTGGCAAGCGAGTCAATGAGCCCATATGATTTGTGTATTCTGACATGACTAAAGAGAAACGTAGACTCTGAACGTAATACAACGGGGAAAATACTACGTGGGGAGAAATCCCTGCAAAAGACTCAAAGCTGACTTATATGTAATCAGCAAACATGTTGGAATAGGGAGAGGCAACAGGCAATGAACCATGGCAACTATTGGCTAATGTTCAACCACTGCTGTGGAAATGATTCATTTTTTAAAACAAAAACTGGCTCCCTATCTACCTGTGGTTGGTAGGCTTCTGTTGGGGACTGTGAGAACAGGACGCTGCACTAGATGGGCATGATCCAACAGGCTCTTCTGTGGGATGCAACATCACTGAAGCAGTCAAATACAACATTTCCTGTTTTCCCAGAGTGGACACTCCAGCCAGGAGGACTTCCTGTCACACTTGGTCTGGAGCATCCTCCCCCTGCATGGGACCAGGTAGATGGGTGTGACCCTGGCAGACCCTATAAAAGGGCCAGACACACAGCCATCTTCCTCTTGACTCTCTCGATCCCATCTCTTCTTGATGCCTTTTGCTGTCTGCTGGTTCTCAGCCAGCAGTACATGGGCTCACCTTCTCACGTAGGATGAACCCACACTTTTCTCTGTAAGTGTAACTTAAGAACCATAATATGAACTGAATGTAGGCAAACCTTAGCATTACTTTTAAAAGAAGATTGTTGTATCATTATTATTTTTAAGAGGGAACTAAAAGGGACGCGGGTGGTGCTGTGGTAAACCACAGAGCCTAGGACTTGCCGATCAGAAGGTCGGCGGTTCAAATCCCCGCGATGGGGTGAGCTCCCGTTGCTCGGTCCCGACTCCTGCCAACCTAGCAGTTCGAAAGCACGTCAAAGTGCAAGTAGATAAATAGGTACCACTCCGGCGGTAAGGTAAACGGTGTATCCGTGTGCTGCTCTGGCTCACCAGAAGCGGCTTAGTCATGCTGGCCACATGACCCGGAAGCTGTACGCCGGCTCCATTGGCCAATAACGCGAGATGAGCGCTGCAACCCCAGAGTCGGCCACAACTGGACCTAATGGTCAGGGGTCCCTTTACCTTTGCCTAAAATGGATTTACCAGAACAGTCCAATCTGGACAAGCCAGACTGGATTGCTTAACTCAAATGGTTCTAACGAATCCATCAGCTAGCTTCCAGCAATGTGCAAGGAAATGTGCTCACTAGCAACAAGTGAAGAAGGATAATATTTAATCAATATATCCTCTCCTGCTGTCCACAACATTCCCACATCTTCTTACATCCTTCTGTTCTTATTAACATAGCAATGTACTGTGTACTGTGGCACATACTGTGGATGTAGTTCAGTGCCCTGCCTGAACAAGCACTGATTCCCCCTTTCATCCTCCCATGCTCTGCTCTGGGGGCTCTCCCAACCCCAACAACTCAATTTCGGGAGCACACAGCGTAAGAAACCTTGTTCCACAAGCAGAAGTCCTCAAACAGGGCTTCCACGGATGGGGCTAGTTAGGTGAATCTTGTGCTCTCACTTTACTGGGAGTAAATCTTGTTGAACTCAATAGGATTTATTTCTGAGTTTATGGTTGCAATGTAATGGATTTATTGTGGCAGAAGTTTTGTGGGCTGGATCCCACTTGTTCACTTGAATATCTTAGCCTCAGTGGGTGTGTGTGTGTGTGTGTGTGTGTGTTAGGAGTAATGTGAGCTGAGCCACTAATGTGCCCAACAACTGCCAGTTGTGCACAATCACAAGGCCTCATGGAGAATGTGCGTGTGAAGAAGGAATTGTGCATTTCCCAGTCAATATACACAATGTCCTACAGATCTTGGGGAATATGCAGACATGCAGGTTCTGTTCTCTGAACACAATGTGTTCTCAGGAAAGCATTTGTTCCCATAACGTGTCAATGATTTCCACAGATTGTTATGGGGAAAACTCTAATGTGCTCCCAACCATGGAAATTTGACCCCCCCGCCCAAAAAACAATCCAGAAAAACCTTCTGAACCCTTGCAAAAGACAAACAAGGAAGGAAGAAAAGCTTTCTTCTTTGCCTGAATTCTTCCCTTTCCTGCCTCCTTCCTCCCTCCCACCAAGGTTTCTGGAGAAACAGCTGCAGCAGACCAGCAAAACACACACACACACAGAGAGAGAGAGAGAGAGAGAGAGAGAGAGAGAGAGAGAGAGAGACATGGCTTGTTTAGGCTGGTTATTTATTTACCGTAGTAGGGAAGTTTTTAGTGTCTGATGCTGTACTGTTTTTAATATTCAGTTGGAAGCTGCTCAGAGTGGCTGGGGAAGCCCAGCCAAATAGGCGGGGTATAAATAATAAATTATTGCTACTTCCGGGTTGGCGCGAACAGCTAATGGCGGATTCCCTCCGAGCTCCGGAGGGAATCGGCTCCGCTGGGGACGGGTCTTGCCGCGACGGCGACGCGGGGACCCTCAAAAACCTCAGGCGCGGATGCCTGAGGACCTGGTGACTCGGTGGGCACCTTAAGCGCCCTCTCCGACCCACGAAGAGCCTTTTTAAAGGCTACGGAGAGGATACGGAGAGCGGCGTGGTGCTGGGAGTAGACCGCTATCCCAGCGGAGCGAAGCCATGTGCCATGGCTGAAGAGCGCTGACTTGTTTCCTTAAAATCGGACCTGAAAAGAAGCAACCCGTGAGTAGATGGAATTTGGACTTTAAAATAAATCACCTTTGAATTTGATACGACCGGGGGATGTGTCAAAAGGAAGTCCGCACCCCCCCTCCTGCAGAAGATTTAAAGCAATAGCAGAGAACTAAGCTAGAGTGCCTACCCTGTTGGGGTGAGTTAAAAAGACATTAACTTTCACGATTTGATAAAAGAAGCTTTGAGCTGGAGTGTAAGAGTGGGACTTTAGAAGACTTTCTTTTTTGCTGTGTGCAACCCCCCCTCCCGGGCCCGGGAGCGTCCTGCCTCTGAGCCTGCTGAAGAGGAAAGGAGTTTGACAGCTGTCAAAACTGTCAAACGGGCAACTTAATCTAAAAAATCTTTTTACTTAAGATCCCTCTGGACTAAAGGCGATACAATTGAATTAAAGTTGTTGGAAACAAAGAAACTAACGAGGCAGAGGGCTGTTGGAAAAAGATCACTAAGTATCAGATTCCCTCTAGGGGGATTTCTGAGACATTACAATGGCTGTGGATGGAAAGTTACTAGAGGAGCTAGAAAGAACGTTTTATCTTGTTGGAATTTTACAAGAGCAGAGTCTGACTATGAACAAACAGCTTATGACCTTGACTTCTGGAATAAACAGCTCTGCTGAATGTACTGAGGACTTGAATGAGAAAGAATCCACAGCTGAATTGGAAGAGATATCTCAAGAATTGAAGTCTAAACAAGGAGAGGAGAAAGTACAGATGGAAAGTACCAACCAGGAAGCTACACTAGTGGAGTATAAACAAGAAGACCTTTGGATCACATGGATTACAAATCTGCGAAAGATGCGAAAGATGAAGGAGGAGACCCCTAGAGCACTTGGATTACAGGAACTTAAAATAAAGAAGAAATACGACTGGGGCCTCCATTTCGAAGATGAAGGGCTTGTGGATCTTTTGCAGCAATGGTTTTCAAGTTCTCTTGTGGAAAGAAGATTTGGTTTGAATGAGACAGAACTTCTTCGAGATTTACTGACCAACATAAAGGACTACCAACAAGACCGGCGGAGAGGGACGGAAAGAGATTTGAAGGCCTCGGACGTGAGGAACCCAGGCTAAGAACTGTTATTATGGACATGTATTTGGGAAGGGACGGAAACCGGGGATGGGAGGGGGGGGAACAGAATTTTAACAACACTCATGACTTTTCGGCTTAATCAATATGTATTTTATTTAATATAAACTGGGGAATCGATGGAAGGGAACCTGAGTCCAACTTAGGAAAGAATCTAAATTTTCTATAAAAAATATTATATTAAGATGGTGAAGAGGAGAAAGAATAACTTGCTGACATAATTATGGAAATTGGGATGCTTGAAGGGGGGTGGGGGGAAGTCAAGGAACAAGGTTATGAAAGTAAGATTTCTGAAATTTTGCATGTTTTTGTCTTTGTCTATTTGTGTGTGCTATGTCTTTATAAAATTTGGAAAACCAATAAAAATTTTATTTTAAAAAAATAAAAAATAAAAAATATAAATAAATTATTATTATTATTATTATTATTATTATTATTATTATTATTATTATTATTAAATGCAGGTCCAGTTGTTGGAATATCTGAATCTGCAGCGTATATAGCAAAGTTTTAGTACTAATTCCTCAGCTTTTGATAAGTGGATTTTCACATAACAAGTTTTTGGGTTGGGGGACCTGCATGTATATCAACTGAAGTCGTATGTTCTCTGCACATTACGCATAATCACCAGCAGGTCTTGGCGAATGTGTGTATCTTGACTGCACTTTCCTGCTCAGGAGGAGCCAATCGCTGGTCTGAGTAAGTGGAGCCAGGGCATATCTAGAAAGTTCTTCCTTAAGATCCTGCTATTGCATAGATCATCCCATAGGACAATAGATGGCAGCTCCCGAAAAGTAATTTTTCAGTCAAAATAGGACTTTGAGCTTATTGTTATTCCAGGAGATTTGGGTGCATTTGTTTTGATTCATAGAAGGTGAATTCAAACATGACATTCTGGCAATGCCAAAGAGTTGTTTATGAACTAAAAGCAGGGGGAAAGGGACAAAGCCTTCAATATAATGGGGGCGCCTTATTCTCAAGACTTACCGATTCACAGATGGAATTTACATATCACCCAATATCAAGAAACAATGTATTTTGCTATAGGCAGTTCACATATTTGACTGAGGTACACCAAGCATTGATCTATGGGATTTCTCAGCTCTTTAGCACAACAAAATATAATTGCTTCTTGCAGATTTTGTGCCCTCTTTCCCCTTAACAGCTTTGTGCTGTAGGTGTTAAACAGCATGGGAGACAAAAGCTGAACGTCATCAGACTCCATAGGAACAGCGCTCTCCTAGCATCACCATCTTGCAGTTGCCAAAAAGGTAGGAGTGGGACTAACTCCCCGCCTATCCAGAAAGATGCAACAGCATCAAAAGTCACTGAAGAGAACCAGAGAACTGACAGCCCCACATTTCTCCTGTCTAGGGATGGATGAATGTGTCAGTTCTGGCTCTTCTCAGGTTTGTGGCCGCTAAGTTCCATTCTCCCCATTTCTACACCAGTCTGCAAATTTTTCTTCAGAAAGTCTGCACAAAAATTCATATCCATTTATGGGTTCCTTTCTATTGATACACGTGACTTTTCAAAATTTCCCTGGAGGCATTCCCCCCTAATATGATGTATATTTACTGTATTTTTTGCTCTATAAGACTCACCAGACCACAAGACGCACCTAGTTTTTGGAGGAGGAAAACAAGAAAAAAAATATTCTGAATCTCAGAAGCCAGAACAGCAAGAGGGATCGCTGCGCAGTGAAAGCAGCGATCCCTCTTGCTGTTCTGGCTTCTGGGATAGCTGCGCAGCCTGCATTCGCTCCATAAGACGCACACACATTTCCCCTTACTTTTTAGGAGGGAAAAAGTGAGTCTTATAGAGCAAAAAATACGGTATGTTATTTTCACCAATACAGTCATACCTTGGAAGTCAAACGGAATCCATTCCAGAAGTCAATTCGACCAAAATGTTCGGAAACCATAGCATGGTGTGAGGTGGGAGTGTGATTGCTCACAAAGATAACAGCCAGGACTCTAGCCTGTCTTTTCAGGTTTTATTGAGTGCAAACTTATGTACAGTGCAGAAACTTCAAAACCGTGTCTGCCTTAATCGCTAGCAGATTCCAGAAGTGCCTCCTTCCTATTTTCCCTCCAGCATAGAAACCCTGGAAAAATCCCTCTCTGCCTTTTTTCCTTACATGGAAAGCTATGCTACGGAAGCAGCACATCCCCTTCCCTGGTCTCAGTGTTTTGGCTCCCCTTTCTCTCGTCTTCCGTGTCTCCTGAAAGCTCCCCCTCCCCAGACTCTGACAAAGCGCAGCTGCTCAACAGAGGAGGAGGCTCTCTGTACGTTCCTGTCTCTTCCCCCTCCCCTGCAAGCAGATCCCTGACAAGTGGCTTCTGATTGGCTGCAGGAAGCTCTGGCAGCCAATCGAAAGCTGTGGAAGCCCCGTTGGATGTTTGGCTTCCAAAAATAGTTCGCAAACTGGAACAGTCACTTCTGGGTTTGCAGATCCGGGAGCCAAAACATTCAAGAACTAAGCTGTTTGAAAACCAAGGTTCAACTGTATAAGCATTGTTGGTTGGAGAACTGTATCATAAAAATCAGAGAAGTGTGGCTTTCAAAGGAGTGAGTGCTGAACCACTTATTGGTTCAGGAAGTGCAAATTAGGCAGTTTCGCAATTAAAATGCAAAATGAACAATTATCTCTCTCCTTCCTGCTCCTGTTCCTCTCCTGCTACACATCTCAAAACCAGCCCAGAAAACAAATTGATAAAGTTCTTTTTTTAAAAAAAAAAATATTTATTAAATTTCCATTTTAACAATCCAATCAAACCATATTATATATTCCAAATTATGCAAATTATCCAATAATCGAACAGTCCCAATATTATGCCTAATTATAATTTTTTTGGCTGACTTCCCATGCTTGGAGATCAGAGATTGATAAAGTTCTAGCTAACTCCTGAATAACCAAGAATGCCTTGAATAGGGTCCACCATATTGGTTCCACACAGAGTATTCTGAGCTCGCTGATGGAGCAATATCCATGCTGCTGACACCTGGCAGCACATATCTTTGTGGGACAGGTTTTTCCAACAATGACTGCTACGAGGATGAGGCTATGTATCAGTAATCATCTAAAAGAGGCAATGTCTAGCAACCATCAAACCCCACACTGCAAAACACAAACTCCGCTATCCCACCAATACTTGCCAGCATGGACTTTAGTGTGAATACAACGATTAAAAATATTCCTCGTTTGTTATATCCATGTCTACCTGTATCTTTTTAGAATACTTTTTCATAACTTACGGCACAATACCTTGCAATCACGTTCCCATTAAAAACACAACAACTGTGAATAACTTTGTAAGTACTATAAATATTTCAACAAATTCCACATTAATAAGGGTGTTAGTTAATTTTTGTCTCAAATAATGGTTATAAAATAAGCAAAGTTACAGTTAAAAATCCAGTAAATTGATGGCTGCAGAAGACCTAAGGGCCAGAATTAATGTGACAATAAGTTGAAGGGTCACCATATCAAGAAAATCTGGACTGGCGGGTCACCGTACCAAAAAGATTGAAAACAATAATGTAGGTCATCTGGCGGAGGGGTGGCTGTTGGGGGTTCTGCCTTAGAGCAGAGAGTTAGAAGTGATACAGTCATACCTTGGACACTGAACGCCTTGCGAGTCAAACGTTTTGGATCCCGATTGCCGCAAACCCGGAAGTGAGTGTTCCAATTTGTGAACGTTCTTTGGAACCCGAACATCCAACGTGCCTTCCACGGCTTCCAATTGGCTACAGGAGTTTCTTGCAGCCAATTGGAAGCCACGCCTTGGTTTCTGAATGTTTTGGAAGTTGAACGGACTTCTGGAACGGATTCTGTTTGACTTCCAAGGTACCACTGTATTGGTCTTTCTCTCTCATTCTAATGTTCCCATTCAGTATCTTCCACAAGATCTGATTGCATTTGCATTGTGCTCCTGGTGAGTGGATTGACTCCTCTCCCCTCCGTCCTGCCGCCCGTAGCACATGGTCATCCTTGTTTTAGAAACATTAGGGACATTAATTCTGTAGGAGGCTTTCAAAAGGCTATTTAAGTGCTGTGGATTTCCAGCTTTTCAATGAAATAGTTGTTGAAGGGGGAAACTAGGGGGAAAGAATACACATTCTTATATAAAAAAAAATCTGTCCCTTTTCATTCTTTTCTTTGATGCTCCTTTTATTAAACATCAGCTTAGCTTCTGTGCTTCATACTGAAACAGAAAAGAGACATTATCAAAGAGATGGTGATGTAACAGTGGAAAGCTTCATATTTTTAAAACAAATTCATTTATAACATTTTCTTTTTTTAAAAAAATGGGTCTTTCTTCTGAATATCAAAAGGGTAAGACATTCTGTCTTGGCTCAGCTCAGCTTTCAGTATCCAAAGGTTGACATGTCCTGCCCCGGTGAATCATGGGGACTTTATTACTCACAGATAAAGAAGGCAATTCTTCAGTAATATTAGGGAATGCACTTTTCAGCCTTAACATCCGCAGCAAATGAAAAATATTGTTATAGATGTGGGCAAAATTAATAAGTGCTAGCATTTGGGCTATTTATGAGATGAGGGAAGAATGCAATTCCTGAGCTGGCTTATGCAAACCAGCCTGGCTGGTTGGGGGAAGATCAGACCTGTTAGCATTACAAAAAGGTGTTGATATGCCATAGAAGGATCCTTTGGCCTGGGGAGTCAGATGTTACAACCGTTGCCGGGGGTAACAGTGTGTTTGAGGGAACAGGAAAAGGGAGGTTTGAAGCAAGGGTTTCTGGGTAGAAGAAGGAGGAAGTAAGGCTGAGACCCATCTTGGCGGGGGAGAACTAAAGGTTACCTGCAATACTTTGGATCATGTTGTAAGACCCTTTGGGTCATGTTGTAAGATCCCTCCATGCAGACTGAAGATTTAAATAGGTAAATAAACCATGTTTCTTAAGGCACGACCCTGTGTGTGTGCCTGTGGCCTCGTGCGCTCTTGCCACTGCTTGGCGGAGAATGAGGCAGGCTTTTGTAAAAATCTACACCCACCACCAGATTTCCACCAGCATCGTTTTAAACCTACATGTCATGCACAGCATTCCTCAAGATCAAAAACTCCCCAATCAAAATATGCTGGACTGCTACTGTTCCAAAGAAGAGAAATGCTGATGGTGTCTTAACCTTGTCACGTCTACAAAGTACTTGGCCAGACCTTGAAGGCACTTGGCTGCTTTGAGGGTGATTGCCAAGACGTAACACTTCAAAGGCAGCATGGCAGGTGAGGTGTCTGGGAAGTATTGTGCCTCACAAGTCAGAGCGTTTGCTGGAGATGTCGTGCCAAAGGTTAAAGCTTTAATATTCCGAGGCATTCCTTTCAAGTGGAGGTGATAGAGTGCATCCTCTTGGAATCAAAATTCTCACCATACGGATGTCTTACTGCTTAGCCAGCAAAGGTTGGTGACTCTGTGGCAATTTCCAAGATTCCCTAGGAAGAAAGAATGACTATTGATCGGGCTTAAGTGTGCAGCGTAGACGTGCCTGTAGAGCTCTGTAGTGTAAGCGCTGAAGCTTTGATTGTCAACTATTTTCTAGCCAGAGCAGCTCCTCAGGGAAAAGGTGTCATTTTATATGTTCAGGAATTGGCCCCAACATCCTGTGCAATGGATGGTTAGTGTAATGGGAATTGTAGTTGCTTGTGTGTAAGTCACCGACTTCCCTAAACTGCTTGTTTGTTTAAACCTTTCCCTAACTGAAACGCACTCCTGTGCGTCTGCTTCAGTCGCTGGCAGAATCCGTTAGTGGGTGTTTCCTAATTTTTTTCCAACATAAGAATTCCCTGACAGCCAGTCTCCGCCTAGCCTCTCTGCGCGGAAGCCTTCTGCGCAGAGTAGGCGTGCCCAGTGGTGGTCCGGCACTCTCCCCGCTGATCTCACTGGAAGAGTCCCTGAGCCTTCCCTCCAAAGTGCTCTCATTCCCTCCTTTCTTCTTGGTGTTACCTTGATTCCCTTCCCCCTCGGAAACCCCCTCTCTCTCCTTGCTGGTTCCCTCTCCTGCACTATCGGGGCGACTTCTCTCTCTGCTGGTCTCCGATGTCAGTTCCCTGACAGTTAGCTATGACAGTGAGCTTTCCATTTGGTCAGCATGAGATGTCTGCTTAGATCTCGCCGCATTGCTGGGCAGGCAGAGCTGAACACCCCAACTCCCAGAACACACTTCAAAACACTCAGTTTCATCCTAGACATGTAAGTGAAAGATGTTGAGCTTCTTTCCAAAAACTTCCAAAAACTATCTGGAAGAGGCAGCCATATCTGCTTTCATACTACTGTTTTACATGGGTGACATAATGGCATATATTTAACTGAGCCAGGCTTTTCACTCACTGCAGTTGTGAGGAAGCTTTGACCCTCCAAATGCTGGTGGACTTCAGTTTTCACCATCCCTGGCCATTGGCCCTGATGTCTGGGGCAAAACATGTGGGGTGTGTGGGGGTGTGGGGGTGTGTGAGTACTTTTGTAACCAAGTGATGGGTGTTTATGGAATATAAAACAATATATGGAACACCGTAGGACTGTTTCCGGAAATCAGGTTGCTCAATTTGTGTGTCTCACAATCAAGAGTCTCCCAATCTTTTTAAAAATGGGGATTCAAATGAATGTACATCTGCTTTCTTGCATTTACAAGTATGATTATTGCAGGATTGACCCTTCATATTGTTGCATACCAACCGCCATCGGCCTCAACCATTATCATGGCCAATGGTAACAAGATGATGGAAGTTGCAGTCCAGCTGAATCTGGAGGGTCACACATCCCTGGAATATTAGGGTCATTTCTCACATAACTGTACACACAGATTTTGATCACTTAAGTCCTTATGCATGGAGGGGGCAGTGAGACTTGGCACCTTCTAGCTCAGAGATTAGGAACCTTTGGCCCCTAAGATGACGTTGGACTCCATGGGATGTGGGTGGCACTGTGGTCTAAACCACTGAGCCTCTTGGGCTTGCTGATCAGAAGGTTGGTGGTTCAAATCCCCACAACAGGGTGAGCTCCTGTTACTTTGTTCCAGCTCCTGCCAACCTAGAATTTCAAAAGCACACCAGTGCAAGTAGATAAATAGGTACCGCTGCAGCGGGAAGGTAAATGGCATTTCCATGCACTCTGGTTTCCGTCATGGTGTCCCATTGCACCAGAAGAGGTTTAGTCATGCTGGCCACATGACCTAGAAAGCTGTCTGCGGACAAATGTCAGCTCCCTCGGCCTGAAAGTGAGATGAGCACCACAACCCCATTGTCACCTTTGACTGAACTTTACTTTACCAGGGGTCCTTTACCTTTTTACCTTTTACCTGTTGGACTCCAACTCCCATTAGTAAGTAACATTGAGTTGCTGTTGGGGTGGGAAGTGACTACGTAATGTAATTATTAATAATTATAATATTAGTGCCCCATAAACTTGAAATCCACCTACCCTTCAATTGCTGAAAAGCCCTCGTATTTTTTAAAAGCCACCATTTAGGTCTGTGAAAACAGGATGGATTTCCACTCAGTCCTAATATGAGCAACTGGAACACAGGAACATAGAAATTTGCCTCACAATGAGTCAGACATTTGAATCCTTCTAGCTCAATTCTGTAAATTCTACAAGGCAGGCTTAAGCAGTATGTGGACCGAGAACTCCCAGAAGTGCAAGCTGGATTTTGAAGGGGCAGAGGAACCAGAGACCAAATTGCAAACATGTGCTGGATTATGGAGAAAGCTAGAGAGTTCCAGAAAGACATATACTTCTGCTTCATTGACTATACAAAAGCCTTTGACTGTGTCGACCACAGCAAACTATGGCAAGTTCTTAAAGAAATGGGAGTGCCTGATCACCTCATCTGTCTCCTGAGAAATCTCTATGTGGGACAAGAAGCTACAGTTAGAACTGGATATGGAACAACTGATTGGTTCAAAATTGGGAAAGGAGTACGGCAAGGCTGTATATTGTCTCCCTGCTTATTTAACTTATATGCAGAATTCATCATGCGAAAGGCTGGGCTGGATGAATCCCTAGCCGGAATTAAGATCACGGGAAAAAATATCAACAACCTCAGATATGCAGATGACACAACCTTGATGGCAGAAAGTGAGGAGGAATTAAAGAACCTTTTGATGAGGGTGAAAGAGGAGAGCGCAAAATATGGTCTGAAGCTCAACATCAAAAAAACGAAGATCATGGCCACTGGGCCCATCACCTCCTGGCAAATAGAAGGGAAAGAAATGGAGGCAGTAAGAGATTTTACTTTCTTGGGCTCCATGATCAGTGCAGATGGTGACAGCAGTCACAAAATTAAAAGATGCCTGCTCCTTGGGAGAAAGGTGATGGCAAACCTAGACAGCAACTTAAAAAGCAAAGACATCACCTTGCCAACAAAGGTCCATATAGTTAAAGCCATGGTTTTCCCAGTAGTGATGTATGGAAGTGAGAGCTGGACCATAAAGAAGGCTGATCGCCGAAGAATTCATGCTTTTGAATTATGGTGCTGGAGGAGACTCTTGAGAGTCCCATGGACTGCAAGAAGATCAAACCTATCCATTCTTAAGGAAATCAGCCCTGAGTGCTCACTGGAAGGACAGATCGTGAAGCTGAGGCTCCAATACTTTGGCCACCTCATGAGAAGAGAAGACTCCCTTGAAAAGACCCTGATGTTGGGAAAGATGGAGGGCACAAGGAGAAGGGGACAACAGAGGACGAGATGGTTGGACAGTGTTCTCGAAGCTACCAGCATGAGTTTGACCAAACTGCGGGAGGCAGTGGAAGACAGGAGTGCCTGGTGTGCTCTGGTCCATGGGGTCACGAAGAGTCGGACACGACTAAACGACTAAACAACAACAGCTCAATTCTGTCTTCACTGGCTACCAGAAGCAGACTTTTGGGCAGAGGATATTCCTGTCAGGAGTTCAGTCTACACTCGAGTAGGACCCTGGCAGAGACACATGCCCGACTGGCATGTTCTCTCCCTCCTGGTCTTTCGTTCGGGAGCTTCAAAAGCTTTCTTCTGCCCGAACATCACAGCGACCGATGCCAACCAACACCAGCACACTTAGGGATCCGCAGAGTTTTCGCAGCATTGCGTGACAGACCTCAGCAACTCAGCATTTTGGCTAATCTACTTTATTTACATATAAACAGACACGGAGCACTGCAACATGGCCCCCCCTCTCTCTAGCATCAGACAGCAAAGAGAAAACGAACAAAGGACAACAGTCCCACTTCACGGAACACAGTAACACAAACATTCTGTCTCCGTCACTTCCCACTCTGTGGAGTCAAAACATACACCGTCATGTGAAAGACAAAAATCCCATGACTGCAATCATGGAGCAGGAATTCTAACAATTCCCAGCCCTACCTAGAGATATCTGGGATTGAACCTGGGATCTTCTACAAGCAAAGCAGATAATCTATCACTCAGTTACCACTTCCTGTAACAAAAAAAAAGGTGCCTAGAATAAACATTGCTAATCACATCTCTTCCTTTCATTGTATAATACACTAAAAATGGCAATGTCAAAGCATCCCAGGCAGTGAAGCCATTTTACTATCATTCGGGTGATGTAAGTGCTAATTTCCCCAATTGACTCCAATTCCTTCTTCCAAGCCTCCTAAGCTGTTCTCTTATTGCCACCTTGTTGTAAACAAGATATTTCAGCGTGACTCTTTCAGTGTGATTCTTTAGTACCATTAATATTTTACAAGAATAAATCAAAGCTTAAGAGCATGTTTTAATGCTGCCTTGTGACACCGAAAAGAAATACTTCTGTGGGGTACGATAAAAATCGGAGATTGTCATGTTAACGAGTTATTTGAAATACATATATTTATTAATGCCAAGACAACACGCCTACAAATCAGCAGGATGAAGCTTGAAAACTCCCAATGCACTTGCTCAAGTTGATCCAATGTGTGATAGAGGATCAATCTCCTTTTAGTACCGTGTAGATATTTTTATTCAGTGAAGGTGCGTCTTACCCGGAAAGACTGTGACATGTCGCTGGTTGCGATGGTAGAGAAATTCAGCCTGGTTAAGGTTTTAACATGAATGTACCTAATTCGCACTTTCTGAAACACCGTGTGAAGCAAAAGGGAGCTATCCTGCAAAATTCGCACTTCTACATATTTTGTGACGCTCTTCTGAAACTAAATAATGTATACAAGATGTGTATATAAGGGCAAATGTAGCTAAAACACATACAGTGGTACCTCGGGTTACAGGCGCTTCATGTTACAGATGCTTCAGGTTACAGACTCCACTAATCCAGAAATAGTACCTCGGGTTAAGAACTTTGCTTCAGGATGAGAACAGAAATTGTGCGGTGGCAGTGTGGCGGCAGCAGCAGGAGGCCCCATTAGCTAAAGTGGTGCTTCAGGTTAAGAACAGTTTCAGGTTAAGAACAGACCTCCAGAATGAATTAAGTTCTTAACCCAAGGTACCACTGTATATTGGTGGAGATAACGCATGCTGCAAAAATGTGCTCTTAGGCAAAAGTGCATACAGCAATATCAGAAGAAAATTGCACTAAAATCCTGTTGAATTTTCAGGAGATTTTTTTTTTATTGCAAACTGATGCAGAAATGTGGTGAACAGAGAATAATAATAATAATAATAATAATAAATTTTATTTATATCCCGCCCTCCCCAGCTGAGCCGGGCTCAGGGCGGCTAACAACAATCAAATAAACAATCAAATAATGACACATTCTAAAAAAATTTCATTATAAAAATTAGTTAAAATCACATTGGTGGCAACCGATTAAACAAAATTCTGTGCAGGTTGCCAGAGGAGGGGGTCAGGCTGCGCCCTGACTAAAGGCCTGGCGGAACAACTCTGTCTTGCAGGCCCTGCGGAAAGATGTCAAGTCCCGCAGGGCCCTGGTCTCTTGTGTCAGAGCATTCCACCAGGTTGGAGCTGCAGCCGAGAAGGCCCTGGCTCTAGTTGAGGCCAGCCTAACCTCTCTGAGGCCTGGGACCTTGAGGGTGTTATTATTTGTAGACCGTAGGTTTCTCTGTGGGGCATACCAGGAGAGGCGGTCCCGTAGGTACGAGGGTCCTAGGCCGTATAGGGCTTTAAAGGTTAAAACCAGCACCTTAAACCTGATCCTGTACTCCACCGGGAGCCAGTGCAGCTGGTATAGCACCGGATGAATGTGATCCCGCAGCGAAGACCCCGTAAGGAGTCTCGCTGCGGCATTCTGCACCCGCTGGAGTTTCTGGGTCAGTCTCAAGGGCAGCCCCACGTAGAGCGAGTTACAATAATCCAGTCTGGAGGTGACCGTCGCATGGATCACAGTGGCTAGGCCAGGGCGAGAGAGATAAGAGTCAGGGTGTGGGGGAGAAAAGAAACAGATAAGAAATTGAGAAATTTGTCCATCCCCAATTGCTCTCTAGCATAGTAGATATATAGAGATAGAGGTAGGGATAGATAACTTTTTTATACCACCTTTATTTTCCAAGGAGCTCAAGGTGGTCTACATGGTTCTCTTCCGCCTAAATGGCTTTGGCCCTGAATAACTGAAGGAGTGTCTCCAGCCCCATCGTTCTTCCCGGACATTGAGGTCCAGCTCCGAGGGCCTTCTGGCGGTTCCCTTGCTGTGAGAAGTGAGGTTACAGGGAACCAGGCGGAGGGCCTTCTTGGTAGTGGCACCCGCCCTGTGGAACACCCTCCCATCAGATGTCAAGGAAATAAACAACTATTTGACTTTTAGAAGACATCTGAAGGCAGCCTTGTTTAGGGAAGTTTTTAATGTTTGGTGTTTTATTATGTTTTTAATTTTCTGTTGGGAGTCACCCAGAGTGACTGGGGAAACCCAGTTAGTTGGGCAGTATACAAATAAAATTATTATTATTATTATTATTATTATTATTATTATTATTATTACTAGTACAGTGGTGCCCCGCAAGACGAATGCCTCGCAAGACGGAAAACTCGCTAGACGAAAGAGTTTTCCGTTTTGGAGGTGCTTCGCAAAACGAATTTCCTATGGGCTTGCTTCGCAAGACGACAATGTCTTGCGAGTTCCTGCTGGTTTTTTTTCCTCCCCCCCCTTTTCCTAAGCCACTAAGCCGCTTATCAGCTGATCCGATCAGCAGATAAGCTGCTAAAAGCCGCTAATAGCGCTAATCCGCTAATCTGTCAATGGGCTTGCTTCGCAAGACGAAAAAACTGCTAGACGAAGAGAATCACAGAACAGATTCTTTTCGTCTTGCGAGGCATCACTGTACTACTACTACTACTATCTCATCCTCACAACAACCCTGTGAGGTAGACTAGGCTGAGAAATGGTGATTGGCCCAAGATCACTCAGATTCCGGATCAGACTGCATTGGTTTAGTAGCTCTCTGTCCCTGTTCCCTTTTAAATTTTATTCCTGCCTTCTGAAGTGGAAGTTATCCCTAGCTGTTTTGTATCATCTGCAGTTTTGATAAGGATTTCCTTTTTTAAGCCATTGATTAAAATGCCGAGGAGTGAAGATGGTGTGTCCTCTTCAAAGATACATCTGTACAAGACCCATATCAGACAAGGCATAAAATACCAATTCGGTAGCAATTTTAAGCTGAAAGGAAATCCCCCAGTACATCAAAGATGGCACAGGATTGATGCAAGGCATTCTAAGAACACAAAGAATCCTCAAAACTTCATGAATCATATTGAGGAATAAACTGTACATCACCAATATTCTGGCGCCCCCCCCCCTTTTTCGGTTTAAAAGCACACTATGTTATAAGTACTTGAGGTGAATGGGCTATAACTGTTCAAAAGGAAAACAAAGGGAACCACTTACACTCGTGTAAGAAAATAACAGTCTTGATCCCATAGAAAGCTCACCTGTAAGATTGAAAAATGGACCCAATTATTCTAGTCTGTCCTGTAATCTTGGTTTTGGCAGGGATATTCTTCACTTTAGCCTTGACTCCAGTTCTGGTAGTTTATGCTTAAGGTGCTCTTAAAATCAGAGCCGAAAAGTGGTGGAGCAACCTCAATCACAGGGTGCAGTTAAAAGGCTGAAGAAAGAATGTATGAATGACCTGACCTTGTGTAGACAGGCTGGTGGGCCCCAGTAATATGAACTAGCAAATTTGTATTTCTCTGAGAAGAAAACAGGCAGGTTGGATGGCTCTGACACATACTAAAGTCGGGAGTCTTGATGCTGATCTGCTTTTCTGCTTGCAAGTTGTATTTGTCTGGTGAGAGTGCAGTACTGGATTTTTGTGTGTGCGTGTTTCATCTTTAGCGTTATTCTACTGGATTAGCACATTTGCACTGTGAAACCTTGATGGGGATTTTATTCTGAAATTCGGTTTGCGAAACATGTCGTGTGCACGTGAGTATGATGGAGTTGGGAATTCGTAGGCCTTAAGACTTGCAGGGGACGGCTGTTCTGCAGACTGCAAATTTCTCAGCACAGCATGTTATTATTGAATTGATAGGAAATAAAACATCAGAGTACAGTGGTACCTCTGGTTGCGAACGGGATCCGTTCCAGAGGCAAGTTTGCAACATGAAAAGAGCTCAACCCACAGTGGCACGTCTGCGCACGTGCGGGTTTGAATTTGCCACTTCTGCGCATGCACGTGATGTCATTTTGTGCGCCTGCGCATGTGCGAGCGGCGAAACCCGAAAGTAACCCTTTCTGGTACTTCCGGGTCGCCGCGGTATGTATCCTGAAAGAACGTAACATGAAGCAAATGTAACACGATGTATGACTGTATACCACGAAACAGGAATTATGGTGAGCTGCTTCTGCAATCGGGATATGTTGTTATGTTTCTGTGTTGGGCGGTGGGGAATTTGAGGATTTCATTGTTGAATGTGCTTCCCCTATGTGAGGGTGATCTCATCTTTGTTGGAGTTGTAAATCTGTAATGCACGTGTTTTGTTTCTAGGTGTCACTAGAGCGCCCTTTGCTTCACCATTCACTTCAGCCAACAAGGAGGCAGCAAACCATACTCCACCACCACCTAGTGGTGAACCCTACAAAACATCATGAACCCAAGAAGACATCAAAAGGAGACACAGAATCACAAAAAAGGCTGTTCTGGCCATTTCAGTTTTTGTTCCCAGCTTATGTTCCTGGCTCCAGCTTCTGTCTCCCCAGACCACCTCTACTAGTTATCAATTCAGGCTTGGGCTCTGACCTTGCCTGGTCTAACCTTCTGGTCTGTCAACTATCATGCATTTATTCTTTTTCAGCTATAACTGCATTTAGTATGTGCTGGATGCTTTGATCCCGACATTACTTATGGCTGACTGCAATTATCAGTGTTTGCACCTGGCCTAAAATAAATGGGAAGAACAGCCCTCCCTATCCTAATAAAGATGAGGCATGCTAAGGTACATTCCTTTCCAGGTTTCATCAAACACATCTGCCCAATGCTTAAGTTGGGCAACATATTTTTTTTTAAAGGGTTTAGTTTTGCTATGCCCAGCATACTGATCTCTTCCTCAAATGGCTCTCCAGAGATAATCATGTTGCATTATATCATTAAACAGAGTAACCTTAGTTGCAGGCCACGCATGAGGTTGCTTCCTGAGCAGAGGGGTGCACTTCTGAATGTATGTGCTAAAAGCAAGTCACCCCACTCTTGTCTTTTTCTGGAATTGGAGAAGCTCATATAGAAAACATGGAAGGCGGGAAAATCTCCCTCCCCATTTGAAAGGTCAAAGCAACAGGATCGATGTGGTGTATTGACTTTGTTCTGAATTAAAATGCTGCTTTGCCATCACATGGGTAAATCTGATTGGCTACATGATCATCATCATCTTCTTCAATGTTGTCGCTATTTAAATTTATTGGTCTTTTTTGTGAACGTAACTCAAAGTGACTTACAGAATATAAACAGGCACAGATATTGGAATCCAGCATAAAAGCAAAAAGGAACAGAAAAATCTAAAACACAATCCTGTTTTTAAAAGGTAGGATTGCGACATTCTTGTCAGTAATTCATTCTCTCATTGCTGGATCATGTGATCCTTATTTATATTCCATACTGCTGGAAGTGTGGGAATGGAAACTCAGACAAGAGAACTTCTGCTCTTGGTGCTTTTGTTTTTCTGCTTTTTGTTCTCTGCTTTTGGACAGAGAGGACATGAGACCACAGATCATTAACAGCCAAAAGCCTGGAGAAAAAGAAATGTTTTTGTCTGGTGCCTAAAGCTACATAATGATGAGGCCGAGTGAGCCTTCCCAGGGAGAGCATTCTGCAAATGGGGAGCCACCACTAAAAAGGCCCGCTCTCATGTTGCTACCGTCCAGACCTCCTGAAGATGGGTCTCAAATGATAATTGCAAGGTATCGGTCAGTTCATATAGTGAGAGACTGTTCTTGAGGTACAGTCATACCTCGAGTTGAATGTGCTCCGGGTTGAGCGCATTCGAGTTGCACTCCGTGGCAACTAAGAAGTAACGGAGCGCGTTACTTCCAGGTTTCGCCACTCACGCATGCGCAGACACTCAAAATGACGTCGTGCACATGTGCGGAAGTGGCGAAACGTGATCCGCGCACGTGCAGAACGACCATCGCGTCTTGCGTTCTGTTCAGGATGCGAACGGGGCTCCAGAACGTTCGCATCCTGAGGTTGTTGGATTCTCAGGCCGCAGTCAGAGGTAACTGGCCATTCTCCAGGCATTCGGCTTGAGATCCTTGTTGACCTCCCCGTCTGTGTCTCCCGGCAGGATACAGGTGAGGTCACTATCGGCGATCCCACTCAGCGTGAGAGGGACACACCTCTCCTCCCTCCTCCCTGCTTCCCTCAGGGAGGGGGAAAGAGACAGACAGAAATCTATTTACATGTCTTTATTTCTGTCATTGCAGCAGTACAGAGAAACACGTCTGCACTCTCCAGTCTCCAACAGTAGAGAGAGAAACTCCACCCCTGTACTTCCAGTACAGGTCAGATGACACTCTGAGCTAACATCTGGTGCTCAGTACAGTGAATAGACTGCCCCTTTGTTCCAATAGTACAGTCCCAAACATCAACATCCTGTTTTGCATTCCAGACACCTGCAGCTCGCTCTTGCATTGCTGCTTTTTCCTGACAGAGGTACCACTGTATTGGGGTCATGAGCCACCTAAGACTTTGTAGGTCAAAATCAGCACTTTGAACTGGGCCTGGAAACTAATTGTCAGCCAGTGCAATCAGGTCAGGGTTGGTGTTATGCGCTCAGACCTAACTAGGAATAAGGACTATATTCCACACTCTCCCCCCCCCCCCAAAAAAATGGTGCTGAAACAGCCGGCATTCAGACTGTGAACTGGAGTGAAAAAAATGTGAAAAGGAAAGTTTCAGGGAGGGGTAAAAGGTTTTGATTCTCCCCCCCCTTGCAGAGAAAAAAGACATTACTGCTGAAAATGTTCACTTTCGACCATTTAGCTCAGCACTGCTGAAAATGAAAACACTCCGTGAGTAATTGCAATGTAAAATCCATGTCTATATATTAAACACCACAATGTTTCCATATATGAACACCTACGTCTAGCTAATTATAGATGTGCTAAACTATAGCTCTGCTGTGAGTATTTGAATAATTGCAAGCAACCTGCTAGCAGTAGACACCTCAGTGGATTGTGAACCATCCCCGCAGAGCTTTTTAGGGGCCAGAAATTCTGGTTGACCTATATATTATCTCAGCAAGAGCAGGTGTGTCTCAACACACTGTTCTTCAGGCTCCAGATAAACCAATCCCCTCTCCTTCTTTCTCTGTCTGAAGGGATGTTGTTTTGAGAAGAAGGAGGAGGAGGAGGAGGAGGAGGAGGAGGAGGAGGAGGAGGAGGAGGAGAATCTGGACCTTGAATAAGCAGACATATCCCTGTCTTAGACTACCAGGTTGGCCATCTCTCAGGAACTTATGCATCCCTAAAAAATACTTAGTCTTAAGAAGAAGAACTGCATGAACCTTCCAATAGATGCTTTTCAGCAGTCAATGGCCTGCTGGTTTAATTAATATTTTCAGTACCCCCAAGACACTCTGGCAGCACAACAATGGATTAGAACAGCAGCAGAGCCCAATCTCAGAATAATGAGATATACCCAGGCTGCTGTGAATGGGAAGGTAATAAAAATGTTAAAACTTGTTAATCCTTTTTTTAAAAAAATCATTATTTTTGAATATTCAGGCAGAGTAATTAATTGCCAGGATCACGTGTGACAAATCTAGATTACAGAAACCCTTCATATTTGTTTCACTCCCCCTTTTCTTCTTAAATAAATGCTGTAGAGTTTGCGTTTATTAGTTTTGCCTCTTAAGTTTGCCCTAACGGAGAACAACAAGAGCATCCCTGAAACTACAATACCGACTGAATAAACAGATATTTCTATAAGTCAAATATCGGACGCGCTATGAGAAAACCCATGCATGGTGAGGGTTGCAACTGCCTGCTAACCATACAGAAGGGCAGTAAATTATAAATGTTTCAAATAAATGAAAGAAAAAGATATAAATTATATTGTTAAGAGTCCATAGATAAAGCATGATGATGTATCAACTGCTATATAATGCTTACATTTGCCCAGTGCAATGAAAACATTCCTCTTGGCAGCTATTAATGGTTTAAAACAGGCATAGGCAAACTTGGCCCTCCAGATGTTTTGGCCTACAACTCCCATGATCCCTAGCTAGCAGGACCAGTGGTCAGGGATGATGGAAATTGTAGTCCCAAAACATCTGGAGGGCCGAGTTTGCCTATGCCTGGTTTAAAAAAACCTGCACCTCTTAAAGTGATTCACAGGCTGGCTGGGGCTGATGGGAATTGGAGTCCAATAACATCTGAGGATGATGGAAATTGGAGTCCAGTAACTTCTGAAGGTCCACAGGTGCCCCATCACTGATGGGGATTTGAGTTCAACATGATCTGTGGGGAGACATTAGCCATTCCTGCACTGTACCAATCATTTAGCTGTATCTACATATTGCAGGGGTTTGTCACTAATGGTTCGCTTCCCATTACTGATCCTTTCACCAGAGAGCCTCTGATAAGCTTCTGGGTTCCTTGCAACACAGCTTGAAAACTTAAGTTGACCCAGCAAAATATGTTGAATTTGAATGTCTAACTCTCTGGGAATGTTATTGAAAGGGCTGTTGATATATGGGAGGAAAAACAACAGCCATCTATTGCCCCTGCCTGTCACCATGTCCACCTTAAGCCCCTGAGGTGAACCACAGACGTATACAGCAAGGGAGGAATTTTCAGTGCACTTTTGTTTGAGCTTTCGCCGGTGTGCTTAGGCCTACAGATACAATTTGCAAAAGAAAAGAGGACAGGGAGAAAATAGAGGCAATATATCTGTTTTACGGCTCGCCCCAAAAGCGAGAGTTACATCCAGTAACTTGCACTGAGTCATTTATACAGCTTACCTGTGGTTCAGCAAGAACAAAAGAGGAGCCAATTTAACAGCACACTGAAGGAGAGGGGCCTTGGGGAGGGAGCACTATCCTAGTGTCCACCGCAGAGCTATCTGGAAAAAAATAACAGATACTGATGGCTCAAGCCTCTCGTTGCTATACTGATGCATTTCTGTGGAATAGCTCATAATCTCCCCAGTTTGCTGCATCCATCTTCTTCCTTCCACTACTTTAACATTGAAGGCTGACTGTGATCAGGAGGCTGGTGATCGCTCCTGGATAAAATTGCCCTTGATGATGCTGGGTGGTGCTAATTTAGTCCAAACACAAGCAAACTTGTAGCCTTTGGCCATGCAGCCCCTTATGGTGATCTGTGACCTATCTGGTCCCGGTTAATTTGTCTGCCCAGGGATTAATTGGCTGCTTCCTTGGAGAAATCTAATTGAATCCAAATGGGGCATTTCTTTCAGCTCGGGAGCGTTTCTATACGGGGGAAAATATTTACAATTAAAGGACATTTCTGGGCAGTTTATTTGCTGGGGGGCACAGAATTCTGTCTCGCCATGGGGAGCAGAAAACCAGGTGGAGATAGAATAGAGTACAGTGGACACTAGGGTTGCAAATGCGATCTGTGTGGGATGCATGTTTGCAACCCACAGTGTTCGCAACCTGCAGCAGCATGTCTGCGCACCTGTGGGGTGTGATTTGGCACTTCTGCACATGCACAAAGCACGATTTAGCACTTCTGCGCATGCATGACCACCAAAACCCGGAAGTAACCCATTCCAGTTCTTCCAGGTTTCGGCGCGTCCGTAACCTGAAAAAACGCAGCCTGAAGCATATGTAACCCGAGGTATGACTGTCATGTGGAAGAGGGCATGGTTGGCTGGCTGAACTGCTGAGCAAGAGCACTCCACATCGTAATATGTCATAGGTTGCTCTTCTTGGAAGAATCACTGCCGCTAGAGGGAATTGAAAGTGGGCATAAGCAATTTCTTTCCATTTAAAGGGCTGTTTCAGAATTATAACACACTTAAAACAAGGCAAGCAGGAATTCAACAGATGTAGCTTCTCCCCAGACCCTGCAAGTGTCCCTATTTTGCAAGGACAGTCCCAGATTGACAGAAGTCACCTCAGTTTCTGATTGGATCACAGAATGTCCCGCTTTTCCTTAAAGGTAAAGGGACCCCTGACCATTAGGTCCAGTCGTGACTGACTCTGGGTTTGCGGCGCTCATCTCACTTTATTGGCTGAGGGAGCCGGCGTACAGCTTCCAGATCATGTGGCCAGCATGACTAAGCCGCTTCTGGCGAACCAGAGCAGCACACGGAAATGCCATTTACCTTCCTGCCGTAGCAGTACCTATTTATCTACTTGCACTTTGACGTGCTTTCAAACTGCTAGGTTGGCAAGAGCAGGGACCGAGCAACGGGAGCTCACCCCGTCACGGGGATTCAAACCGCCAACCTTCTGATCAGCAAGCCCTAGGCTCAGTGGTTTAGACCACAGCGCCACCCACGTCCCTTCCCGATTCTTTAGGACATCCCTATTTTCACCTGAGAAATATTGTAGGGTATGGAGTTAAGCGACCACAAAGCCAAGGAGATAAGTAAGTATACAACCTTTAGAAGACATATAGGGAAGGTTTTTTTTTTAAAAAAAAAGTTTAATATTTTATCATGTTTTTATATATGTTGGAAGCCGTCCAAAGTGGTTTGGACACAATAAAATATTTGAGGGGGTGGGGGCTCCCTAAGTTGATATGCATTACCATTCAAATAGTGTGGGTGCGTCCTATCGTGTGATCAATTATGCAGGGCGGGGCTTATTTGTCCCCCCATATTTGTTTCAAGTTTGCACCCCTGGGCTTGGACAACCCTGTCAGATGTGTGGGGAATAATAATAATAATAATAATAATAATAATAATAATAATAATAATAATAATAGAATAGGACACCCCTATTTTCATTGGATAAATGTTGGAGGTATGTTTCCCCCATTCATGAGAAGCTGAGTCTCTTGAGTTTCTTGTTACAGGCATGAATATTTTGCCCAGTAAGAAAAAAGAGCACCATAAAAATCACCATTGTGAGCAGGCCATAATAAAGGTTTTCTGGATTTCTGTGTCCATTTGCAATTGTGGTGGCGGCGGCGGCAACAGGCAAGCGAGTCCTTCATGGAAATTCAATCATAAATCAGCAGTAAGAATCCACTTATAAAACCACCCTCTTTACTGACTTTGCACTTTTGTCTAAACCATTGATTCCTGAAAAGCTTTAAAGATAATTTGCTTAAATCAAGGCCACCTTAATTACGGGGCCCTTGATTAATTGCCACAATGCTCAAGCTTCCTTGAAACATATTAATCCTAATAGAGGCACCCAAGCTCCCAGTCCCTGAGAAATGCCCGCCATTGTGTATGTAGCAAATATCTTATGTCTCGGGTAATGTAAATTCCGAGATGCATTGTTTCCATCCACTCTCACTGCATCATTTTGTGTAATTGCTCCTGACTGGGCTAACAGTATCAGTGACAAATGAAATGTAATGCAGACAAATTCTCAGGGATACATAGTGCATGGTTTGCAGAAATGGAGAACATAAATATAAAATGAGCAAGAGGGAGAGACCTGAGGTTGACTGTGATTGGAACTTAAGGGAATAATGCAGACCTGCTCCCAGTATTGTTGAAAAGCAATTTCAAAGTAAATAAAATGCTGGATATTCTTGGCTTGTATTGCAGTGTTCGTTCCCAGTATTGCTTGCAGTTAAACCTCCTTTGTTTTTCCCCTTTAAGGGGGAGTTCAGAATGCCAATCATTATTTCTCACCATTGCTACTATTATTAGCTGTTGTTGTTTATTATTATTATTAGTTTAGCGAGTAAACATTTATCTAAATTAGGGCTAAATTTCATCAATCAAACTTTTCAATTAATTGCCACAAAGACAGAAATCTACCAGCCTTTCAGTTGGTTAAAAAAAACCTTCTGATGGATTGAAAAAGTGCCACATTTAACTGGGTGGGGTTTTTTTCGGGAAAATAAATACAATTTTTCATCCAATCACCTGTAAAGACAGCAGATGGCAAGCTCTGCCATGTCTCAGGATTCTGTGATAAGAACAAAAGACACCCTGGGGGTCCTAATGAGTGGAACAATATTTATTAACCACATAAGCTTAAAAACAATTAGTGCATGGGTCAACAAGGTTTATCTTGCCTGGGCCGGATTGGTCCCATGGAGATCCCATGTGCACACACGATTTCCGGCACAGCAGAAGTGAGTCCCAGCGCTGTGCTGCACCAGTTTAGCTCAGTGCGCTAGCAAGCAGCTTAGTTTGGGGGCGGCTCGTGGGCTGGTGAAACAACCTCCACAGGCTGCTTCCGGCCCATGGGCCTTAGCTTACTGGCCCCTGAATTAGTGCAACCAGTGAATGAGCAACCTTAACAGATACACAAAGGAACCCACTGTGACCCAACTCAAACCACAACAGTGGGTTTACTGAACAAATGAACCATGCCAGTTAACAGTAGTTGAAAATCAGCTTCTATAATTGATATTTTCAATCTATCCTTCTCTTAAAGTGCATTCGGACTTGGGCAATATTGGCAGAATGTCAGAATCTGCCCCACAAGCTGTTTACTGGGCTCGAAAATTGCAATGTAATTCAGATTGGAATGGAAGTGCAAGGCAAGGCACGCACACAGAAAGAAGAGAAACAGAATCAGGACACCAACAAAACTGACCGTGCCCCAGCATACTGCGATTCAAACATGGTCAGCCTATGCAGGGCATGAATGACAACTGGAGAAGTTGAAGCGAAACCCTTGAGGGAGCTCACATCAATTTCATGCACAAAAGCTATTAGTTAAAGCTCCACACCAGAGAGACTCTTTTGCTGCTTCAGCACGAATAGTAATATGTCTTCTTCGGCGATCCCTCATAGCCGAGTAAGATTGTCTTTCATGAACACGGTCTTAACAGTGAGTCCGTAAGTGACTGTGGAGGCCAATTCTGGATTCACATGTCCTTCAACAGTGGGGACAAAGGTTTCCGGGCAGGAGTTGATCATGGTGTGGATTTGACAAACATGCCTTCCTCTTAGCATGTTTCTCCCTTTTGTCCTGAGTTCGAGCATCTTCAAACATCACTGCTCTGAGCCACAGGCATAGGAAGGGGCGATGGTGGGGGCAGTCCGACCTGGGTTCCACTCTGGGAGGGGTGACAAGATGGCTCCTGCCTCCCCCCAACTGTAGAGCGGCTAAGGGCTCCCGCAGTCTGTATGGGCGACGCTTGCATGGCATCCGTATGGGCTACCGCTCTCACGCGCCGTCCATACGGGCTGCTGCTCTTGCATGCTGTCCGTACGGGCGTCCATCATAGCTGTCAACTTACAGATTTGAAAATAAGGGACCAGCAGCCTCAAAAATAAGGGACCAGCAGCCAAAATAAGGGATTTTAGTCAACCAGCTGAAATACGAAGTTAAAAGGGACCAGATAATTTGGAAGAGCAGCGCCGGTTTTTAGCCCTTCATTTCCAGAGGTTGCTGCCCAAGACACCAGCTGATGAAACACTGCAATTAAAGAACTACAAGCACCAACCACTTTTCGCGCAAAACGAAGTCCAAGCTGTGAAGATGCAGTTCTGTATCTTTTCTCTTGTGCTCCATCTGCAGCTCTCAGTTCCATCAGGTGGGGCTGGAGGAACGGGGGGAAATAGTGCCCGAAGTAAACCTGCAGATCAGACTATCTATGCTAGTCTACCACTACAAATCTATGGGAGAAGCTCTTGCAGTCCTTCCTCCGCTTTCCCCCTCTATGGTTAGCCCTTGGAACACCTATGTGTCTCTATGGTTGCCCTCGCTCTCTTCTCAAGGCTCCTCAGTCCTGGTGGGGAGGGGCTCCTGGGGGCCGAGGCTGGTGAGAGGAGGCCGGAGGGGGGCGGGGGGGCAGCCAAACAACACAGTTGGAGCCTCCCTCCTCCCTGGCCGGGAGGGAGGCAGGGAGAGGAGCTACTTCCTTTGAAACCCAGGAAATTTAAGGGACATCATCAATAAGGGACAGCAGCGGGACACAGCGCTGGGATAAGGGAGTTTCCCACCAAATAAGGGACGGTTGACAGCTATGGCGTCCATACGGCGCCGTGCAAGAGTGGCATCCCATATGGACTGCACATGTGCGGCATCCTGTATGGTCCCAGCACATGCACAGTCTGTATGGGATACCACTCGCACAGCAGCCCCTGTGGTCGCCATGCAAGCGGAGGCCCGTGTGGATGCCATGCAAGCGGCAGCCCGTATGGAGTGCCCATGTGCAGCATTCCGTACGGAGTGTGCACGCATGGGATGCCGCACATGTGCAGTCCATATGGGACGCTGTGCATGCACAGTCCGTACAGGCTCCGCCGCCCCGGTGCCGGAGGGGGTACCTCTGCCACTGCTCTGAGCAAGAGACAATTGATAGCACAGGCAAGGAAACTGCTGGGTGGACCTTCTATTTAAATCCACGTTGTCTAATCAATTTAGTGGGGTTGAAGATACAGATTCCAAGAATGTAGCAATGTCTCCATGAATATTCCCATTGGCTTCTCAAATTTCTGGCAGTTCTGTTTGCCCAGTCATGCATGGATTTGTTTACAGCTGTGTTCTTGAAAAAAGAAGGCAAGATGCTTTTGTGCATGTTTTGCGCTGCTCATGTTCACACTGCATCCTGGGTTTAGAAGTCTTCCGACAAAATATTTACCAGCAGTCCTATGCTTCAGCCATGGTCATGCTACATAGAATACTTGCTTTACAAGAGGGTAGAATATGGTAGTATGCATGCACAATGAAAAGATACACAATGAAGTCTTCTTTAAGTATGCTGTGGCAACTTATGAGTAGAGAGTGTATCACAGTGACGTATGTGATTTGTGCCTCTTAGCCGAAGAAACACTCTCTTTCCTTCTTTGAAATATCATTCCCTGAATTTATTTTTGTATCTGTCAGTTTTGTAGACATTGAAACATCTGAAATAATGCTATCAACATGGAAGACAATCTGTCTAGATTTTCATCGCCAAAGCAACAAACTTTCCAAAAGTGCTCAGCTCTTTTGCAACCTAATTAAAGCAAGTTTTGCAGAACCTAAACCACGGTATCAGATACATTGCATCATGCCTACCGTATTTGCAAGGCTAAATGGCACGCCTTTGAGTTCTTCTAGTCCTAAGCAACTTCAAGATATAAAACGGCTTTCAATTTTTTAGGGACGTTCAACACCTTTTCTGTAATTTCAGTGAGAATTTTCACAATCATGCACAGTGATATTTCACTTCTGTGATATCAGTCTGCAATTGTGGATAAATGATGCTTTGCAATGCTGCTATAAAGCATTGTTGCATATTGTTATATCCAATTAATGATGCATAAGCACCATTTTAGCATCACCCTGTCCTCAGTTTAGTTCAAGACTGCAGTTACTTTCATGGGGAAAATGCAAAACGACTAAGTTCATTCTGGGTGAATATGAACAAAATTACATCCAATCACCCACCTCGTTACAACATTTGGAAGGAAACAGGGTCTCATCTCTTCCAATCCATTGATCCATCCACTTGTCTCCTATCCAAAAAGCATGATATTTTGTATACCAAGCCGAGAATATGAAGTTTGGTGACATCTTTACCAGCAGTTGCCCTGAATGCACATAATGTTCCCGGATAGCAGTACAATGAAGATTTGGAGAATTGATGCACATCATATTTGTTACTGGCTTTACTGTGCAACAGCTTATACACCCAGCCACTACTGTGGATTTGATTATAAAATTCTCCAGGATGTTGCCTGTTTAGGACATGTATACTGAAGATGTAGCCTTTGCACCAGAAAAGGATACTTGTGGCATCTGAGTGCTGACTGTGGGAGAACCAGCCTCATGTAACCAACATGCTTAAGTCTAATTTGTGCATGAAGGGGTTAATGTGATAGAGTAAGTTGTCTTGGCGGGCTAAACTAGGTCACTCCTCCTCACCTTGGAAAGGAAGGAATTCAAGTCTACTGCTCTTCCTCAGTCCGCCGGAGAATCTTAACATGTGAGGTCTAAGCTTGTTGCTCCAAGTTCAGACCACATGGCTCTAACAAGCTTCCCTTGAGTTCCTATACCAATAATTTATGAACTTTCACCACTGCAGTTAAGCTACGTTTTACTACCTGTGTTTTCTGACTGATATATGGAAAAGCACATGAACCTGACCTTTGAAGAGTTTGTAAGTAAACCAATTTTAAACTTAACAAACGTGTGATCTTTTTCGATGCTAGGAGATGAGGGGAACTTTGGAAGGAATGCGGAAAGGCATATTTTAAAGGTCTAACAGCCTATATTTCCATGTTTTTCTTTTCTGGATATTTTGTGATTTTAAATATCTACTGGGGTTTTCTGACCAAAGAATACTTACCCCAAACCTTGAATTTTGCATCCAGAAATTATCCTTTTATAGACCTTTTATATGCCTATTTTTACTTTCCCAACACTGACCACGCCCAGATGTGAGTAATAATAATAATAATAATAATAATAATAATAATAATAATCCCACAAGAAGAAATTCTTACAAGACTATCCGTTTTGCAAGTTTTATTGTATGTATAGTTCCCTCCCCCTTTCTGACTCGTATACCAACCTAATGTTCTCTTCCACTGGGCTGTCATGAATCTACTGTCACAAAATATATCTCTTTCCAGGAAGATGATGCTTCCAGCATTGTGCTCAGAAATGCCAGTTCTCATTATACATGCAAACAAGCAGATGTCACAATTTATTCCTATTGACAAAGGGTTCTTGGCTGTTGAGCTTTAAAGCTGATAGATCATTTCATGTGGGAGGAGTTTGTTCTCCCCCTGTCCTGCCGTCTGCTTTAGCTCCTCAGCTGAAAAATTTGAAACAAAATGAAGTGAGAAGGGTTTGTAGAAGAAGAAAATGTCTTGAGCTATCCTTGTGCTTCCTCAAATAATAATGTCAGGGGTTCAGGAGCAGAGGCGAGGGCAAGGGAGGAAACAGAGAGCGAGGGGGAGGAGGCAGAAGAAAAGATGAGTGATGACGACGACCCGAGATCTCCGAGTCTTTCCAGTGAATCAGAAGATTCACAGAAAGGAGCACCAGTGGCCAGAGCAAGGGGGGAGCCTAGGGGGACACCCCAGGGAGAAGGGTCCAGAGGGGGCTCAGAGGGGAGCAGTTGGAAATCGGGACCAGCGTCACCAACAGAGAGCAGGGGAGAAGAAGGGCGCCAGGTATCGAGCGCTGGCAGCTCGCAACAGGAGGGAGGGCACGAGTCAGGAGTGGCCACACCTCCATCGGGGAGCGAAGAAACGGTCAGGCGGAAAGTGGAAGGTTGGGCGCGCGCGCCAAGTTCAAATGCACAGGAAGGTGGCGCAGTAAGCAGCCCGGAAAGGGAGCCAGGTCCTAAAGCCCGGCGCAAGGAGACAGGAGGGTCCGGGGGGTCCGCGTCAGAAGAGTCCCGGAAGGAAGAGACCACGGGGGGCAGAGGGACCCAGAGAAGAACGGTCAGGCGGAAAAGGTGGAGTAAAGCTAGGTTAGTAAGCTGGTGCACAGGGGGCGGAGACTCAGACGGAGCTTCGCCGGTCTAACCCATAAGACGTAGAGTTGCGCGCAGCAGCTTGAGAATGGAAACTGTAACTCAATAAAGACTTTTATAAAGTGACCGCTGGCTAGCGTGATCCTCTGTGAGCTAGGATCTGGAGCAGCTCTGACAGTAAGCTCCGTCTCAAGTTGTGGGCATCTACAGCCTCGCGGACAGGAGAGAAGGCGGGTGCCTACTACCGAGCTCACGAACGGCAGACAATATGACGGCCGAACAGCAGATAGGGGAACTCAGAGAAGCAGTGACACGACTGAATGCCGAGATACTTGCATCCAGGAAGAGAGAGGAGGACGCAGCTGCCGCCTACAGGGATCTCCAGGTCAGGTTGGAAGTGCTTACGAAGCAAGGGCAACTGACACCCAAACCGGAGGGGATTGGGTTGGGGAGAAGAACAGGCGGTCTAGTCTCTCACTTCGATGGGAATTTACAACTGTACCCCAACTTTAGAGCAGATGTACAGTGTGCACTGCAACTGCTGAACAAAGACTTTAGAGATGAGCAAGAGAAGGTGGGATTTATCATGTCCCATTTGCATGGAGATGCTAAAGCATGGCTGCGCAATTTGTGGAGAGATAAGGATCCAGCGCTCCAAACCGCGGATGCCTTTATTAAAGCGATGGATGGCTGCTTTTTATCTAGCATAGACGTGGATCTTGCCCGGAAGGAGGTACATGGACTGAAGCAAGGGAGGGCCAGCGTACGTCAGTACCATGCCCGCTTTTTTGCATTGGTCAGTGCCCTGGAATGGGACAGAGATTCAGCCCCAGTCAGAGACCTATTTTGGGAAGGATTGAACAGCGCGGTTAAAGACGAAATTGCAAGGGGGGAGAGACCCAGGAGCACGCAGGAGGTCGTTCAGAGGGCGCTGGCGGTTGGGGTGAGGCTGGAAGAACGTCCGTGGAGCAGGGACGAAGGGCGTGGAGGGCGCGAACCAGCGAGAGGGTTCTCCTTCGTTCCCAGGGAAGCTGCGTGTGCGCAATCCACGCCTCCGCCAGGAGGGGGAGCGGAACCTATGGAGGTTGGAGGTGCCAGGGCTCAGTCAGCAACCAGAGCCACAGCACCGGGAGCAGCCAAAGCGAAGCCTCCTAGAGGGAACAGGAAGTGTTACATCTGCGAAAGTCCGCAGCACATGGCGAAAGAGTGTCCCCAGAGGATCCACAAGCTCAATGCAGCCTCTGCAACGGTGACTGCAGCTACTCAGCACGGAGACTCACAGCAGGGAAACAACGGAGTCTGGCTGGAGACAGAGGCACTGGGGCCCAGCCAGACGAGTCAGTGAAGCAGTCCCCAGAGATTTTGCAGCCCACAGACCCCCTCCCGCCCAAACCAGTAGTGCAGCTCACTGCATCGCTTCAGCTACCCAATGGCCTCACTCTAGACGTGCCAATCACCGTTGACTCAGGAAGCAATGCGGACTTTATAGGGCAAGACTTTGTAGATAAACACGCTATACAGCTGCTGCCTGCCACGCTGCCCCTGCAGGTCATCACGGTGGATGGCAGGGAGCTGTTAGGGGGGCAGGTGGTGAAGCAAACGCCACCAATGGTGATGCGACTTGGAAATCACAGGGAAGTCATCAGTTTTAATGTCACCCAACTGTCGGACACGCCTATTGTCTTGGGCATGAGTTGGCTGGACAGACACAGTCCGACGTTGGCTTGGTACCAGCGGCAGCTGGTCTTCGGCTCATCATATTGCGCTGAACACTGCATTCTGCCCCGGCAGGAGGGAGAGGAGGAGGAAGCGCAACTGCAGCTGGGGACGCTGCAAGCAATCCCCCACAAATACGCGGGATTTTTAGAGGTCTTCTGCGAGAAGGAAGCGGACAAGCTACCCCCCCACAGATCATATGACTGCAAGATTGACCTACTGCCAGGGGCGGCGCTGCCCAAGGGGAAGCTGTATTCCATGTCTGAGGACGAGCTACGGGAACTCAAAGAGTTCATAGATCATAATTTGCAGCGCGGTTTCATCCGGGAGTCCAAGGCAGTGGGGGGCAGTCCTGTATTCTTTGTTAAGAAGAAGGACACGCCCCAAAAAAGACTTGTAGTGGACTATCGGATCTTGAACAGTGTGACCAAGCCATCGGACTTCCCCATGCCCAGGATCGACGACCTCCTCGCGACGGTACGCAAGGGCCGCGTGTTCACCAAGTTGGACCTGCGTGGGGCGTACAACCTCATTCGCATGCGGGAAGGTGATGAGGGGAAGACAGCCATGTTCACGCCCCTGGGCACCTACGAATACAGAGTTATGCCTTTTGGATTGCAAAATGGCTCCCACTGTTTTCAAGCTTTCATGCATCACGTGCTGGCGGGGCTCCTCTACAAGACGTGTGTCTGCTTCTTGGATGACATCCTGATATTTTCTGAATCGCAACAGGATCACGACAGACACGTCAAGGAAGTGCTGAGCAGGCTACAGCAGCATAGGCTTTACGCCAAGCTGGAAAAATGCCAGTTCGACGTGATGGAGGTGGATTTCCTGGGCTACAGGTTGTCAGACAAGGGGCTCGCCATGGACAGTGCCAAGGTTCGTGCAGTGTTGGACTGGAAGAGCCTGCGCAACCGGAAGGAAGTCCAGCGGTTTGTCGGCTTTGCGAACTTCTATCGCAAGTTTATCAAGGGGTTCGCTATGCAAACAGCGGCCATCACGGACATGCTCAGTTCCAAGAAAAAGAAGTTCATCTGGACGGAACAGGCGGAGCAGTCCTTTCAGGCACTCAAGCGTCTCTTCGCGTCGGAAGAGCAGCTGTTGCATGTCAACCCCAGCAGGCCGATGAGGGTGGAGACGGACGCATCAGACAGAGCCGTGGGAGCAGTCCTGTTGCAGCAAGACCCGCACGGGGCTTGGAGGCCGGGAGCGTTTTACTCCAGGAAGCTCAGCAAGTCTGAACAGAATTACACCATCTGGGACAGGGAGTTGCTCGCCATTCATGCTGCATTCAAGGCGTGGAGGCACTTCCTGATCGGCGCCAAGCACACAGTGCAGGTCTGCACGGACCACAAGAATCTGGAGCACTGGCGCACGGCGCAGTTCCTGAACCAGAGGCAGATACGTTGGGCCGAGTTCTTCGCAAACTTCGACTTCCGAATTGAGTATGTCCCGGGAGACACCAACGTCATGGCGGATGCCCTATCCCGTAAACCACAGTATCTGGAGGAGGCGACGCCAGCGGCTGCCATGCACATCTTCGCACCGACGGTGTGGGCGTGTGCTTCGGCTACAGTTGACCTGGATGCGGTGAGGAGAGTGTTGCAGGATGATACCTTCGCGCGAGCCAAGATGGCAGAGGCGCAAAGGGGCACGGCGGCGACCGGTGAGTTCCACGTTCCACTCCTCCGTGAAGGGGCCATCTACGTGCCGGGGGATGATCTTCGCGCCAAGGTACTGCAGCAGTTGCACGACGCGCCCACTGCCGGGCACTTTGGCACAGAGAAGACGATGGAATTAGTCACCAGGGATTTCTGGTGGCCCAGAATGAGAGGGGAGGTCGCGGACTACGTGGCGAGATGCGACACCTGCCAGAGGGCCAAACCAGTACACAGACCGCCGGCCGGACTGCTGGAACCGCTGCAAACCCCGTTCGAACCGTGGGAGAGAGTGGCCCTGGACTTTGTCACGGATCTACCCAGCTCGAGGGGCAAGACGGCAGTGCTGGTGGTGGTGGACTTGTTCTCCAAGATGGCACATTTCATCCCGTGTGCGAAGGTGGCCACGGCGGAACAAACCGCCAAACTGTTCATAGATCACGTGTTCAAGGTTCACGGTCTGCCGCGGTCTATACTGTCTGACCGGGGGCGGCAGTTCATCTCGAACTTCTGGCAGAAGCTGATGGGCTTCCTGAATGTCAAGATCAACCTGGCTTCGGCTAGACACCCGCAGACCAACGGACAAGCGGAGCGGGTCAATGCCATCATGCAGCAGTACCTGAGATGTTATGCTAATCAACAGCCTGCGACGTGGGTGGATTACCTGCCTCTCGCCGAGTTCGCCTACAACAACACGAAGCACGTGTCCACGGGGGTGACGCCGTTCTTCGCCAACAACGGGAGGCATCCCAGAACTTTCCCGGGACTGGAAAGAATGGGGGAGGGGGAGCCGCAGACAGCGGATGCGTTCGCGTCGGAGTTGCAGGAGGTCCACGATCAGCTTCGGCGGCACCTGGAGCTGGCTAAACACGCATACAAGGTACAAGCGGACAAACACAGGAGGGTTGGCGAAGAGATCCATGTGGGAGACTGGGTCTGGTTAGCAGCCCACGCAGTGCCGGCCAGGTCATTAGCGAAGAAGAAACTAGGGCATAAACAACTGGGGCCCTACCAAGTCGAAGAGCAAGTCAACCCGGTGGCTTTCAGGCTGGCGCTCCCGGAGGGCTCCAGGATGCATCCGGTGTTCCACAGATTGGTGCTCACTCCCTACAAGGCACCTCACAGATTTCAGGAACCGGGAACGGCACCGAGTCCGCTCCGAGAGGGAACCGAGCAAGGTGGAGTGGCACAGGAGGAGCCCATCAACGAAGTCACAGAGATTTTAGACACCAGATGGGGAGAAGAGGGGGTAGAATACCTTCTCGCCAGAGAGGGCACCCCAGCCAGTGCCAACAGCTGGGTGCCGGGCTACGCTTTGGAGGAACCACTGCTCAAAGACGAGTTTCATGCCCTCTTCCCACACAGACCCATGCCAGCTGACTTTTTCGACGACTGGCTTTTCACACCCACGCTTTCAGCCAGCACGTTCCAGGGGTTCGACTCGGACGAGGAACCGACACGAGACACTCGTTCCCCGGAGGGGTCACCCTCGGGATCTGCCTCAGAACCCTCGTATTGGTGGGACGATAGACCAGAGGAGCAGTGGCGCAGGAAGTGGCTGGAGGGTCCAGGACGAGCAACGTCCCCAGAAGGAAACGAGGGAGAGACGGACATGGACGTGTTCGGGGACGACCTGGGCTTCGAGCACGGCGGCACAGAGATGGAAGCGGAGGTGACCATTGTCGACGAGAGCAGGGAGGAAGAACCGGAAGTCTTCAGTTGGAGGCCCGCCACGGGAAGCGAACTGTATCCGACATTCGTCCCCATGACACGGCAGCACCCAGCTCCCGCACCGGAAGGAGGCGAGGGGGAAGGGGGGGCTTCGAGGGGGGGATGGATGTCAGGGGTTCAGGAGCAGAGGCGAGGGCAAGGGAGGAAACAGAGAGCGAGGGGGAGGAGGCAGAAGAAAAGATGAGTGATGACGACGACCCGAGATCTCCGAGTCTTTCCAGTGAATCAGAAGATTCACAGAAAGGAGCACCAGTGGCCAGAGCAAGGGGGGAGCCTAGGGGGACACCCCAGGGAGAAGGGTCCAGAGGGGGCTCAGAGGGGAGCAGTTGGAAATCGGGACCAGCGTCACCAACAGAGAGCAGGGGAGAAGAAGGGCGCCAGGTATCGAGCGCTGGCAGCTCGCAACAGGAGGGAGGACACGAGTCAGGAGTGGCCACACCTCCATCGGGGAGCGAAGAAACGGTCAGGCGGAAAGTGGAAGGTTGGGCGCGCGCGCCAAGTTCAAATGCACAGGAAGGTGGCGCAGTAAGCAGCCCGGAAAGGGAGCCAGGTCCTAAAGCCCGGCGCATGGAGACAGGAGGGTCCGGGGGGTCCGCGTCAGAAGAGTCCCGGAAGGAAGAGACCACGGGGGGCAGAGGGACCCAGAGAAGAACGGTCAGGCGGAAAAGGTGGAGTAAAGCTAGGTTAGTAAGCTGGTGCACAGGGGGCGGAGACTCAGACGGAGCTTCGCCGGTCTAACCCATAAGACGTAGAGTTGCGCGCAGCAGCTTGAGAATGGAAACTGTAACTCAATAAAGACTTTTATAAAGTGACCGCTGGCTAGCGTGATCCTCTGTGAGCTAGGATCTGGAAGCAGCTCTGACAAATAATAATAATAATAATAATAAATTTTATTTATATCCCGCCCTCCCCAGCCGAAGCCGGGCTCAGGGCGTCTAACAACAATCGAATAATCAGTCAAATAATCACACAATCTAAAAATATTTCATTATAAAAATTAATTAAATCAAATTGATGGCAACCAATTAAGCAAAATTCTGAGCAGGTTGCCAGAGGAGGGAGTCAGGCTGCGCCCTGACCAAAAGCCTGGCGGAACAACTCTGTCTTGCAGGCCCTGCGGAAAGATGTCAGGTCCCGCAGGGCCCTAGTCTCTTGTGACAGAGCATTCCACCAGTTTGGAGCCGCAGCCGAGAAGGCCCTGGCTCTAGTTGAGGCCAGCCTAACCTCTCTGAGGCCTGGGACCTTGAGGATGTTATTATTTGCAGACCGTAGGTTTCTCTGTGGGGCATACCAGGAGAGGCGGTCCCGTAGGTACGAGGGTCCTAGGCCGTATAGGGCTTTAAAGGTTAAAACCAGCACCTTAAACCTGATCCTGTACTCTACCGGGAGCCAGTGCAGCTGGTATAATACCGGATGAATGTGCTCTCGCAGCGAAGACCCCATAAGGAGTCTCGCCGCGGCATTCTGCACCCGCTGGAGTTTCTGGGTCAGCCTCAAGGGCAGCCCCACGTAGAGCGAGTTACAATAATCCAGTCTGGAGGTGACCGTCGCATGGATCACAGTGGCTAGGTCAGGACGAGAGAGATAAGGGGCCAACTGCTTAGCTTGGCGGAGATGAAAAAATGCCGCCTTTGTTATAGCTGTAATCTGCGCCTCCATAGAGAGGGAGGTATCGAAGATTACACCCAAACTCTTAACGGCCGGTGCTGGCACTAATTGCACCCCCGCAAGAGATGGGAGTTGCCCCCTCGATCCCATATCGTCCCGCCCCAGCCAGAGGACCTCTGTCTTCGAAGGATTTAACTTCAACCGGCTCCCACGTAACCATCCAGCCACAGCTTCCAGACATCTGGTCAGTGTGTCTGGGGCCGAGTCAGGATGGCCATCCATCAACAGATAGAGTTGGGTGTCATCAGCATACTGATGGCAACCCAGCCCAAAACTCCGGACAAGCTGGGCAAGGGGGCGCATAAAGATGTTAAAAAGCATCGGGGAGAGAATTGCACCCTGAGGCACTCCACACACCAAGGAGTGGCGTGATGACAATTCCCCCCCAAGCGCCACCCTCTGTCCCCGACCAGAGAGAAACGAGCGCAGCCATTGAAGGACTGTGCCCTGGATCCCCACGTCGGCAAGGCGGTGGTCCAGGAGTTCGTGATCCACCATGTCAAAGGCTGCTGACAGATCTAGAAGAATCAGCAGCCCCGACCCGCCTCGATCGAGCTGCCTGCGGAGATCATCTGTTAGGGTGACCAGAGCCGTCTCGGTCCCATGACCAGCGCGGAAGCCGGACTGGAATGGATCCAGAGCAGATGTTTCATCCAGAAACCTACCAAGCTGTTCAGCAACCGCTCTCTCAATCACCTTACCCAGGAATGGAAGATTTGAGACCGGGCGGTAATTGGATAGATCTGAGGGATCTAATGATGTTTTCTTTAAGAGCGGACGCACCACCGCCTCCTTCAGTTCCCCTGGGAATATCCCGGTGCCAAGGAACAAATTGATGATATCCCCCAGGGGGCCCCACACCTCGTCTGGACACGCTCTAATCAGCCATGACGGGCACGGGTCAAGAGGACAGGTGGTGGGCTTTCCAGCTTGGAGGAAACTGTCCACATCGGCTGGAGATATCCGGTCAAAGTGGTCCAATACTGGACCCGAGGACAGTCGAGGGGCCTCCAGTTCCTTTATTGTATCCAAATTGGCAGGGAGGTCATGGCGGAGGAACAGGTCCTTCTCCGCAAAAAAGCTCGCAAATGCCTCACAGCTGTGTGTCAGATTGTTATTTAAATTTGGCTGTCCTTCAAGGGACGTTAAAGACCGAATTATACTAAATAATTGCGCCGGGCGAGAGCTAGCGGATGCAATGGAGGCCGAGAAGTAAGACTTCTTAGCGGCCTTCACTGCCATCTCATAGGTTTTCATAAAAACCCTATAAGATGTTCTTGAGGCTCCGTCACGGGCACCCCGCCATACTCGCTCTAGCCGTCTGAGGTCCCGCTTCATTTTCCGAAGCTCCTCGGTAAACCAGGGAGCCCGGTTTCTGCGGGGTCGCAGAGGGCGCTTAGGTGCGATCTCATCGATGGCTGCCAGGAGCTGGGTATTCCAGCCCTCAACAAGCTCAGTCAATGAGTCGCCAGGGGGAGTAAGGTCCCGCAAGGCTTGACGGAATCTATCCGGGTCCATCAGCCTCTGCGGGCGAGCCCAAATCGGCTCGCCACCTAAGCAGGGTGGGGGTGGAAAGTCAATCCTGGCTTTCAGAGCGTAGTGATCAGACCATGGCACCTTCATCGAAGGAGACATGATCACATCTATACCAGCACCAAAGATCAAATCCAGCGTGTGGCCTGCTTGATGTGTGGGGCCCGAAACAAACTGGGAGAGCCCTAGTGTTGCCATGGAAGACACCAGGTCCAGAGCCTGTGAGGAGGGAGTGGCATCAGCATGGAAGTTGAAGTCTCCCAATACCAATAGGTTAGGGAACTCCAAGGCCCAGCCGGCCACCGCCTCCAGCAGGCCTGACAGGGTGGCTGCTGGTGCGCTAGGTGGCCGGTACACCAGCCAGACAGCCAAGCTCTCCTCGGAGCCCCACACTAGGCCAACACATTCAATGCCGGGGATCGATGGCGATGGTAAAGCCCTGAAAGAACAATTTTCCCGGATTAATACTGCCACCCCTCCCCCCCAGCCCACAGTCCGTGACTGGTGGAGGACGGTGAAACCCGGGGGTAACAGTTACCCCTTCGCGCACCCAGGTCTCCGTCACACAAGCCAGGTCGACTCCCTGCGAGATAAAGAAATCTCGCAGGGTAGCGGTTTTGTTGCCTATAGACCTGGCATTGCACAACACCAGTGAAGGAGGTAAGTAATCCTTGCTCACCCTACCCTCGTCTCTCGGGATGGGGCGCAGATTGGAAGGGGTACGAGCATATCCGTATCTCGATCCCCTTCGCCTATAACATCTGCCCCCACCGCCATACCTCCCTCGCCCCTCCACGGTAGCAATCCCAGGCCTCATACTAACCTCCATTTACAAAATAAAAAGCAAAACAACCAAAGACAATTATGCCCAAACAAAACCAATCCCCACCCCACTCAATATTCAACCCCAAAAACAAAACAAAATGGAACAAACAAAAATACATAGATAAAAACCACCATTCACGGTGGTACAACAAAGTAAACAATAAAAGCACCTTTAAAACACCTTAAAATATATATAAACATCTTTAACATTTGCAGCAGATAATGAAATAATATAATATTATAAAAAATAACAACCCCCATTTAAGGTGCTGCAAATTAAAAGCAATTAAAACATTTAGAACTATTTTGTCCATTGCTGCCGGTAGCTGCTCTGTCCTCTAAACTGTAATGGTAGTGCAGGCCCCGCCCCCTAGGCCGGATGGAGTTGGCAGAAAAGGGAGCGGTCCTCCCAACACTCACGCGAGCAGCAGCACCAGCAGTCGTGTCCCGGAGGCCTCTCCCAGGCCTCTTATGCTGTGGCGATGAGTGCAGGCCCCGCCCCCTAGGCCGGATGGAGTTGGCAGAAAAGGGAGCGGTCCTCCCAACACTCACGCGAGCAGCAGCACCAGCAGTCGTGTCCCGGAGGCCTCTCCCAGGCCTCTTATGCTGTGGCGATGAGTGCAGGCCCCGCCCCCTAGGCCGGATGGAGTTGGCAGAAAAGGGAGCGGTCCTCCCAACACTCACGCGAGCAGCAGCACCAGCAGTCGTGTCCCGGAGGCCTCTCTCTGGCCTCTTATGCAGTGGCGATGAGTGCAGGCCCCGCCCCCTAGGCCGGATGGAGTTGGCAGAAAAGGGAGCGGTCCTCCCAACACTCACGCGAGCAGCAGCACCAGCAATCTTGGGTTGCTATGGGGTGATGCCCCTAGAACCAAATAGTACTATACTGCCAATAGTACCAAAATACAGCTATCATCAGGTTTTGTAGTCATCTGTTAGGTTTCCCACCTGGAGGTTCAGTGTTTGCAGAAGCTCAGACAAGTAGCATGTGATTTCTGAGAATCCCAAATTTAATTTAACTCTGCAAGTTTCTATTTCCTAGTAGTGATGTATGGAAGTGAGAGCTGGACCATAAAGAAGGCGGATCGCCGAAGAATTGATGCTTTTGAATTATGGTGCTGGAGGAGACTCTTGAGAGTCCCATGGACTGCAAGAAGATCAAACCTCTCCATTCTGAAGGAAATCAGCCCTGAGTGCTCACTGGAAGGACAGGTCCTGAAACTGAGGCTCCAATACTTTGGCCACCTCATGAGAAGACAAGACTCCCTGGAAAAGACCCTGGTGTTGGGAAAGATGGAGGGCACAAGGAGAAGGGGATGACAGAGGACGAGATTGTTGGACAGTGTTCGCAAAGCTACGAACATGAGTTTGACCAAACTGCAGGAGGCAGTGGAAGACAGGAGTGCCTGGCATGCTCTGGTCCATGGGGTCACAAAGAGTCGGACATGACTAAACGGCTAAACAACAACACCAAGCAAGTTTCTATACCTCATGGCTTTGGATATGGGCTTGGTCATTGAATGCATTGGCCTTTATCCTAGGATAAGGCAGGAAGTTCATGGAAGGAACATTTCGCCATCCAGACTGGATTAAGACAAACCAAGATCATAGGTTTTATCAATTTAAATTTCTTGCAACAGAAATAACCATGAAAATAGATATCATAAATGTTTACATTTGCATACATATCAGTACATAGCCATGGATGCAGCTAAAAACTTAGTCTAACCAAAACAGATAGCAATAAGCCTATTTGCATATGAAATGCCTTTAAATTAAAATACCTTATAATTTCTTACTTAGCATATCTGAAAACGATATTATACTTATTTCTGCTCAGGTTTGTAAACACAGTATGACTCATAACTGTGCAGCCATTAAGTATATTTTTGTTATATCGGAAGGAGACTCTCTGTTTTTTCAGTCTGTTTTCCCTGAGTCCTTTATTTTTTAACCAAGTGTGTGTGTGTGTGTGTGTGTGTATAACACGGTAGTTAACGGCCCCTCATAATTTTGCCCCGAACCATGGGTAGGCAAACTAAGGCCCGGGGGCCAGATCTGGCCCAATCCCCTTCTAAATCCGGCCCAGGAATCACTGTGTTTTTACATGAGTAGAATGTGTCCTTTTATGTGTCCCAGTATGGTGCCTAGAGAAAGTTTCTAGGGAGGGCTGCCTACTGCATAACAATGACCACACAGAAGGACCATGGCTCAGTAGTAGAATCCATGCTCTAGATGAACAATTTTCATCCCAGTATGTTTCTGAGCACAATTCAAAGTGTTGATGTTGACCTTTAAAGCCCTAAACAGCCTCAGCCCAGTATACCTGAAGGAGCATCTCCACCCCAATCGTTCTGCTCAGACACTGAGGTCCAGCGCTGAGGGCCTTCTGGCGGTTCCCTCAGTGCTAGAAGCAAAGCTACAGGGAACCAGGCAGAGGGCCTTCTTGGTAGTGGTGCCTGCCCTGTGGAACGCCCTCCCATCAGATGTCAAGGAAATAAACAACTACCTGACATTTAGAAGATGTCTGAAGGCAGCCCTGTTCAGGGAAGTTTTTAATGTGTAACATTTTAATGTATTTTTAATCTTTGTTGGAAGCAGCCCCGAGTGGCTGGGAAAACACCGCCAGATGGGCAGGGTACAAATAATAAATTACTATTATTATTATTAATAATAATGCAACTCTGGGTTATTTGTGGGGCCTGCCTGGTGTTTTTACATGAGTAGAATGTGTGCTTTTATTTAAAATGCATCTCTGGGTTATTTGTGGGGCATAAGAATTCATTCATCCCCCCCAAAAAAAATAGGCCAGCCCCCCACAAGGTCTGAGGGACAGTGGACCAGCCCCCTGCTGAAAAAGTCTGCTGACACTGTTAGCTTGTGCATCACTCTTCCAATCTCCTTTTCTCTCTGCCACCATTTGCACCCACTGGAAAGCTTGGTGGGTCGGGAAGACATGGAAGGTTGTTGGCAGGAGGAGGAATCACACCAAATCAGGTAGAACTTCACCTGATTTTAGGCACCCCACTTTGAAGCCCCCTATGTCCTCATCCACATTAAGGATAAATCCTCATTTATAATAAGCATTGCTGGTGGAGCAGTTTCTTTCTCTGCCGTGCGTTTTTAAAGATTCTGAGGTAAAAACGCAGTGAGTCACGGCAGGAGATGTTGCTCTTGAGTGGAATGGCATATTGAGGCTAATGGACCTCCTTTGAACTTTGCTTTGTTTCCTCCTTAACCGATTCCACCATGAGGCTGCGAAACTGCCTAGCTCACAGACAGCAGCTGCTGGAAAAGGGAGACAAAACCCTAAAGAAAACACCACTTTGAGGAACAGGAGGGGAAAGGGGATTTCTGACCGTCAGTTTTAAATGGCTAGGGTTTATAGTGAAACTGAAACCATGCATTGAATTTGTTTTTTGGGGGATGACACACACCATTATTCATCATTTTCTATACAAAAGCAAGAAAAATGAGTGTAAACTAGTTCTGAGCCAAAAGATGAGAGGTTCAGACATTAGTGGATTTGGAGGGTGGGGTGAAAGGTTTGGGTGTCGTTTAGGATGTCAGAGAAATCCGAAGAAAACAGAATCAGGAGTGGAAATTGCTAGTATTCACTTACTCGTTGTTCAAAACGGGAATCAATTCAGTGAAGAGGATTGATATTGGCTGTTGTTGGATTCAGCCCACAAATGATACAAAATTAATTATCCACAGACACACAAACACCTTGCATTGTGCTTCCTTTGCATTCAAATGAATGGGTGGAATAACATCATAACATAGTTAATTATGTAAATTACCAAGTTATGCAATTTCACTGAAGCAGACAGCATAATGTTTGGCAGAAGTTTGCCTGCAGCAGAACAGAAACAGCGGTGCAGGACAGAAAATTACACCTTCGTGCATGAGGTAAAACTCACTGCTGCTACCCAAAACTCCTTCCAGCCACTATTACCTCCCCTGCTCCTGCAACACCTCCATAAGACAGATGCAAAGGGGGAGGCCAGTGCCGGATTTACGTATAAGCTAAACAAGCTATAGCTTAGGGCCCCACTCTCTTCGGGCCCCTAAAAAAAATTAGAGGGAAAAAACTGGATGTACATTTCCAAAATATAAGATAAAAAACAAACACAGTGGTACATTGGGTTACATACGCTTCAGGTTACAGACTCCGCTAACCCAGAAATAGTATCTCGGGTTAAGAAATTTGTTTCAGGATGAGAACAGAAATCGTGCTCCGGCGGCACGGCGGCAGCAGGAGACGCCATTAGCTAAAGTGGTGCTTCAGGTTAAGAACTGCTTCAGATTAAGAACGGACCTCTGGAACAAATTAAGTACTTAACCCGAGGTACCACTGTAGAATAAAACCTACATACAGCAACAGTGTTTTGTGTTGTGTAGGCTCCTTTGATGAAAGTAACCTGCTAGCCTGCTCCCTAAAATATCACATATAAAGGGCCCCATTACCTTCGATAGCTTAGGGCCTCATCAAACCTAAATCTGGCCCTGGGGGAGGCCACCTTGCTGCCATTTACTGTTCTTTCTCAGTCCAGATCTAGAAAGAGGAAAACACGTACAAAGCTACCTTATGTACAAGGAGTGGGGAGCCCTACCTAAGCCCAACGGCCAAATTCCCTTATGGCTCACTTTCCTGGGGCCACATACCATTGATGGACAGGCCAGAGGCAAAAGTGGTGAATGGGCATATGTGACTCTTACCAGCCATGCAGAAGCCAGAGGTTTTCCCAGATACACCCCTCTTTAGTCTATGTCCAGGCAAGGAAGAGGTTCAAAGATCCAGACCAGCCAAGCAAAAACATTCAAGAAGGGTTCAGAATAGGGCACAATAGAGGTGTATAATATTCTGGGTCAGTGGTGAAAGTATTTAATAGAATCATAGAGTTTGTGTCAGGAATGATCCAGCTCCCAGCGAAGGTTTATAGCCAACTGCAGAAAGTAGCCAGGAACAGAGAGGCTTTGATGTTAGTCAGGCAGGGGAGAGCCGGCTGCTGCAGACTTCGGCTCTTCCTGACCTTGATGGGCAGGCTGATAAGGTAGTAGCTGAGAGGAGGCTAGAACACAGCCAAAACTCGCCGGAAGCACAAACATCAGCGAACAAACTCAGAGACAGCCTCTCAGAACCGAAAAAGGTTGGAGTTGATCCACTCAGTCCGAAGAGTTGGCGAATGGGAGGGCTGCTAGATAGGAAGCTAAACATAAAACGTAAGGGTCATAAGTTCAATATCTTCTGTCGACACCGGAAGGGTCGTCTTGAGTAATGATGCCGGAAGCTTTGTTAGAGCCGCCTGGAGCTATCTGTTTTTGCAATAAATCCTCCTTTTTAATTATCTATGCTTATTGTGTTATCAAGCTAGGAACCTGTGTGAAGAGAATCAGAACTTACAGGGTTAAACAGTTCTGAGTGACTTCTCACATTCTGAGGCGTGGTTATGTTCACATACGGGAACGTTCTCTGTGTGTGAGTCTCTTTCAGTTTTGACCGAGAGGCGAAAGATGTGCGCTCTTTCGCCAGGCTGATTTATGATGTTTTTCTACACGATTAAAGACTGTTGGAGATAAGCAAGAAAGCCTGCGTACAGTCTGATTTATTACACACACATTGCAACAGTTTTCTACCGCTGCGGAGACTCTGCTGAAGGATGCTGACAGTGAGCTACGCACGGGAGTCCAGTGTGGCGCAGGAAAGCGTGCCGGACTCCATCATCAAGCCACAACCTGGACTCCAGACAGTTTGAAGGGACCCCAAGGGTCATCAGGCCCAACCCCCTGCATTGCAAGAATCTCAGCTAGAGCATCCAAGACAGATGCTTTGAAAACCTCCAAGGAAGGAGAGTCCACAACCTCCTGAGAGAGACCATTCCACTGCCGAGCAGCTCTTAAAGTCAGAAAGTTCTTCCTGAGGTTTAGCTGGAATCCCCTTTCTTATAACTTGAATCGGACACAACTAAATGACTAAACAACAGCAACAAAATCAGAATTATCCTCCATCCTTATAGTGTCTACACTGACTGTCACTATTTCTTCCAGGATGCAGGCAGGGGTATTTGCCAGTCCTACTGGGGCACATCAGGGATTTAACCTGGTGTCTCCTCCTCCCCTTTAAACACCCAGGACGCAGTGTGCAGAGTGGCAGACCTGACTCATGACCTTAACTAGCATCATGGTACACATTATCAAAACATTTACCGTCATTGCTCCTGAGTTTATGAGACAAACCTATATGGCTGAGTCTTAAGTGAGTGAAAGGAAACTTTTTTTAAGATGCATTTTTATCGGTAACCATAATCACAGGAGAGAGTCTAAAAATTTACTGACCTGCTCCTTCAGATGTAAAAGTTTAATCAACTCGCTAAGGTCTGAATTCTCAAAAGTGCAATAAAACAGCAAATGAGAAGGGGGCGGGGGTGGTTAAGAGATCCCAGGAAATCTAAACAGAAACTGCATCTGGGAGTTGAGCTTTTAGAAAGAGTCTTGTCAGAAATTTCCAGCTGTTACTGCGTGGTAAATAATTTAAACAGATGCTCTCAGCTAAAAGTGCATAGTGACAGATTAGGGGAAAAATGAATTTTTAACAATGCTACTAAACTATATAACAACAAACTCGAGTTGAGAGTCATCCAGCTTTCCAGTATCAAATGCACACAGTAGAGCATCTAAAAATATTAAATGGGGACAGAAAACATAAATTAATTAAGACACATTTTCTGTCTCCAAGTGTTCAGGTGGTTCATAGTGAGTCACTAGAAGGAAACAAAGTCTCCATGTCTTTTTAGATTTTTTATTTATTTCTTGGAGTTTTGAGGTTGAGGTTGTTAAGAGTTACCACTGCTGTTTTTTACAGAAGTGTGTGTGTGTGGGTTAATCCTTATTTACGCTAGGAATGTACAAACCAGCACAACCCCAGGACATTTGCCAAGTCTGAGTGAGACTCTTTGAGCTTCTCACAGCATTCCTCAAATATTTTGCCCTGAACCCTTTCTCAAAATTCATCACATCATAGATGCATTAGTTGCGATTCCTGTGTTGCAAGGGGTTGGACTAGATGACCCTCAGGATATTTTCCAACATCACCATTCTGTGATTCTATGGTCACAATTTAGCTTTGGGTGAAATCTGGTGGAAATCGCATTCAGCACTGTCTCCTTCAACAAAGTTCACCTCTCAGATACCTCCCCTCTTAAGTAAAGCCCTGTAGAATCACAAGATGGACCTGATGGCAGCTCTTATGGTCTTACGTTTCAATGCACGTATTGCATGAATTAGCTAGGTTCACAGTGAAATGCAAACTGAACCAAATTCCTCCCACAACCAACTTAGACAGCCTCCCCAGGACACATTGCACCATGGGTTTGCCCTGTCCATTAGCTAATTGAATTTCAAAACCCTATTTAAAACCGAAGCCACAAAGTCATAGAGAATCAATTGTTTCTGTGATTGGTAGGATCTCACCTGTGCTTTTAATAGTTCAGAAAGCCACACATTCAGGACTTATTGTTGAAGAGATTCCTGTGGAAGCGTGCCCATGCTCCCAGATTCCCACCCTGATGTGCCTTGAATGTTCATTACTGCAGAGCAAGACACTTGCGTGAGCAATGCATTATAACAATACCGATCATTTCCTCTCCCTCAAATATTGGATTTTATGCGAGTTGCAAAAAAAGAATAGCATCTAGGAAAAGGATTAGTGGGAGAAAGAGAAAGAGGATGTACAATGGTACCTTGGTTCTCAAACACTTTGGTTCTCAAACACTTTGGTTCTCAAACTCCGATAACCTGGAAGTAAGTGTTCTGGTTTCCAAACGTTTTTCAGAAGCCGAACATCCAATGCAGTTGTCGGCTATTGTTTCCGGGGCACCTGCACCAATCAGAAGCTGTGCTGTAGTTTTTGAACATTTAGGACATTTTGAACATTTAGGAATTCAAATGGAGTTTTTGAGGCATTTTCTGTTAATTTGTTTTTGTGACTGTGTGGAACCCAGTTCAGCTACTTATTGATTGATTGTGTGACTGTGGAAATGGATAAAAGCCCCCCATCCAAACAATGACTATCATCAGTGCAGGTAAGGGAAAAAATAATTTTAATTTTTATCATCTACAATACTGTCTTATTTATTTTGTAGTGCAGTAAATTGATTCTTGCTTTCATTTTATTGATCAGTTGGTCTTGTTAGATAGTAAAATTCATGTTAAATTGCTGTTTTAGGGGTTGTTTTTAAAAGTCTGGAACGGATTAATCCATTTTGCATTACTTTCTATGGGAAAGCACACCTTGGTTTTGGAACGCTTTGGTTTTGGGATGGACTTCCGGAACGGATTAAGTTTGAGAACCAAGGTACCACTGTACAGCTATCCTGTTGATGTGGAAGGACCATACATGGTGTGATGGCCTGGGACTCGGGCTCGGACTCGGAACCAGAGGAGTGTCTGTACCAGTCTGTACCAGATCCTCTGCCTCAGGCGGAATCGGAACCAAGTCTGGGGCCTGATTCTGAAGAGCCCCAGTCTGCACAGGTTCCTCTGCAGCAAGCACCAGCTGGGCCGAGTCAGGGGCCTGAGCCTGCCCTGGCTCCAGATGCGGGGATTACCTCATTGCCTTCAGCTGGGCAATCACTTACAGCTGCTCCACTACCAGTTGGGTCAGGAGAGGCTGAAGTAACTGGGTCTAGTAACTCACTGTCATCTCCTGAGCTGCAGAGGCTGAAGTCTGAGAGAAGGAGACCTGAGCACTCACAGGAGGAGTGTTCACCTTCGGGTGAAACAGGGAGCTGAGTCAAAAGGGGATCAGGACTGGCTGTTACCCCGACAGAGATAAAAGGCTGCCGGACTCCCCCCCAGGTTGTGGGAGCAACATTGCTGTTTGCTAGAACCTGCCTGTAACCCTGTGCCTGATCTAGCCAGGTTTCCTGCCTTGGCCCTGTCGGACTGACTCTTCGCAGAACCCTTGGATTCGGGACTGGACCTGGACCGCGTTGCTTGGCTTAACCCCCGGTCCCAGCACACATAGCTCAGAGAGAGAGTATCTGCTTTGCAGGCAGAAAATCCCGGGTTTGATCAATGGCATCTCTATGCAGGGCTTGAAGAGACCCATGTCTGAACTATTTGAAAACTGCTGCCTGTTTGTGTAGACCAGGAGGCCAGAAACCTACAGCATGCGGGCCCCAGTTTAGCCTGTGAGCTCGTTTTTCCAAAGCCATGGCCATGTGGCCCACAGTAGGTATGGAAGAGGTAGAAATGTGGCTGCCAGCGAAGATTTGGAACCCTAAAAGTGCATCAATTGGGTACTTATTGAATCTGCTCACAGTTTTGATGGAGGTGAGCATATTGTTGGGAATCTGAATACATGCAGCTACTCACACAGAGTCAATTAGGGTTTGGCAGACAGCCAAGGCAATGTGAAGGAGTAAGTCTGCCCAGTGGCGTAGCGTGGGTTGTCAGCACCCGGGGCAAGGCAAGTAATTTGCGCCCCCTAACCCGTGGATTTTAGCACTCGAGTGCGAGCGCCCCCCCAGATGTTGCGCCCGGCCCCCCTGCACCCCCCACGCTACGCCACTGGGGCTGGGGGCAAGCAAAGGAGCCAAGGACCCCCCCCCAAGGCTCAGCAGGAATTTATTAAATTTATTATTTGCGGAGCCCCCGCGGGCCGAGGCAGCCAAAGCCCCCTCCCCTCGGGTGCCTCCCCGCCCCCTCCTCTCCTTGGGCTGTAGGTGGAGTTCCAGATCCGGGCTTGGCGAGCGCCTCTCCTCCTCCCGGCTGGGTCCGGGGGCTTCTGGCCGTGCTCCGTCCTCGCCCCCCCCCCCGGGCTGAGACTTGCGCTGAGAGCCGGAGCCAGTGGCGACCCCTTCTGCCGGGAGACCCTCACCCGCCTGCCGGCTTCCTCTCGGAGGGTTTTGGGGAGCGCAGGGCGCAGCGAGGCCCCTCGGAGCTCTCCTCCCTCCCAGTCGGCAGAAGCAGCCACCGCCTGTGGCTGGGCCGAGTGGATGGTGTCGGCGTCGGGGTGCGGAGGCTGCCCGTGCCCGGCCAGGCGGCGGTGGCGGTGTCGGCGCTGCTGCAGCGGCTGCTCCTCCTGCGAGCAGTGAGTGGAGCGCAGCCGCAGCGGCGGCTAGGGCGCAAGGCTGGGGGTGGCGGCGGGGAGCCCGGCGGAGGAAGGAACTTGTCCCTTCCCTCTGGACTCGCGCCCCCCCCCAGATGTTGCGCCTGGTGCGGCCGGCACCCCTGGCACCCCCCCACGCTACGCCACTGAGTCTGCCTGGTGATAAAGAGGCATGGAGACAGCTCCATGATTGGTCAAGTTCTCTCACGGGAATAATGATTAATGGCCCACTAACTGGAATGTGTGGTAGTACGAGTGTCAGTGTAGGAGTTGGAGGTTGAGAGTTGTGAGTCCTGTATGAGAGAGCTAGCTAAAGATCTGTATTCTGTTCTGTTCCTGTAAATAGTCCACTGTATATAATAAACACCTAACTACAAGTTCCCGCTTCCTTCTTCGTCCATCCTGTCTGCAGCCAAGTTGCCAATTGCTTTCGTGAACGTTTGCGTTTACTCTGCTAGGTCTGGCTAAGGTCCTGCAACTAGTCAGAAAGTTGTGAAATGCCAATAGGTTTTGCCAATATATATGGCAGGGAGCAGATGTCACCTCACTCCCCTCTCAATCCAGGTAGCCACAACCCCAGATATGGAATACAGCAGGGGTGAGGAACATGAGGCCCGTGGATGGAGTGTGGCCCTCAAGGCCTCTTTATGTGGCCCTTGGAATTCTCCCCAGGCCATACCACTTCACTGGCCTTGCTCTGTCCCTGGAGTGTCTTTGCTGGGCTGGAATCTGTCCTTCAACTTTGATAACGCTTGTCTCCATGGAAGAGTAAGAGAGGAGCTTATAGTAGCTAGCCTTCTGTGGCGTTGCTTCATCAACTTTTGCCTCTGATCTCACATGTGGCCTCCAGGAGATTGCCCAGAAGGGACTGTGGCTCTCGGGTTGAACATTGTTCTAGGTCTCTAGGATATAGGGACCCCAAGCATTCAATAATGCTAGATAGTTCTTGAATATCTTCTGCAAACGACAATTGTTGTTTCTGGATTCCTTAAGCTGATGTAGACTTGAGCAGCCTTATGGTCTTTTCTCTATAGATGTGTCTGCCAGGTGGGCTGGAAGCCCATGAACTTTCTATTTTGTGAAGTATGTGAGCAGGGAACACACAGAGAAAGGAGTCAGCTATAAAAGCTAGACACTCGCTTCCTTGAAAGCTGGGCAATCTGGTGGAAAGCAGCGGGGTTAATAGGGTACAAGAGAAAGTTGCCCGTGACTGATGTTTTATTCACTTCCCTTCTTTCCCTTGTTTTAGCGAACAATGGCCTCATCTGAACATTGTGCAGTGAGGCTGAATGGTTCTGTTTTAAAGAGAGCCTTTACTTCCACCACGACAGTTTATGCGCCCATTCCCCTCTCCTAACCTTAGCAATAGCTGGCACAATGGTCTCTGCCGCCATCCCTGTTTAAGCATCATTGACTGCCGCTGCTGTCCTTACCCGCAGAGCTTCTTAACAAGTGGAAGCTGTTAGCTGAACTAATGAGCCTGCGAAGGTTCAATGAAATCTATAGCTCACTAAAAGAAAAAGAAAAAAGCCACCCAGCTTTTCCTGTGATTTGGAGTCCTTTCTGTTCTCGGAGGAAGAGCCAAGATGAGCTTGGAAACACAGCAAAGTACCCTTTGGGTAGCAATGTGAGGCTGGACCAGTTCAGGATTAGATCCTATGGAGGCCCTTAGGCAGTTGAAATCTCACAGCCCCCCTTGCAAATTATCTCCTAATACGTTTTTCATTTTACCAACCAACAAATCTAATAAGCCAATTTTATTACACAAAACAGGCATTCACAATTATTTATGTTATTAAACAAATTAACCTATTATGTTATTCAACAAAAACGATTAAACATTATTAAACAATATGACACACACTTATAAAACTTTTGTTAATTATTATTTTTTTAAAAAAAACCAACAAAACTTTAAACATTCACTTTCCTCAATTTTTGGGTGGTGAAATCTTTCAGGATATCTAGGAAGTCTACTCACAGAAACCTTCATATTTGGAGGTTTCTTGTGAGTGTGCTCTAGTGGGATAACACAGAACTAAGAAAGATTGATTACAATTTTCTTTCAAGATGAAATCAATATTATTTTTATCTGTTCTTGCGGAACCCCTAAAAGGTGTGGGGCCCATAAGCCAGTGCCTATTTTGCCTATTTGGTAACCCAGCACTGGGCTAGAGCCAGCTCCTGTTTGCCAAGGCTAATGAAGACTCAGGCTCTGCATTATATAATCATCACCATCACCATCACCATCACCATCACCATCACCATCACCATCATTTATTATTTATACCCCACCCATCTGGCTGGGCTTCCCCAGCCACTCTGGGCGGCTTCCAACAAAATATTAAAATACTGTAATACATCAAACATTAAAAGCTTCCCTAAACAGGGCTGCCTTCAGATGTCTTCTAAAAGTCTGGTAGTTGTTGTTCTCTTTGACATCTGGTGGGAGGGCATTCCACAGGGAGGGCGCCACTACCAAGAAGGCCCTCTGCCTGGTTCCCTGTAACTTGGCTTCTTGCAGGGAGGGAACTGCCAGAAGGCCCTCGGCGCTGGACCTCAGTGTCTGTGTAGAACGATGGGGATGGAGACGCTCCTTCAGGTATACTGGACCGAGGCTGTTTAGGGCTTTAAAGGTCAGCACCAACACTTTGAATTTTGCTCGGAAACGTACTGGGAGCCAATGTTTGTCTTTCAAGACCGGTGTTATGTGGTCTCGGCAGCCACTCCCAATCACCAGTCTAGCTGCCACATTCTGGATTAGTTGTAGTTTCCAGGTCACTTTCAGAGGTAGCCCCACATAGAGCGCATTGCAGTAGTCCAAGCGGGAGTTAACCAGAGCATGCAACACTCTGGCAAGACAGTCCGCGGGCAGGTAGGGTCTCAGCCTGCATACCAGATAATACTTCCAAATACCATTTGCCACAGGAGGGGAGGGTGCTCCACCCCCATCGTTCTGCCTGGACACTGAGGTCCAGCCCTGAGGGCCTTCTGGTGGTTCCCTCCCTGCGAGAAGTGAGGTAACAGGGAACCAGGCAGAGGGCCTTCCTAATAGTGGCACCCACCCTGTGGACCGCCCTCCTTTAAGATGTCAAGGAAATAAACAACTATCTGACTTTTAGAAGACATCTGAAGGGAAGTTTTTAATGTTTGATGTTTTATTGTGTTTTTAATATTCTGTTGGGAAACCCAGCCAGATAAGTGGGGTATAAATAAATTATTATTATTATTATTATTATTATTATTATTATTATTATTATTATTATTATTATTATTATTATTATTATTATCCTGCTTGCATGCTTCCCATAGGAATCTGGTTAGCCACTGTGAGAACAGGATGCTGGCCTTGATGAGGCTTTGGCCCAATCCTGCAGGACTGTTCATAAGGCCTTATGTGAACTATGGAGTTGTTTTTGTTTGGGAAGATGATAAGTAAGCACAGCAGAGCTAGTTAAAACATCAAATGCATCATAATTGAAAGGGATAAGAAATTACTATAAATAGAGGGTTTTAAAAATCCATTTTGCTCCTTTTAATCCTTACTGGTATGGTGCAATTTTAATGTACCACTCTAGAAGATCAGCATATCAAACAATGCAGGGGAAAATAGAAGCTTTGTTCTCAGAATATGCCTCCCTCCTCCATTCTTCCTGCATCTTGGAGGTCGTCTAGTGCCTTTGCTGATAAGAAGTTTAAAAGAGGCTCCCCAGTGGGAAGATGTTAGAGGGTTCCTCATAGGGCTGACACATTACAAGTGCTTCCACACAGTTTATGAGCTAAAAAAAACCCAATACTATTGGCAATGAAAGGAGATGTTTAGCCCTCATTCTGCAGCAGCCTAGACTTGAGAGCTTTAAAGGACACACCAGCCTATTACAATACAGTGGTGCCCCGCAAGACGAATGCCTCACAAGACGGAAAACTCGCTAGACGAAAGAGTTTTCCATTTTGGAGGTGCTTCGCAAAACGAATTTCCTATGGCCCTGCTTTGCAAGACGACAATGTCTTGCGAGTTCCTGCTGGCTTTTTTCCCCTTCCCCCCCTTTTTCTAAGTCGCTAAGCCGCTTATCAGCTGATCCGATCAGCAGATAAGCTGCTAAAAGCCGCTAAAAGCCGCTAATAGCGCTAATAGCGCTAATCCGCTAATCCGTCAATGGGCTTGCTTCGCAAGACAAAAAAAACGCTAGACGAAGAGAATCACAGAACGGATTCTTTTCGTCTTGTGAGGCACCACTGTATCTCTTCCAATTAGGGCTCCCTCTTACTCAGAGCAAGATATACTGAGTGATATCTAGTGTTAGTCGTAGTCAAACCATTGAAATCAATGGAAATCAATGGCAAGTTATTTCAGCAAGTCCACTCTGAGTATGAATTAGTCAATAACAACCCAATGTCTTTTCATATCACTGGTCCTCAAACTATAAGGTGAGTTCCATTGGGTGGTACAGTTGTACCTTGGAATTCGAACGATCGAAAACTGCAAGTGATTGCTTTCAAACATTCTTTTGGAAGCCGAACATTCGGCGGTGCTTTCACGGCTTCTGATTGTCTGCAGGAACTTCCTGCAGCCATTCAGAAGCTGAGCCTTTGTTCCTGAATGTTTTGGAAGTCAAATGGAATTCCAGAACGGATTCCATTTGACTTCCAAGGTATGTCTTTATTGGGCACTTGGAAGCAGGGAGACCTCCAGTGCACATGGGGTCCTGATGGGGTACAGGTGGCAGGAATGTGTGGGGGAACCATTGTGGTAGCAGGGCTGCCATCTGTGCTAGTGAGAGTTTTAAAGGATAAGATGTTACAGGTCTGCTTCCAAAAATAATGCCTCTTTTCTCCTTTCTTAAAAGCAATTTATTGTAATCTTCTACTCCATAGATATGAATATTGTCTGGTCATAAACAGTGCCCTGAATTGGAAAATACAGCTCCCCAAATCCTGCTTGGGGTAAAGCCAGTTCTGCTAGCACACTGGTCCTGCCTCCACTGGGGAAGAAATTCAATTCAGTTTGCATCTAAAGTTGAATTTACCTAATTCACACATTCCAAAACAATACATGATCTGAAACTCAACCATTCTTCAAAATTCAAATTTCTCTGATTTTTTTCAGTACAGTTCTCCAGTTAGTACAAAAATGCTTGTGCTAGGCTAAAGTGTACACATAAATGAGTGTGTGTACTGCATTATATTACTCAAAATTGCTTTTCAAAAATGTGAATATTGGGCAAAATTGCATACAAATGTGCATAGCAGAAGAAATTTGCATAACAAATGCTGATGAATTTTCATGAGGACTTAAAAAACAATTCAAACTGATGTTGAAATGTGGAGAACTAAACTTAGGACTGGAAAAAATAAGAAACCAAGGGAAGCTGAAATATTCACCCATCCCTACTCCATGTGGGGATGAAATGTGAGAATGCCATCTGTGAGCATGAAATCCATAGCACATAGTCTAAAATTGCATGGCCGATTCACGAAATGAAATTCACCAGTAAGTCATGGAATTTTCACCACATGATGGATTAAAAAAAAAAAGTAGGTAGCTTATGCATGTTCCATCTCAACATGGATATTTGAGGGGGAGGGACAATGGAAGTGGGGCTAGTTCTCTGGAAGAGTAGCAGGACACATGCACTCCTTCCCACATGATGTATCAAATAGAGGATGTGCTATCATCTTATCCAGCCCATGTTGGAGCCCTGCTGAAACACTGAAGAGCCATTCACAGTTGGTATACTCCAGTTTTGTCCAGAGTATTTTGGACTACAACTCCCATCAGCCCCACTCAACATGTTTGGGAGCTTGGGTCCAAAACTACTGGAAGGAACCAGAAATCTGACCCAGCAATACTGGGCTAAGGTAAAGGTAAAGGGTAAAGCTAAAGACCATTAGATCCAGTCGTGACCGACTCTGGGGTTGCAACACTCATCTCGTTTTATTGTCCGAGGTCATGTGGCCAGCATGACTAAGCCGCTTCTGGCGAACCAGAGCAGCACACAGAAACGCCGTTTACCTTCCCGCCGGAGTGGTACCTATTTATCTACTTGCACTTTGACGTGCTTTCGAACTGCTAGGTTGGCAGGAGCAGGGACCGAGCAACAGGAGCTCACCCCATTGCGGGGATTCGAACCGCCGGCCTTCTGATCAGTAAATCCTAGGCTCTGTGGTTTAACCACAGTGCCACCCACGTCCCAAGACTGGGCTAGATAGCCCCAAAGTTCTGGCTCAGCATTAGCCAGCCTTGGTTGCCTAGGTACCGGATTCCTGGACCACCCACAAAATAATAATAATAATAATAATAATAATAATAATAATAATAATAATAATAATAATAATAATAATAATAATAATAATAATAATAATAATAAATTATTATTATTATTATTATTATTATTATTATTATTATTATTATTTTATTATTATTTTATTATTATTATTTTATTATTATTATTGCTCCAGAGAAGCGGACACGGAGCAATGGATCCAAACTACAAGAAAGAAGATTCCACCTAAACATTAGGAAGAACTTCCTGACAGTAAGAGCTGTTCGACAGTGGAATTTGCTGCCAAGGAGTGTGGTGGAGTCTCCTGCTTTGGAGGTCTTTAAGCAGAGGCTTGACAACCATATGTCAGGAGTGCTCTGATGGTGTTTCCTGCTTGGCAGGGGGTTGGACTCGATGGCCCTTGTGGTCTCTTCCAACTCTATGATGCTATGATGCTATGATTCTATGATTCTATGATTCTATGATTCTATTATTATTATCATTCCCATGAAAGGGCCGAGCACCCACAAATTTCAGCACCAGTGCTATGCACACTCCAATATGGCCCCAGGCAACCATGGTCATGGGGCCAAGGCTAAGCTCTGCTTGGTGGAGTACTATTGGTGGAGCTTGACCCTGTGGCAACCTGCTGCCTTTGGACCAACATGGAACATGGGCTAGAAGTTGTTCTCGGTTCTCTTCCCCTTCTCCCTTGAAGAGAAGGGCTTGGTGAGACTCCTGTGGAAAGAGTTGCTTGATGAATCGAAGTTAATGGGAGTTTGAGAGAAGTTATAAAATCCAGGATTCAAGGGACAAATCTTTAGAAACTTGACATATATTGTCCATTGCATTAGAATATACATGTGTTTTCCATTTCAGCATCAGATTAATATTCATTGATTAGCTCAATCAGCCAATTCACACACGCAACATTTACATGCTCTGCTCACCTGATAAATTGGGCCTGTTTAAATGCAAAAAGGCCGCCCCTAATTCTAAACTCTCAACGCTCCAGACAGTTTATGGCACACTTTGTGGGTAAAGATTTGCTAACAACACCTACCAAATTGCTCTCATGGGATTTATGCAGAAGAATGGAGAAGAGATCCAAATCACCCTTGCTTCCAACATATTCTCTTTCATGGTTTCTTTAAAAAAATTTGCTTCTGTGTTTATAAATGCAATTATTTTAATCATTTTTATATGTGCAATCGTTTTATATGTGTTTCTTTATTGTATTGCGAAATTGCTTCAAGATGCTTTGTTGGAAGTGATTCATAAGTGAAATGAATAAACAAATTAATAAATCTACCAGTTAAAATGTCAGGGAGAATAAGAAACAAAAAAGCACAATTGCTGCCTAAGTAGCTGACCTAACAGCAAAATCCGCCACACTGCTCAGGAGCCTAATCCTGCACTCAGGTAACTGACGAAGGCTGATGTATAAGGTTGCAACTTCTGCTACTAGAATCCTTTGCTCTTAGCTTCCATGCTTCTGAGAGAGGGCTATTTGTTTGGCATAAGTTTCCTCTTTTTCTACAGAAATATCCCCCCCCCCCCAAATCACATACAACCCACAGGACTTGAGCATCGACGATGCATGCCTGGCTGAGGAAGTCTGTCCTAATGTCAATTCTTACATTTTTGTTTCTTGGTGCCTGTGTCTCCAAGGATAACATTTGTAGAGGACAGAGGACTCTTTACCACTGTGGGTCAATGCTTTAGTTCTGCTTTGTCAACTACAGAGCGGCTTGATGGATCTGACGATGTCTCCGATGCTATACAACTCCCCTCGTGCCATTTTGAATTGTAGCAGAGACTTATTTTTCAAGCAAACCAGAGGAATTAATTTGCTTCTCTCACCTTGGGCCTGAGTGTTTTAACTCACGACTGTTTCCCCAGGAGCATGCTCAAGAAATGTCAAATGCAAACACCTTTTCAAACAGGACTTTAATACGAAGGCATGGCATGCCTGGTTGGTTGCAGGGACGCGGGTGTCGCTGTGGGTTAAACCACAGAGCCTAGGACTTGCCGATCAGAAGGTCAGCAGTTCAAATCCCCGCAACGGGGTGAGCTCCCTTTGTTTGGTCTCTGCTCCTGCCAACCTAGCAGTTCAAAAGCACGTCAAAGTGCAAGTAGATAAATAGGTACTGCTCTGGCGGGAAGGTAAACAGTATTTCCATGCGCTGCTCTAGTTCACCGGAAGTGGCTTAGTCATGCTGGCCACATGACCTGGAAGTTGTACGCCAGCTCCCTCAGCCAATAAAGCGAGATGAGCGCCGCAACCCCAGAGTTGGTCACGACTGGACCTAATGGTCAGGGGTCCCTTTACCTTTACCTTTATACAAACACAACCCATTACCAAAGAAGAAGAAGAAGAAGAAGAAGAAGAAGAAGAAGAAGAAGAAGAAGAAGAAGAAGAAGAAGAAGAACAACAACAACAACAACAACAACAACAACAACAACAACTGAATGGGGCTTGAGAGCACTATATGGAAAATAATTTTGGTGAAGAGCATTTCCAGATGTGGTAGGTATTTGGGAAACAAGAATTTAAACAGCTGCTGTGGTTGCCATTTAATTTCTGGGGCCAGTTCAAGATGCTCAGATTAGTGTTTAAAGCCCTCAGCGTCTTGGACCCTAAATATCTGAGAGACAACCTCCACCCCTACCAAGCTTCCCAGGTATTAAGCTGTGTAGAGGGAGCTCTCTTGGTAGTTCTGACTGCCTCAGAAGTGTGAGGAACGGCAGGCTGAGAGAAGACCTTCTCTGCAGCAGTTTCTAAGTTACGATACTCTCTCCCCACAGAGAAGCATCTAGCACATTCATGGTACTGCATTCTCCATATGCTGAATATATATACCTCTTCACCCCGGCCTTGAACAGTTAAGGTATTCTCATTTGTCGGACTCCTCTCTTTCGCCAAATGTACATTATTGTGTTAAATTTGGAATGATGTTTGTGTCGGATATTAAGCCTGATCAGAGGAACTGGCCATGCTCCAGGCACTCGGCTTAATCTCCTTGTTGACCTCCCCGTCTGCGTCTCCCGGCAGGATACAGGCTAGGTCACTATCGGCGATCCTCCTCAAGCGTGAGAAGAACACACCATTCTTCCCTGCCCTCCCTGCCTCCCCCAGGGAGGGGAAAAGAGACAGACAGAAATGTATTTACATGTTTTATTTCTGTCTTTGCAGCAGTACAGAGAAACGCGTCTGCACAGTTCAGTCTCCAACAGCAGAGAGATAAACTCCACCCCTGTACTTCCAGTACAGGTCAAATGACACTCTGAGCTAACATCCGGTGCTCAGTACAGTGAATAGACTGCCCCTTTGTTTCCCCGGTACAGTCCCAAACATCAACATCCTGTTTTGCATTCCAGCCAGCTGCAGCTCGCCCTCGCATTGCTGCTTTTCCGTAACAGTTTGATCATTGCAATGGTTTCAGTTGTTTTTTCAAAAACTGTATTTTTCAATTTTAACCTGCCTTGGGATTATATGTTAATGAGTGGATAAGAAATTTGTTGTTGTTGTTTAGTCATTTAGTCGTGTCCGACTCTTCGTGACCCCATGGACCAGAGCACGCCAAACACTCCTGTCTTCCACTGCCTCCTGCAGTTTGGTCAGACTCATGCTGGTAGCTTCGAGAACACTATCCAACCATCTCATCCTCTGTCGTCCCCTTTTCCTTGTGCCCTCAATCTTTCCCAAAATCAGGGTCTTTTCCAGGGAGTCTTCTCTTCTCATGATGTGGCCAAAGTATTGGAGCCTCAGCTTCAGGATCTGTCCTTCCAGTGAGCACTCAGGGCTGATTTCTTTCAGAATGGATAGGTTTGATCTTCTTGCAGTCCATGGGACTCTCAAGAGTCTCCTCCAGCACCATAATTCAAAAGCATCAATTCTTCAGCAATCAGCCTTCTTTATGGTCCAGCTCTCACTTCCATACATCACTACTGGTTAAACCATAGCTTTAACTATACGGGCCATTGTCAGCAAGGTGATGTCTCTGCTTCTTAAGATGCTGTCTAGGTTTGTCATTGCTTTTCTCCCAAGGAGCAGGCGTCTTTTAATTTTGTGACTGCTGTTACCATCTGCAGTGATCATGGAGCCCAAGAAAGTAAAAACTCTCACTGCCTCCATTTCTTCACCTTCTGTTTGCCAGGAGGTAATGGGACCAGTGGCCACGATCTTAGTTTTTTTGATGTTGAGCTTCAGACCAGAAATCTTCCTAACAAATAATTTTTTTAAAGTTTGCTCTAGAAAGAATCTGGAATATCCAAATTAACCTTCCACATGTTCCCAAGATATAATTGCAACAAACCATTGGCTGGAAGCCTTCATTGGAGCTCGATACAAATTAATTAGGGATGAAAACAGACACTGGATATTGATTTGAAACGAATCTGTCAGAGGGACACCTGTAATTCAGTGCCTACACTTGTGAGCTTGTTGCCATCACTACTTTCTATTTCAGGCAGAGCGCAGATGAATGTTTTTCAGAGAGTCATCATTGCTCACTGTACACAGATGCATTTTTTAAAAACATGTTACATTCTTTTAGCAAGCCGACCAATTTCTTTTTGCAGATTTTGTAGCACAGGGAGAGAAACTTTTCTCATTTCCTTCTAGGCAACTTTTCAGGGGCTGCATGCCAGTTGTAAGTAAAAGTAAAGGGACCCCTGACCATTAGGTCCAGTCGTGGCCGACTCTGGAGTTGCAGCGCTCATCTCGCTTTATTGGCCGAGGGAGCCGGCGTACAGCTTCCAGGTCATGTGGCCAGCATGACTACGTGTATGCCCAGGTGCTGTGACTGCCTATCGGTCAGTGCCCAGATCATCACCACTGCCATGATGTAACATCTGCATGCTCAGAGGAGGAGATCAGCACAGTTGCTATAATAATAATAATAATAATAATAATAATAATAATAATAATAATAATAATAATAATAATAATAATAATTATTTATTATTTATACCTCGCCCATCTGGCTGGGTTTCCCCAGCCACTCTGGGCGGCTTCCAACAAAACACTAAAATACAATAACCTATTAAACATTAAAAGCTTCCCTAAACAGGGCTGCCTTTAGATGTCTTCTAAAAGTTTGGTAGTTATTTTTCTCTTTGACATCTTGTGGGAGGGCGTTCCACAGGGCGGGTGCCACTACCGAGAAGGCCCTCTGCCTGGTTCCCTGTAAATTGGCTTCTCGCAATGAGGGAACCGCCAGAAGGCCCTCGGTGCTGGACCTCAGTGTCCGGACTGAATGATAGGGGTGGAGACGCTCCTTCAGGTCTACTGGGCCGAGGCTGTTTAGAGCTTTAAAGGTCAACACCAACACTATGAATTGTGCTCGGAAATGTGCTCTTGGATGCCTTCTGTGGATCTGATGTGCTGCTTGAGTATATCAAATACCTCATCTGAGCAGTACACCCTCCTTAACCAGCCAAACACTAAAAACTCTTATTGACATTCTCCGCTTGCTTTCTCGTCGCTTGTTTTGTTTTTGACTTGCATTTGGAATGCAAGTATATTCCCACCATCATATTTACTATCCATCTTATTGCCAGATTTTTCATTGCAGTGCTATCAGTCATAAACGCTAAGGAACTGACCGGCTCTATGATAGTTTGGAGCTGATTGTTCCAGTGCCTTCCAGACATGCTTATTTTATATTTTTATTACCAAGTGGTTTCTTTTCGCTTGCTCCTCGGCACCCACAACCCTTTTCTCACCTCGCTCTTGGGTTATTCTACAAGTGCTTTTAGTCTACTGACAGTTTAACTGATCAGTGTGACCAAAAAAAAAAAAGTAGAGGAAGAGAGAAATCTTTTCAGTTTTGCCATTGATACTTACAAATGCTGGAGGGTGACTATAAAAGCCCTTGATTTCAATGGGGCTCTGTGCAAACCGAGATTAAAAACAATCAAAGAATATAAAATGCTCTCTAGCTGGAGGGTATTTCTGAACACAGGGATATAAACTGTTCATATAAGCTGGGTTAGACATGCAGTTTGTTTACTGAAAAGGAACAAGATACAAATGAAACAGGCTGGCTTGCTAAGAACTTTTATTCCTGTGAAATTTGTTCTGTGGGGGACAGAGGGGGGGACTACTGCAACCCTCAGCCACACAATGACCTCAAAGACTCCACTAGTCTCTCCCCTCTCTCCTTCTCATACACAGCTTCCCAGCGATGGGGGAGAAGATCCATTCAGGTCCCATTTAAAGGTGAACCTACCAAATTCACAATTTCCATAACCCTACATTAACCAAAACACCCGCAGGATGCGGGTGGCGCTGTGGGTTAAACCACAGAGCCTAGGACTTGCCGATCAGAAGGTCGGCGGTTCGAATTCCCACGATGGGGTGAGCTCCCGTTGCCCGGTCCCTGCTCCTGCCAACCTAGCAGTTCGAAAGCACGTCAAAGTGCAAGTAGATAAATAGGTATCGCTCCGGCGGGAAGGTGAACGGCGTTGCCGTGCGCTGCTCTGGTTCACCAGAAGCGGCTTAGTCATGCTGGCCACATGACCCAGAAGCTGTACGCCGGCTCCCTCGGCTAATAAAGCGAGATGAGTGCCACAACCCCAGAGTCAGTGACGACTGGACCTAATGGTCAGGGGTCCCTTTAGCTTTTTACACAAACCAAAACAACAGCCATCCTTACAAATGTGCACTACTCTGAATTTTGCCGTGCTGTTCTGCAGGCAAGTAATATATGCAAAAATACAGCAACTAGTATAAAGTGTGCATAAAAATGCATCTATTGGTGAAAATACCATACAAAATTGTATTAAGCTTTAACTCTTAGTGACTCTGTAGAAATAAAATTCCAGATCGGTTTCCAATGTGCCCTATTCTTAATTTGATCTTGGGGTGTGTCAGTCGTCACAGGTTTTCCTTTCACATTATTAAGAGTCTTACCTGCTGGATATTAGTAAACACTACCAAATACAGAGAACCTCAGACCTTCAACATGTTACTGACAGAGAGTGTCTTAGTTTTAAAGCACCTAAAAGCTCCCAAATTTATTAAGGGAAATTACCACACCATGTCCTTTAAATATGCATCATTACCCCTTAGATCAGGGTTTCCAAACTTGGGTCTCCAGCTGTTTTTGGACTACAACTCCCATCATCCCTAGCTAGCAGGACCAGCGGTCAGGAATGATGGGAATTGTAGTCCAGAGAGCAGTGCTTTGAGGCTGAGCCTAGACAGACTGTGGAAGAAGACAGGGAATCTTCCCCATCTCCTGCGACCAGCTCCCCAGTGAGAGCTTACACACTGGCTTGAGAGCCAGTGTGGTGTAGTGGTTAAGAGCGGTAGTCTCGTAATCTGGGGAACCGGGTTCGCGTCTCTGCTCCTCCACATGCAGCTGCTGGGTGACCTTGGGCCAGTCACACTTCTCTGAAGTCTCTCAGCCCCACTCACCTCACAGAGTGTTTGTTGTGGGGGAGGAAGGGAAAGGAGAATGTTAGCCGCTTTGAGACTCCTTAAAGGGAGTGAAAGGCAGGATATCAAATCCAAACTCTTCTTCTTCTCCCCTCCCCTCTGGTCTCCCAGAACAAAGTAATGAAGTGGGCAGAGCAATGAGAGACAAGAAGGCAGAGCCTTAGGCTACTGGGGAAAGAACCTGGGGAGGAGCCTTAAAGAGTGAAGGGAAGATAGGGAACTCCAGTCCTCGCAACTGCTTCATTGGGGCCTCCTGGAAAGGGTTGCTGAGACCACTAGGCCTGAGCTGTGGCTTGTTTCCTTGAATAAAGAGAACGTCACTAGCCTTGGGTTGTCACTCTGCTTGGGATTTATTGTTTTATTGCTGACGTGCGCCTAGGTCTAGCCCTGACATCTTTGACTTTTGATATAAAAGAAAAACTGGAACAAGCCCACAGATTCCAGATTTGGTGACCAGTCAACCAGTTTGCACCTCCAACCCCATTTGGAAGGCACTGTAAAGGGATGGCTTGCTGATTTTAAAGGGAACTAATTTCAACCTCGTAGGGACTCGGGTGGCGCTGTGGTCTAAACCACTGAACCTAGGGCTTGCTGATCAGAAGGTTGGCGGTTCGAATCCCCACAATGGGGTGAGCTCCCGTTGCTTGGTCCCAGCTCCTGCCAACCTAGCAGTTCGAAAGCATGCCAGTGCAAGTAGATAAATAGGTACCACTCCGGCGGGAAGGTAAATGGCATTTGGTTTCGGCAGAGGTGGCTTAGTCATGCTGGCCACAATACCCAGAAAAACTGTCTGTGGACAAATGCCAGCTCCCTCTGCCAGTAAAGCGAGATGAGCGCCACAACCCCAGAGTCGTTTGCGACTGGACGTAACTGTCAGGGGTCCTCTTTAATTTCAACTTCAGGCTTCACCTGAATACATAATACCTAAGATCATCAACTGGGGTAGGGCATGCATAGAAGCTGCATTCTCAGCGATACCTCTGATGACATTACTTGAGGAACTTGATAAATAAATGCCCCTTCCTCTCCATTTCCCAAGGGCTAAAGCATTATTAATTTAGATATAACAAGGGTAGGAAACCTCTACCCACCCAGATACTGCTTACAATGTCTTTGACCATCAACCATGCAGGTTGCCATTGACCCTCGAAGAAGATTGTCAGAATTCTTGTTTTGGAAAACTCTTCCAAGGCCCAGAGTGGCTTCCAAGGCAAAAATATCAGATGGATTTCTCTCTCTCTCTCTCTCTCTCTCTCTCTCTCTCTCTCTCTCTCCCCCCCCCTCTTTCTCTATTTTCACGAGCAACCATATTCCAAAGAACTTATGGAGACTTTATACGCAAAACTGTAACTCACCAGCATTTATTTTAAATGGCACACTGTAGTAGCTAATGTGTACAATGTGTATGGCAGCTTAAACGGCAATTGCTTGCATAAAACAAAACAAAATAAATTGCAGCTCTTTATCGAGGTGCCTCATCATTTTTATTTTTATCGAAGTTCTTCGTTGCAACAGTTTACTTCCCTGTTAAAACTCCTTTTGACAGGGAGAATATGAGAGCGAAGCATCAAAATGGGGTGTCCCCCTGCCTACAAAAGCTGTTTATGTGCTGGATGAGTGGAAGGAATAAGGGCATGAATTATGTCTGGTAGGCAAAAGGTTGCAATTAGCCGAAGGGTAACGCAACGGCATTACTCCAACTTCAGAGTGCGGCAAAGGTTTGCTGTCAAAGAATAGAAGGGTAGAGTTCATTACCTTTTTGCCGAAGAACGTAATGATCCGAGCTGAGTTAAGCATTCTGTAACAAGATGGGCTTGAAGCAGATGAATATAACCCAATCTGTGATAGTGATGATCTATACATTAGGTTTGCAGAACTGTGCGTGCAGAATAGTGGGCAGAATTCAATTTTGCGCTCTTCCAATTGTTCTGTCTGCATAAGCATTATGCAGATGGAATGATACCCTCCCTTTCCTCCCTGCATATAGTGTACACTTCTGGGCGTTCTCCTGACCTCTCCAGAGCACACTTTGGGGGGCATGGGTGTGGGATTATGATGGCGTCCGGCACATTTCTGCTGCGCCACTGCGCTCCTGTGCCTAGCTCTCCTCAGCTCTCTCTTAGCTTAGTCTCACAATGGGGACATACAGTGGGGGGGGGGGAGGAAAGCCCCATTGCACATGTGGATGCACTTGCACAGGGCTTTCACTGGTGGGGCTGGTTTCATGGGGCACAATGCCAGCATGCAGGCTCACACAATGTTGTCACAAAGCAGTGGGTGGAGCTTAAAGGTAAAGGTAAAGGGACCCTTGACCATTAAGTCCAGTCACAAATGACTCTGGGGTTGCAGCACTCATCTCACTTTACTGGCTGAAAGAGCTGGTGTTTGTCCGCAGACAGCTTCCGGGTCATGTGGCCAGCATGACTAAGCCACTTCTGGCGAACCACAGCAGCGCACGGAAATGCCGTTAACCTTCCCGCCAGAGCGGTACCTATTTATCTACTTGCACTTTGGCATGCTTTCGAACTGCTAGGTTGGCTATTTAACTGCTCAATAGGCCCTAAATCAAGCCCCTTGGAGATGCAATAGGGATAATGCTTCTCTAAAACATATGTTTTTTCACTGTCCTATATTGAAAGATTTTTGGCAGAAGGTAACTGAAACTATCAACAGAACTGTACGGAACAACCTTACATTTGCAGAGCAAAATCAGCACATGGAACCTTACAAAAGGACAACATGAGTGCATTCTCCTTGCAGCGTTACCACAGCAAAAAGACTGATGAACTGGAAAAATAAAACTGGAAACTGGAAAAATAAAAATGTGGATCCCTTCTACGACTGGACTGAAAATAAAGCCACAACATATGAACAACTTGCATATAAACACAGAATTGCCATGGACAAATTCAATGATATTTGGAATCCATTCTTACTAATATTGTAATCTGGTGAAGAACAATAACAACCTCGTAAAGTATATTTCACCCCTTTATTTTCCCCTTCTACATGGGTTCTGTTTTTCTTTTTCTTTTTCTCTTTTATCTACGTTTAGTGCACATATAACTTTTTGAACTTTTTGAACTTTCAATAAAGATGTGTTTTTTTAAAAAAATCAAGCCTCTTTCCAATTTACTTGCACCCACTCAGCCTCTTTTCTCCCTTGTAAAAGACCAGTTAGTTTTTCTGGGGCCAAACAGGATACTCCCCCCCCCCCCCGGCCCTTCTGTACTGAGGGTGAGGAATTACAATTAGCATGGATGTCCCTCTTAATTTGATCAGGTTTAGGCTAGAATGTGTAGGGAATTTATCAAATAAGCCGATAATAGGTTAGCACCCTGAGTCACCTGAATGGGTGATTGGCATTTCCCAAGGCTCACTGCTCAGGACTGCGGACCTGTGAGCAGGATATTGCTCAACATTTTGGGTTAACCTGTCTTGCCCACCTGGTGTTGTGGAGGCCCCGGGGGGAGACATCCCTCTTCGTCCAAAAATAAATGGCTTTGGGAGCAGGGTGGTGAAATCTCTCAGGTTAGCATCTCACACAGTCCGATTTGGACATCAGTGGGGCTCATTTCAACACATTTACTGGTGCCTCTGGGTGAGATTCCAGTGTGAACTGGAGGTTTCCAAACCAGGAAATGGATACATCAGAAACTATAACATGCCTTCTACAAAGTCAGATATTTGGTCCATTTTGCCCAGCATTGTCTACACTTACTGGCAATGGCGCTCCAGGTATCTCTGAGCCTTACTTGAAGATGCTGGAGACTGAACCTTGGCTTGCTGACTGCTCTTTAATCCACAAACCTTCCAGGCATTATCAGTGCCTTGGAATTATCAGTACCAGGAGATGAGAGAAGAAACACACCCTATTAAATCTGGTTTTGCATTTACTTACCACCACCTCTTTTCTAGTGACGCGGGTGGCGCTGTGGGTTAAACCACAGAGCCTAGGACTTGCTGATCAGAAGGTCGACGATTCGAATCCCTGCAACGGGGTGAGCTTCCGTTGCTCAGTCCCTGCTCCTGCCAACGTAGCAGTTTGAAAGCATACCAGTGCAAGTAGATAAACAGGTACAGCTCCGGCGGGAAGGTAAACAGCGTTTCCATGTGCTGCTCTGGTTTTCCAGAAGCGGCTTAGTCATGCTGGCCACATGACCCAGAAGCTGCATGCCGGCTCCCTCGGCCAATAAAGCGAGATGAGTGCCGCAACCCCAGAGTCGGTCATGACTGGACCTAATGGTCAGGTGTCCCTTTGCCTTTACCTTTACCTTTACCTCTTTTCTGGATGGGGAGAAAGATAATGTTTTCTTCTCATTTAGTTCTAAAACAGCAGAACAAAGAGAAATCCGAATGCCCACCTCCCATTTTAAACACTGTATGTACACAGAAAGTGTCAAAATGGCGGTGATGAAAAGTGTAGCCGTTGTTTATTTTCAGTGTAGTTGGGAGGTGGGAAAACATATTTAGAAGTCCGCTACAGGGCATTAAAATTGATTTCTGGTTTATCTGGTAGAGTCGAGTCCCTTGCCAAGCTGAGAAATAATTGATTGCTTGAAGCCCTGTACCGTGGTTAAAAATTGATAAATGCTAGGGCAGGGGCAATGCTTTATCAGGACTCCAGAGTAGTGGGACCCCCATATCTCTTTCTCATCGCCACCTTCAGATCATGAGGCAGAATTTAAAAGGTGCTTCGTCTTAATCTTGGCAAATTACATCCAGCAATTCCAAGTCTACTCCACATTGCTGCAGGCGTTGGAGGACCTTTGAAGTCAGATAATAACTGATTAGTAATTTACAAGTCCAGGACATCTGTTTAAAGTTTAGCAGATTGTTTGCCTTTTATTAGACACTCTAATTAAAATTAAAAAGGCCGGTGCCGATAACCATAATATTTTCAGTATCAAGCCAGAGCACAGCCTTTAATCTTCTGCAGAAGAAATGCAGGACACCTGCGTTCTCTGAACACCCCTAGCCTCATATTGCCAGAAGGATAGTGTCATCCCCCCACTCTTATTCCACATCAGTGAAGGATTTCCCCTGGTGGTTCAATGTAGTATTCATTTTGTTTGAAGTAACCCATCTCGTCCTGGCTCCTGAAGGAGACGTGTTAATAAAACCGACCCTTCCCCTTAAAGAAGAACTAAAAGAAGTATGGTTAATTTTGCAATAAAGGCGCTTGCACTTATTCTGGAATGGCAGAGATTCCTACAATTATTCACCAGTATATATTCTGGGCAGGGACGCGGGTGGCGCTGTGGTGTAAACCACTAAGCCTAGGACTTGCCAATCGGAAGGTCGGCGGTTCAGATCCCCGTGATGGAGTGAGCTCCCGTTGTTCAGTCCCAGCTCCTGCCCACCTAGCAGTTCAAAAGCACATCAAAGTGCAAGTAGATAAATAGGTACCGCTCCGGCGGGAAGGTAAACTGTGTTTCCGTGCACTGCTCTGGTTCACCAGAAGCGGGTTAGTCATGCCGGCCACATGACCTGGAAGCTGTCTGCGGACAAACGCCGGCTCCCTCGGCCTATAGAGTGAGATGAGCGCCTCAACCCCAGAGTTGTCCACTACTGGACCTAACAGTCAGGGGTACCTTTACCTTTACCTCTATATAATCTGGACAGGCAGTTGTAGAGCATCTAATTACAGTTTCCAAATTCATTTTATATCCACTTTTAACTTTAACCTTATTACATTATAAGCGTTATAACAATCCTGCTAACGTTTTTAAATATCTACAGTAATCTTTAAGGTACTCTGTAATTTTTTTCCATTCTTTACTAAATTTCTTCTCATCTTGGTTTCTGATATTCATGGTCATTTTTGCTATTTCAGCATAGTCCATCATCTGGGTTATCCATTCCTCTTTGGTGGGGACTTTCTCTTCCTTCCATCTCTGGGCAAAAAGCATTTTTGCGGCTGTCAGCACATACATGAACCATCTTTTCTAATCCTTTGGTATTTCATCACCTATTATTCCTAATAAGAAGCTTCTGGGTGGTGTTTGTTAGTTTGTTTGTTTGTTTTACAAAGGTTTTTTTAAACATTTTTTTCCTATTCATTATATATCATTTCCCAGCATTCTTTTATTATTTTCCATGTCCACCACATATGGTAGAACATGCCTTCTTTTTTCTTACACTTCCAACTTAAGTGTACTTATTTTAGAGACTATGTTATTCTTAATAAGTAAGTAAATAAATGCATATGTTTGCATGCACTCAAATCTCAGAGTGGCTAGAGACTCCAGGTGTGAATGACTGGTCTCCTTTCACCAAAACTGGTCTCCTTTCAGCTCTCACCATCAACAAAATCTTTCTTACACACAACCCCACTTGCCCTTTTGCTCTCTGTCCTAGAATGACATAGCATCCAGACAGGCAAAGCAGGAAAAGTTACACCCATTTGTCTGTATTGCAACAGGGCAACCTCTTTGGACATGTAAATGGTGGCACTAAACTGGCCAGATAAGGCCGTTGTCTTACAAATAAACTGTTCTGTCTAGTTCAGTAGCCTCTTCTACTGGATTCTAAGCCTCTGTGGTACAAAATTATAAGCCTGGAAGGGATCCATGGATATAATCCAGACTGAATCTCCAGTCCTAGAACCATAGGGTAAATTGCACAAATGTTTTCACTGGAAACCTTCTTCAAGGTCACAACAATTATGTGTGGACTTATTCCAGTAAGGCAACATCTTCCGATTAGCATACCGTATTTTTTCGTCTATAAGATGCCCCCATGTATAAGATGCCCCCTATTTGGGGGACTCAGATTTAAGAAAATGGGGGGAGATGGCCCCGTGTATAAGATGCCCCCTAATTTTTGACATTATTTTTTAGGAAAAAAACCTAGTCTTATACATGGAAAAATACGGTAAATAAATACCTATAGAATTTAGGACAACACAGTAAACTGGTCTATATTTTTTTCTCCCTAATGTCTTAGATTTTCCCCCATTTTCAGGATTTATTTATTTAAATAAAAAAAATGGGAAGAATACAAAAATGGCACCTCCCACTTGCAGTCTGAAGTGGTGCAGTCAACTCTACCTACTCAAGACTATACCATTCCATACTTTTGCATATATCAGACCAGATCCAAGGCTAAAATATGGAGCTATAATTTACAGTGGTAAAAGCAGTAGGGTCACCAGGGAGCAGACTCAACTCCCACCCTACTGGTGTCCCCATTTAATGATTCTCTACAGGAATAGGTGGGATTCATATGGGAAGACCTAACATGCTTCAGGGTCTCCCATGGTGCACTGCACAATGCATTCCTCATAATAGTTCCCACAACATAAACCAGGCATCCCCAAACTCGGCCCTCCAGCTGTTTTGGGACTACAAATCCCATCATCCCTGACCACTGGTCCTGTTAGCTTGGGATGGTGGGAGTTGTAGTCCCAAAACAGCTGGAGGGCCGAGTTTGGGGATGCTTGACATAGACCCTCCTCAAACACTGGTTGTCATAATGACACAGATAATGGAAGCTCAGTGGTAGAGCATCTGTTTTGCATGCAGAAGATCTGAGGTTCAACCCCTGGCATCCCCAGGCAGGACTGGGAAATCTTGGAGGGTCACTACCAATCATTATAGACAATACTGAGCTAGGTGGACCAATGAACTGGCTCAGTGTGTAAGACAGCTTCATGTCTTCCTGTCTCTTATAATTTGGAATTAAAGGTCCTGACTACCTTCTTGTGCCAGAGGAAATGCCATTGTTGAAATAAATTTGGCACAGCTTTGATTTCTAAGCACTTTTTTAAAAAACTCATGCTGGATTCTAATCATTGCTATACACCAGTGACAGCATATTTTCATCATGACTTAGCACACTGTCGTATATTATGACAGCAGCTTTCATTCTGGCATTTAGTTCCATTCTTTTCCCATTTCAATTACCTGCTCTAACAATGTGCACACAGGTCTTTGCTGTACCATTCACAGAATGCTCTCCCTCCTTCTCCTTTTCCTTCAGTAAATTACGAGCAACCCAAACATCTTATAACTGTCTCTGAGGACATCCGGATAAACAGGGTAGCCTTACATACATGTAAATCTCCTTAATCTGAGGAGAAGAAAAAAATAACTCTGCATGCTGAGGGCCTTTGGGCTGGATCGCAAGTGCAAAAACTGCTTAATCACTCTTTAGAGAAAATCAAACTCCAAAACTTCAAAAGGCCCCTTTCATATTGGCCTTCAAAGTAAGATTATTCACCAAAGGTATTTCTAGTTGAATGATTAAAACCCGCTCAAGGCCCAACCCCTGTCAGGCAGTGAGTTGCTTGAAGAAGCTTGCTCACTAGTCCAGCAGCTTTCAAATGGAGTTCCTGGGAACTTTGGCGTCCCCCAGAAGCTTAGAAGAGGTTTCTTGACAAGGGGCATAAGGAAAGAAGCCTGCCCATCATTACTGAACTGCTTCGCCACATCCTCCAGGGCCATATGGTTCATATGGGGCGACTGCTTGGTCCATTGGACTAGGCCATTCCAATTGGGACAATTTGATTGACTGAGTCATTGATTGATTGGACTGTTTACATACTGCCCTCTCATAGAATATCAGGACACTGTGGAGCAATCTAAAAACATTTTTAGAAACCCAGACACTCCAGGTGTCCCAATTTTCCAGGGACAGTCCTGGATTTACAGAAGGAATCCCAGTTCCTGATTTGGTCCTGGGATGTCCCACCTTTCCTTAAAGATAAAGGTAAGGGACCCCTGACCATTAGGTCCAGTCATGGCTGACTCTAGGGTTACGGCACTCATCTTGCTTTACTGGCAGAGGGAGCAGCCATACAGCTTCCGGGTCATGCGGCCAGCATGACTAAGCCACTTCTGGCGAACCAGAGCAGCGCACGGAAACGCCGTTTACCTTCCCGCAGGAGTGGTACCTTTTTATCTACTTGCACTTTGACATGCTTTCGAACTGCTAGGTTGGCAGGAGCAGGGACCGAGCGACGGGAGCTCACCCAGTCGCGGGGATTCGAACCGCCAACCTTCTGATTGGCAAGTCCTAGGCTCAGTGGTTTAACACACAGCACCACCTGCATCCCCACCTTTCCTTAGGACAACACTATTTTCATCAGAAAATGTTGGAGGATATGGAGTTATGAGGACCACCCCTCCCACCCCAAAGCCAAGGAGATAAGTAGTTATACAACCTTTAGAAGATATCTGAAGGCAGCCCTGTATAGGGAAGGGTTTTTTTTTAATGTTTAATTTTTATCATGCTTTTACATATGTTGGATGTGTCCCAGAGTGGCTGGGGCAACCCAGTCAGGGGGCTGGGGAATTAATATTAAAATTCCCTATTTTCATTGGAGAACTGTTGGAAGGCATGAGAAACCAGTTAAAAGAAATACAATTAACAATCATTAAAATGACTGGCTACTCAAGGAAAATGTTGAACTGCATAGGCCTGTTGGCTTAAAAAAGCATTGAAGAGATGCCTGAAAATTGATAGTGAGGATGCCTGATGAGTCTCTCCTGGAAGAGTGTTTGTCAGCATGGGACTGGTGGCACTAAACGCCCAACTTCTGTTTAAGTTGTGTCTCTATAATAAGGGAGCAAATGAGCATTGTTCCTCCAGGTGGTGTTGGTGATTGGGCTGGGATTTAAAGGCTCAGGTGGTCCAGGACCCAAGTTCTTTAGGGATTTGCATATCAACACAATAGTCTTGATTCTGGTCTGGTTGCATATGGACCTCCAATGAAGGAGAGTTCACAACTTCCCGAGGGAGTCCATTCCACTGTCAAACAGCCCTTAGCTGTCAGAAAGTTATTCCTGATGTTTAGTTGGAAACTCCTTTCTTGTAACTTGAAGCCAATGGTTAGAGTCCTGCCCTCCAGAGCAGGAGAAAGCAAGCTTGTTCCCTCTTCTATGTGATAGCTCTTGAGATATTTGAAGATGGCAAGCATATCTCCTTTCAGTCTCCTCTTTTCCAGGCTAAACATACCCAGCTCCTTCAACCGTTCCTCATAAGGCTTGGTTTCCAGACCCTTGGTCCCCTGGGCTGCCCTCATCTGGACACGTTCCAGCTTGTCAACATCCTTCTTCAACTGTGGTGCCCAGAATTGGACACAGTATTCCAGGTGTGGTCTGACCAAGGCAGAATAGCGTGGTACTATTACTTCCCTTGATCTGGACACTATACTTCTGTTGACTTGGTTCAAAGCAGCTCCTTCCATTCCATTCCATGCTGGGAGCCAGTGTGGTGTAGTGGTTAAGAGCGGTGGACTCGTAATCTGGTGAACCGGGTTCGCTTCCCCGCTCCTCTACATGCAGCTGCTGGGTGACCTTGGGCTAGTCACAAGTCTCTCAACCTCCCTCACCTCACAGAGTGTTTGTTGTGGGGGAGGAAGGGAAAGGAGAATGTTAGCCGCTTTGAGACTCCTTAAGGGGAGTGAAAGGTGGGATATCAAGTCCAAACTCCTCCTCCTCCTCCTCCTTCTCCTCCTCTTCTATATTCCCAAACAAACCAAGGTGAGTGATTTCATCTGGATGCAACCCCAATGTCTGTTTCTCTCCCTTACGTTTTCCTTTCCTTAGCCCCTTCCCTTCCTTCCATGGCACCTTATTTGGAGAGGTGCCACAACACAAAAGGCCCTGCTTCTGTTGAACAATCACGTGATCTCCAAAGGAGGGTCACCTTTATCCAGATCTCAGCTGATGATTTTTAACATATCAGCAAAGGAAAGAAAAATAAACTTGGACACATGACCACAATATTATCTCCCACAAAGACTTAAAAATGTTTTTGTCTTATTTCTATATTTTACTTCCGCAGCCTCAAAACACAGCCTGATATGGCACACCTCAGATATTAGCTTCACTTCAATAACCCTAATGAAGTTTAACTTAATGAAGTAATAAATTCAGGGATGTGTGTCTGCATGCATTTGTTTCATGGATTTATTATCTGCAAATCCACAGATAAAATGCATTGGGATGAAAAGCCAAGACCCGAGAAAGATGCTGAGTATCGGAGCGTGCACTATATTCTGCATTACCAATAATTTACAGAAAGGCAGAAAAATTACCTTAGTGATTGTTTAAGACCCAGATTAATGCTTGCTAGGTGTGTCAACAGGATTAGAACAGTTTGAAAAGGGTGTTGGAGGGGGAGAGAGACATGGGAAAGTGGTACCCGAATCTAGTGTGTGACTGTAATATAATCAAATATCTTTGTAATCTTGATGGGTGAATATGGAATTTGGAATATGGAAACCAAGCCATATGAGGAATGGTTGAGGAAGTTGGCTATATTTAGCCTGCAGGAGACTGGGGGGTGAAGGTGAGCCATCTTCAAATATCTAAAGGGCTGTCACACCCACCCCTGACTCAGATCTGTCCCAGAAGGATACCATGGTCAATAGTATTGAAAGCCACTGAGACATCAAGGAGAATTAGCAGTGCAATGTGATGTTCTTCCATGATTAAGTCCCATTAACTCTGCTGTATGGGAATCTTTTGCAGATTATCACAGTGCCTGGACACAGGCAGCCAGGTTGTATATCCATAGCAGTGACCAGAGGAGGAATGACCACTGGGAGGAGCACAGAGAGAAGGAACACCATGGTGCACCTGTAGCAACAAAACTGGACGCCTTTCTCTGCCCCACCTGCAATAAAACATGTCTCTCCCATATCGGTCTCTACAGTCATAGCAGGAGCTGTAACTTTCCAACAGTTTGATTTTACCCCCAAAGACTGACTCCTCCATTGTCTCCTGAGACAGTCAAATGCTGCAGATTCACCTGCTGGGCTCTTCAACTTCCTAGAGTTTTCCATGCTTCACAATGTACAATACAGGCACATTATATATTTCCCATTTCAATCTACATTGAACAATGACACTTAACAGGAAATACATGTTTGTGTGTGTCGAAATGTCCAGCGTTTGTGACTGGGATGTAGCCTCCTGTAAGAGTTGCAACAATTGCTTTGGCCCCACCCACCACCTGCATGTGGTTCGCGTGAAGAAAAGAAGTGATGCTCGGGCTGGAAAAGACACCCCCCCCATCTAAAGCTAGACGGTTTGACAGTGGCTGCTCTGCACTTCTCTGCTGCAGGAAAATACCTCTTCTTCCTTGGTCCCTCATTTGAAATCCACACCTCACACTCCATCTCTCCTCTACCTTTCATACCCTGCTGCTGTCAGAAGCCATGTCATCACGTATGAATTGGAAAGGAAGCACTGCCTACCTGCCAGCTCAGTTCTTGAAGCTGCAAAATCTTTTTGAACCATTTGATGGGTGGGGTAAAATGAAACCCTCCTGAAAAATGATGGGGGGGATGCATTTTCATTTTGAAGGGGGGGGGGGGTTGCCACTTATTCTTTCTTCTTTTGCAGCTTCTCATATCCACAGGGTTGCCAAAAAGTAAAAACCAGAACACCCCAAAATTGTTGAACTCTCTTTCGGAAACCACCGAAAACGCCAAAAAGCCCATGATTGTTCAGCTGACTTGCTAAAGATCCAGGACAAAGAACCACCTTTTGGAAATTCCCCCTGGACGTCAATTCTGCCTTTGAAAATTAGGATGTATTGCAGCCCTACACATCCATATTTGGACAGACACCTCTTCAAGCTCTTCTTGCACCCAGGTTAGTCTTGACTTTATTGTATTTCAACTACTGCTTTTATCCAGTATCTTTTTGTTACTTTGCATTTCACAATGCTATTTTAAAAGTCTTGTAAGCCATCTTGAATCCAAACTTAGGAGAAAGCAGAGATATAAATACATTATATAAAGTAATCACCACCATGATCATAATGGGTGGCAGAAAAATAATTGCAGGCCCTTACGACGACAACAGGGATGTGGGTGGCGCTGTGGGTTAAACCTAGGACTTGCTGATCAGAAGGTCGGTGGTTCGAATCCCCGTGACAGGGTGAGCTCCCGTTGCTTGGTCCCTGCTCCTGCCAACCTAGCAGTCCGAAAGCACGTCAAAGTGCAAGTAGATAAATAGGTCCCACTCAGGCGGGAAGGTAAACGGCGTTTCCGTGCGCTGCTCTGGTTCACCAGAAGCGGCTTAGTCATGCTGGCCACGACCCAGAAGCTGTACGCTGGCTCCCTCGGCCAATAAAGCGAGATAAGTGCCGCAACCCCAAAGTCGGTCACGACTGGACCTAATGGTCATGGGTCCCTTTACCCCTTTACATTTACAAAAGCAACAACAGGGTGATGTGGTGGTTATAGTGATACCCTGGAGCCAGGAAGACCTGGGTTCAAATCCTCACTCAGACCCAAAACTTATTGGATGACAGTGGGTTAGACCAGGGGTCAGCAAGGCTTAAGCGGCCTGGGCCACTTCACTCCCCTGGAGATCTCTCTGCGGGCCGGATCACACGCATGTGTTCTGGCACGGAGAAGGCGTCTGTGTGTGCGTGTGCATGCACAGACTCTATTTCCGGCACCGAGAAGGCACAGAGGAGGTGTCTGCACGCAAGCACATGCAGATGCTATTTCCGGTGCTGATGAGGCGTCTGCAGCTTCCTGCAGCCAATAGGAAGCCCCGCCAGCACCGCAGAAGTAAGTCCCCGAGCCACGTTGCACTGGTTTATCGCAGCACATGGGGAATTGCTGAGCGGTTGGCAGGGTTCGTGTGTGGCTTAGTGGCCGGTTGAATGACCACTTCGGGCCGTATCCAGCCCCCGGGCCTTAGGTTGCTGACCTCCGTATTAGACCCTGACTCTCAGCTGAATCTACCTCCTAGTATTACTGTAACAGCAAAAGGGAAACAGGGAAGGCAATATATGGTGCCCTGGATTCATTGGGGGAAAGGGGTGGAATTGTAGCAAATAAACACCAGGTTCCCCTAAAATCAGTTGAGGACTCAACTCTCCTCTATCTCTTTTAAAAACAGACAACTACATTCAGTGCACCCGTACACCAGCTTCTTTCCCTTCTCCAAACTCTGGTGAGTATCTCATTCATAAACAGAGAGCGATCCCTGAGCTATCAGGAAATTGCCTCCCAATGATCAAACACACTGGCCTCTTAACCAACCACCTCCCTAACAAAGGAAAAAGCTAGCCAGCCGCTGTAACATTAGATACCATTTCATGTTGCTTTTCTGGCAAACTTATTGCTCTCTCTCTCGCACACACGCAGAGGAAAGAATGAAGGCAATCGTATTCTGGAGGGGACGTTTTATTCTGAATGCTAAGTTATGGGTTTGCTATCACTGTAATAGCTCCCCTGTCTCCTCATCTTGGAGTACTTTGAATTCCTATGGCAGCTTGGTGGTATGATTTACAGCTGTGATTCAGGCTCATTGTTCACTGCAAGCCCACAGGGAGAATGCATGTTAAGTCCAGCATCCTTTTCTGCAAGCGAGCTTATGAGGTCTCAGGTGCTGCTTGTATGACTTCCTAGTGAATGGTTTGATTTCACTCTACAGAAAACCTTAATACAGGCATAGGCAAACTCGGCCCTCCAGATGTTTTGGGACTACAACTCCCATTATCCCTAGCTAACAGGACCAGTGGCCAGGGATGATGGGAGTTGCGTGGCGATTCCCGCCCCCTCCCACAGATGGAATAAATAAAGACACCGGACACCAGAATTTAGGTTACTGGGCGTAAAATGGCCACAACTTTATTGATTACAGGTAAGAGCAGTATTGGCTTGAGGCATTGGCCCTATCAGACTAACCGGTATAAACCAGAAAGGGTTAAGCACCAACAGGGGGAGCCCCCAAGATGCACATCCCTAGGCGCTCCCCAAGGGGTTACCACTCGGGAGCGCGCTTTAGGCCCTAGCCTCCATAGGTTTCGGATGAGGCGACACCCCCCAGAGTCCTTTAACGAACTACCCTTCATCATTTGGGGGAGGTGATGGCGTTCCTTCCCCCCAACTCATTTGCATAATAATACCCCTGCCAATGCCTAACTGCCAAAACCAAAGGTGTTGTGACGTTTCGCTACGAGGTAGGCGAAAAAACCAAGTGGCTTCCAAAATATAGCCAATTAGCCAAATGGAAAAACTCCTACCAGGCCCCTTGTGGCGACCAGCCGAAGCCCATAGCAAAGTCCAAATGCCAACCTAGAGGGTGGGTGGGAAAACTGCAGCTGCTAAAATGGAGAAAAGGGGCGAGCATGGGCTGCCCCGACCTTAAATGCCCCCTAATAAGCCCACCCCCACTGCCAGCCAATTGGCTGGCGGGGTGAATGATGAATAATAATGAGACCCAGGAATCCCTGAGTCTCGCGGGGCTGCAGCCAGCCCCGTGAGGATGTAGATGGGGGCATGAGCCCGCAACCCCCCCTCCTGATGTCGGGAGTGGCTTTGTAGTCCTAAAACATCTGGAGGGGCTGAGTTTGCCTATGCCTGCCCTAATATCTACCATTGCCGAGCCAGACACAATATATATTAAAAAAAAGAAATTACAGGGTGTAAAGTGACTTCCTAGTCTACTATAGATGGCAAACTCTTAAAGGAGGAATGGTGTTGCTGGTATCTTTTTAGTTCTTCACGCAGCACATTGTTAAACTGTGGAACTCACTCGCACAGGAAGCAGTGATGGCTTTAAAACTTGGATGTCTTTAAAGTGGATTAGACAGATTCATGGAGGAGAGGGCTATTGAAAACTACTAGTCATGATGGCTATGCTCTGGCTTTGCAGTTGGAGGCAGCAATGCTTCCCTACTCCACAACCGTCCCGATTTTCCTAGGACATCCCAGAATTACAGAAGCCACCCCAGCTTCTGATTGGATCCGGCAATGTCCCATTTTGGTGCCGTGAGTCAGCTGGTTCTCGCAAGACACCAAAAGACAGAGGGTTCCGATTTTAATCAGAGGAATGTTGGTGGGTATATGCTTCCGAATACCAGTTGCTGAAATTTACAGGAGGGGAGAGTGCTCAAATCTTGCTTGCTGGTTTCCCAGACACATCTGGTCAGTAGCTGCAAGGGCAGGATGTTCGCCTAGACAGGCCATTGGCCTGGTCCAACAGGTTATTCTTAAGTTCTTACATTTGCATGTGCCGTGTCTCACCCAATGGGATTCTCTTTGCCGAAAGAGATGATGGTGATGATGATGATTACAATTTGTATACAGCCCTTCACCTGAAGATCACAGAGCATGGCGGGTTCCCGCCTCCTCCTAGTGGAAATAACGACAGACACAATTATTAAGGTTAATAGGCTAAAATTGGCCACAGCTTTCTTGATTACAGGTGATGAGTGGTATTGGTTTAGGCATTGGTCCTGATCTAATCAGCTAATCAGCTATATGGGACGCGGGTGGCACTGTGGGTAAAAGCTTCAGCGCCTAGGGCTTGCCGATCAAAAGGTCGGCGGTTCGAATCCCCACGGCGGGGTGCGCTCCCGCTGCTTGGTCCCAGCGCCTGCCAACCTAGTAGTTTGAAAGCACCCCCGGGTGCAAGTAGATAAATAGGGACCGCTTACTAGCGGGAAGGTAAACGGCGTTTCCGTGTGCGGCTCTGGCTTGACAGAGCAGCGATGTCACGCTGGCCACGTGACCCGGAAGTGTCTCCGGACAGCGCTGGCCCCCGGCCTCTTGAGTGAGATGGGTGCACAACCCTAGAGTCTGTCAAGACTGGCCCGTACGGGCAGGGGTACCTTTACCTTTACCTAATCAGCTATCCGGCTGTAGGCCGGGAAGGGTTAACACCAGCAGGGGGAGCCTGCTGATGCACATCAACTAGGCACTTCCCTGGGGTCACCGCTCAGGGGCGTGCCTTGGGCCCTGGCCTCCCTAGGCTTCGGACAGGGCCACGCCCCCCGGAGTCCTTTAGCGGACTACCCTTAAATAACCGGGGGAGGTAATGGTGCTCCCCCCCATTCATCTACATAACAATACCCCGACCAATGCCTAACCGCCAAACCAGGAAAGTTGTGACAATTTGCTACGAGGTAGGCGAAAAAACCAAATGGCCGGTGCCAATTTGCCAAGTGGAAAAATTCCTAGCAGGGCCCTTAACGGCGACCAACCGAAGTCCATAGCAAGGTCAAAGGATAAACCTAGAGGGTGGGTGGGTGGGTGGGTGGGAAATTCCCCAGCTGATCAACAGCAAAGAGGAAGCTCCTCTGCCGTGCTTGCCTTAAATGCGGCAAGCCACACACCACAAGCCAGGATTGGCTGGCCAGGGTGATGACGCGGCAGAGGATTCCCCAGATCATGCGGGGCTGGGAGCCAGCCTCCACGCGACTGTTGGGGGCGGGAGCCCGCAACACCACCTCCTCCTGAGGTCGGAAGTGGCTTTCCCAACATAGAAATACAAAATGTGAACACAGAATCTCAGACCAAAGCAAACAAATGCAAGCTAATAACCCCACCTCCCACAAACACATTCAAAAGGTCACAAATTGTTAAATCAGCCAAAGGCCTAGTTATAGAGATAGAATCATAGAATCATAGAATCATAGAATCATAGAGTTGGAAGAGACCACAAGGGCCATCGAGTCCAACCCCCTGCCAAGCAGGAAACACCATCAGAGCACTCCTGACATATGGTTGTCAAGCCTCTGCTTAAAGACCTCCAAAGTAGGAGACTCCACCACACTCCTTGGCAGCAAATTCCACTGTCGAACAGCTCTTACTGTCAGGAAGTTCTTCCTAATGTTTAGGTGGAATCTTCTTTCTTGTAGTTTGGATCCATTGCTCCGTGTTCGCTTCTCTGGAGCAGCAGAAAACAACCTTTCTCCCTCCTCTATGTGACATCCTTTTATATATTTGAACATGGCTATCATATCACCCCTTAACCTCCTCTTCTCCAGGCTAAACATGCCCAGCTCCCTTAACCGTTCCTCATAAGGCATCGTTTCCAGGCCTTTGACCATTTTGGTTGCCCTCCTCTGGACACGTTCCAGTTTGTCAGTGTCCTTCTTGAATTGTGGTGCCCAGAACTGGACACAGTACTCCAGGTGTGGTCTGACCAGAGCAGAATACAGTGGCACTATTACTTCCCTTGATCTAGATGCTATACTCCTATTGATGCAGCCCAGAATTGCATTGGCTTTTTTAGCTGCCGCGTCACACTGTTGGCTCATGTCAAGTTTGTGGTCAACCAAGACTCCTAGATCCTTTTCACATGTACTGCTCTCAAGCCAGGTGTCACCCATCTTGTATTTGTGCCTCTCATTTTTTTTGCCCAAGTGCAATACTTTACATTTCTCCCTGTTAAAATTCATTTTGTTTGTTTTTGCCCAGTTCTCTAATCTGTCAAGGTCGTTTTGAAGTGTGATCCTGTCCTCTGGGGTGTTAGCCACCCCTCCCAGTTTGGTGTCATCTGCAAATTTGATCAGGATGCCCTTGAGTCCATCATCCAAGTCGTTGATAAAGATGTTAAATAAGACCGGGCCCAAGACAGAACCCTGTGGCACCCCACTAGTCACTCTTCTCCAGGATGAAGAGGAACCATTGATGAGCACCCTTTGGGTTCGGTCAGTCAGCCAGTTACAAATCCACTGAGTGGTAGCAGAGTCAAGACCGCATTTTACCAGCTTCTTTACAAGAATATCATGGGGCACCTTGTCAAATGCCTTACTGAAATCAAGGTAGGCTATATCCACTGAGTTCCCTTCATCTACCAGGCTTGTAATTCTGTCAAAAAATGAGATCAGGTTAGTCTGACATGACTTATTTTTCAGAAATCCATGCTGACTATTGGTGATCACAGCATTCCTTTCTAGGTGCTCACAGACTGTTTGCTTAATGATCTGCTCCAGAATCTTCCCTGCTATTGATGTCAGACTGACTGGGCGGTAATTATTTGGGTCCTCTCTTTTCCCCTTTTTGAAAATAGGGACAACATTTGCCCTCCTCCAGTCTGCCGGGACTTCGCCTGTTCTCCAGGATTTCTCGAAGATGACTGCCAGTGGTTCTGAGATCACATCTGCCAGTTCTTTTAATACTCTTGGATGCAGTTCATCTGGCCCTGGAGACTTGAATACATCTAAACTAGCCAAATATTCTTGTACTGTCTCCTTAGTTATTCTGGGCTGTGTTTCCTTTGCTGAATCATTTGCTCCAAATTCTTCAGGTCGGGCATTGTTTTCTTTATCGGAGAAGACTGAGGCAAAGAAGGCATTGAGGAGTTCAGCCCTTTCTGTGTCCCCTGTTTGCATTTCACCATCTTCTCCTCTGAGTGACCCCACTGTTTCTTTGTTCTTCCTTTTGCTACGAACATACCCATAAAAGCCTTTTTTGTTGCTTTTAACCTCTCTAGCAAGCCTGAGTTCATTCTGTGCTTTAGCTTTTCTGACTTTGTGTCTACACGTGCTGGCTATTTGTTTGAATTCCTCTTTGGTGGTTTCCCCCCTTTTCCATTTTTTGTACACATCCTTTTTTAATCTTAATTCAGTTAAAAGTTCTTTAGATAGCCACCCTGGCTTCTTTAGGCACCTTCCATGTTTCCGTCTCATTGGTATTGCCTGACGTTGTGCTTTTACTATCTCCCTCTTAACAAACTCCCAGCCATCATGAACTCCCTTTCCTTTTAGTATTGCTGTCCATGGGATCTCACCCAGCACTTCCCTAAGTTTTATGAAGTCGGCTTTCTTAAAGTCAAGAAATTGAGTCCTAGTATGCTTGGCTGCTCCTTTCCGCTGTATAGTAAACTTCAGAAGAGCATGATCACTCGCGCCTAATGATCCTTCCACTTCTACCCCACTAACCAGGTCATCAACATTGGTTAGGACCAGATCTAAAATGGCTGTTCCTCTTGTTGCTTCTCCCACTTTCTGGACAATGAAGTTGTCTGCAAGGCCAGTGAGGAATCTGTTTGACCTTATGCTCTTGGCTGAGTTTGACGTCCAACAAATATCCGGGTAATTGAAGTCCCCCATTACTACTATCTCCCTTCCTTTTGCATGCTTGGCCATCTGTTCCAGGAAGGCATCATCTATGTCCTCCGTTTGGCTTGGGGGTCTATAGTAAACTCCCACAATGAGGTCTCTTTTATTCTTCTCTCCCTTAATTTTGACCCAAATGTTCTCACTTTGGCTTTGAGGTTCTAAATCTTGGATCTCTTCACAGGTATACACATCCCTGACATATAACGCCACTCCTCCTCCTTTCTTGTCTGGTCTGTTTCTCTGAAATAGATTGTATCCCCCCATTATTACATTCCAATCGTGGGACTTATCCCACCAGGTTTCAGTGATGCCTATTATGTCATATTTAGTTTGCTGTACCAAGAGCTCAAGCTCATCTTGTTTATTTCCCATGCTTTGCGCATTAGTGTACAGACATTGAAGTCCATTAATCATTCCCCCGTGTCTCTTATTTAAGGATTTTTTCCTCCCACCACTAGGTCCGCGTGCTGTTTGCTCCATTTGGTCTATGACATTTGGATGATCATCTTCATTAATTGATAGACTCCTACCTTCAGGAGCACTGTCTCCCTCCCCCACATTAGTCAGTTTAAAGCCCTCCTGATGAGGTTTCTGAGATTTTTGGCAAAAACATTCCTCCCAACCGTTGTGAGGTGCAACCCATCACTTGCCAGAAGTCCATCTTCAAGAAACTGCAGTCCGTGATCTAAGAATCCAAACCGTTCCTGTTTACACCATTTGCGAAGCCAGCTGTTCACTTCCACTATTTTCCCCTCTCTCCCTGGGCCACGTCGTTCAACTGGGAGGACAGACGAGATGACAATTTGTGCATTTAGTTGCTTCAATTTCCTGCCGAGAGCCTCGTAGTCTCTTTTGATCTTCTGGAGGCTATTGCTTGCAGTGTCATTGGTTCCCACATGAACCAAGAGGAAGGGGTATTTGTCAGTGGGTTTTATGATTCCTTGCAGTCGTTCAGTTACATCTTGGATCTTAGCCCCGGGGAGACAGCACACTTCCCGAGACATCTTGTCAGGCCCACAGATCACTGCTTCTGTTCCCCTCAGTAGGGAATCCCCTATCACCACTACACGCCTCCTCTTGGGTTTGGTCGGGGTTCTTCCGTGAGCTGTCCGTTCCAAGGTCGCCTGCACATTCCCTGAGGACTGACTTTGCTGCTCGTCTTCATATACCTGATCGACTGTAATGAGGGAGAGATCCTCAAATGGAGTCTGCTCTTCGTCTTCCATGCTAGGGGAGAGGACCTCAAAGCGATTGTGTATTTCTAAACAATCAGAGTGAACCCTGGGCCTCCTACTTCTTTGAGTCACGTTTCTCCATATATCTGGCTCCTGTGTTGATGAACTAGCCTCCTTCTCAGGGGAGTCCCCTGTCTCCTCCTTGGTGGGGACGGTGTGCTCTGTTGCTTCCAAGAAGAGCTCCAGCTCTCTAATTCTTTGGAGCGTAGCTACACGTTCCTCCAGTTGCTGGACTTTGTCTTTTAAAAGGGCAATCAACATGCAATTGCTGCAGGTGAAGCTGCCTGCAACCTTTGGCAAGATGGCAAACATTGCGCAGGAATCGCAGGCGACTGCAGCTGTTCCCTCCCCTTCCATCTTGAGATCGTGTTGTTGGGGGTGGCTACAGAGGTCCTCCATCATAAAAAGCTTGAAGACAGGACAAATAACTTCGCCCACAAAAAAAAACCTAGGTCTCCCCCAACAAACGTTTGAGACTAGCTCCCCTAAATCTAAAAGATGGATATAACTGCGCGCGCCGCTAGGCGCGCGCCGCTGCCCTACAAACTCTGATAAGCTCCTCCCACAGCTAATCCCCTGCCTCAACAGAAACCCTGCCCCCTCTGACCTTTACACAGGGAAAACAGCTAATCAGCCACAAGAAACACACACACACAAGAAAACCCTTTTTGCTCCTTCTTCAACTGCTGCCCTACAAACTCTGAGAAGCTCCTCCCACAGCTAATCCCCTGCCTCAACAGAAACCCTGCCCCCTCTGACCTTTACACAGGGAAAAGAGCTAATCAGCCACAAGAAACACACACACACAAGAAAACCCTTTTTGCTCCTTCTTCAACTGCTGCCCTACAAACTCTGAGAAGCTCCTCCCACAGCTAATCCCCTGCCTCAACAGAAACCCTGCCCCCTCTGACCTTTACACAGGGAAAAGAGCTAATCAGCCACAAGAAACACACACACACAAGAAAACCCTTTTTGCTCCTTCTTCAACTGCTGCCCTACAAACAGGTCTCCAACCTGGTGCCCTCTAGATTCTGGCTGGTTCTACACTGACCTGTTTAATGTTATTAGAACGATATTAGACATATCGTTCTAAAACGTCACAGGGCATACTTGTAAAATAAAGCGTTTCCTACCTTTGTTCCCCCCCCCCCTCATCAAAACGGCTCTCTCCCTACTGCTGGTAGCTGGTTGCTCTGCAGCGCTCTCTGGTGTAATAGTTTAAGAACGTATTGTGAGCGTCCAAAAAAATAACATTGCGTGTCCATATGGTTATCAAAACCATTCCTTAACCCCTAATGTTAAAAGCCATGAGTGTAGATCTGCCCTCTGGTGGACTCAAAATCCCATCAGCCCAAGGCAGGATGGTGCAATGATCAGGGGTGATGGGAGTTGTAGTCCAACAACATCTGGGAGCAGGCCAGGTTAGAGGTGGCCGTCCTCTCACTGCTGCAGCCAATGGAAATTCCAACACTACTGTGTTCCATGCAAGCAAAAATAGCAAATAAATTTGAGGCAGTTTTGTTTGACAGGTTTTCCATTTGAAGAGCGCTGTATCTTATGGTGTTTTACAGCAGGACTGGTGCTTTATGGCAGAATGCTTCATACCAGGTCTACTGGTATAAAATTAGGGGTGGAAAATGGCCTGCTTTTTATCGCAAATCTTTCTGTGTTGCTGAAGTATTCTGGGTTGTAATGGTTTTGTTGTCATGTGTTCTTTTTGTTTTTATGCTATACCTTTAGCTAATTTTTGTGAGTTATGTAGAGCCTTTCTTGTAATGAGCAACTAATACGATTAATATTATTATTATTAATAATAATGGATAACAAATTTGCACCGTTTTACAACAGTTTTGCAGCTCCATGATTCGGTAATACACTCGTTGCTTTCAAGTCATATCCAGATATGTTTTCGTCATTTTAAGGACCTGAAATGTTATTCAGACTCATGTTCCAGCACTGGAAATATGAATCTCAATGAGGATACATAGTGATATATGTATAAAGATACAAGGCAGAATTCCTCCTCTTCTTGGAGATTTCTTCTGGATTGCAGCAAGTGCTGAGATTCTTGAGGACCTGCTGAAACTGACACCCCAAGCTTTTTTCCTCTGAGCACATTAGGAAAAAAGGGCTGAACTAAGCAGCAGCTTAGTTGCTTTCATTTATTAAGGCCAGAGGGACATTGAGGGCATTTGACTGCAATTGTAGATGACACTAGGTGGCTGCCATTAATTTCCCATAATGCATCACTGTGGTCTGTGACTGGCCAAGGTCAGTTAGCCAGGGTTCAAAGAAGGACCTTCTCCACTTCAGTGGCTGTTTTGTGTCATGAGCACCTTACGGAGACCAGGCAAGCACTGACTAGGGGTGCTTTGGGGGACTGTTAAAAAAAAAAATTGGGTATGTTATCGTTTGCTGTGTCAATGGCTGGTGCTGATTGGCTGACGCTGCGGCAATAGGGTGGGTGATTGGCAGCTTCTGCTGGTGAGGGGACAGACGAGAGACAGATTTTTGGCCATCCACCCTAAAAAAAGGGGGTGTCTTATAGACGGAAAAGTACGGTATTAAAAATACAATAAAGCATCAGACATTAAAAACTTCCTTAAACAGGGCTGCCTTCAGATGTTTTCTAAACATCAGATAGTTGTTTATCTCTTTGACATCTGATGGAGGGCGTTCCACAGGGCGGGCGCCACTACCAAGAAGGCCCTCTGCCTGGTTCTCTGTAACTTCACTTCTTGCAGTGAGGGAACCGCCAGAAGGCCCTCAGAGCTGGACCTCAGTGTCCAGGCTGAACGATGGGAGTGGAGACGCTCCTTCAGGTATACTGTTAAGACCTTTCTGTTCACTCTGCCGTTTCCCGACCATTATTGAGGGAGACAAGTCTGGTTCTACCAGGATGTTTAAATTGCTGTTCTTTATTGATTTTTCTCATTTTGCATATCTTGTACCTCTCAACTGTCCCATTTTAAGTAGTCAAGGCTTCTGTTTGAATCCTGGGAAGTCCCGTTTTTTGGTTCCATTGCCAAACCAAAAGAAGCTCACTCTGGTGTGAATCAGCTGGGTTCCTCCAGAGCACCAGAATGAAAGCCACTCATTTTTTGTTCTCATGAAATAAAAAAAGAGTGTCTTTTGGTCTTGTGCTCTCACACATGCATGAATGCTCAGGAACAGAAAGGGAGCTTCCCGATTTAGGGGCTGAAAAGCTTGGAGGGTAAGATATATTGCAAACTGCTTTGAGATTTATAAAAGTGTAAATGAAAAATGTCATATAAGTTGTTTTTTTTAAGCAGAACGCATGTACTTTCAGCCTAAAGTATTGAGAGGAGACACTCCCCCAGTCTAACAGGAAGAACAGAAAAGATGGGAGAAAGTAGGGTGGGGAGGGGACTTGAATACTTTTTGGCAAAGCTCTTCACTGTTTTCTGGGGGGAAATGAGACACTCTGGAAAAGTTTCCTTTCCACTGCAGCAAAACCTTTTGTTTTCTTCAATTAAAAGTAGCACAGTCCCAAAATGAAAACTTTCCTTTGGTCCTATTGATTTGATTGTCACTCAGGCGACATTCAGAAATGAAACTTTCAAGTGAGATAGGAAACATCAAAAATGCTTCTGATTTGTTTTTTGTTTTTTGTTTTTTAAAAAGGGAAAAGACTCTAAGTCTATGCCAGTTCAAAGTCTGTGTTTGTCAGCAAATTGTAACTTGAAAAAAGAATTTATTTATTTTTTGCATTACTGCAAAATGGTTACCTGATTTATTTTATATATATATATATATATATATATATATATATATATATATATATATATGTATATGTGTGTGTGTGTATATATATATATATATATATATATATATATATATATATATAATGTTGTCACTCACAGAGTAAAATATAGAAAAAGAAGGACAAATTAAAAGTTTGTGTTGAATTAACAATTTCAGTTATTGATAGTTTTGAGAATTAACTATGTGGGTTACATACAGATTTTCACCCTGATCTGATTTTAGTAAGACGAGTCATATGGAAGAACTTAGAGATTGGGGGGGGGGATGTGGTTCAGTTTGTATATAAAAATGAATCTGTGAAATTTGCACTTTCTGAACAATGTGCAAACTGAAAACAACTATCCTTCCAAATCTGCACTTATTTTGTGATGCTGTTCTCCAACTAATGTTTACAAAAATGGAGATATTAGGGGAATGCATGCATAAAAATGCATGTATTTGCATACAAAATGTATTATATTATGGGATATTGCTTACAAAAATGTGTACAGTCATAACTCACGTAACGTTTTTTCAGATTACGTCCCGCGGCAACCTGGAAGTACCAGAAAGGATTACTTCTGGGTTTCGCTGCTCGCACATGCACACAAATGTTCAATTGTGCTTTGCGCATGCGCACAAGTGCCAAATCACGTCACGCACCTGTGCAGATACAGCACTTCAGGTTGAGGGCTTTTCATGTTGCGAACGGGCCTCTGGAACTGATCCCGTTCACAACCAGAGGTACCATTGTATGTTAGTTAAAAATCCTTACAAAAATATGTTTATTAAGATAAATTCACATTAAAGTGCTGATATTTTTATGAGGATTTGAAACAAAACAACCACAATTGCTGCATGAAAGTTGAAAACTGTATTGAATATTGTTAAAAAAGGAGAGAGAAAGAGAGAGAAAATAAGAGAACTGAAATGGATAGATCCATCCATCTCTAGTAGGAACTGGTGGCTGAGAATGTAAGGGAAACCACAAAGCTCTCTTTCTTACTTTCTAGACTTCCAGTCTATGAACAATCTTTTCTTGTTTACAGTGCCAAGCAACTACTCTATTCCAAACTTCAAAATGGAAAGCGTAATGCTGGTGGTCAACAAAAGAGGTTTAAAGACCGTCTCAAGGCAAATCTAAAAAATGTAGTATAAACACCAACAACTGGGAAACACTGGCCTGCGAGCACTCCAGTTGGAGAACAGCCTTTACCAAAGGATGTCATGGGCTTTGAAGACGCTCGAACTCAGGACGAAAGGGAGAAATGTGCTAAGAGGAAGGCACGCTTGGCAAATCCACACTGTGATCACCTCTCACCTGGAAACCTATGTCCCCACTGTGGAAGGATGTGTGGGTCCAGAATTGGCCTACACAATCACTTACGGACTCATTGTTAAAACCATGTTTATGGAAGCCAATCTTACTAGGCTACGAGTGATCACCAAAGAAGAAGAAGAAGATTATCTTTTTTCCTTCACGAAATAGACTTCCATGTTCTAAATTTGCCCAGGTATTTGGAAATAAAAGAACAGTTTGATGCTAAGTGTGCTTACGTGAAGTCCCGCTGAGACAAGAGGACCTCTTTCCCAGTAAGTGTGCTAAGGATTATGAACATTCCTAAGCACATCTCTGAGAAAGGAAGCTCGTCTGGAATTAATGGAACCTACCTTTTGAGGAAACATGCTTAAGACAGAGCTGTAAATGAGCAAAGCTGCACAGCAGGCTCACCAAATCAAATTCAGCTCACTGCATATGTATGTTGATCCAACAAGAGTGGAACGAACTATGCTGGCTGGCTTAGTTCATGTCTTGCCTGCCTTGGGAATATTTATTGATGGACAGCCATATAAATTCAATAAAATAAAACAAATAAATGTGCTGCTTGGTGTTGCTCCCTGCCTAGGTCTGCAAAAGCCAGGGAGGCTGTCAAGAACCTGTCAATCTTATATATATATATATATATATATATATATATATATATATATATATATATGCCCAACACACACAAAAGATTGCCATTTCTAAGCAAGGCCTGATATAAATATAGAAAAAGACACATTTTCTGAAATTACACGATTGCTTTTTGGATATTGCTAGGATCACACACACACAGAGAGAGACATGTTCATTTCCAGCTGCACAGATGGGGCTGCCAACTGGCCGGGGGGGGGGGGGGACACACAACAGCCATCGCTGCCCTCGTGTCCTGAAAGCTACTTCATATTCAGTAATTAGCTAGTGAAGCCGCTTGTGGAGAAATAGCTGGAAGCAGCTCCAACTCCCACACTGCGCTGGGTCTGACACGCAGCTGTGCCAGCGAGGGTGAGGCATGGTTGGCAGTGTAGCTTGAAGATGCTGACTCCACTCGCTGCTGCATGGGAGAAGAGGGCTGGGATAGGGAAGAGAGAGCCTGCAACCAAAAGGTGACTGCAGTGTTGCCAGTAGGCAGCAGCAGTAGGGCCACTACCTTGGCACTGCAACACCATGAGACCCTGAGAAGATGAACAAGGAGAAAAAGAAATGGGGCAATAGTGGCAGCACAAACAGCAGCCCTACAAAAAGAGGCTCTGAATATTTGAGGAGTGCAGTTATCACCCCTCTGTTATTGTCCATGCGGCTTACATCATGAAAATGGGATTCGGGTGGCACTGTGGTCTAAACCACTGAGTCTCTTGGGCTTGCCGATCTGAAGGTCAACGGTTCGAATCCTCACGACGGGGTGAGCTCCCGCACTCTGTCCCAGCTCCTGCCAACCTAGCAGTTTGAAAGCACGCCAAGTGCAAGTAGATAAATAGGTACCGCTCTGGCGGGAAGGTAAAAAGTGTTTCCGTGTGCTCTGGTTTCCGTCATGGTGTTCCATTGCACCAGAGGCGGTTTAGTCTGTGGATAAACACCGGCTCCCTCGGCCTGAAAGCAAGATGAGCACCGCAACCCCATAGTCGCCTTTGACTGGACTTAACCGTCCAGAGGTCCTTTACCTTTACCTTTTACCTACATCATGAAAAAATAAATAACTACAACATAACAAAAGTAGCCATCAATAGTAAATACAAAAATACAAAACCAAACTGAACAATCCACATAAATCACAGCAAAACAAAAAACAAAAAACAGACACACACACACACACACACACACAAACCCAGCAGCAACAAGAGCAACAACTCACTCCCCAACAACACCTCAGCAGCCTCAGGGCCCACCCTACCAGATCAGTGAGATGCTTTGTGAGATTCTCAGTTCTCATTTCCAATAGAAGATCCAGTCTGCCCAGGTTATGTACCTTAAGATCAGGCGTGCCACACGCTGACCAGAGCCCCCAGACCAGCTATTCCTCTTTCAGCACTGCAACCTACTAGTTTGTTGCCTTTCATTCTGGTCCTGACAACGGTGAAGCAATAGACAAAAAGTATTGGTAATCAATATCAAAAGTAATCAGCCCTGGGTGCTCACTGGAAGGACAGATCCTGAAGCTGAGGCTCCAATACTTTGGCCACCTCATGAGAAGAGAAGACTCCCTGGAAAAGACCCTGATGCTGGGAAAGATGGAGGGCACAAGGAGAAGGGGACTACAGAGGACGAGATATTTGGACAGTGTTCTCGAAGCTACCAGCATGAGTTTGACTAAACTGCGGGAGGCAGTGGAAGACAGGAGTGCCTGGCGTGCTCTGGTCCATGAGGTCATGAAGAGTCGGACACGACTAAATGACTAAGCAACATTGGTAGATGTCACTGCCTGCTTGCTGCCTTTCAAATCCAATCTGCCAGAATGTTTTCCCCAAGGTCAAGCATCCTACAGGGGCAGTAAAATAGGGTATCACTCTTAGAGCGATAAATATCATTGCTCACTAATTGCTGCAGATAAAGACCTGTTCAAAACCTGACACACCTACATATAGGCTACAGAACGTAGCTAGTTGGCTATCTTGACTGTGATCTGAATTGTGAATTTATCAGGTCTACCAGACATTCCCTCTCTTTCCTTTTAAGGCCTATTTATGGCTCAGCTCTCCATCTCTCTAGAGCCTTGGCTAGAGTCTCTCAGTATTATTTGGAAGCTCTTTTTTATTATTTGACTGTTCTTGTCTCCATCTGTACTCCTAGCCTTCATTTAAGCCTTCTAATAAACAGCTACATCTTCCTGCCGTGGGTGGCTGAGGGAAAGATATGAAAAGATGTTTCCGCTCTGTCTCCATGCCAGTCACCCTGGAGAAGCCTGCAAATAAAAAATTATAAAATGTTGGAAGATAAGGTGAGGCAAGCTGGCCATATCCTTGATTCTCAGTGTCCACAATTAGAGAGGGACAAATCTGTCAATTTGAGTTTCTCATATTTTTTTCTATCTTAAATTGAGTTCTCTACATATCTACATCAGTTTGTAATTAAAAAACAACAACCTAAAGAAAATTCATCAGTAAATTTCTCCTAATATATATGATTGCATGCAATTTTGCTCGATTTTGGTTTGCATATTGCTTCAGAAAGTGAGAATTCGGTAGGTTGATCTTTAGACATGAAGTGGATTGGATCTCTCCCCCATTCTATCCACAATACAAAGTTGTGGAATTTTAATTATGAACATGAATTTTGGGATACTTGGATGATTATAAATCCACTGACAGAACATCAGCTTTAAGAGCATATACAGTAGAACCTTAATGACAGGAAGTCCTTTTTTATGGTAGAGGAGACACCTACATTTCACCCAACCCAAATTGGGAAGTTCAAGATGTCACTGGAAAGAAAAATAGCACAGCACAGGATTGTTTTACATCCAGGTTATTCCTTCCTTAGTGTCTTTTGGGTAGAGAACGCTTTAGGGCTGCCTGGCTCGTCTTCTCGCCACCTAATGCCCTGTTCCCTAAGAATGCTGGCTCACCCTGGATAGCCCAATCCAACATGACCTGTATCCATCTCAGGGAAACCTGGACCCCCCAAAAAAATAAAAAAATAAAAAATCAGCCCCATTAAGTTCTTGCTTTGGCTGAATCTGGTGCACGGCCCTGTTGCTCACATTTGCATCCCACCTTCCTTCTATTGACTTCAGAATGGTGCATTGGATTTATTTGACCATACTTCATCCTTGCAACAGCCCTATGAATTAGGTTAGGCTGAGAGAGGGTGAATGAGCTGTAGGACTTTTGTCACCTAATTTCCCCATTTGAAAGTTCCACCCTCTAACCACCATACCATTCTTGGCTCGGTACACTCCCTAGTAATTCCTCAGTTCCCTCTGATGACCTGACATGGAACTTTGTCAGATATCAGTAGGGATGACATGTGTCCTGTTTTACAGAGGGCAATCCTTTACATGGTCCTTTATATGAGGATCATGTAGTCCAAGTCTGCTTTAAAGATACAGAACTATAAAAAGTGACCACAGGAGCCAAGAAGTTGAGCCCTCACCCACTGCCTTCCCCATAGAGCAGTTCTACTTGAATTATACTAATACTTTCCAAATGTACATCCATACACACAATGGAGTACTTGCAAATTGTTGTCCTTTTTCTTTTTCTTTTTTGGCAAGGCCGAATTATAAATAGAAGGCCTTCCTTATCATGCACACTTTGTGCAGGCCGCTCAACCAGACCACTGTGAAGCTGCCAAAATTCCCTGGTGTCTTCTGACCCAACATTTTGTCCAGCCCCCTGCAATGCAGGAATCTTTTGCCCATGGGGCTCGAACCCACAGCCCTTAGATTAAGAGTCCCATACTCTATTGACTGAGCTATTCCTTTCTTCTATTTGCAGATCTTCTTGTTGTAGAAGCTTTTTGGATTTAGGTCCATTTTAGAACACTCCACTCATCCTCTAGCCAATCAGAGAAGCACCCCATTGTGACTCCCTTACTTTAGGTATACCTGGGACCAGGCCTCAGCACACATCCTGTACCTGTGATCCAAATAGTTTTTAACTGCTTTCTCTCTCCCTGTTCCGTTCTTACATTTCTCTCTTTCCCCCGCCCCTGCCAATTTCCATGTAATTCTTTGTCAATTTGCTGCTTGGCGGAAGGAAGGCTGCTTGATCTCTCCTTAATTTAGCATTTAGTCTCCTCATTTCCCCATCTTTGTTCTTCTCGCCTGCTCCAATTTATCCGAGTCCTTTTTACTCAGCAGTGAGCATTTTTCCTTTCAAACCCAGCATACCTGGAAAAGAAAAGTCCTATCCTCCTCGCCCCTCTGTTGCTAGGACACTTCACTCTCATTTATAGAAGCAGACTTACACACAAGCGCACAGATTTTTCCATTTCATTTAGGACTTTCTCCCCATACAGCAGCAGACACAAGTAAGGAAATCTTCTAGAACTTTGCACACCATCATGCAAATGGTGTGGCTTATTCTGACCTCACGATGATTAGGGCTGAGGATGAAATTTGGTTCAGTTTGCATGTAAAGGCAAAGTTACTTCATTTGTACTTCCTGGAACAATTTGCAAAACAAAATGCAGGCGTCCTTCCATGCAGTTTTCCAGTCAAGCAATGTGTATCAGAATGCATTTACCAGAGTAAAAATGTGGATTAAAGTTGCACATATTTCTGCGAACGATGTACCAAAATGCATCCATTGGGGATGATTGCATTTTGAAAGTGTATATCGGAAGAAATTTGCAGGGAAATGCTGATGAATTTTCATGATAACCTTAAAAATAAAATAAAAATCACAAACTGATGTGGAGAACTAAACCACTGAGAAATGAGAAATGGAAAATGACAGCTCCTTCCATCCCTACCCATGATTACCCCTTTCTGCCATCTGATAGACAGCCTGTTCCTAAGTGGTAGAACACTTGTTTTGCATGCAGAAGGGCCTAGGTTCAATCTCCAGAATCCCACCAGGCAGGACTAAGAGAGACCAGTGTTTGAAAACCCAAGGAACTGGTTGGACTTGATGATTCTTGGAGTCCCTTCCAACTCTGCAATTCTATGAATCTATGATTCCATGTACCAACTCAATGTGAAGCAGTTTGCTGTGACTCCAAAAGCTCTACCTGGTATGAGAAAAAAGCACAGTAGGCCTTTCTCAATGACAAAGAAAGAGTAGGGAGGGGAAACCTGTGACCTTCAGATGTTGAATGACAATTCCCATCATCTCTGGCTGTTGGCAATGTTAGCTGGGGTTGATGGGAGTTGAAGCTCAACCTCTGGAGAGCCCTAGGATCTCCAGCCCTGCCATATAGACATGCTCTTAGAATCATAGAATTGTAGAGTTGAAAAGGACCCCAAGAGTCATCTATTCCAACCCCCTTCAATGCAGGAATCTCGGCTAAAGCATCCATGACAGATGGCCATCCAACTTCTGCTTAAAAACCTCCAAGGAAGGAGAGTCCACAACCTCCCTAGGGAGACTGTTCTACTGTCGAACGGCTCTTATCATCAGAAAGTTCTTCCTAAGAACTGCTAAAAATTAGAATGACACACAGGTCCCTTCAGGTGCTCAGCATATATACTCACAGGCTTGCATAGTGACTACGTGATTTGTTGATGTATATATTTCAATGTATAGCCTATTTCATACTACAGCCTTAAAAGGTAAAGGTAAAGGGACCCCTGACCATTAGGTCCAGTTGTGGCCGACTTGGGTTGCGGCGCTCATCTCATTTTATTGGCCAAGGGAGCTGGCATACAGCTTCCGGGTCATGTGGCCAGCATGACTAAACTGCTTCTGGTGAACCAAAGCAGCACACGGAAAGCGGTACCTATTTATCTACTTGGACTTTGACGTGCTTTCGAACTGCTGGTTGGCAGGAGCTGGGACCGAGTAACAGGAGCTCACCCTGTCGCGGGGATTTGAACCACCGACCTTCTGATCGACAAGTCCTAGGCTCTGTGGTAAGCCTTAGGGTGGGGTAAACAAAGCATGGAGGAGAATAGAATCATAGAATCATAGAATCATAGAGTTGGAAGAGACCACAAGGGCCATCGAGTCCAACCCCCTGCCAAGCAGGAAACACCATCAGAGCACTCCTGACATATGGTTGTCAAGCCTCTGCTTAACATTTCATCCAATTGACTAAAGATTTCCTGTGGATTATCTGTGCCCCATCTGGCAAGCAAACAAGCAAACAAACAAATAGATAGCTAGCACCTTACCTCCAATATGTTCAGGATGATACATGTGACCATCATCTATCTTTACAGCAGCCCTGCGAGGTAGGTTTAGATTGAGAAACGATGACTGGCTGAAGCTACCAGTGAGCTTCATGGCAGAGTGGGGATTTGAACAAAGATCTCTCCATCCTTGGTCCTACACTGTAACCACTATGGTGTGAGGCTCTCAAGTTCAGGGAAGAACAGGGAGTCAGTGAAGATATTAGTAAAGATCAGACTCCCTAAAGGGAAGGGGCACAAATCTGAAGACAGCAAGAGTCGTCTTCTTCATTGTTTAGATTTGAGAGGTTTATCAGCTGCCTAGTTCAACACTTGTCATACAAAGAAGGTCCCTTGGCTGGGATGGACAGCGTTACTAGAGTTCTTCCCTTTGTTCAGAGTTCCACAGCAGGATGCAGAACAGGTTAAAACTTTGCCCTAGTTTATGGCCTGCTGAGGACTCAGCTCCTCATACTCTGTTGCTTGAGTTTGGAAGCAGCCAAAGTAAAGTGCCCTGAAAACTCAGAAACTAATATCCAGACACACGTGAAGAATGACTCAATGAAGCATGGGTTTCGCCTGAAGCTTGACTCGCAGCTAAACATGAGAGCTGCTTCTGTGGAAGGAGACTGTGTGTGTATAACACACACTCATGCACAATCCTCTCCTGATGTTGTGGAGGGGTGTCACTGAGTGCTGAAAGTACTGTGAGATCAGTTCACACCCTGGCTCCCAGGGGTTTCTACCATGAAGGCTGTTGCATCTGGAAAGCTGTGTTCCTTTTGCATCCAGTGCCATGAATAGAAGAGGAAAACAAAAGAGGGATTCCTACCCAGGTGTTCTGGATTTTGTCTTAACAAAAATAATCCTTAGTGTTTTGATTGTGGTAGGTTAATGCCTCCATTACCTTTCCCCTTTATTAAGGAATGCCCCATTGTTCACACAACCCATTGGATGTTAATTGGTTTTGTTTTACCTGCACCTGAGTAAGGTCACTGACACCCACCCACCCACCTGATATTTCTTGCTTTGGACCAAAGCTAATCTAGCACAATATCCCAGCAGTGCTTAGCTCAACTGCAAAGATACAAAGGGAGCGATTTACTCCTTATTAGCAGGGCCCATTGTTTGTAATTACAGGTTTAAATATCAGCCAAAGCCCTAAAAAAAAGGGGGGGGAGAGATCAACTGATTTCTTGAAAAGATAACTAGATGGCAGAATTTCATGGAGCTTCTTGTTTTCTTTAAACACTAAAATGGAAATTTCACGCCTAGGACAGGCATGGGAGCAAAGAACGACTCTGGTTTCAAAACAGAGTTGAATAGATAACGAAAGGCTATATTTTTTGAAAAAGCATTCCCTCAGTTGTTACCTATGAGAAACAGGCATTTTCTCCCCTTTCCTTTCCCCCCGTGAAGTTCTGGGGTTTTCCTCCTGTTGGGTGGTTGTGCAGAGCATTGAGCCTGCCACAGCCGGAGGCAAGAGTTGAAATCTTAATAAACATGGGAAAGAAAAAGGCAGAAAATTGGTAATCAGGAATTTGTGGTACTTCAGATGCTGTTGGCCCCACTTTGTCCCTGACTATTGGCCATGCTTTGATGGGATTTGAAGTAGAAAACCATCAGGAAAGTATGTTTAGTTTACATTTAAAGGTTAACTCCCCAAATCCTCACTTTATACCTGAAGGAGCGTCTCCACACCCATTGTTCAGCCCAAAAACTGAGGTCCAGCGCTGAGGGCCTTCTGGCGGTTCCCTCCCTGTGAGAAGCCAAGTTACAGGGAACCAGGCAGAGGGTCTTCTCGGTAGTGGCACCCGCCCTGTGGAATGCCCTCCCATCAGATGTCAAAGAGAAAAACAATTATCAGACTTTTAGAAGACATCTGAAGGCAGCCCTGTTTAGGGAAGCCTTTAATGTTTAATAGGCTATTGTATTTTAATATTCTGTTTGGAAGCTGCCCAGAGTGGCTGGGGAAACCCAGCCAGATGGGCGGGGTATAAATAAATTATTATTATTATTTATGAAACAATATACAAATTTCATGCTAGCCACCTTTAAATTTTGCTGTTTCCAAAAAAAGGAGACTTTATCTACTTTGGCTTTCCTGATCATAGAATCATGGAATTGTAGAGTTGGAAGGGACCCGAGGGTCATCTAGTCCAACCCCCTGCAATGCCAAGAATCTCAGCTAAAGCATCCATGAGAGATGGCCATCCAACCTCTGCTTGAAAACCTCCAAGGGAGGAGAGTCCACAACCTCCCGAGGGAGACCGTTCCACTGTTGAACGGCTCTTACTGCCAGAAAGTTCTTCCTGATGATTAGTCAGAGACTCCTTTCTGTTGTTGCTTTCAGCCCACAGACATAATTATGTTCCACACACACCACACATTTGCATGGCGCTTCACTTTCACTGCCGCAGAACAAGACAGTGTTGCATGTGACAAATAAAGGGCAGGATGGTAAAAGGTGCCAGTGTGGTGTAGTGGTTAAGAGCGATAGACTCGTAATCTGGGGAACCGGGTTCGCGTCCCTGCTCCTCCACATGCAGCTGCTGGGTGACCTTGGGCTAGTCACACTTCTCTGAAGTCTCTCAGCCTCACTCACCTCACAGAGTGTTTGTTGTGGGGGAGGAAGGGAAAGGAGAATGTTAGCCGCTTTGAGACTCCTTCAGGTAGTGATAAAGCAGGATATCAAATCCAAACTCCTCCCCTCCTCCTCCTCCTTCTTCTTCTTCTTCTTCTTCTTCTTCTTCTTCTTCTTCTTCTTCTTCTTCTTCGTAACACATCTAGTTCTTCAGTGGGTTTCCCTGTGGAGGGTTCCAGGGGACCATGCATAGTGGCCTAGGTCCTCAATCTGAGGGGAATCAGGTTCATCCTCTGAGAACTCCCATGTTTAGTATTGAGTCAGGGCTAGGCATGGCATTAGTTGAGTGAGGAGGCAGAGAAGGGAAGGCTGGCATTTGATTTTGATTTTATTTCCTTCTTTTGAGAGCGAGCGAGAGAGAGAGAGAAAGCCAGGAAGGAAGGAAGGAAGGAAGGAAGGAAGGAAGGAAGGAAGGAAGGAAGGAAGGAAGGAAGACCCTCCTTCAAGACCCTCATCTACTACAATTTAACCACACATGTGGTTAGCTGCTGTCATTATTGGTGCATTTTGCCATTGACCAAATCTCATCAAACACTCCATTCTAGCAATACTTTGTTCAGCTTCAAAAACAAGAAGAGAGTGAGTGAGCCCTTAACCCCCTTATTAGTAGGGCCCATTGCTTGTTATTACTGGTTTAAATATCAGCCAGAGACCTGAAAAGAAATGGGGGGGGGAATCAGCTGATTTCTCAGAGAAGAAACCAGATGGCAGAATTTCATGCAGCTTCATGTTTACACCAACCATGAAAACTCTACAGGTTCTAACTGGGCAGGGATCAGGTTGCCACCAGGAGCCAATAGTGCTCTACCTGATCAGGTGAAGTTTCTGGTTGTGGCCTGATTCTTTAGTCGGTCCAGATTTCCCCCACTCTTGACTGCCTGCTTGCCTTCTGACCACCAGCCCTGAAGGCCTCTATCTTAGTACTTACTCCATGGGAGGGAACTGTGACTGGCATCTCTAATGATGGCTTACACTCTGTCTGTGTGTTCTGGGGATGGAGCCCGAATGAAAAGCCCTGTCAATAAGAACACTTGCCACTGAATGGCAATTTCCTTTACAAGGAGGTGATGTATAAAGGGCACGCAATATTGATTGCTTGAATGTATGGACAGGCATTTAAGGATGCAACACCTCTTATTTCGTCTAGTGCTAATCACTGTTTAATAGGAATATTTTGCATTTTGGAAAATTGCCTAGTGTGTTTGAGCTCTCTCTCTCTCCCCTGTAAGTTACTGAAGCACTTCATTATCATCTCTCTCCAAACAGTACTGATGAAGGAGAATGGAAAATTCACCTCCTCCCCCTTTCTCTGTCTCTTTTAAAGGAAACTCTTTCCTGGCACCTCCTTGAACAAAAATAAGAAATCTGTAAAATATGTGCTGAAAATAAAATATGGGAATAGGAACTGCTAGACGTTGTATCAATAACGCTGGTGCCAGGTTCTTGTTCACCATGGAGATTCACTTTTTCTCCCACTGATAAGAGCGCCGAAGTCTGTCAGGTTGTATTCCATTTCCCCCCTTTTAATTAAAGATAACAAAATGGCATTTTGTGTTTCTCATCCTGAAACTGAGCCTAATTAGTAGAAATAGTTTAGGGCTGGGGAACACGAAAGCCTGTTTATCAAAGGATGCCGAATTGGAAATATAACAAAATTCAGAGACACAACAATTGGGTGTTTGTCTTGGCTTTGTGTGATCTAGTTAGCTCAGATTTATTCTTCTCGGAGCTATTTGTGAATTCAAGGGCCAAATCAGAGGTCAAAGTGGGTTCATAAAGAAGAAAAGAACCCTGCTAAAATAAAAGGCTGTCCTTGCTATCGTGGGCGATGTTGTGGTCCTTATCCACCAGTGGACTCAAACCTCAGGGCTTCTTGGACCTAGCAATGGAGGAAAATATAATTCAGCCTGCATTTTAAAGCAAACTGTACTTTATGGACCAAACCACAGGTGAAAACATAATTATCCATCCAATTTTGCACTTCTCTGAATTTTGCAAAAGATTCTCAGATTTCTCAAAGTACCAAAAGGGAATCAATATCTAGGACAAAGTACATCTAGGAATGCATGTATTTACATATAATACACCTTAAATATGTGTTTTGTAAATATATGTGTACTTAAACACAAATTTCCTATGAATTTATTTTATCTATTTATTTTAAAAAATCACAGATGAATGCAGAAATGGGACGTAATGGATTTATGAATGAAGACATGTGAAATTGACCCAAAGCGCAAATAGACTGATCCATCCAACCCTGCTTGGAGCACCTCATCATGAACACTGTTCCTTGGCCACCATGTCTTACTAGAAAGACAAAGGCCCCCATTGTTGGTATCTTACCCTTTTAAAACTGGCATACCAGGGCCTCAACATAGTGTTTGCTTGGAATGATTGTACAGGAAAGATGACTCAAACCTAAACAGATGGGATGGAAGTCCTCTTTCCCCCCACATACAGAACCAGAAAGATGTCTCTGGGTGGAGGAACAGTTGCACCAGAGCTGGGAAAACCTGGCATTTCTCTATCCTTCTAGGATACCACTCAATGTTGCACCAGAGCTGGGAAAACCTGGCATTTCTCTATCCTTCTAGGATACCACTCAATGCACAATTTTAGCTTTAATTTACAACCCATGTAGCCCTGTAGCCACACTGGGCAAATGGGTGCACTCCCACCCCTGAGGGCCAGGAAGAGAAGTCTTGAAGTCTTCCTTGAAGGTTCTCAACCTCCACACCATTGTATGGTCCTTAGGAGTTGTAGCTCTTGGAAAACAGAATGTTCTCAACAGCACTGCTAGGAGCTGTTGTGACTGCAGGATCCAACGTGCCAACAAGTTCTATTTGCCATCTCCTTTAATGGCCAAGCTCTACATGCTAAGCTGCTCATCTTGTAGATGTCAAAACATAGCCTCATCAGCACAGCCGTTGCCTAGGCTTGCAACCGAGTATAGATTCTGCTGTAGCAAGGCATTCTCCAGACTGATGAACAATAAAATAGCCCTCCACTTATATGTTTAGTCGTGTCCGATTCTTCGTGACCCCATGGACCAGAGCACGCTAGGCACTCCTGTCTTCCACTGCCTCCTGCAGTTTAGTCAAACTCATGCTGGTAGCTTCAAGAACACTATCCAACCATCTTGTCCTCTGTCGTCCCCTTCTCCTTGTGCCCTCCATCTTTCCCAACATCAGGGTCTTTTCCAGGGAATCTTCTCTTCTCATGAGGTGGCCAAAGTATTGGAGCCTCAGCTTCAGGATCTGTCCTTCCAGGGCTGATTTCCTTCAGAATGGATAGGTTTGATCTTCTTGCAGTCCATGGGACTCTCAAGAGTCTCCTCCAGCACCAGAATTCAAAAGCATCAATTCTTCGGCAATCAGCCTTCTTTTTGGTCCAGTTCTCAGTTCCATACATCACTACTGGGAAAACCATAGCTTTAACTATACAGACCTTTGTTGGCAAGGTGATGTCTCTGCTTTTTAAGATGCTGTCTAGGTTTGTCATTGCTTTTCTCCCAAGAAGCAGGCGTCTTTTAATTTCGTGGCTGCTCTCACCATCTGCCAGTGATCATGGCACCCAAGAAAGTAAAATCTCTCACTACTTCCATTTCTTCCCCTTCTATTTGCCAGGAGGTGATGGGACCAGTGGCCATGATCTTCATTGTTTTGATGTTGTGCTTCAAACCATATTTTGCGCTCTCCTCTTTCACCTTCATTAAAAGGTTCTTTAATTCCTCCTCACTTTCTGTCATCAATGTTGTGTCATCTGCATATCTGAGGTTGTTGATATTTCTTCTGGCAATCTTAATTTACATTATGTTTATTTCCTTATTCTTTACATTCATACTCCACCTTCCCTCCAATGAGCTCAAGGCAGGTTTACCCCTAACTTTATCATTACAACAGCCCTACAGCGTAGCTTAGGCAGGGATGGAAGAGAAAGGGGTTAGAGATGCATGAGTTCAAGGTCACCTGATAAGCTTCATTACCGAATGGAGATTTGAACTCTAGGCTTCTAAAGCCCTAATGTATTTCTAGCTCACATTTCTATACACTTTTGCACAACTGGATAGCCATTAGGTTTGTGGACACTGTCTCATTAATGAGGAAGGAACTTCTGAAGGCCTGATGATTCTAAAGGGCTAGAGATCTCCCCAAATATCTGCTGCCTTAGCATGGCCTCTTACAACAGCTTCTTGATGTGCCCCTCTTTGATTATTCCTGTTGGCCTTTATTGCAAATTGTGTGGTGCCAATCCGTTCGTTCCTAAAGAGGGCTCCTGACTGTTTCATGATCAGATTTCTTTGTAGATTCCTTAAGGGGGAGGAGGAAAAGAAAAGAACAAACGCTCCTGTACTGTGAATGGTGCTAAATTTTTAAATTGGTTGAGATGTCTCTGAATAATGCTTCAGATTCTGCTAAGAGGTTTATCATTTATAGCCCTGATTTGTTCCATTTATAATTCCAGAGGGTTCTATACTTAGTTTTTATTCCGCAGAGGAGTTTTATGAACATCACTAAATCCTATTTTTGCAACATGTATAATGCACAGTGCTCTCGGCAGACAGCTCTGAATGGGAGCTTTGTCTCTGCAGCCTTCCTTTATTTCCCACTAAGAATGCAAATAGACAAAACAGAGGGATCCCACGACCCCATCATCAGTTTTGTCACACAGTTCCTTGGCGAACAGATAATACTTCTTCGTGAAGGAGCACAATAGGTAGGTGCTACAGAATATAAGAGGATACAAGAAGCCATTTGTTGAAACAGCCGCAAGGAACCTTGAGGGTTTAAAGCAGGCATTCTCATACCTGAATGGTAGCTAGGTACTGTATACATTCCTGTAACTCTCACCTCAGCCTCTAATGCCTGCTCCACAGTTCTTAGCAACATAGGAAGCCACTGTTTATACTGGGCCAAACTACAGTTTTCTCCTACTTCACATTTTGACTATACCATGATTGAGAAACATCTGGCTTGAAGGCTAGATGTGGCCTATGGGAGACTCCTCACTCAGCCTGCAGTCTCTCTGATTAGGCCTACCCTTTGCTACAACTAGGCAGAGAGAGAGAGAGAAGAGAAGAGAAGAGAAGAGAAGAGAAGAGAAGAGAAGAGAAGAGAAGAGAAGAGAAGAGAAGAGAAGAGAGAGAAGTGGGTGAGGTCTTTTTTTGTAAGGCTCCTAGGCATGAACTTGGTGGGGTGGAAGAGAGGATCGAAACTCTCCATTCCAGTCATGATGAGGCAACGAAGAGATGGGCCTTCTTTTCCCACGTGCTGCCTTCACAGAAGAGGTGCCACCTTTGGCTGAAGATAGGGGGTGGCGGCCACAATGTCATGTGCCTGTGATGTCACACTGCACCGCACTGCTGGGAGGAGGTGTGCTATCGGGAGGAATCCTTCTCTAGCACCATGCAGCTTCAATGGCTGTGGCTTCTCCTCTCTTGCACTCAGATACTGTGCCATGCTTGCCTTGGCAGTTCAGCCTCCTCCAAACCTTCAGTACTGGGGTGGGGGCACTGGCGGAGGGTGGTGGGGGCAGCACACCGCCCCGGCAGTGCAATCCCAGTGGGGTTCCATCACGGCTGCCCCCCTGCCCACGCTGGGCGCCCCATCCCCGCAGGCGGTGCACCCCATCCCCAGAATGCGCAACCCACCCCTGCAGGTGGCTCGCCATGCCCCTAGGATGTGTGCCACGCCCCTGAGGATGGTGCACCATGCCCCTAGGATGTGTCGCCTCCTGCTCTCTGCCCCCAGTGCTGGAACATGAAGCTCCACCACTGGGGTGGGGTGGGGGCTAAGCCCCCTGATAAAGATTATTGAGGGAGGTGACAACACCTCCAGACCCTAGAATAAGCGTGTCTGCTCCACAGTGAGAAGTGGGCTCCCCCTGTAATTAGCGGAGGAAAAATAAGGAGCATAGCTGCCTGTGTTGCATTTGAGTGCGTGTCTAGTTTGGCCCATTCTTGACAACAAGTCCCACTAAGCCACTTGGATCTTTATTCTTAGTAAGGAGGCATAGGATTGGACAGAGTGTCTGCTTTGCATGAAGAAGATCTCGAGTTCATTCTCTGGCATCAACAGGTAGGATTGGGAAATACCCCAAATCAGAATCCCAGGAGACCAGCTGCCAATCGGTGTACACAATACTGAGCAAGATGGACCAATGGCCTGACTCAGTGTAAGTCCTGTGTTCCTCGTTATATCACTTTCCTGATTCGACCCTCTCCTCCTCTTTGTTTTATAGAGGGTACTTTTTTAAAAAAAAACCTCTCAAAATGATTCTGCAGCAGCAAAGATGGTCTGGATTTGCATTCACGCAACTAAGCAAATGTGGCCTACAGACCTTCCTTGTCATAACATCTGGCACCATTGTAATTATTTTAATGAAAACAGGCTTTGCATAATGGGTTTATATTTAGTCATTTTGAATATGAGCATTTCATTAACAGATGCGCGGAAGTGATCTTGGTCTTCCTCTGTTCCCTTTCACGCTCTAGTCTTTCTCATTATTTTTTCATAGTGAAGCAGCATATATTTCTTTTACAATTTCAGGGTAAAAGCAACGTTTTCAGGGTTTGCTTTGGTGATGCACTTGGATAGTACCACAGACGGCAGTTTGCAACAGCAGATAGCCCTAGATCTATATTGATGCAGCAATTTTAATTTACATTGCACTCAGCAAGCTTTTTGCACCTGCCCTCATGGTAACACACAAAAGTAAGTCATGGTTACTGTAGTGGCAGCAAGAGGCGTACATGTACAGTCAATTAAAAGAAGAAGAAGAAGAAGAGTTTGGATTTGATATCCCGCCTTTCACTCCCCTTCAGGAGTCTCAAAGCAGCTAACAATCTCCTTTCCCTTCCTCCCCCACAACAAACACTCTGTGAGGTGAGTGGGGCTGAGAGACTTCAAAGAAGTGTGACTGGCCCAAGGTCACCCAGCAGCTGCATGTGGAGGAGCGGAGACGCGAACCCGGTTACCCAGATTACATGACTACCGCTCTTAACCACTACACCACACTGGCTCTCTGCCCCCGTGTTGGTTTTATTCCAGAAAAAAAATGCCACTTGTCCGGAGCTCTCTGCCCCCGTGACTTATGGCTACCCTGATGGTGATTCAACTAAATCCTCAGCGTTGTTCCACTTCCTCCGGAAACAACGCATGAAAACGAATCTCTTCCGTTCTTTCTGTGATGACAATTTCCCCTTTTCTTGTACTCCTCCTCTTCTGCGTTCTTGCATGCTGCGAAGTTTGCAAACTGGTTCAGACAAGCTATCATCTGCTAAGACCTGTGTTTCTCTGGTCTGTGAACCCCCCCCCCGTCCTTTCCTCTGATCTTCCCATGGCAAACCTCCCTTCGTCCCCTGAGCTGCCGTCCAAGTCTGGCAGCTGCTGCTGTTCGCTTGCTGGCTCCAGCCTGACAGTTACTCTCATTCCATGGTGAACTGTGGTTTGAGTCTTGGCAGAGGCTAGGCATGAACACAGGGACACAGTCTTGTGCTACTTGAAGAAAAGGCCCAGGCTGAAGGATACCTGAAGGAGCATCTCCACCCCCATTGTTCTGCCCGGACACTGAGGTCCATTGCCGAGGGCCTTCTGGCGGTTCCCTTGCTGCGAGAAGCCAAGTTACAGGGAACCAGGCAGAGGGCCTTCTAGGTAGTGGCACCCGCTCTGTAGAACGCCCTCCCATCAGATGTCAAAGAGAAAAACAACTACCAGACTTTTAGAAGACATCTGAAGGCAGCCCTGTTTAGGGAAGCTTTTAATGTTGAATAGGTTATTGTATTTTAGTGTTCTGTTGGAAGCCGCCCAGAGTGGCTGGGGAAACCCAGCCAGATGGGTGGGGTATAAATAATAAATAAATTATTATTATTATTATTATTATTATTATTATTATTATTATTATTATTAGACTGAAAAGAGCGATGGGCATCAAGCTCATGACACGGTGCCAGGGACCACATGCCAGGCTGACCTTGCTTGGCATAACCCTCAGCTTCCACTGCCACTCAGATCCTGGCAGCCTTTGGGAGGAGATGGGCTTCAGCAATACTGGATGCTTTGCACGCAGAAGGTCCAAATTTCGATCCTTGGTCTCTCCATGTAAGGCTGGGAACATTCCCTGTCTGAAACCCTGGAGAGCCACCGCCATTCAGCATGGACAATGTTGAGTTAGATAAAGCAACAGTCTGACTTAGGATAATGCAGCTTCCCATTCTCCTGTGCGAATAATAATAATAATAATAATAATAATAATAATAATAATAATAATAATAATTTATTATTTGTACCCCGCCCATCTGGCTGGGTTTCCCCAGCCACTCTGGGCGGCTTCCAACAAAGACCAAAAATACACTGAGATGTGACATATTAAAAACTTCCCTGAATAGGGCTGCCTTCAGATGTCTTCTGAATGTCAGATAGTTGTTTATCTCTTTGACGTCTGATGGGAGGGCATTCCACAGGGTGGGTGTCACTACCAAGAAGGCCCTCTGCCTGGCTCCCTGTAGCTTTGCTTCTCGCAATGAGGGAACCGTCAGAAGGCCCTCGGCGCTGGACCTCAGCGTCCGGGCAGAACGATGGGGGTGGAGACGCTCCTTCAGGTATACTTCATAGAACCACAGAATTGTAGAGTTGGAAGGGACCCTGAGGAACATCTAGTCCCACTCCCTGCAATGCAGGAATTTGCAGCTGTCCTGTACGGGGATCGAACTTGCAACCTTGGCATCATCAGCACCATGCTCCAACCAACTGAGCTATCCAGGCTCACAAGTGGAAAGCCTTGCTGGAGCAGCGGTCCCAATTTCTGCACCCGCCCCCTAAGACAACCCTGCATACAAGCGACAATTGTTCCCTTTTAAATATGAGAATTCACCACACAAGAAAGCACAGACCAATTACTATTTTTCAAAAAATGAAGAGAGGCAGGAAAAAGAGCCACTTGATCCTTATTTATTTTGCATCTGTCACTACATCTTTCCTCCCTGGAGCTCAGAGGGGCATACATGATTCTCCCTCTCCTGGTTTTTATGTTCTTAGCATCCCTGTGAAATAGGCTGAGAGACTGCAACTGGCCCAAGGTCACCCAGCCCAAGGTCACAACCCCCCAGGTCCTAATCCAGCATTCTAACCACTACACCACCCTGCCTTTCCCCTTCCGGCTTTTTTCAAGTGAAGGTCGCCACCTCAACTGGCCTATCACCCTTTTGGAGGATAAGCTGAGTGGACAAATGACAGAAGGGAGAAGGGACTAAGCACTGTCTTCCCTCCACACACAAACCATTCACTAGCTCGGATTGGCAGCCTTTTTAGTAAAAAAATAAATGATAGGAGACTGTTCATGCACTGCCCATTTAAATTACTCCTTTGAATAGTCTTTTAATATGTTTGGGTTAAATTAGAACTGACATCTAAGGTGCTTAAATGCAAATTTGACTCCGGCATTTCCTGACTATCTTTTTTATTTTATTTTATTTTTGTCAGCAGTTTCTGTTGTTCTGGTTACACTGGTTATTACAATAATGTTTTGGTTGGGGTTTTCCCCCACCGAATTTTAATTGCTATTCATGTATTTGGTTCTAATGGGTTTTGTACTGAATGTTCTGAACCTTTTCAATTCTGTTTTTAAATAAATGCAAAGCAGTGTGTGTGTGTGTGTGTGTGACAACAACTAAATAAGTAAAATGTTAAAAGCAGCCACAGTTGTGGGACAATTTGGATAGGGGCTGCAGGGCATGTGTGTGTGTGTGTGTGTGTGTGTGTGTGTGTGTGTGTGTGAGAGAGAGAGAGAGAGAGAGAGAGAGATGTCAACCCTTTCCCCAACCCCCCGCTCTTGTGCAAAATGTTCTAGCCCTCTGTTGCCACTGAGAATTCTGGGTACTCTAGTTTTTATTCCTCCTAGTAAATTGACATCCATCCTAGTAAGTTGGCATCCATCTGTCCCAGGAGCAATAGAAGAGTACGCCTCCTGGGGATGAAGTTACACAGCTGTGTATAACCAATACATGTTTTACTGTGGGGGTGGGGGGCAGATGAAGGCATCTGGTTGTGCTGCTACAGGTGCGCCACGGCGTTTCTTCTCTCAGCAGTCATTCCTCCCCTGGTCACTGCTGTGGGTACATGAATTGACTGTCCCCAGGCACTGCGGCTGTCTGCAAGGGATTGCCACACAGCAGGGCTAATGATGCTAGCCTTCATGCCACATTTGCAGACATAGTTGTAATGCAGACCTGGTTTGCCAACAGGTCTAGTGCTTGAAGCCAGCTCCCCATAGAATCCCCATCCTTGGGGATCCTGCCAGCTTCCATTCTGCGTACATGACCAAGCACAGAGACAGAAGTGCAAACAAGCTGGAAATGTAGGTTATGGGAAAGCACATAAGCACATAAGGCAGGAGACTCTCCTGCCATGTGGTGCCCACAGTCTTCCTGATGGAAGGCACTGAGGTGTCACTTTTGGTGGCTGTCAATCACCCATAACTCAAAGCAGCATACTCAGCACACAAGGCCTGGTAGACTTTCATCTTGGTATTGGTCATTAGCATCACATTTTGCCATACCCTTTTGGAGAGGTCAGGGAAAAAAGAAGCAGTGTCTTCTCAGAGTCAGCAATACAGACACAGTACTTCAAAAAAACATCAACAACAGCCTTCCGCTTGACTTTTTATTCCTCCTCCTCAATGAGAATAAACAGTGACCATAAACACTTCCCAGAGTTTATGTCTGCAGCAACAGCTTAAGCATCCTGAGCTCTCGCCCTCCCCCTGGCAATTTGGCAAGTTTGTGGAAGGGTTAGAGAGGAGAGGGATTTGCAGCTGAGTGGGCTGATTCTGATCCTTCCAAGCCAAGGTGGACTTAGGGCTTGGGCTTAGCTCAACTCATAATGGCTAGGTGTCCAAATCGGCATGTAAAGGAAGGCAGTATCATGGCAAAGGGTAAAAGGTAAAGGACCCCTGGACGGTTAAGTCCAGTCAAAGGGGACTATGGGGTTGAGGCGCTCATCTCACTTTCAGGCAGAGGGAGCCGGCATTTGTCCACAGACAGCTTTCCAGGTCATGTGGCCAGCATGACTAAACTGCTTCCGGCGCAGCGGAACACCGTGATGGAAACCAGAGTGCATGGAAACTCCATTTACCTTCTCGCCACAGTGATACCTATTTATCTACTTGCACTGGCATGCTTTCAAACTGCTAGGTTGGCAGGAGCTGGGACAGAGCAATGGGAGCTCAACCTGTCACGGGGATTCAAACCACCGACCTTCTGATCAGCAAGTCCAAGAGGCTCAGTGGTTTAGACCACAGCGCCACCCGAATCCCCTCCTTACACTGGTGCCTTCCTTCTGACACTAGTGTTGCTCCATCTTACCTGGATGGGACTAGGGCTGAATTGAACTATGCAATGAAAGCAGTATCATACCATGTTAAACCGTCATAAACAGAGTTCCCTGGGAAAAGGGCTTGATAGTTAAAACTCTCTAAAGGAACTCCCACCACCACCAGTAGCAACCTCCTCGGGGCCTTCAATTGCCAGGGGAAGCCCTGATGGTGATGCTGCATCTGGCTGATGCCTGGTTGTTGTTGAACATCAGTAGGCAAACTAAAGCCTGGGGACCAGGGCTGGCCCAATCGCCTTCTAAATCCAGCCCACAGACGGTCTGCGATTCAGTGTGTTTCTACATGAGTAGAATGTGTGCTTTTGTTTAAAATGCATCTCTGGGTTATTTGTGGGGCATAGGAATTCCTTCATTTTTATTTTTATTTTCAAAATATAGTCCGGCCCTCCACAAGGTCTGAGGGACAGTGGACCGGCCCCCTGCTGAAAAAAGTTTGCTGGCCCCTGTTGTTGACTCACAACAGGATTTTCTCAATGGTGGCTGCCCATTTGTGGAATGCCCCCCTTGGTGTGGTGTGTCAGTTTCCCTAATTTCAGGAGAAAATTTAAAAAATTCTTATTTACTTAGGCATTTGATGGCTGATCGATGCCAGCCTTGGCAATGGTTAAATTAACAATTGTACGGGCATATTATTGGTTTGAACCATTTTCAGATATTGTAAAATGTTTTAGATGGGTTTAAAATATTTTAAATATGCTTGATGCTATATTCTGAATTTTGAATAATGTTTTGAATTATGGTGCTTTTGAATTATGGTGCTGGAGGAGACTCTTGGGAGTCCCATGGACTGCAAGAAGATCAAACCTCTCCATTCTGAAGGATATCAGCCCTGAGTGCTCACTGGAAGGACAGATCCTGAAGCAGAGACTCCAATACTTTGGCCACCTCATGAGAAGAGAAGACTCCCTGGAAAAGACCCTGATGTTGGGAAAGATGGAGGGCACAAGGAGAAGGGGACCACAGAGGACGAGATGGTTGGACAGTGTTCTCGAAGCTACCAGCATGAGTTTGACTAAACTGCGGGAGGCAGTGGAAGACAGAAGTGTCTGGCGTGCTCTGGTCCATGGGGTCACGAAGAGTCAGTCATGACTAAACAACTAAACAACAACAATATATTCTGAATTTAGCATTTTGGTGCTAGATTATTTTGTTATGATTGCGAGTTTGTTAAAGCTCCTTTAATTTTGCCTTTTTAATGTTTTAACCTGCCCTGGGACTTTACGGGCAGGCTAATGATGATGTTTGCTGCCCTGGCATCCTTTGGAAGGAAGAACAGGATACAAATTTAATCATCATCATCATCATCATCTGACTGGGAGTTGTATTCTGATGCACAACCAACTTCAGGATCCTCAGACTGGGTCACCCTGTTGCAGGAAAGGAAAAGGGAAAGGGAAAGGGAAAGGGAAGGGGAAAGGGAAGGGGAAGGGGAAGGGAAGGGGAAGGGGAAGGGAAGGGAAGGGAAGGGAAGGGAAGGGAAGGGAAGGGAAGGGAAGGGAAGGAAAGGAAAGGAAAGGAAAGGAAAGGAAAGGAAAGGAAAGGAAAGGAAAGGAAAGGAAAGGAAAGGAAAGGAAAGGAAAGGAAAGGAAAGGAAAGGAAAGGAAAGGAAGCCAAGCACATTAATTCCCTGTCCATATGGAATGGTCACCTCTCTTTGTAGACAGGCTCTGTCGCTCACCCTACTTTGAGGGGTTCTCTGCTCCCCAAGTTTCATTGCTGGCTTTAGTAGAAGAGAGCTGCTCTGGACTAATCCTAGTCCGGGCTTCCTTCACTGCCCTTCTAGCTGCTACTTTTAGGAGAGCAGGAATTATAAAGCCATTAGTCACTGCGAGTTAATGGTTGTGACACCCGAATCACACAGCCTGGGAAAGGCTAAGATAGTTATCTCTAAAACACACACTGAAAATAGAGTCACCAATGATGTCAGGCCCACAAGGTGTTCAGTGGGAGCAATCTGTGAAGATAAACATCTGCTTAGTTGCACTCTTAATTGCTAATTATGTTTATTACTAATTATCTTTTCCTTTTCATATGGCTCCCGAGGAACACCTTGAGGTCAATACCGATTTGCTGGCTCTGCCTGCTTGTGTAGAATCTTTAACCCTTTCCCCCACTTGCCTCTCCAGCTCATGACCCGCTTTATATAGTTTCCTAATTTGATTACGCTTCTACGGATCCTTCTTGTGAGCAAGGTTTGATTCATTCGGTGACTGTGCTTTTTTGAAAGGTAATTACTTGCACAGCAGAGATAATCATTCATAATGCTCGGTGCGCATTTGTTTCCTTTATGTGGAGATGCCATAATTCTGTGTGCTGGGTATTTATTTGTTTCCAATCTAGCTTTCTTTTACTCAACCTATACCCTAAACCCAAAGCTTAAAAATCATGATAAAACAAATGCAATAGGACAGATATCCAAGAGTCAGTGTGGTTTAGTGGTTAGAGTATTGGACTAGCACTGGAGATGCCCAGGATCAAATCCTCACTGAACTAGGTCACCAGCTCTCAGCCTAACCTACCTTGCAGGTACGGTTGTTCTGAGGATAACAATACAGCAGGGTACATGTTAGGATTCCTGCTCTGTATTTGCAGTCATGAGATTGTTGTCTATCACATGGCGGTGTATGTTTTCATTCTGCAGTGTGGGAAGTGACGGAGACAGGATGTTTTGGTGTTACTGTGTTCCGTGAAGTGGGACTATTGTCCTTTGCTTCTCTCTCTTTGCTGTCTGATGAGAAAGAGGAAGGAGCTAAAGCAGAATGCTCCGAGTGTATCATATGTAAATAAAGTAGATTAGCCAACATGCTGAGCTATTGAGTTCTGTTATGCAAACTGCGAATACACTGCAGGATCCCTAAGTGTGCTGATGCTTCTTGGTATCAGTCGCTGTGATGTTGGGGCTGCAGGAAGCTTTTGAAGCTCCCGAACGATCGACCAGGAGGGAGAGAACATGCCAGTCGGGCATGTGTCTCTACCAGGGTCCTACACGATCAGGGCCACAGACCCAGTGCCAGCAGAAGAAGGACCGGGGGCTGTTTTTCTCCCAGCTGGAATCTCCTGGAACCAGCAGAGTGAAGCAAGCCTCTTCAGAGATGGAAGAGAAAAAGCAACTGAGAGGAGACTGTGTGAGAACAGCGAAAGCCTAAAAGTGAAAGTAAAGGCAGGCTTTCCTTGAGCTTCTTGAAGGAAGGTCACGCCTTACCTTCAATTATGGGTGGGTTTCGTCCCCCTTGGTGAGAAAGGAAGTCTTACTGGTATTCTTTGGAGGGGAGGGGAGATCGCTTCCTCCACATGTGGCTAGTTTTAGGCCAATAGCATTGGGGGAGAGAGCTTGCTTATAACAGCTCAAAATCATAGAATTGTATAGTTGGAAGGGATTCCAAGGGGCATCTAGTCCAACCCGCTGTGATGCAGGAATCTCAGCTAAAGCATCCATGACAGATGGCCATCCAACCTCTGCTTAAAAACCTCCATGGAAGCAGAATCCTGAGGGAGACCATTCCACTGTCAAAAAGCTCTTACTGCCAGAAAGTTCTGATGTTTAGCTGTAATCTCCTTTCTTGTGACTTGAAGCCATTGGTACAGGTCCTATACTCCAGAGCAGGAGAAAACAGGCTTGCTCCCTCTTCCATGTGGCACCTTGCTCCCCCCCCCCCCCATTTCATTTGAGATGTGGGGCAAAGGCAAGAATACAGTGTGTGTATAGTCTACCTATATGTTGTGGGTCATGTTCCAGGTCCTCACTGCTTCACCTATGTGTTAGGAGGGAGCTACAGAGTAAGCCTGGAAGGTTGTCATGCCCCCCTGTTCCAGTAACTACAAGTCAGCCTAGCCTTTGTTTAGGCTGTGCAGCAATGGGGAGGCTGGAGGGTAGGGACATTTCACCACTGGCAACAGCAGAAATGGATCAGTAGCAGTGGTGTAGCGTGGGTTGTCAGCACCCGGGGCAAGGCAAGTAATTTGCGCCCCCTAACCTGTGGATTTGCGCCCCCTAACCCGTGGATTTGCGCCCCCTAACCCTAACCCCCAGATGTTGCGCCCGGTGCGGCCGCCCCCCGCCCCCCCACGCTACGCCACTGATCAGTAGCCCCCATGATATGCTTTGTCTCCTAGACAATGTAAGTGCAATAGCCATCAATGGGAGCAGGGAAAAGCTAGCCAGGTGCCCATGTTGTTTAAAATCAAATCAGCACATTATCAGCTTAATCCTGCTCACCAGTATAGCTTCTAAAATATATGAATTGTTTGCCTATTTGGGGGTCTGTTTAGAGTTCTTGTGAGGCTCAGAGCCAAAGAATGGGGCAGGGTGTGTGGAGAGACTAAGATTTCCTCTGCTAGGTTGAATTTATCGTAGTGGGTGAGGATTTTTAAGGAGCCATCAAGCCTGGCTTCATAGGTAATGCCCAGTGCAGATTTATTGTGCAATTTCTATTCCCCCCCCCCCGAATGGATTTATGATACTTGTATTGGTGTAATTCCTTCCCCTGGGTAGCCTGAGAAGGAGGCTGAGACTTTGGGTCAAAACTCAAGATATGGTAATCATAAAAGGTAAAGGACCCTTAGGTCCAGTTGTGGCCGACTCTGGGGTTGCGGCGCTCATCTTGCTTTATTGGCCGAGGGAGCTGGCGTACAGCTTCCGGGTCATGTGGCCAGCATGACTAAGCCGCTTCTGGAGAACCAGAGCAGCGCACGGAAATGCCGTTTACCTTCCCGCCAGAGTGGTGCCTATTTATCTACTTGCACTTTGACGTGCTTTCAAACTGCTAGGTTGTCAGGAGCAGGGACCGAGCAACGGGAGCTCACCCCATCATGGGGATTCGAACCACCGACCTTCTGATTGGCAAGTCCTAGGCTCTGTGGTTTAACCCACAGCGCCACCCGCGTCCCCATGGTAATCATACCAGCAGATTAATTTTCAACAAACACATTTGTGGTACGTACCTGGCTGGTAATCAACCAAGTTTTGCTCAGAGTATACCCATTATAGTTGATAGTCCTTACTTAGTCATGTTCATTCATATCAATGGATCTGTTCTGGATAAAACTGAGTTGAATACCACCCACTAAGTTTGAATATTACCTCAGCCAACCCCCATGCCCATTTTCAAAGGGGTGAAGGAAATGCAAAACGTATTCTAATATGGCATATCTTTTGATGATGAAGATATTGAACTGAAAGGTAATGTTTATGTTAATGACTTCATTGTACATTCCAAGTTCAAAGCATAGATCAACCTCCACACCCGTTTCAAGTAGGCCTGGAAAGAGATAAGTGCACTTCAATATGATATGTCCATTGAAGATTCATATATCTCATATATTTAATTATTGGGTTAGAGTACTTAGTGACCATGAATAGTGATAAATTGCCTAAACTTTGCTTTCAAGAAGAAATTTCATAAAGTGTGCCAAAAGAGTCTTCTTGGTATCAGAAGACAATGAATTTAATTCACTGTTAGGGGTTTTCTTATTAATTAATGCCATGGGAACAGCTATGGCTTCAATTCATTTGAAGCGAAGAACTGAAGATATTTTAAATATGCCTAAACCAAATAATGTGAAAAGCTTCTCATGAACAAATTTTCTCATGAGAGTTAGGCACTGGTGATTGCAAAATACCAAATTTTCAAAACATTGATTCTTCGAAAGATTTCAGAAGATGCCATCCTCTCTGAGAGGAGTTTTTATTAAAGAAATGAGCAAAAATGCAAAATTTGGCATCAGCTGTTGAAAATATTGCCTGTTGCTTGATTCAGTGCTGCATGTGTGCAATACATATAAATATCCACTTGTGGGGAAAGTCTCGTGGCCAATCCAGCCTGCTCCCCCCACAAAAAAACAGTAGCAAACAGGAGACAAAAATTACATAGATATTAAAGGGAGAGATCAAAAGCACCCTGATAAAAGGTTGAGTTATTTGTATTTGTGAATGCAAATACATTATCCCCTTTTGGGGGGATGCATTGCTTGTTATTATGAGAATTGCATTTTATCCAGTCTGAACAGATCAACTGAGTACTTGTTGGTCTGCATGTGCAACCACCCTGATCCAGGAGTGGAGCAAGGTGGGGGCAGTCCGCCCCGGGTGTCATCACCGAGGGGGGAGCCATTTGGCGCACTGCCCGCCCACGACTCCTGCCTGCCCTGAGCCATTGGAGGGTAGGGGTGAGTTGCGCTGCTTTGGCAGCGGCCTTCCCCCTTCGTTTTGACAGCCCCACGCTCCTGGGCTGCTGGAGGAGGCAGACAGGGAGATAATGGGAAGGAGGCTGGCAAGCAGATGGTGGAGGGAAGGAGAGAAGCAGAAGCTCCCTCAAGTGAGGACCCAAGCCCTGTTGAAGGAATGGGTTGCCCAAAACCCAAAACTGACTGTGCAAGCAGTTTTAAACTGCACCAAAATCCCTATTTTCCCTTAGCTAAAATGCATAAACTTGAGCCGTTGAGCAAATGCATAACAAGAACACAGCTCTCTCCTTTATCAGTTTGTGACGTCAAGGATGACCCTGACTGCACCAGTAGAACAGAGAAAACATGTTTGTGCCTTATCTTATGTTTTGACCACAAAGACGCACAGACCCAAGTCTGGGGAAAACGCCTGACGCGTGTTCCCGGAGATGATGATCTCTTCCTCCAAGATAAGAGTAGGAAGAGGAAGATCCTTTTATGGTCAGGAGTGCAGGAAGGAAATCCCTTTTATGGTTAAGAGTGCCGGAGCAGGAACATCTGTGATGTCAACCTGTGTGTACAAGCTGACGTGCCTGGATTCTTGGGTAAGGGGGAGAGGGTGCCTGGAGGATATATATACTGCATGAAATCTCTCATTTCTTTGGACTTGCTGTGGACTGACCACGCAAGTGCCTTCTGCTATCCAGAGATCAGAATAAACTCTTTCTTTGAACCAACCTCAGTGTCATTTGACTTCCTTCCTCCTGTCCCACCCAATCGGTGAACTCCAATAAGGCTACACTGTAACCCCCCCCCCCCAAATAAAGCTTAACAACTTTGGACAACCCTCACCTAAAAAAAGCCCATCAACTCCTGGCAATGACAATGGGTAGATCACAACCAGTATTTTTATTCTGCAGGTAGATCGCAGTCTCTTGGGAGTCCAACTAGATTTCAATGTGGGGGTGGGTGACAAGAAATTATCTGCACCGGGTACCACCTGACCTTGCTATGCCACTGCCCTGATCTGCATTCTAGATTCAAATCCCATTTCAAACATTGCACCCACTTTTAAGATGTAAAAAAATGCAGCACAATGTAACTGTTGAAATGTAAAGATCAAACTGAGGTTGTTGTTCTTCAGGATAGTATTGTGCTTTTTCAGCTGAAAGCCCAGCTGAACCTTCCTTCCGTTTCCTGCAGGGGCAGGAAAGATCTAAAACACACATCTATGATGAAGGCCCTGGAAAAGGGGTTGCCTTATGAGGCTCCTGTTTGCGGTGATAGCTTTGGGTGGATGGGTATCACAAATATTCATATTTCATCCACTTTGCTAGAGCAATGTTAAATTGGGGGCAATGGTGAGAAATTAAAATGGTGGGTAAATCCAGCTGTTGGATATATATTTTTTAAAATGTGGGGCTAGGGCATACCTTATCTGTGGGCCCTGGCAGGGCCATGGGGCCAGAGCAAGCATGACTCTAACTAGGGTTACAGAGATCAGAATAGCTTGATGCCTTTGTCAGCTGAAACAGAATCCAGACGTGCCAGGTGTTATGTAAGCTGAAAGCCTAAATGGACCAAAAGCACTATTAGATGTCAATTTGAAAGAGCTGCTAAATGGGGAGAAATGCGAAATTATTCTTGCTTTTCTGGAAGGAAAAAAAAACCCATTAAAGAAGCTTTCCTACAATTTGGGAGCTATTTCTATGTTTTGATAGCAAGTATCCGAAAGCTCATTAAACACCGGACTCAGACTGCTCATTGCTGCTAAAACTCTTGCTGATTGGATTTTTGCAATATGTTGCCTTATCGGCTTGCCATTTCATTTTCACTGCAACACTAACCTTATAGGATTTGGGTTGTATGGGTTGTACACAGACAGACACGGGCTCTGTTTAGACCTGCAGCCAAATCCATGGAGGTCAAGGTAGGGCCTCCTCTGTGAATGGTGTATAGTTAAGCTGTGGTGATGTCCACCACCTTGGATGGCTCTAATTAGACAAATCCATGGAGGGAAAGGCTACCAGTGGCCACTAGTCATGATGGCTATGCTTTGCCTCCATGCTTGGAGGCTGTAAGCTTCTGAATGCTGGAAACTGCAGGAGGGGGTAATGCTCTCGCACTCAGGTCCTGCTTGTAGGTTTCCCACAGGTTGACCACTCTGAATGTTAAGTACAACTGGTTTAATTCATACTGAAATGGTGAATGCCTAAATGTGTATTGGTAACTCTGGAGAAATTCCACTGCCATATTCTCAGGGACTCTGAGCTTTAACTGAGTTGATGATTAACTTTTGTTGTTTTCTGCTAACTGAGTGTTTGACCTTGGATCAGGTGACAAAGGTATTTGGTTGTGATCTCCATTTTGAAGGGAGTTGCCCTTAGTTTTTGTTCTCAAACTGGGAGAGTGAGGATGTAAATGAAGCTCTCCGGGTAAAGAGTTTAAGGCAGGATTCTGGCTGGAATGCAGGCTGTGGGGGAGAGGCAGACCTCTGTTTCTAGGTCAGTTTGGAATTACTTAATGTTTTGTAAGATGCTGAGCCTATGCCTTGGCCTGCCACATGTCTTATGGAACCATTTGGTTGTATCATTTGATTTTTTTGCTATGTTTTAAAGAAAGCTCTGCAAGTAAAGCTTTGAATAATAGCTTATGTGCCCTGACAATGTTTTATTTCCAAGAAGGTGTCAGTTTCCATGCATCCAGTCACTTCAAACCCTAGAATATTGCACTGCTCAGAGACTGGGGTAGGTCGCATGCAACAATACTAACATATCTTGGTAGTCATTACAAGAGGTCTACAAATGCAGTTTAAGACTTTGAAAGTTTATCCTAGTAGGGAAAGAAAATAAAAACAGGAACATCAGATCTTTTATACTAATTCAGACCATTGTTCCATCTAGTTCAGTATTTTCTTTTTATATATAAAGTTTTTATTGAATTTTACAATTTCATATTCAACCATACAACAGAATATAACACTTATCATATAACTCCCCCCCTCCCCATGACTTCCCTCAACTTCCCCTTCTGCTTCTTAAAATATTTACTACTTCTGCTTAATTGTAGTCCTATTTTTATGATCTTATACCTAAATGCTCTTATTTTCTTATCGATTTTATACCGAATTTTCTTTCATAATTACATCTTACACTCAATTAGATTTCGTTTTATTGCTTCTTGACCTTTGAACTTCTTTTCTTAGTCGTAAGTGTTTAATCAAACCCTGCTAGGGAGTCCATTTCTTTACAGTATTTCTGTAAGTAGAACATGAAGGGTTCCCAGCTTTTAAAAAAGTCTTCATTGTCATTGTCTCTGATTTTTTTCCATAAGCTTCTCCATTTCCACGTATTCCATAAGCTTGGCTTGCCATTCTTCTTTTGTTGGTATCTTACTGTCTTTCCATTTTTGGGCTAGGAGAACCCTAGTCACCATTGTAGCATACATGAACAACTTCTTTCGCCCTTTTGGTAATTCCTGTCCTATTATACCCAAGATCTAGTTCAGTATTTTCAACCCTGAGCAGCGACAACTTTCCTGGGTTTCAGGACTGGACCTCTCACCTTCTGCTTGCAAAGCAAGTTGCCTGCCATGAAGCAACAACCTTTCATTCTAAGCACTTTTTGCTTCGTCTTTCTGATCCTTAACAAAACCAAACCTATAAATGCCAGTGACCTGCTGGAAGCACCAGGTAACCTTGCCGCAAGAACGTTTGAGAAGATTGTCACAAAATTACCGCGGCCCCTTTCTTTTAAAGGTGCCAGTTACTACTGAAACATTTCATTTAAATAAACAATCTCTGGAAGCTGCTGAAACCATCACTCAGAATACTGCTGTTTTAAAGACTCTATCAAAATGCTCCGAGTGTGAGGTGGATTTAAATAATGCATTGTGTGTTAGTGTCTAGTCTCCGAAAGTAGAGCAAATTGAGGGGAAAAAGTTGCTCGTGAAGGTTGACTTAACATATACAATAGCCGCTGACTTAGCAGTATTCCTTTAAAAAAAAGAAAGAAAAAAGAAAGTAAGTAAAGCAAAAGTCTCCCTTGAGCTGAATACTGATACTAAGTCAGTAAGTGAGTGAAAATGATTTTGAAGTGGCAAAAAAAAAAAAGTTTAGTGAGAATGAGAATATCCAATCAGGAGAGTGATACCCTCAAAAGCTCATCTTTCAAGCTACTTGGACCAGGAAGCACACTTAGCTTCACAAATCATTCTAAAAAAGAAATCTCTTGATCTTGGATAGTAATCTGAATATCAGATAATAATTTCAAGGAGGTGCATTTTAGGTCCGTTTTGGCAACCCTGCAGAAAACATCAGGCTGATTTGAATGGCTTAATCACTGTATCCCCTAGGCCAGAAGACTTCTAAAAACTTCCAAAATAGGTTTGAAGCGAAATGATATGATTTGATAACCTTACCTTGAATTGTTCTTCACTATATGTTTCATGTGCTGCATATTTTTTAAAGTATTTTTTGTAGGTAACTTTGAGATGCATGTGCAAAGCAACTGATAAGTTTAAACAGTAGCAGCAGCACAAGACTCAAGACTCATCTTATATGTGCATCTGTATTGTTTGTTTGTTTGTTTCTGAGTCACTCTCTGCTCTTTCTGCTTTGGGTCCTGAGCAAATCTGTTTTCCCATAGACACCATTCCCTAATTCACATCATTATTCAGTCCCGACACAGAGCCAACACACACTTTTCCCATATGCATACCAGTAGATGTTCCTTTCAGTTTAGCAGTGGGATCTTGTGTTCCTGCTGTGCTAGGAGCTACTGACATTATTTTAACAGTATGCTGGAACAACTACGATGATGCAGATCTCTCATGACAGCATGCCTTTGGACTTCACTGGCACCAGAGGAGTTAGTATCTTCTCAGAATTCAGCTGGTGTAACTTGAGGAGTCAGTATCTTCTTGTAATCTAGTGTAATTTGAGGATAATATTGCACATTGTATGGGGGAAAACACAGTTATGGTTGCTTTTGGGACAGAGAACATCAGAACACAATTGCACAGTGGATATTTTGAAAATATAAATAGTCACACTCCAGTTTTTCAAATTCCTGCCCATCTGAAGAAATCAAGGCTTCTAGGTGTTGTTGGACCATATCTCCCATAATCCTTGACCATTGGCCATGCTAGCTGGGGCAGATGGAAGTTGAAGTCCAGAATATCTGGTGGACACCAGACCAGGGCTGACTGTTGGAAGCCAACACAATATTTTAAATGCACATTATTTCCACCTGCTGAAACCAGGGCCAGAGCTCCTTTCTGGTATATTCCAAGCGGGAAAGGGATAGTTTTCAGTGGTTAAGCATCTGAGCATTTGTGGTGAGTGGGGTCATTATTTTAATTCATTAGCTTTTATATATATTTTCAAATATTATAACTGATCTAAACCATCAGAGTCAGCAGCGCAAAATTCAGGGGGTTGGGGTGGACACACAACAATATTTTTGTGTACATGAAAGGGGAATGATTATTCCAGAATGGAATAGAAGGGTCAGGCAAGATTAAACTTCAAACTCCAGCCTATGTACATGTTAGGGAGGCTGCGGAACAACTTGCACGATCCAGGAAATGCTTGAGAAAATGTTGCACATATTGCCATTGTAGACGCACCAGAAAGTTTTCACATAGGCTGCAGTGTGTTACAGAATGATTGCCTGTTCAGTTGCACTGGGCATGGAGCCTTGGGAGCACAACTGGGACTCCACAAAGATGATTTACAAGGAAGCTGGAGGCAGAGGGTTGATGAATTTTGGCGTGGCACAGAGCGCCACTGAAACTGAGTCTCCGAGATCCAAGGGATGGTTGCAGCAAGGACTTCTGACTAGGGGTGAGAAGCAGAACAATCTGATGATAAATATCGCTTTAAAGCTTCAGATCCATTAATACTGCAAAGCAGTTCAAACAAGCCCTGTCTTTTATCACAGGAATTGGTTAAATGTTGTAAGTTCAGATCAGATACGTTTCTGAACACAATTCAATGTGTTGGTGTTGACGTTTAAAGCCCTAAATGGCCTTGGCCCAGTATACCTATAGGAGGATCTCCACCCCTATCGTTCTGCCCGGATGCTGAGGTCCAGCTCCGAGGGCCTTCTGGTGGTTCCCTCACTACGAGAAGCAAAGCTACAGGGAACCAGGCAGAGGGCCTTCTCGGTAGTGGCGCCCGCCCTGTGGAACACCCTCCCATCAGATGTCAAAGAGATAAACAACTACCAGACTTTTAGAAGACATCTAAAGTTTTTAATGTGTGACATATATTTTTAATCTTTGTTGGATGCCGCCCAGAGTGGCTGGGGAAACCCAGCCAGATGGGCAGGGTACAATTTTTTTATTTTATTATTATTATTATTATTATTATTATTATTATTATTATTATTATTATTATTATTATCCCAGAGCCTTCATTACTGCCCAGTTTATTAGGATTGCTTGCTGGTGCTCACCTGACTTCCTGGCAGTTGAATTGCTGCTGCTGCTGCTTACTGGGATGGAGAAGGGGCAGGCAGCAGGGAGGTTCGATGGTGCCAATGCATTGGTGAAGTAAATATGGTGTTCTTGCCGGTGGCTTTGCACTGCGCCAGTCTCTTCACTGCTTTCCCACTTTCCTTCCCATTTAGCATAAGCAATTCAGTGTTAAGCTAAGCACGACAGCCCTACTACTGGTACTACCTATATGCACTCAGGGCTTTTCTGCAACCCAAATCTTTCTTCTTCCATCCAATCCCAGATCTCTACAGTGGTACCTCGGGTTAAGAACTTAATTCGTTCTGGAGGTCTGTTCTTAACCTGAAACTGTTCTTAACCTGAAGCACCACTTTAGCTAATGGGGCCTCCTGCTGCCGCCGTGCCGCCGGAGCACGATTTCTGTTGTCATCCTGAAGCAAAGTTCTTAACCTGAAGCACTATTTCTGGGTTAGCAGAGTCTGTAACCTGAAGCGTATGTAACCTGAGGTATCACTGTATCCGTTTGATGGGCTGTGCTGAGCTAGATGGATCTATGGTCTGCATAAGACAGCTTCTTATATTCTTAAACTCTAACTTTTCTTTTTCTAAAAAAAAAAAAAGCAAATGTAAATATGGTAGCTTGTTTTCTCTCCCCCGTGATGTTTTGCTAGCACCCCCTCAAACACACACACACACAAAAACCCACCCCAACTAGAAATAAAATGAATAGTAACATTTTGCTTTAGCATCCGTGCTCCTTAATTTGCAGCGATACTGCGGACCTCCTGGGGCGAACTGTGACTGGATAATCTGATTGATCGGCTTTGTTTGTTTGTGCAAAAGAGACTGAAGTGTTAATAACAGCTCCTCAAGTGCAGGCCAAAGGCATCGCACGATGCAGATGCAATTCTGGAATGTTCTGACATTTGAATATATAGTTAAACCTCAAAAAAATAGCTAATCAGCTCGAGACCACGTGGTTCCTGTGAACAGTGCTGTGCTCAAAGCTGTCCCCTGATTTCTTCCACCACAAAAGAAGCTTACAGTGACACCACAGCCCAGAAGAACACTTGGGAGACAGAGTCATAGTTCAGATGTACAGCTCGTATCCAACAGAAGTGATGTGTTGAGTACTGTGGGCTCAGTTTTATGGAACTCCATTCCATTTGAGGTCAGGCATGCCCCATCCCTACTGAACTTCCGATGCCTACTTTGTATTTGTATTTGTATCATTATCATTATTATTCCAGTAGGCATTTTGATTGATATTTGAATTAATGACTTCCTTCCACAGGGCCTGTAAGACAGAGCCATTCCACCTGGCTTTCAATTTGAACTTAGCCTGATCTTTTATTCCCCTTCCTTCCCTCCACCTCCCCTTTTTATGAAGATTACCCGCTCTGGGTAATCCCACAGCTAATTCTCCCCTGGTCTTCTATAGGACTAATTTAGCCAGCTAGTCCTGGTCATCATCTAATGTTTATTGGATGGATTTCCCCCCTAAATCGATTTTTCAATTCTGAATTTATTGTTATTCACGTTTTATACTGTATTTTATGCTGTTTTTTGTTGCATCAATTAAGTGTTTTAAATTTGTTGTTAGCTGCCCTGAGCCCGGATTTCTGAACCGGGAAGGGCAGGGTCTAAATAAATTATTATTATTATTATTATTATTATTATTATTATTATTATTTTAACTGATTTTTATTTTTTGTATTGCATCTTTATAAGCTGCTTAGAGACCATTTCAGCTCAGCAGCATATAAATCATTCACGTAAAATAGAATAAATGGTGTACTGGTACCTGAAAAGCAAATGACCTAAAGTGTAAAGTTGGCCTGCCTAGGGGCCAGGAGAGGGAAATCAACGCCAGATTTTAGGAGGTGTGGGTGGTTCCCCCTCACAGGGCACCGAGCCAATGGGATGCAAAATTGAGAAGACCCATAATTGAGAAGATCCATTTGGGGGTGCCAAATTTAGGCCTCGCACAGTGTGCCATATTAACGAAGTCTGCTCCTGAGGAAATGGGCAGTCCTGAATAGATTAAGCCCTGCTGTTGTCTTTGCCTTCTTCCCTTGCTCTCTTCTTTGTGGAAGAAGAGAGTTGATTCTGAGGGTGCCTTTGCCCCTCTCCCTATCTTGTTGAGAACTCTCTCTCTCTCTCTCTCTCTCTCTCTCTCTCTCTCTCTCTCTCTCTCTCATACACAGCTTTTTTTCCAGAGGGAACTCAAAGGAACTGTGTTCCAACACCTCTCAGGTGGGCGCCATTTTAAGAGAGCGAGGGAGATGTTCATGGTGAGTTCTGCCACCCCTTTTTCCACACACATACATACACATACATGCACTGTGGGAGATTTTTCCAGCATAGTCCTATGAATGAAAGCTTTATTTTTGCTCTTACAAATCAAAGGGAAGAAAAGAAAAGAAAAGAAAAGAAAAGAAAAGAAAAGAAAAGAAAAGAAAAGAAAAGAAAAGAAGGAAGGATATACTAGTTGAAAAGATATATATCCTTTTATACTGTTGCCTCAGTATTTTTAAACCTCTTCCCCTCCACCCTCAAGAACTTGTTCTCACTTCTTCTAAGTGAACAGCAATAATCCCTTGATCTCCAGCTTGGAAAGGAAACCACAGCCGTTTGTAAGCTCAAATGAGCAGATGACATAGGTTGTGGCCCACAAACCAAACTAATATGTGTAAACCTCAGCAGGCTTAATCTCTTTGACTTTGATGAGGAGTAAGTTATTTAAGTGCAATTACATGGCTTGAGCTTAAGGTTGCCATTTCCCCTCTTCTCTTTCTGCTTCTCTGCCTTTAAACATGAAGAAATTAGGCAGGCAAAGCGTCCCCGTTCCTTTGTCTCCCCGCTAGAAAATGCATCATTTGCGAAATTTCTTTGGGTTAAGCCGCCATTGAAAACGGGGGGAGAACTAGGGGGATGTATCCAACATAGCGCTAAGCTTCTTGTTCCATCAGTGCAAGGATTTCTGCTTATGAAACAGAGAGCGTTCTCCATCTCTCCTCCTCCCAGTGTCCCCCCTAAATTTGTTCCAGAGGTTTCCCCAACCCTCCAAAGCAGAATTGGGGAGAGCATTCAGTGGGAGGAGAGGCAGAGGAATCAGGTTGCATGAGCAGAAATCATTGTGCTGATGGGATGCAGTAGCTAAATACCGCCCAGTGTTTAATAGAGTGTTACATTTCCCCTTTTATTTTTTAAAAAGTGTTCTTTTCATCTGCAAAGCCAGTGTCCCCTAGTCAAGGCATGATCAATGTGCTGCTTTCCAGATGTTGCTGGACTACAAGTCCCATCATGCCTTGCTATTGGCCATGGTGGCTTGGGTTGGTGGGAGTTGTAGTCCAACAGAATGTTGGAGGCATCTGTCCTAGAGAGCCCCTTTGACAAAGAAAATCTTAAGAGTTTGCAATCAATAATAGTTGTGAAAACCAGGATTAGACCCGGCCCTCTTCTTCTTTCCCCTAGCTCAGCACTGGCTGCTGTTAGTGCTTTCCTTGTAGAATTAAATCAAACCATTCACTAGGAAGTCATGAGAAGAATCTGATAGATCAGGCCAAAGTCCTAACAAGTCCAGCACTTTGTTCTTTAAAATTTCCGCACCAGTTGATTGTAGAAACAAGAAACAAACCCTCAAAGTGGTTTACAGAAAAGACAAAACAGTAAGAAGAATTAGCAATAGTTTAAAACTTTCGCAAAATTCAAAACAGAAACAAACTAAAAACGCATCAGTTTTCTAAATGTCTAGATGTGCTAGCTATATGCAATGCAGCTTTACTTTTCGCCAACTGTAGATCACTGAATCGGCACACATATAGACACTTAAAGCCTAAAGTGGCATCCCAGGGATAGCTTACTGCTTGACACTGCTGAGGGCATAATTAATTAATTAATTAATTAACTAACTAACTAATTTCTGTCCTGCCCTTCCAAAGCAGCTCAGGACAGCAATATAAATTGCCCCCTAAGAGCACAGTGAAGGCAGCGCTGCAGTTCCCTATCGGGCTTCACAATAGGTCTTGCTTTGTGATGTACTTTGAGCGACTCATACGTCTTGGTCCAACGGTTATGGATGTTGTTTGGTTTTGAGTAAAGCTGATGGCTCTCCTGGTTTAAGGAGATTAGGACTTAAAAAAGAAACATACTGGGGAATAATGCTATGTGCTATGGTGGTTTTTTTGGTTGGTTTTTTTAAAATTATAATAATTTCAGTGCAGGTTTTTGACCCTTTGGGGTTTTATGGTGGACTGAGCATGTATCTTTTTGGTGTTCTGCCCAGATGAAGAGCAAATTGTCCTCGCTAGACATATGGAATGCAAACATGAGTCTTTTTTTAACTCCCGCATCTGTGCTGGCTGTCCATGTGGAAGTTAAAAATCCTCTGGCCCTCTGCGATAACCTCAGTCTCCTGGCTAACATTCCCTCGCCTAATAAAAACAAGATTTCAAGGTCTAAAGCTCTGTGTTAACTGTTGCATGGTGCTTTTTTATTTGTTTGCTTTCAGTCCTGCCCTTCCAATGTCTTTGCTGTACAAGATATCTGAAGGGCTTAACCAAATGTTTTCCTGTGGACATTTGACAAGGACAGGAGAGGTGTCCTAGAAGGGCCAAATATCCCCCATCAGCCACAAACCTTTAATACTTTCCTTGTCCCCCATTATTGACTGCAGTTTTCGGTTGCATACAAGTGTAAAAGCAACCTAAAATGTTTCCCGATAATCAGTGCTATTTTCAAGGGGGGGAAAGGTGCCAGAACTCACCATGATCTGCACCCTCATTCTCTTAGAATGAGAGGTGCGGGAACTGAGTTCTGGCAAGTTTTCACTGGAAAAACAAGCCCTACTGATGATAACAACAACAACAACAACAACAATTTATTACTTATACCCTGCCCATCTGGCCGGGCCTCCCCAGCCACTCTGGGCAGCTTCCAACAAAATATTAAAATACAGTAATGCATCAAACATTAGAAGCTTCCTTAAACAGGGCTGCCTTCAGATGTCTTCTGAAAGTCTGGTGGTAGTTGTTCTCTTTGACATCTGGTGGGAGGGTGTTCCACAGGGCGGGCGCCACTACCGACAAGGCCCTCTGCCTGGTTCCCTGTAACTTGGCTTCTCGCAGTGAGGGAACCCCCAGAAGACCCTCGGAGCTGGACCTCAGTGTCCAGGCTGAACGATAGGGGTGGAGACGCTCCTTCAGGTATACTGGACCGAGGCCGTTTAGGGCTTTAAGGGTCAGCACCAACGTTTTGAATTGTGCTCAGAAACGTACTGGGAGCCAATGCAGGTCTTTCAGGACCGGTGTCATGTAGTTTCGGCGGCTGTTCCCAGTCACCAGTCTAGCTGCCGCATTCTGGATTAGTTGTAGTTTCCGGGTCATCTTCAAAGGTAGCCCCACGTAGAGCACATTGCAGTAGTCCAAGCAGGAGATAACCAGAACATGCACCACTCTGGCAAGGCAGTCCACAGGCAGGTGGGGTCTCAGCCTGCGTACCAGATGGAGCTGGTAGACAGCTGCCCTGGACACAGAATTGACCTGGGCCTCCATGGACAGCTGTGGGTCCAAAATGACTCCCAGGCTGCGCACCTGGTCCTTCAGGGGCACAGTTACCCCATTCAGCACCAGAGAGTCCTCTACACCCGCCCGCCTCCTGTCCGTCCAAAACAGTACTTCTGTCTTGTCAGGATTCAACCTCAATCTGTTAGCTGCCATCCATCCTCCAACCGCCTCCAGACACTCACACAGGACCTTCACCGCCTTCACTGGTTCTGATTTAAAAGAGAGGTAGAGCTGGCAACAGGTGTTCAGAAGCATAGCTGCCTCCATCTGTGGAGCATAGACATTGTGGGTAGTTGCCATCAGTATCCCCCTCCTTCATGAATTTGTCTAGTCATCTTTTAACACTGCCACCACCGCCTATGGGCGCGAGTTCCACAGTTTATCTAAGTACTGCTTTTCATCCAATTAGGAGACGTGGAGGTATTTTGGGAAGGTGGAAGAGAATCTCCGTATCCAAGGAAGAGAGGCAAGGACTGTTTCTGCAAGCCATGGTGCCGCCAGAGCCATCTCAAGTGAATAGGGGCCAGGCCATTAACATTTGACCTTCGTTACTGTAAATATTGGGACGCGGGTGGCGCTGTGGGTTAAACCACAAAGCTTGGTGATCTGAAGACTTGATGATCTGAAGGTCAGCAGTTCGAATCCCTACGATGGGGTGAGCTCCCGTTGCTTGGTCCCTGCTCCTGCCAACCTAGCAGTTCGAAAGCACGTCAAAGTGCATGTAGATAAATAGGTACCACTCTGGCGGGAAGGTAAACGCCGTTTCCGTGCGCTGCTCTGGTTCTCCAGAAGCGGCTTAGTCATGCTGGCCACATGACCCGGAAGCTGTATGCCGGCTCCCTCGGCCAATAAAGCGAGATGAGTGCCGCAACCCCAGAGTCGGTCATGACTGGACCTAATGGTCAGGGGTCCCTTTACCTTTTACCTTTACTGTAAATATCGCCTCATTGTTTCTAGTCTTTCTCCATTCAGAACACAGGCTTGGCTGCAAATGCTGCAGCATGATAAATGCTCGGGTTGTAATGGCACCCGTTCCATGAGCCCATAAAAGAGGCAGTTTAGTGGCTATGTTGTTTTTGTGGTGATGGCTGTTTTATTTTTTTTTTTTTTTTTTTTTTTTTTTTTCAGTTTCTCTTGGTTTCTGATTTTATTTTTATTTTAAAAAATTTTTTATTGCGTTTCTTTTCATAGATTTACAAAATTGTTTACATGGCAAGATACAAGAAACATTTTTTGTATATATGTATAAGAAAAAATAGAAACAAGAAAAAATGTTATGAAACTTTCCTTAACATCCTTCAGCATTTCACTTTTGGACCTCCTCACATCCTCTCAGCATTGCGTTCATTATTCTAACCAGTTCAGCAATTTGTTATCTTGTTTCCCATCTTATTGTACCTTTAAATATATTATGTTACCAATTTCAAAAATTTGTAATTTAATTTTAAGACTCTTAATAAACATAATATTTTGTTTCAAATATGTCTCGTTTTTTCCATCAATGCTTACTTTATCATTTGCTTAAAATAAAATGCAGAAGCATAGTATTTCTTAATCGTGCGCTATCTTAACATTCAAACAACTTATAATGTTTTTGCAAATAGTCCTTAAATTTTTTCCAGTCCTCCTCCATTGTTTCTTCGCTCAGATCTCGGATTCTGCCAGTCATTTCTGCCAACTCCATGTAGTCCATCAACTGCGTCTGCCAGTCCTCCAGTGTGGGTAAATCTGGTGTTTTCCAGAACTTAGCGATGAGAATCCTAGCTGCTGTGGTTGCATACATAAACAAGGTTCTGTCCTTCTTTGGCACCTTCCGATCCACCATGCCCAGGAGAAAGGCCTCTGGTTTCTTAGAAAAGGTATATTTAAATACCTTTTTCAGCTCATTATGTATCATTTCCCAAAAGGCCTTTACTTTCGGGCAGGTCCACCAGAGGTGAAAGAATGTCCCTTCTGCCTCCTTGCATTTCCAACACTTATTATCAGAAAGATGATATATTTTAGCCAACTTGACTGGGGTCATGTACCACCGGTATACCATTTTCATAATGTTCTCTTTCAAGGCACTACATGCCGTGAATTTCATACCGGTGTTCCATAACCTTTCCCAGTCTTCAGACATAATGTTGTGTCCCACATCCTGTGCCCATTTTATCATAGCAGATTTAACTGTCTCCTCCTGTGTGTTCCATTTAAGCAGCAAGTCATACATTCTCGAAAGTACCTTAATCTTTGGTTCTAGCAACTCCGTCTCCAGTTTCGATTTTTCCAACTGGAAACCCACTTTTCTGTCCATTTTGAATACCTCTTGAATTTGAGCATAATGTAGCCAGTCTCGCACCTTACCTTTTAATTTGTCCTGGCTTTGGAGCTTCCAATTATCTCCAACTCTTTCAATCAGTTCCCAATACTTTGGCCAGTAGGCCTCCATATTGGGTTTTTTTTTTGAAATCTTGGCTTCCACAGGTGATAGCCACCTCGGGGTCTTGCTTTCTAATAAATCCTTGTACTTCGTCCAGACGGCAAAAATTGATTTTCTGACAATATGGTTTTTGAACAATTTATGCACCTTCGCCTTGTCATACCACAAGTATGCATGCCAACCATACACGTTGTCAAACCCTTCCAGATCTAGGACATCGGTGTTTTCCAACAGGAACCAATCCTTCAACCAGCAGAAGGCTGCAGCTTCATAGTACAACCTTAGGTCCGGCAGGGCAAACCCCCCTCTTTCTTTTGAGTCGGTTAGTATTTTGAATTTTATTCGGGGCTTTTTGCCCTGCCAGACAAACTTAGAAATATCCTTCTGCCATTTTCCAAAACATTCCATTCTGTCCACGACCTGAAGGGTTTGAAATAAGAACAGCATTTTTGGCAAAACACACATCTTTATAGCTGCGATTCGGCCTGACAAGGTAAGTTTCAATCTTGACCAAATATCCAGATCCTTTTTAATTTCCAACCAACATTTTTCATAGTTATCTTTAAAAAGATTTAAATTTTTGGTGGACAAATATACCCCCAGGTATTTCACTTTCTTAACCACACTTAGCTCTGTCTCTTTCTGATACCCCTCTATCTCTGTAGATGTCAAATTTTTGACCAAAACCTTAGTTTTTTGTTTATTTAACTTGAATCCCGCCACCCGACCAAACTCCAGGATAAGTTCCAAAACTCTTTTTGTGCTAGATACTGGCTCCTGTACTGTCAAAACTAGGTCATCTGCAAAGGCTTTCAGTTTGTATTGTTTCGCTCCGACCTCTATACCTTGCACCAACTGGTCCTCCCTAATCATATTCAGCAATACCTCCAGAACAGAGATAAATAGCAGAGGGGATAAAGGGCACCCCTGTCGTGTCCCTTTTTCAATTAGAAGTTCATCCGACACCACATTGTTCACTATCAACTTGGCTTTTTGCTCTGAATAAATTGCTTCTAGTCCATTTTCAAACCCCCGTCCCACTCCCATCCCCTTCAAGTTTTTCTTCATAAACATCCAAGAAATGTTGTCAAATGCTTTCTCCGCATCAATAAAGATTAAAGCAGCCCTTGTGTTTCTAATTCTCAACAACTCCAATATATCAATGATGTTCCTGGTGTTATCAGACATGTGTCTACCAGGGAGAAAGCCTGCTTGGTCCTTGTGAATTACTTCGTTTAAAACGTTTTTAAGTCTACTTGCTAAAATGTCTGCAAATATTTTGTAATCCACATTCAGGAGTGAGATGGGACGGTAGTTCTTAAGCTGAGTCTTTTCCTTCTCTGACTTAGGAATCAATGTGATGAATGCTTCTTTCCACGTTTCCGGTGCCCTTCTCCCCTCCATAATCTGGTTGCAAACCTCCAGCAACGGTTGTATCAAACAATCCTTCAAAGTCTTATAATATTTGGAGGTGAGACCATCTGGGCCTGGAGATTTGCCAAGTTGCATATTTTGTATGGCACCTTCAATTTCCTGTTGAGTTATTTTACTGTTGAGAGTTGATCTTTTATCTTGACTTATTTTGGATAGTCCATTTGTCCTCAAAAATTGGTCTATTTCCGATTCTTTCTGAGGCCCCTGTGCATATAGTTCTTTGAAATATCTGTGGAAGCACTTTCTTATTTCTTCTGGTTTCTGAACTATTTTTCCTTGAATCTCCAAGTTTGTGACCGTGTTTAGCTTTTGTCTTTTTTTCAATTGCCAAGCTAGCAACTTTCCACATTTATTTGCTGATTCAAACGATCTCTGCTTCATTTGTTTGATTTTCCACTCAATCTCTTGATTAATCAATTTCGAATATTGTGCTTGATGGAATTTGATCTCTCTTAGCACCTCCTTTGACTTCGGATTAGTTCTCAGCTTTTTCTCTCCTTCACTTATTTTCTCTAGAATTTTTTCCTTTTTTCCATTCCAAAATTTTCTCTTTATTGTATTCTGTTGTATCAAAAACCCTCTCATTACAGCTTTGCTAGCGTCCCAGATTATTCTTTTCTCCACCGTAGTATTCAAATTTATTTCAAAGTAGTCCTTTAGCGTTTTTTGGGCCTTCTTAACAATCTCTTGATCTCTTAGCAAGGTGTCATTCATTCTCCATCTGAAGGATCCAGTTGGGAAAAGTCTCAATTCCATTTTTAAGGCATTATGGTCGGAGCAGGTTTTTGGGCAGATTTCCACTTTTCTCGTTTTCGGAGCCAGCCCTCTGGATATCCAAATTTGGTCGATTCGTGTCCATGACAAGTGGGCCTCAGAAAAGAAAGTTCCTTCTTTACCCAAGGGGTTCCTTGTCCTCCAAATGTCAATCAAGTCCATATTGTCTGTCATCTCAAAGAAAGTTTTAGGGAGTCTGCCGTCTGTTGTTAAGTTTTGATTTTGAGATTTGTCCATATTTGTAGACACCACCCCATTCATGTCTCCCATCACAATAATATTTGCATAGTCCAGATAGTCCATCATTGTCTCATGCAGCTTCTTGTAGAATTCTGATTTTCCATCATTTGGCGCGTAGATTCCTAATATCAAAATCTTTTCCCCTTGTGTTTGGATTTCAATTGCGAGGATTCTTCCATGATCATCTTTAAATAAAAATTTTGGCGACAGGTTCTCCTTTGCATAAATTACAACACCTCTTTTTTTAACTTTATCTGATGAGATAAATTCTTGGCCAAGTCTTTTATTGATTAATACTTTCCTGTGGAGCCTAGTCACATGTGTTTCTTGCAAACATATTACATCCAATTGTTCTTTTTTTAGGATATGAAATATCCTTCTCCTTTTTTCCGGAGAATTCCCGCCATTTATGTTCCAACTAAGTAGCTGCAGAGACATCCTGTTCTAATTAAGATGTTCTTAAGATGGGGTGTCTTTCTTTTGTTCAGATCCCGAAGGTATAGGCGTTGGCCCACTTCCGGGCGGTGCTGGTGCTGGTAAAACTGGAAGCCAATCCGCTCCTTTTTGGAGATCTTCTCCGTGATCGTGAAGGAACCTTTGGTTATCTTCAGGTGTTCTTATTTTAACCTTCCTTTCTTTGTAGGTGAAGGATAATCCCTGTGGAAACTCCCACCTATAGGGAATTGCGTTGTGTCTCAGCAATTTTGCTAATTCTGTATAGGTGGCTCTAAGGTCCAGCAGCTGCCTCGGAATATCTCTGTAAATTTCCACTCTTTTGTCTTGTATTTCAATTGCTTTTTTGAAATGAAGGCCTAGGATCTTGTCTCTCTCTTCCTTTGTTCTTAAAATTATCAAGCAGTCTCTGGATCTGTCTTTCCTTACCAGTCTTCCCAATCTGTATGCCGAGACAATCCTAAAATCCGTGTCTTCCTTTAAACCCCAGAACTTCGAGAATTCCTGTGTTAAGTATCCAATCAAGTCTCCTTGCTCGAGTTCTGGAATACCTCTCAATTTGATGTTGCTCTCACGATTTTTCAGTTCCACCATTGACAGATAGACTTGTTGTTCACCCACCTGTTTGTGCAGGGGCCTAACTTCTCCTTTTATTTCTTCAACCTCTTTTTGTAGGACTCCCACTTTCTGGATTGCTTCTCCAGCTAATTCTCGATTTTCCGCTGTTGCTCCTTGCAATTTCTCTATGGCTTGCGTGTGCTGGGAAACTTGGTCAGTCAGTTTTTGGATCGAGGAAGTTGCTTTATCTATCTTCACAGACTGATCGTCCACCTTCTGATTTAAACTTGATAGTTGCTCCAATATTTGTTTTAATAGTGTGTCTGACCCACCTGCTGCCATATCTTCCTCAGTGGACTTCTCAGTTATTTCCCCTTGTTCTCTATGAGACACCAGTACAGCTGGAACCGACGATCGGCGTCCTTGGGTCAATGTTGTTTGTACAAATTGTGCTGGTCTTCTTTCCTTTTCCTTTTCTTTTTCCTTAGCCTCTTTAGATTCCTTTGCTTTAGACGCTCTTGTTCTCCCTGCACCACTCATTACACATCTGTCAATGTTCAAGGTCAAATTGTCTATTGTTCCATGGGAAAGACAAATTCAGGAGTAAACAGCCAGTGAGATGGAATTCAAAACAAAAGTCAGTTCCCAGGATTTTATAATCCGAAAGCCCTGTAGGGGGAGTGCCACCCGGTTTCAAAGACAAAGAAGGAAGTAATCCGCCATTAAAGTTCCAAATTGTTTCAGAACAGTAAATTCATTAATCCAAAAGTCCCTTCATAAATTCAAGATCTCCCAAAGCACCTTTTATAAATCGACAGAGTTCCACAAAAGGTGCTTGTAACAGTATCCCAATCAGACTTTTCTGCTCAAATGTAACAATTACTTTCTAGCGCAGTTTGCAACTGTTTCCGCAGTTTGACACAGTCTCTCTCTCTGGCAGCCCGACAATCTGGCTCTTTAAAAATACAGCCCAAAGAAGAAAAAAGATAGGAGGAAAGTCACCATCTGCTGCTTCTTTTAGTCAATGTCCATTTCCACCTTCAGCTCAATAAAATAGGCAGATTTTGTAGCACGAGAAAGTTTAAACTTCCCAAAGTCCCGTTTCAAATGCTTCCGTTTCTAAAAGCTTTGCTTTGATCTTGTCAGCAATGTCGGAAGACGGACTTCCCTTTTCTCGTCTCCCGCTTTCAGCCAAATTAGCCGAATTTCTTTTGCCAAATTTTAAACCCCTTTACTCACGGGTATGTTGCTTGCAGTTTAGCGTTGATTTTAGGAAGAAGGATCAGCGCTCATCTGTAACAGCCGCGCGGCTTCGCTTCCGCGGAAAGAGCGATGAACTCACAGCACCGCTACCCCTCCTTCACTCCGGGTCTCCTTACGGGGTCCCTTCTGTGCTTTCGGAGCAGCTTCTGGTGCCCGCCGAGTCCCACGGCCACGGGCTCACTCTACCCGTGGTTTATCTTAATGGGTCGTCGCTATGCCGCAGCGAACGACCCTTTTCCGCGGAGCCCCTCTTCAGAGCCCGAAGAGGACCGCCATTACAGTTTCGCGCCGCCCCCGGAAGTCTCTGTGGTGATGGCTGTTTTAATTCACTTAGCACTAAGTAGTTACCAGAGGCACATTGAGGCATGGCTTGATTGTTTTTATTTGCCCTTAAACTTCTTTTTTTGATTCCCTTTGGAAACCCACATGTATTTATCTCACTTTATATATGCCGTGTAATTAGATGTGATTTCAGTAATCGTAGCCAAGTATGTATGCATGCATAATCTAGCTCTGTGGTAGCTGCAGTGACTGACTGTGTTTCTCTAGGGCATGGGTAGGGAAACTAAAGCTTGGGGGCTGGATCTGGCCCAATCGCCTTCTCAATCCGGTCCGCAGACGGTCCAGGAATCAGCATGTTTTTACATGAGTAGAATGTGTCCTTTTATTTAAAATGCACCTCTGGGTTATTTGTGGGGCCTGTCTGATGTTTTCACATGTGTAGAGTGTGTACTTTTATTTTAAATGCATCTCTGGGTTATTTGTGGGGCATAGGAATTCGTTCTCTCCCCCCCCCAAAAAATAATAATATTCCGGCCCCCCACAAGGTCGGAGGGACAGTGGACCAGCCCCCTGCTCAAAAAATTTGCTGAGTTTCACAAAGGGGACTCCCCCAACTTTGTCTGGGTTGTAGCTCAGAGGCAGAGCATGTAGTAGCACAGCATTCAGCTGGCCTCAAGTTCAATCCCTGCTATAAACCTTAGAGTCTGGATAGCTCAGTTGGATAGAGCATGGTGCTGATAATGTAGAGGTTGCAAGTTCAATCCCCATATGGGACAGCTGCTTATTCCTAAGGGGTTGGAACAGAAGATCTCCCAGGTCCCTTCCAACTCTATGATTATATTCTACGATATTTCCAGGTACTATTGAGAAAGAACCCCATCTGAAAGCCCCCAAAGCCCCTATGCCTATTGGTCTGTTTAAAGGCTTCCATGCGCATCGTTCCCCTGTGGCATTCTCAGCATGCCACGAAGGCAATGCACCACCGAGATTATCATTTGTATAGCCGCTCAAACTGTTACTAGAGCTGGTGGTGACTTATCTTTGGCTAGGGGTGGGGGAGAAATTTAAAGGCAAACCTATCAGATTTGCACTTCCTGGGAACAATATGCAAACTGAAGCACAGCTGTCCTCCAAAATTCACATGTCTCTGAATTTTGCAATGCAGCCAAGTAATGTGTGCACAGATGCATATATACTAGGCTACACTGTGCATTAAAAAAATAAGGTATTGGTGTGTAGGTGGGAATATGCAAAATAAATTGTACAAGGAAAATTTCATGGCAAAAATGTATTGGAGTTCTGAATTTTAAGGTGGATTGGCCAGGCAAGTGGCAGAAGATATATTTTTGTTTTTTTTCTCCTTTTCCCCCCTTTCCCCCTTTGGTTATTTTATCCTGGATATTGCATTGGATTGGCCAAACAAGTGGCAGAAAAATTAGATTATAATTATAATATAATATAAGGAATGTATTGGTGTGTAGGTGGGAATATGCAAAATAAATTGTACTAGGAAAATGTCTTGGCAAAAATGTGCATGTTAGAGAAAGTTGCATATAAAAATGTGTGTATTTGGATAAATCTGCAGTAATTCATCCAGTTATTTAAACGGTCTCCCCTGGGATGTTGTGGACACTTCTTCCTTCTTCTTTTAAGCAGATGTTGTCTGGCCATCTGTCACGAATGCTTTAGTTTGGATTCCTGCATTGCAGTGCGTTGAACTCTTGGGGTCCCTTCCAACTCCACAATTCTATGATTTTATGGTTCTATATGCAATGCATTTTAATGCTAATTCCCCCCCCCCAATTAATTGCAGCATCTTAAAAACTAGAGACATCATCTTGCCAACAAATGTCCGTATAGTTAAAGCTATGGTTTTCTTAGATAAGGTGATTGATTTATTGCTCAGATTGGCGTCCGGCCCGCTTCGGCTGTGCACCCCCTCGGCCAGGCCCCGGACTTCAAAGGCCACATTCCGATGTTCTGGCAAAACGCAGAGATCAGCAGCGGCAAGAGAAAGCTCCAAAAAACTCCAGTGCTTGCTTCAGTGTGCTCAAATAAAGTCCACTCAGGATCTTAGCAGCTAAAAGCAGTTTTATTTACAGCAAACTATCCATTGTCGAACAGCATCGTGAAAACACGTCCACTCTCCTCAAAAGCGAAAGTAGAGAGAACAAAGACTTGAGAGACTCGGAACTGACGTAGAGTCTCCCCCCTCCCAACAGTAGGCAGGGCGTACACTCTGAGCTGTTTAACCCTGTAAGCTCAGGTTCTCTTCACACCCCCTCTCGTCCTGCGCTACTGTGGGGAAAGTATGTACAGAACTTACCCCCAACTCCAAACCACCACAAAACTCCCCATGACGCTGGAAGCTTAAAGGTTTGGTAAATCCATCGGCCAAGTTATTGTGACTGGCACAATACTTCAGCCGGATCAAACCTGACTGAACACTCTGACACACATTTTGGAAACGTATGTCCAGATGCTTGGTTCTGGCCTTAAATTGCGCAGATTCAGCCAATTTCAAACAAGGTTGATTGTCTTCCCAAACCGTGATGGGCAAGCTACAATCTCCAAAGATCTCTTGCACCAAGCATCTATAGAACTCTAGTTCCCGGCACAAATCTGACAGTGCGCTGAATTCAGCCTCAGTAGAAGACAGCGCAATGAGACTTTGCTTCCGGGACTTCCACCCAATTAGTGACTTCCCAAACTTTACCACCAATCCAGACACAGACTTGCGGTCCTGCAAATTCGCCCAGTCACTGTCCGCATAGCATGTGAGCTTCGCCTCACCTTCAGCTGGCAGCTTAAGACAGAAGTCTTTGGTATGCTGCAGGTAGCGCAGTACCCGCTTGATACCGTGCCAAGCACTCACACTGGGCTTTGACGCTTCCCTACTTAGCAGGTTAGTAGCAAAGGCAATGTCTGGTCTGCTCCATTGGGATAGATACAACAGACTACCTAGAGCTGACTGAAAGAGAGTGGCATTCTCGAACTCTGCACTTTCTGCTTGCTGGCTCTCTTTCACGAAGTTCGTCTCCATGGGTGTCCGAACTCCTGCACAATCGGACATTCTGAACTTCTCAAGCAACTGCTCAATCTTGCCTTTTTGACTGAGCAAGAAGCTACCATCCTCAGTTCTCGCTATCTGGACGCCTAGGTAGATCTTTACTGCACCCAGGTTCTTGAGCTGAAACTGTTTCCCAAGCTCTTTGGCAAACTTCTGCACCTGTTTGTCTGCCTTTCCAATGTGGATGATGTCATCAACATAAAACAAAACCAGTTCCTGTGAGTCTCCTGATCCTCTTAGGAACAGGCAACTGTCAGCAAGACTCTTCCTGAAACCTAGCTTCTCCAAAGCTTCATTCAGGCACAAGTTCCAATTCCTGGCCGACTGCTTCAGGCCGTAAATTGACTTGTGAAGTTTCCACACAGTACCTTGCTCAATGCCCTCAAACCCTGGAGGAGGAAGCATGTACAGATCCTCCTGGAGGTCTGAGTTCAAGTAAGCAACGTCCACATCAAAGTGATGCACCAGCAACCCTCTTTGTGCAGCGATGGCCAAGAGCAAACGTAGAGATTCACTCCTACAGGTGGGAGCATAAACTTCCGTATAATGCAACCCCCTGCGCTGCGTGAATCCTCTCGCCACTAATCTGGCCTTATACTGCGGTTCTCCTGTCGCTGTGGGCTTAAGACGGTAAACCCAGCGGCTACCCACGGCCTTTTTGCCCACCGGCAACTTCGTGAGAGAGAACACACCTAAAGACTCCATTGAGTTCATTTCCTTCTGCATCGCCTCATGCCATTTTCTGGCTTCTTCCTGAGGCAGTTTCTGAACATCCTCAAAACTCTCGGGTTCACACTGTGCCATTCCGACCCACACACTAGTGACGGCAAACCTATCAGGAGGTTTCCCTTTGGTCGTCCGAGCTGACCGACGCAGCACTACTTCAGGAACCCCCTCTGACCCACTAGGGCCAGCCAGAACGTCCTTGGCATCAGAGAGCTCCCCCTCTGACTTACTGCGCCTTCTGGACTTCTCAGCCGAACCTGTGGGGGAAGATGGAGCACTGCGTTGCTCAATCTTCACAGCCTTGGGAGAAGTTCTCCCCTCTGCCTGCACTGGGTCTGGACTCTGAGCCACAGTAGCAGGTTCAACCTCTACCTCTTCTTCATCAGCAGAGTCAAGCAGACTCTCTGACAGGATGTCAGGATTCCCATGTATCCTTGCCCAGCCACTCTGCTCACAGAATTCAGCACTGTTGCTGAGCAGAATCCTGGACTGATTCCCTGACGGATACGCAAACCTCCACCCCTTGGTCCCTGGCTCATACCCACAAAAAATCATCTTTTGGGACTTGGGTTCACCTTTCTTGCGTTTGGCTTTTGGTATCAAAACCCACGCTTCGCAACCGAATACACGAAAGTAGTGTATTTTCGGTTTCTTTCCATGCAGCAAAAAGTACGGGGTGTCACCTACCACTGAATTGAACGACCTGTTCAAAACAAAGTTGGCCGTTCGCCAAGCCTCCCCCCAAAAGCGCTGTGGGAGCCCAGCATCAAACAAAAGAGCTGCGGACATCTCCCCCAGAGTCCTGTTTCGTCTTTCCGCAATCCCATTCTGTTGGGGACTGTGCGGAGAAGTTAACCTGTGTTGAATCCCCTTTTTGCGAAAGAAACTTTGCAGTGCAGACCCGGTGAACTCCCCACCGCGATCGCTCTGAAAGTTTTGCACACGTGTGGAAAACTGCAGTTCCACAGCCGCAATCCAGTCTTTGATTAGCGGTGCAGCTTCACTTTTGTGTCCGATCGTGAAGGTCCAGGAGTTGCGCGTATGGTCATCAATCAGAACCAGCGCATATTTGGCTCCTCCCATACTGGTCACAGACATCGGCCCACACAAATCTGCATGAATTAACTGAAAAGCCCTAGTGGTCACCCTCTCAGACCTAGGGTATGTGCACGTTTTCACCTTTGCGGACTTGCACGCTCTGCAATCTAGAAACTTAGCACATGATTTCATTTTGCACCCTTGCGTATACTCTGGGATCTTTTTTACTGACCCCCAGGACACGTGTGCCATGCGTCTGTGCCAGAGGTGAGCACACGCATCATGAACTGGAACGTTGGCACACTGTGCTTGCGCCTCCTCCGTGTCACCTGGACCTGCAAAAGAAGCATTCAATACAAACAACCTGTCTTTACATTCAACACTGACTAGGTGCTGTCCATTCTTAGAAATAGAGCACTTATTGTCTTCAAAACACACTCTGTAGTTCTCAGCAAGAAGTGCACTGACAGACAGCAACGCGCAAGACAGTCCTGGAACAACATAAGCCCGGATTGAGTCCTGTAAGAAAGAACAAAACAGTGAGCCAGTTTGTGTGAGTGGGTGTCTAGTCCCATCTGCTAGACAGACAGTCTTCCCAGAAGTTACAGAGGTGCAGTTCTCCAGAAATCCTGCAGATGGCACGAGATGATGGGAAGCTCCACTGTCTACGACAAAAGTCAGCACAGCATCCTGTTGACAACTCTTGACTGTAGCCATAGATGCAGCCAAATGTTTATGTTCAGTGTCTCTGCCAGCTGCCTTTGGCTTGCCTTTCCCACGCTTTGAAGAAGAGCCCTTTATCTGGTTGCTACGGGAGACGGCCTTCGGCTGTTCCTGTGCCTCCACTGGACATTCTCTCACCAGATGGGAGGGGGAGCCACAGTGATAACAGCGACGCGTAGCAACAGCTCTCACAGCTCCCTCTTCAGCCATTCCTTTGTTCCCTGCACCCCCACCTTTGGGTGCACAGCCTGGGCCTGCACGCTCCCCAGCACTCTGGTTGCGGGCCTCAACATCACACGGCCCCTCGGAGACAAAGCAGCTACTCCCAGCTGTAACTTCAGGAACATGGCCAGCAGCCCCCTCTGGGTTCTCAGCTTCCTCCCTGCTCTCGGCTTCCTCCCGGCCCTGGGCTCCTGCTGAGCTATCACACAGACTCCTCAGCACCTGCCAGGCGGCCTGAGCCGACTCAACGCCCTCCAGGTGGGGCAACAGCAAAGCGTCCACACTTGCTCTCAACATGCAGAGCTCTCTTTGCATTCTCTGCTCTCTATCTTCCAACAAAGCAGCCTCCAGGTCTGCTGCGCCATCTTCAGCAGCAACTGGCATGGGTGGGGCCGGCTCCTTCTGGGCTATACTCCAGAGCCCTGTGGCCAAAAACCACCCCCTTACTCTTCTAACCCAGATATCCCAGGACTGGGCTGTGAGCTTTTCAAACGGGACATCATAAAAGTCCTGGAGCTCAGCCATCTCCTCCCCCAGTGCTCCCATTGGGGCTTTTGAAGTACTCACGCGTACCAGCCAGCTTCAACGGAGAGGCGTCCAGTGGCTCCTTGCAGCACACAGCTTGCAGTCAGCCTCCCTGCGTTCTCCCAGGCAGAGCCTCAACGCAGGACTTTTGCCTCCGGCAGCAAAAACAGCAGCTTCTCAACACACAGCACTTCAAAGCTTTCTCTAATTGCAGTAACTGACGTCCATAACCTCTTAGATAAGGTGATTGATTTATTGCTCAGATTGGCGTCCGGCCCGCGTCGGCTGTGCACCCCCTCGGCCAGGCCCCGGACTTCAAAGGCCACATTCCGATGTTCTGGCAAAACGCAGAGATCAGCAGCGGCAAGAGAAAGCTCCAAAAAACTCCAGTGCTTGCTTCAGTGTGCTCAAATAAAGTCCACTCAGGATCTTAGCAGCTAAAAGCAGTTTTATTTACAGCAAACTATCCATTGTCGAACAGCATCGTGAAAACACGTCCACTCTCCTCAAAAGCGAAAGTAGAGAGAACAAAGACTTGAGAGACTCGGAACTGACGTAGAGTCTCCCCCCTCCCAACAGTAGGCAGGGCGTACACTCTGAGCTGTTTAACCCTGTAAGCTCAGGTTCTCTTCACAGGTTTTCCCAGTAGTGATGTATGGAAGTGAGAGCTGGACCATAAAGAAGGCTGATCGCCAAAGAATTGATGCTTTTGAATTATGGTGTTGGAGGAGACTCTTGAGAGTCCCATGGACTGCAAGAAGATCAAACCTATCCATTCTGAAGGAAATCAGCCCTGATTGCTCACTGGAAGGACAGATCCTGAAGCTGAGGCTCCAATACTTTGGCCACCTCATGAGAAGAGAAGACTCCCTGGAAAAGACCCTGATGTTGGGAAAGATGGAGGGCACAAGGAGAAGGGGATGACAGAGGATGAGATGGTTGGACAGTGTTCTCGAAGCTACCAGCATGAGTCTGACCAAACTGCGGGAGGCAGTGGAAGACAGGAGTGCCTGGCATGCGCTGGTCCATGGGATCACAAAGAGTCGGACGCAACTAAACAACAACAATTAATTGCAAAATGATGTGAAAATGTGCAGAGCTGAACTTCAGAATGGAAAAAAGCAAGAAAATGTGAGAAGCTGAACCTGGCAGACTTGGCCCATAGTTAGAGATGATGGGTGTTTGCAGTCATTCCACTCATGTTAAGTGGGGGAGGTGGGGGTGTCCAACAACTGGTTATGAGCACACCTGGGCGCATATCTTGCAATATCTTTGTAATATATATAAGCAGGCTGCTATTAAAATGGCATTCATTAGCATTATTTATTACGCCAACAATAAATCTATTTGACATTGTAATTAACCGAAAAATCACACGAGCAATAAATACACAATCACATTCTTCTTAATATCTCAAATTGGTAATTAAGTTCATGCAACATGGATTTAATTGATATTTTAAATGTTAGCAGTGGTAAATTGCAATTCACAATAAAATCATTAGCTGGGAGCTGGCGTGGTAAGTGGCAACGTGGCAACTGAAAGTTGATGGGAATGAATGGATAGAAGGGGGAAATGGGTAATGTTTTCAAAGTTGTGAACTAAATCTGGAAATTCAGATGATCCCATATTTGAACTCTTGGCCACATTTTCCAAAAAACCCTCTCAGAATTATGCTAGATTTGGGCAGAGTCAGAGAAAGATCACTGTGGGGTCACTGTGCTCTGCAGGGGAGAGACCTCTGATAATAAAATTTCATCAGGAAGTCCATTCCAACAACAACAAAAAATCCTGTTGGATATCAGACAAGTGCTGTTGTCTTTTCAGCACAATTTGAAAATCTTCCTTTTTCAACAAGCCATCAACAAGCCATCTTTATCCCAATGTACCTGCATTGGATTTGAAATTAATTTGAATTGTTTTGTAGCCTTATTGGAGTTCACTGATTGGGTCTGCGTTGCTCCCGGACAGGAGGAAGGAAGTCAAATGACACCGAGGGTTGGTTCAGAGAAAGAGTTCTTTATTTCTGCTTTCCGGAACAGCAGAAAGGCACCTGCGTGGTGTGTCCACAGCAAGTCCAAAGAAATGAGAAATTTCATGCAGTATATATATCCTCCAGGCACCCTCTCCCCCTTCCCCAGGAATCCAGCCACGTCAGCTTGTACACGCAGGTTGACATCACAGATGTTCCTGCTCCGGCACTCTTAACCATAAAAGGGTATTCCTTCCTATCCTTCTGACCATAAAAGGATCTTCCTGTTCCTACTCTTATCTTGGAGCAAGAGGTCACCATCTCCAAGAACACCCTCTGGCGCTGTTCCCAGACTAGGTCTGTGCGTTTTTGTGGTCAGGATATAAGATAAGGTACAGTCAAGGCCATCCTTGCCGTCACAAACTGATAAAGGAGAGGGCTCTGAGCACTTGTTTAGACAGCTGGGTTTTCGGCTCAAGAGCTCAAGTTAAAGCATTTTAGCTAAGGAAAAATAGGGATTTTAGTGCAGTTTCAAACTGTCTGCACAGTCAGTTTGGGGTTTGGGAAACTCATTCCTTTTTTGTGTTCAGGATATAAGATAAGGCACGGACGTGTCTTACATGTTCTACTGGTACAGTCAAGGTTATCCTTGCCGTCACAAACTGATAAAGGAGAGGGCTCTGAGCACTTGTTTATACAGCTGGGTTTTCGGCTCAAGAGCTCAAGTTAAAGCATTTTAGCTAAGGAAAAACAGGGATTTTGGTGCAGTTTCAAACTGCCTGCACAGTCAGTTTTGGGTTTGGGAAACCCATTCCTTCAGTTTGAATAGATTTTTTTTAAAAAAAGTATTTTGTACATATGGAATAGTTTTCAACCTATTTTTTAAAAATGCTTTTACTATGGAATTCTTTTAAACTGCTTTTATCGTTGATGCTTTTTGTCGTGAAATTGCTCTGAGATATTGGCAGCGCTTCATAAATGGAACAAGTCCTATCTAGACAAATGCATTGATGTTAGGGCTACTATTAGCCATTGAGGGTGCAAATTGCCTCAGCGGTTGGATGCAGCAATGACCACAAAACCACAGGAGAGGATAACAGAAGGGTGGACCAGATGGAACATAGGCCTGATCCAGCAGGCTTTTCTTATGTTCTTACAAATCAAATATATAAGTTTGTGAGTTCTGGCTGTTTTTCAGCAGACACTGCTGCACTACTGAGCTCCCCAGCGTTACTTAACATTGTCCCCAAAGGTGGACAAAGTTGCAGCAACAAGCTTGGACCTCTTACTTCACTGTGGTTGATGCTAAAATATCTTGACAAGCCTGTCAGAGCCGGAGCATGGCCGTAAACTTTCCCTTCTGTGATTTCACCTTTTTATTATGTTTGAGAGCTTTGTTCCACTCTAGTAGCCTGTGGCAATGTGCTGGGAAGATGAGACTTTAGCAAAATATCGAACACTCAGAAAGATGTGTCAGAAATTGCACTGAAAGATTCCTCCCCCCGTCTTGATTTGTGAGAGCAAAATGACATGAAATGCGTTCAGAGAGACTACAGGAGACAATGGTATTTTATGTGCTATTCAGAATAGAACATGGCAAATAAGGGGAAGGCAGCCAGAAAAACAAATGCTGCTTCTGAGTAAAAAACTTCAACATTCCGAAAACAAGTTATGAACTCATTTGCATGTACAATAAATATTATTCTAAATGCTAGCTTTGTGGTGGAACTTAAGAGTATAAGAACTGCCATATCAGTCCAATGTTGTTGAACTACAACTCCCGTTATCCCTGACCATTGAATACATGGGCTGGGTCAGATGGGAACAGTAGTCCAATAATATCTGAAATTCTGCTCCACAGCATTTCTGGTTGTCTCAACTTAGAGATAGTGCAGCAGTGAAACTGGCAGAGGAAGATGAATATGAATGAATATGAAACTGCAATTAATCCAGAACGCGGCAGCTAGACTGGTGACTTAGGAGTGGCTGCTGGGACCATATAACACCGGTCCTGAGAGATCTGCATTGGCTTCCAGTACGTTTCCGGGTACAATTCAAAGTGTTGGTGCTGACCTTTAAAGCCCTAAACGGCCTTGGTCCAGTATACCTGAAGGAGCGTCTCCACCCCCATCGTTCAGCCTGGACACTGAGGTCCAGCGCCGAGGGCGTTCTGTTGGTTCCCTCATTGCAAGAAGTGAGGTTACAGGGAACCAGACAGAGGGCCTTCTCAGTAGTAGAACCCGCCCTGTGGAATGCGCTCCCATCAGATGTCAAGGAAATAAGCAGCTATCTTATTTTTAAAAGACATCTGAAGGCAGCCCTGTTTAGGGAAGTTTTTAATATTTAATGCTGTATTGTTTTTAACACTCGATTGGGAGCCGCCCAGAGTGGCTGGGAAAACTCAGCCAGATGGGCAGGGTATAAATAATAAATAATTATTATTATTATCTGGTTTAATCTGACCTCTAACCTGGACAGGAAAGAGGAATTAAATATATTTTGGGTCAACCTACACTGCTCTGGCTTTGTGGTCAATGGGGATGCCCAGAGAAATGGGCATGTGTGCCAATGTGAACAATGAACTGGTGGTTCCATGGTGCTCTTGTCTGGTTTACAGACCCAATGCCCTGTTACAATGGAAAAGAACTCATTCCATTCCTTGTTTTGGGGACACAGGTGGCACCCAATTGTATGCCAGGAAGTAGGGAGGGAGATGACCCTTCCCTCATTAGGGAACTTTCCTGCGTTGACGATGCTGATTTGGTGAATTGGTTTGTTCTGGTTATTTGGTTTCTGCAGAGCCACTTTATTTTTATTGTCACATTTTAATAAATATGACCTCGCCGCGTTTTAATACTGTGTTTTGAGTCCTGTTCAAAGGTGTGATGGCAAGGAAATAATTGCTTTCCATCGCATAAATGGGGTTTTCCCGTAAAAGATAAAATGCTGTGTTTGTTGCTACTGAAGCGAATGTCCATGGAAATGGCTTTTCTGGGAAATCCAGCTCTTTGGAAAAAGTCAGGAAAGCCCGTGACTATGGAGAAAAATTACAACTGCCACAATATCACCTTCTGTTATGCCGCCTGCTATATATTCATGGGAACATCTGTTGACATAAACAAGGAGGGAACGTAGCATCACGATGCTGTCTACAAATACACCACAGTGTTGGCTTACGAAATGGTGAAGTTGTGAAGTTCCCCTTCGGGCAACATGCTGGGAAGATGCCTCTCTTTGTCCCCACATCTGGCCAGAACATCAGTCAAAATGCCACTGGAGAGAAAAGCGAGACTTGTGGCTGCCCAGTTATTCCAATTTCACTTTCTTCTTTTTTTGAGGGATTCTTCCATTCAAATGAGAGTCCCATGGACTGCAAGAATATCAGACCTATCCATTCTGAAGGAAATCAGCCCTGAGTGCTCACTGGAAGGATAGATTGTGGAGCTGAGGCTCCAATACTTTGGCCACCTCATGCGAAGAGAAGACTCCCTGGAGCAGACCCTGATGTTGGGAAAGATGGAGGGCACAAGGAGAAGGGGACGACAGAGGACAAAATGGTTGGACAGTGTTCTCGAAGCTACCGGCATGAGTTTGACCAAACTGCGGGAGGCAGTGGAAGACAGGAGTGCCTGGCGTGCTCTGGTCCATGGGGTCATGAAGAGTCGGACACGACTAAACAACTAAACAACAACAACAACCATTCAAATGGTTGTTCCCAACATGAAAACCACAGGAGGTATCCAATGCACTCATTCCATGAATGCAAGGATTTCTGCTTGCTCAATAGATCTCTCCCTCCCCTTTCTCCTTTCTGTGCGCCCTCCCCAAATCTTTGGGGAGTGTTTGGGGATCTCCAAGAACAGATTTTTTTTTTGGGGGGGTGCCTATGAGAGGAGGAGGCAAAGGGAAAAGTATCCAAAAGTCTCTGAGATACCGGAACAAGTGAGTTCAATGCTTGAACCATCCATCTTCTGGTTAGCAGCCAGACACATTAACCCATTGTGCAAATGTCTAAAAATATACACATGTTTATATTCAAAGTTGTTTAATATACACATTGTGGCAAAGCAATCCCCCCAACTCATTTTTGCGTGCAGTTTACACTGACATCTGCACTTCTATGCACACTTTGCCTCAGTGTACGCACTTTTTTGTACATATTAATTGGCCGGATAACTGCATTGCAAACTTCAGAGAAGTGCAAATTTCAAAGGATGACTGTGTATGGTTTCAAAAAGTGCAAATTGTGTAGGTTCAAAATTTAGTGTGACCTGAATCAAATTTCTCCACCATCCCTAATCCCAACATATTTCTATAGTTAAATAACAATCACTGTCATTCAGTCATATGCTTTTGAACAAACACTGTATGTATGCCATTTTAAACAAGCTCTAAAGGAAGGAGAAGTCAGGCATATTATTTTCTTTAGCAAAATACGAGTGGTGGGGAAAGTGAAGGCTTATTGAACTCTGAGTCCTAACTAGCCTTCAGCATTGCTAACGGTCTGCAAGATCCTGTCTCATTTGTTGACTAATCGTAGTGGCATATAATACATTTTAAAGCAATAGGTATTTCCATCTCCAGTGACACATGTCCATTTCACTGATGATGTTGAAGTACTCTCAGCTCTTCCTCCAACCATATCTAATTAAAATAGTGTGTGACTTGTTTTCATGTTGGGCACAATTAAAAAGAACAGCACTCGCTTTATAAAAAACAGAATCTATGTTGTTGTCTGCCAAGAAACCTGCTGCTTTGTAGCAGACAATGAAATGGTGGCAAGACCTAGAAACATTGGGGCGTAAGCTGCATTACACAGAGGCTACATTCACACCTATGGTGCTGGAGTAGACTCTTGAGAATCCTAGGGACTGTAAAAAGAACAAACCTATCCATTCTTAAGGAAATCAGCCCTGAGTGCTCACTGGAAGGACAGATCGTGAAGCTGAGGCTCCAATACTTTGGCCACCTCATGAGAAGAGAAGACTGCTTGGGAAAGACCCTGATGTTGGGAAAGATGGAGGGCACAAGGAGAAGGGGACGACAGAGGACGAGATGGTTGGATAGTGTCTGGCGTGCTCTGGTCCATGGAGTCACGAAGAGTTGGACACGACTAAACGACTAAACACACACACATTCACACCATTCATCAGGGCCAGCCCACCCATAAGGCAAGGTGAGGTGACTGACTCATGTGGACAGGTTCCACCCAGGGCAGCAGATCCCTCTATCGATCTTTCTTCCCCACCCTGCTCCTGTTGTAGATCTTCACTCACCCTTTCCCCCCGTTGGGGAGGAGGGGCGCCATTTTGGAATCTGCCGCAGGTGCCAAAATATCTTGGGCTTTTCCAACTCTACAGTTCTATGATTCTAAGTGTATTTAGGGTGGCTGCCTTAGACAGATTCCGTAGCCACTCAACGACTAACGCAAAGTGGTTGCAGTTCAGCATCTTTTTGACGCGACATCAAGAATAGCAATCGCAAAGTAATTAATGTCATTCATGTGCCGAGAGCTGAGGTGCGGATGAAGTAGATCTGAGTCACTGGTAATATGTGACAGAAGCTCGGCAACTTTCTAAAACGCAACAGCCTGAAAAAGAAATGGCATCTGCAGCAGATAGACACCCAGTTGACACAAAAAAATCTAAATGAAAGCCATTTTTCAAAATCTGTTTCCCTTTGGAGGCTGCTTTTTTTTTTTTTTTTTTTTTTTTTTTACTGTAGCACCACATTCTTGGGGGGGACTCAAAAGGTCACCAAAGCCTCGCTTATGCTTGATTCTTCATATCATCAAAATATTTAAATATGCAAAAGAGGATATTCAACTGCAGGAGAATCATCTCCAGCAGAAGGATATGGTTGGCAACGAATTAAAAACCCTGACAAGTGGATGACTCAAAGGGGAACAGAATGTTCCCTCTTGTTGTCTTTACTTTCTTGCAGTCTGTGCTGAGGACTAATTTGCCAACTTAAACTTCACAAGGATGAGACGATCCTCCTCTCCATGACAATTTTAAGGCAGGCAAGACGCCTTAATTTATAAATGAGACTGAAAATAAATCCGGGGATGGAAGAGAGATTTGTTTTCTCCCAATCCAAGAGCCATAATAAGCAACAGCCCGTGGGTTTTGTTTATATTATCAAAATTCACCTTGATTTGGGAATGAAATAACAGAAGATTTGTTGAATACTGAGTGGTGATTTTTTATTATTAAAAAATATTGTTAGGTGCATGTGAAACTCAGATCCACATTCCAACGTCGATCTTATATTTTCTATCTTATTTATTAACATTTGGATATATGTACTCATTACAACATGATCAGTTGGATAGAGCATGGTACTGCTAATGACAAGGGTTGATTCCCATATCAGGCTGCTGCATATTTCTCAGGGTCCCCCCAACTCTACAATTGTACACTTCTATGATTCAGTGGGGATGTGGGTGGCGCTGTGGGTTAAACCACAGAGCCTAGGACTTGCCGGTCAGAAGGTCGATGGTTCGAATCCCCACAACGGGGTGAGCTCCCGTTGCTCGGTCCCTGCTCCTGCCCACCTAGCAGTTCGAAAGCACATCAAAGTGCAAGTAGATAAATAGGTACCGCTCTGGCGGGAAGGTAAACAGCGTTTCCATGCTCTGCTCTGGTTCCCCAGAAGTGGCTTAGTCATGCTGGCCACATGACCCAGAAGCTGTACGCCAGCTCCCTCGGCCAATAAAGCGAGATGAGCACCGCAACCCCAGAGTCGGTCACGACTGGACCTAATGGTCAGGGGTCCCTTTACTTTATGATTCAATTATTTTCTGGGAGTGCCGCCTGCTGATCAGACAACACACCATATTCTGTGCTGGTGGAACAGAAGGTTTGGATGACAAAGACATCAAAGACAGAAAATCCCAGCATAATGGCTAGTCTGGTGGCATACTGCCAGCACAAGGGATAGAGTAAGTAATGCTTGCAAAGTTTGCTGGATTCAAGCTTAGATGCAAGCTCCGGAGATAATGATGTTCATTTCAAAGGGCAGGCAAGCATCAGAGGAATGCAAATTCTTTATCAAATCAGGTTAAAACCTGACCTGGAGAAGACCCTGCTGGCTTATTCCTCCTTTGAAGTGATGCACCATGGGAAAGTGGCCCCAGTGCAGGGACCTACATTACCCAGGGTCAATGTTCCAAGATAACGACTTACCTGGTTTGTTACTTTGCTAGGATAGGACAATGAAGAGGTTCTCTCAAGAAAACTGGGGGATGAGCTTTTGCCCTCTATTCCAATGGTCTGTCTACTAGAGCATAAGAAAGGAATCAGACCAAGTTCACACCAAGTCCAGCATTCTGTTCTCACAGTGGCCAACCCGATGCACATGGAAAGTCAACAACAGATGAACAACACTTTCCAACTTCTGCTGACCAGTAACTGGTATTTAAGGGCATACTGCCTCTGATAGGGGATGTAGCACACCGCTAAAATGGATAGTAACTATTGAGAGCCTTAGACTCCATGCCTTGGTCTAAAACGCTTTTAAAGGCTACTCCCTAGCAAAGCCATAGAACTCAAGAGAAGGCCAAGGAGAAGTGGAGGCCCTAGTTTAAAAGGTAAAGGGTAAAAGACCCCTGGACAGTTAAGTCCAGTCAAAGGTGACTGTGGCACTCATCTTGCTTTCAGGCTGAGGTAGCCGGCGTTTGCCCACATGCAGCTTTCCAGGACATGTGGCCAGCATGACTAAACCGCTTCTGGTGAAATGGAACACCATGACGGAAACTAGAGTGCACAGAAACACTGTTTACCTTCCTGCTGCAGTGGTACCTATTTATCAACTTGCACTGGCGTGCTTTCTAACTGCTAGGTTGGCAGGAGCTGGGACAGAGCGTTGGGAGCTCACACCGTCTCAGGGATTCGAACCACGACCTTCCGATCAGCAAGCCCAAGAGGCTGAGTTGTTTAGACCACAGCACCACCCATGTCCCCACAGGGGACCCCTTTAGCCCAAGCAGCCACTTATTGGAGAATGAGTGAGTTTTGGAAACTCACTACCAATTTGTTCAAGATGGGAGAGGAATTTCTGACCCTCTTCCCATCTCACTGAAGGTCTGGTTGCCTAGACAACTGTCCAGTAAGTTGTAAGTTGAGACCCAAATAGCCTGGGCACTTTGGGGGCACCCAGGGGGGAAATGATATCAATATGGAGTCACGTATCCCATGACCTGTAACCTTTCTTGAGGTATGTAGAAGGATGTTTAAAGATGTTTCAATGTTTTATGACCCTTTGTGTGCTGTGTTTAAAATCCCCATATAAGCTTTCTTCTAATGCGCCTTGGGGCAATCTTTCTAACTAGCAGTTCTGCAAGAAGAAGAAGAATTTGGATTTGATATCCCGCTTTATCACTACCCGAAGGAGTTTCAAAGCGGCTAACATTCTCCTTTCCTTTCCCTTCCTCCCCCACAGCAAACACTCTGTGAGGTGAGTGGGGCTGAGAGACTTCAGAGAAGTGTGACTGGCCCAAGGTCACCCAGCAGCTGCATGTGGGGGAGCGGAGACACGAACCCGGTTCCCCAGATTACAAGTCTACCTCTCTTAACCACTATACCACACTGGCTCTCACTATTGCAATAGCTCTAATAAACTAGATCCCTACAGGATTCTTCAGCTTGCTATTCTCTTGGCCTTGTGTTTTGTTTAAAAAGGGTTCCCTCACATGGGTAACGGACCAGTAGTTTAGAAGTAAGTTCTTACCACAGCTTCACCACATCCCTGCTTAATTGCGGGCCAAAAGTGACTGCAGTTGAGGGAAGGCTCACACAACTGAAGATGTGGGAGATTTCATCTCCTACATGTGGGGATTCCATCTCCAAAAGAGAGCTCTTGAAACTCAAGCAAAGAGCAACAAAAATATGTTTATGCCGACTTCCGGGTTGGCGCGATCGGGAAATGGCGGATTCCCTCCGAGCTCCGGAGGGAATCGGCTCAGCGGTGGATGGGTCTTTGCCGTGCCGGCGACACGGGGACCCTTAAAAACCGCAGGCGCGGAAGCCTGCGGACAGAAGACTCGGCGGGTGCCTTAAGCGCCCCCCCTGATTCGCAATGAGCCTTTTTAAAGGCTACGGAGGGGATACAGGGGACGGCGTGGCACTGAGAGTCGACCGCTACCGCCGCTGAGCGAAGCCGCGAGCCATAACTGGAGAGCGCTGACTTCCTTCCTTGAAATTCGGACTGAAAAAAGAACCCGTGAGTAATTTGGAACTGAACTTTAAAATTTTTACTTTCTGAATTTGAGACGACCGGGGGGTGTGCTAAAAGGAAGTCCCCACACCCCCCCTTGCAGACGATCCAGAGCAACGAAATAAGAGCTAAGCTGGAGTGCCTACCCTGTAAAGGGTGAGTTTTAAAAAAGACAGTAACTTCCAAGATTTAGAAAGGTAAATTTGAGCAGGAGAGTGGAGTGTTGGAAGAGTCTTTGTTTTGTGGCAAACAACCCTCCCTCCCGGGCCCGGGAGCGACCTGCTTTGGAGCCTGTATAGAGGAGCAGAATTTGACAGCTGTCAAAAGCTGTCAAATGGACTATTAATAGTGAAAAAAATTGCTGTTTAAGACCTCTCCGGATTAAAAGGAGTTACAATTGAACTAAAATTTTGGGAAACAAAGAAACAATAATAGGACAGAGGATTGTTGGAGAAAAGGTTACTCAGTAACCAGATTCCCTCTAGGGGGAATTCTGTGGAATTACAATGGCTGTGGGTGGAAAGATACTGAGAGAAATCGAAAGGATGTTCTCACTGGTGGGAACCTTACAGGAGCAGACTACAGCTATGAGTAAACAATTGACGACCTTGGATTTGGAAACAAGTAGTTCTGCTGAAAGTAATGAGGCTCTGAGTGAGAAAGAACCCACAGCTGAATTTGAAACAATAAACAAAGAAGAGGAGAAGACAAAACAAGAAAGAGAACAAGTTATCTGGGAAAGTACTAACCAGAAGCCGACATCTGGAGAACATAAACAAGGAGACTATTGGATTAAATCCACTTTAAGCCTACGAAAGATACAGAAGACGAAAGTGGAGGCCCTGGGACTTTATGGAATTCAGGAACTCGAAATAAAGAAGTACAATTGGGGCCTCCACATAGACTTTGATTTTGACTATCAGCAAGACTTAGGCCTTGTGGAAATTCCTCAGCAGTTGCCTTCAAATATGGGAAGAGACTATGGACTGATTGGATTGATTGTTAAGGAAATCTTTCAAGACTCGATGATAGACAAAAAGGACTACCAACAAAACCGGCGGAGAAGGACTGAAAGAGAATTGAGAGCCTCGGATGTGCGGAATCCAGGCTAAAAACTGTTATTTTGGACATGTCTTGGGAAAGGACGCAAAGCGGGGATGGGAGGGAGGGAAGTATTAAATTTAAACAACACTCAAGAACAGGGGGTTTAGTTATAAGAAAATTATGTAAGAAAAAATGAGAAATCGAGGGAAGAGAATTGGGGTCCAACTTAGGGAAAATTTATTGTTGTTTTTTATAAAAGGACTAATATTAAGACGGAAGAAATGCCAACTTGCTGACATAAATTTGGGAATAGGGATGCAGGGGAGGGGGTGGGGGGAAGTCAAGGACTAGGGTTAGAAAATAAGATTTTCGGGAACTATTCATGTTCGTTGTTTTTTATGTTTGTTTTGGTGTGCTGTTTGTGTTTATATAAAATGTGAAAACCCAATAAAAATATTTAAAAAAAAAAAAATATGTTTATGCCTGTTTTCCTCCTAGCCGCCGGCTATCACTTTGGTGTTCCACTTCCCTGAATGAATTCCCTTATCAGAAAGCATACAGTACACACTGAATTGTTCAGCCTTTGGAGGGGAATTCTTTGAGCGTTTGTGGATGAATATCAATCAGCTGATCCTATAGAAAGGAAATCAGAATAAGAGTATGTAATCGTTTTAGATTTCCCACCAAAAGTACTGGAGAAGTTTTGAAATATAAAAGAAATTCACATTTCAAAGACCTAAACCTATCTGAAACCAATGAAGTACTAGTTGATTTCTTCCTGTTGGTTTATACTGACACACCGCCTTTCTGCCCTAACAGGGATCCCAAGGCAATTGATGAAGCAAAATAAATAAAATACTAAAATTAATTCCAAAATAAAACAATAGTAAAGAGAACACGTTTCTTTTATTCAATTATAATACTTGCAAACTAGCTTTTAAGCAGGAATATTCCCCAAAAAACTGGTTTTAAACAAAACAAAAAGTGGTGGGGATGACAACAACATAACAATGCAATTTCTTTAAAAAAACCCACCAGGGTTAAAACCAATATTTAAAAATAAAAACAGCAGCAGCAGTTAGACCAAAAACCATACCCTTACCTTTGAAAAGAAGTTAAGCTGCCACTTATCTCTTAATTTTCTATGGATAGAGGTGAAAATGTGGCTAACTTTTCAAAATGCGGGGCAATACAAACACACACACACACACACACAGAGAGAGAGAGAGAGAGAGAGAGAGAGAGAGCGCACTACTTCTGGTTGTTATCAATACTATATATAAAAATGTCTGAAAGCAATGGCTTCGTTGTCATAGCCTGGGCGTGGGAAACTTAAAGAAGGAATCAATAAATATCACCCACTCAACCCCAATAAAACCCAGGACCAGACTAAGTCAATATTAAGCAACAAAAGTAGTCAAATAAGTTGCTTTATTTCTTTTTAAAAAATAACAACCCACAGCCGGAGGGTTCCTTTGTTTTGTAATACAGTTGCACACATTCAAACTGGATGAGTTCAAATTTGAAATCAGCAAAGTAATCGCAAATGTTTGTACTATCACTTGTCTCAAATGCTTAAATCTTTATGGATTACAGTTGTACCTTGGAAGTTGAACAGAATCTGTTTGACTTCAGAAACGAAAGTGCAGTTTCTGATTGGCTGCAAGAAGCTCCTGCAGCCAATTGGAAGCCATGGAAGCCCCGTCAGACATTCAGCTTTCAAAACCTGAACACACACTTCTGGTTTTCAATCGTTCGGGAGCTGGAACTTCCAAGGCATTTGGGAGCTGAGGTACGACTGTATAACAGGGATGGGAAACCTGTGGACCTCCCAAAGTACATGGGAAACAGCAGAAAATACCTGCCTTAATGTCACTGCCCTATGTTATTCTGCAGGGTGTGGTGCCATGAGTAGAATTTTCCAAGATTATCTACGTGATCTTGCATAGACATGTGTCCACTCAGATAACCTGCACACTCTGGGGTTGAAACAAATTTGGAGATTCCTCCAAGGGAAAAACTAAGAATACAAAAGGAACCCAAAAGAGTTTCAGTGAGCCTTGGGAAATGTCTCAGGGAGCAAGTGTTCATGTGAAAGGTAGAAAGATGTCCCACAGCAGTCTTCAGGCAGGCACAGAGGTGTTATCCAATGGTGAAGCTGTTCTTCAAGTTAGATAATTAAAGGGCTGATCCTAACCCCATTTTCTTGGATGAATGCCCCCTTGAATTCAGTGGAACATACAACCGGGTAGATGTGGTTACTGCTATCAGATCTATTAACTTTTTGTACTGTGCTTTCCTTGTTACATGGTTGCTCCACGGGATATAGTAACTAAAATGAGCAATAATGCACCTATCACAGTGTACTGAGCTGGATTAATTTGCAATGTGAGCTCCAGCCATGGAATATAAAAAAAGAGAAAAATGGGGATTTGGAGCAAATGATTGCATTTAAGAACAATGGTGAAGAAGAGAGCAGAAAGGCTATTTAGGATTACATAGTCGGGGCCAGGGAGAAGTCCAGATGGGCTTTCAGCCACTGAAGGAATGAAATGACAATGGCAGATGATATTTGACAGCAGTCAATGCAAAAATAGCACATATTACAAAAATAGGCCGTACTCTCCAAGTAGCGTACGCAGATGCGGTCACAACATGGAGGGTCCTCTAAGGAAATAGACACAGGAACAACCGTGAAAACGTCTACCCTGTGAGTGGCAGCAGTTTTGAAAAGCATATATGCTTGAATGCATTGTGGAACAAAGTGAAACAAGCAAGGCATATGGTTTCCCCACCCAGAAATCTAAGTGCTAAATTTGGTAGAATTTTAGAGCAGAGAGGACTGTTGTGGTCATGTTCTGATCTCTGTGATGCTGACATGGGGTATCAAGTCTTGCAGGCATCTGGTCGGCCACGGTGTTAGGATATAGTTCCGTTCCACCTTAAAAGGGTACAGGCATGACTGTTGTATGTCACATGCCTCTTTACTTCCAGCACTTGCTGGGAACTTCCGTTTGTATATAGCTTTTGTGTTTCTGCTGTTTTGCTGGAGACGAAGGGAAGCAGACATGTTTTCCTCTGTTCCTGAACTATGCTGAATAAAATGCTGTACGTTATACGTACACATTTCTCTGTCTGCCTCTTCTGCTGTGAGAAGATTTACACACTCTGCTGATAGAGCGTGCATGGGTCTCTAAACATATCTGAGGCTCGTTTCACTAATTGATGCTGTTACAAGGGAGACCGGCTGCTGGCCAGTGGCTGGAGCCAGCTGGGGGCCTGCCTGATGCCTGCCTGATGCCTGTCTTCCCAGCAGTATCCAAACAAGGACTGGATGGTGGATTAGATGAACTGTTGACCTGATCCAGCAGCCTCTTCTTATGTTCTAATGGGGAGGTGAGGATTGTCCCATGAAAGGAGAGAAACCCAAACTTCATTAAAAGAAGAAACTGTAAAGAATGTAAGAAGAGCCTGCTGGATCAAGCCAATGGCCAATCTCGTGCACCAGCCTGTTCTCACAGTGGCCAGCCAGATGTCTGTGGGAAACCCATGAGCAGGACCCACGTGTAAGAGCAACTGGCATTCAGAAGGATTACTTCCTCTGACCATGGAGGCAAAGCCAAGCCATCATGGCTAATAGCCTTTTATAGCCTTCTCCTCCATGAATTTGCCCAACTCTCTTTGGAAGCCATCAAGGTAGGTGACCATCAGTTCCTCCTGTGGGAGCAACAGCCAGTGTGGTGTAGTGGTTAAGAGTGGTAAACTCGTAATCTGGTGAACTGGGTTTGCTTCCCCACTCCTCCACATGCAGCTGCTGAGTGACCTCCTCCTCCTCCTCCTCCTCCTCCCTTCTTCCTTCTTCTTCTTCTTCAGCTTCACTGTGTGCTGTTCTTCACAGGGGCAGATCACTGGTGCACCTGCAGAAGCAAAGGTAGCCTTCCGTCTTCACGCCAGCTCTTCTTGAGGCAAAGGAGCTCAAAGCAAGATGCAAAATGGCAGAATAAATGAGAATGACCTGGATTTAGTCTACATTCATTGTCTGAACTGGGCTAAGAATTGGGAATAGGAATAATAGCACCAATTCAGAGATGTTCAGGTAGATTCAGGACCCATGTGTGGTGAGTTTATTTTCCATAAACAAAGCTATCAATTTACAACAACAGTATCATTCTGTCCAATAGCAGAATAAATGAAAGAAAGAAAATAAGAAAATTATATAAGGTGTTTTTAGCATGGCTGGGACATCAGAGGAGGGAGTGGGGGAAGACACAACCTTGTCCCAGAAAAAGAGAGAAGCTGCGGGGGAGGGGGGGACACGACAACAAATGGAAGAAAAAGGTATATACAAAAATTTATCAGTTCTGATCCCCCCAAAACCTTTTCCTCCTCCTGGGTCAGCTTTTCAGCCAAGACTAGTTGCCAAATTCCATTGTAAAGGTAAAGGGACCCCTGACCATTAGGTCCATTCGCGGATGACTCTGGGCTTGCGGTGCTCATCTCACTCTTTAGGCAAAGGGAGCTGGCGTTTGTTCGCAGACAGTTTTCCGGGTCATGTGGCCAGCATGACTAAGCCGCTTCTGGCGAAACCAGAGCAGCACACGGAAACGCTGTTTACCTTCCCGCCGGAGCAGTACCTATTTATCTACTTGCACTTTGACATGCTTTCGAACTGCTAGGTTGGCAGGAGCTGGGACCAAGCAACAGGAGCTCACCCTGTCGCGGGGATTCGAACCGCCGACCTTCTGATCGGCAAGCCCTAGGCTCTGTGGTTTACACCACAGCACCACCCGCATCCCTGTAAATTCCATTGTACCAAGTTTTAAAGGATCAGTAGCTTTCTGAACCTTAGGACGTGGATCAGTTAGGTTGTAAGATGTCCATACTTTAGGAAAGAACTGTGCGATTTTCAGGACCATCTTGTGGGTAGTTTTCTAAAGTTTTCTGCAAGTTATCCATAACATTGTCCAAAGTCAGCAGAAGCCATGGCCATATGTGGGATCTATCCCCGTTAAAACAGGCAACCACTTCAGCTTCACATTTTCAGCAAGGTGTATCTGAGGAAGATAACATGGTTTAGGCAAATTTAAGAATACTGCAGGAGATATTCAATGAGAAAACAGGAACGTATCTTTCCAAACAGTTTTAGGTTGTTCAAACATGTCCCCCTTTTGCCCTCACTAGAGTCTGGTGAAGCCAATTCTATTTCCTCCAAGCAGTGAGAAGTCTTAAGTATCAAGACTTTGGATGACAGAGCACTGAAACCTGATGGCAATTTTAGCTTGTGTTAGTTACACTTGGACAGGCAGAGTCCCTGGTCAGGGGAAGAGAGTCCTGGTTAACGTCCTGTTGTTTGTGCTCTAGCTGTTTTCTTGCTTGATTTTATTCATTGATTTTATAGATTTTATATTGTTTTCCTAAGTGGGAAAAAACACTTTGGTATCTTCCTATACATGAAAAGGGCATATTATTTTCTATAATAAGCAATGAAGCAAAGCCTCAGAGTAATGATCAATGTAATCTACCTGCCTGCCTATTGGGATCTGCATGTATCACCTTATTGAGGGCAAAAAGAAAGATCTAACTTTACTTAATGTGTACTTGTTGTTGTTGTTTAGTCGTTTAGTCGTGTCCGACTCTTCGTGACCCCATGGACCAGAGCACGCCAGGCACTCCTGTCCTCCACTGCCTCCCGCAGTTTGATCAAACTCATGCTGGTAGCTTCAAGAACACCATCCAACCATCTCATTCTCTGTCGTCCCCTTCTCCTTGTGCCCTCCATCTTTCCCAACATCAGGGTCTTTTCCAGGGAGTCTTCTCTTCTCATGAGGTGGCCAAAGTATTGGAGCCTCAGCTTCACGATCTGTCCTTCCAGTGAGCGCTCAGGGCTGATTTCCTTCAGAATGGAGAGGTTTGATCTCCTTGCAGTCCATGGGACTCTCAAGAGTCTCCTCCAGCACCATAATTCAAAAGCATCAATTCTTCGGCGATCAGCCTTCTTTATGGTCCAGCTCTCACTTCCATACATCACTACTGGGAAAACCATGGCTTTTACTATACGGACCTTTGTTGGCAAGGTGATGTCTCTGCTTTTTAAGATGTTATCTAGGTTTGCCATCGCCTTTCTCCCAAGGAGCAGGCGTCTTTTAATTTCGTGACTGCTGTCACCATCTGCACTGATCATGGAGCCCAAGAAAGTAAAATCTCTCACTGCCTCCAGTGAGATGTGTACTTAGAGCATGTTGTTTCTGGGAAAGGATTTTACCTCTTTGTTCACATACCACCTTCCCAATCTAAATCTAGCAGCAATAACACGATTCAGTGGAATCTCCAGGTGGAGGCAGAGACCATTGCGATTGATTCTCTGCATAGCTGCCAACGTTTCCCCCTTTTTAAGGGAAATTCCCTTATTCCGAATAGGATTCCTCGCAAGAAAAGGGAAATGTTGAAAACTATTATTCTCTGCTCCCTTTCTCCCACCACCAAAGCTCCCCACCCTCATACTATGCAGAGGATCTCCTAACTCTCTAGAGCAATGTTTCAGGGTAAAGAAGTAGGAATGGAGGAGAAATTCAGTTCAGTTTACATATAAAGGAGAATCTTCCTAATTCACACTTTCTAAAGCAACCTTCCTTCAAAATGTACACTATAATGCAGTTCCCCAGCCCAGTAATGTGTAAAAAAACACACATACAGTGGACGCTCGGGTTGAGAACGTGATCCGTGAGGGAGGCACGTTCAAAACCCACAGCGTCCGCAACCCACAGCACCACGTCTGTGCACGTGCGGGTTGGTGCTTCTGTGCATGCACAAAGCGTGATTTAGTGCTTCTGTGCATGCACGAGCACCGAAACCCAGAAGTAACCTGTTCTGGTACTTCCAGGTTTTGGCACATCCGTAACCCGAAAACACGCAACCTGAAGCATCTGTAACCCGAGGTATGACTGTATTAGTATAGTGTGTGCATACAATATGTGATATACAGTGGTACCTTGGGTTACATACGCTTCAGGTTACAGACTCCGCTAATCCAGAAATAGTACCTTGGGTTAAGAACTTTGCTTCAGGATGAGAACAGAAATCGTGCGCTGGTGGCAGCAGTGGGAGGCCCCATTAGTTAAAGTGGTGCTTCAGGTTAAGAACGGACCTCTGGAATGAATTAAGTACTTAACCCAAGGTACCACTGTATACATATCACTGAAGATTCCTATATTGCAGAGGGTTGGACTAGATGACCCTTGGTGTCAGAGAACGGGACTCTCTGACAGGCAGAGACAGACAGATACAGTGGAAGGAGGGGGAGAATTCCTAAGAGAGGGGGGGAGAAGCAGTCAGCCACATGAATTCAACCTTTGTACACAGAGAGACACAGAAATGCAGAAATGCAACTGCAAAGCTCAGATAGTGACTGTTACGGAAGGGGGGGGATGTCTTCTTCACTACAATATATTTGCTCAATTTCTCTAGGACTCCATCACCCCTCCCCTGTCCTCCATAATCTCTCAAGTAATCCAGTCAAAATCACTCTGCCAAACCCTTCCTCCAGGCGATGCCAGGTGACAGACTATGCAAACATGGACCATTGCCTTCTCAGGATGTGTTTATCTGCGCATATCTCCAGCTCTCTGCATATTCACCCCTCCCTCCTCCATATGTTAATCTGTGTAACCCAACCTCTTCTTAATGTATTCATGATGTAACTGGGATGTATTTTGCACTGTATTCTGGGATATGGAGGGAAATTTCAAAAGTTCATGTCACCCCTTTCTCTGGGTTCAATCTCGCCTTGAACCTGTTGCGCAATAAACTTGGACCTTCTGCAGTTTGCTCCTGTGTCCGGCTGAGCTCATTTTCTTCCGCAGGGACCCACGGACTTAGTCCGATGAGCTGGGTGGCAGAGTAACCCCGCACCCAGATTTTAGCCGTAACAGTTGGCGCCCAACGTGGGGCTTGTGGTTCTCCCGAGCTGCTGACTGGGGGCCCCGAAATCTTCAGCCGGCTCCGGGCCATTTTGCCTGGGAAGATCCTTTTGGACCCCCAGCCATCTTCCGGGCGGTAATCGAAAGCCCTAGGAGTTCAGCCGGGGAGCAAAAGAGGGATCCAGCCGGCTTATTATTCATCGATCCCGGGATCATCATAGAAGACGCGTGAGTATAAGGAAAAAGGAAAATCCAGTGCACTGGTGGGAAGGGGGTGGAATCTCCTGGCAACTGAATTCTCTGCCCTCCTCTCTATCGCTCCTTCTTGCCTTTCTCTTGGTCCGGTTAGTGAGAGAGACCGTGGACCGCTGCTCAACCCGAAAGGGGGGTTCTGAGCTCTATCTCTTTTCCTTAAAATCTCCAGCCAGCCGCACCAATTGGGAGTCCGAAAGTAAGACGGTGAGACCCGGCTTGGAAAGACAGCCGACTTTCCGCAACGGGCATCCCAGTTGAAAGCAAGGGGTTGGAGCTCTCTTTCCGAACTTCTCTAGCGCCCGGCAAGGGGGCGGAAAGTGGTCTTGCTTTCTATCCCAATCCCAGCCGCACTGGTCGGTGCCACGTAACCGTGCGTGAGCCCGCTTCCAAAAGCAAGGGGGATTTTCAGTTCGAAATTCTATCCAGGGACCACCCGATCTGGCACCGCATGGCGCGGGCGTCCAGCAGGGCCCCTTTTCCTGAGATGTGATGATAGGTAGGAGGTTGCCAGGAGGGATAGCCCATGAGGAATTGGGCAGGACCGGCAGAGTGGAAAGAGACCCCAGGTTATAGGAAATAAGGAAATAAGGAAATAGGAAATAGGAAAGGGAACGCAAGGAACCGGATAGCTAGAGCTCTCTAAAACCCACTAAGGAAGTTGCCAGGCAACTAGAAGCCCCTTCTCCTCTTTACTATACGTCCCTGTACTAAGCAATCCAAACCCCTAGACATACCAATCCTAATCAACCCCTCTTTTTCCCCTTCTCTATCCCAGACCCCCCCCCCAAAAAAAGGAAAAAGCAAAAGAGCAACAACAGCAACGCATGCATCTATAAAGGGGTACCCAGTCAACCAAGCGTTGTGAGCCCTACCAGTCTGATTACCTGGTGGTGTGTTTGAAGAGGCAAGGAGGCTCATAAAACCATGTGGGACCTTCCTACTAATTTCACTTAATGAAGCCAAAGGTAGTGGCCCAACTCCTTGCAATAACCAACTAAAGGATGAGAATATATATGTTTACATGTTTACATGTTGTCTGTTATGTGTGTTGTCTGTTAATACATATATGAGAATATGTATGTTTACATGTTGTCTGTTATGTGTGTTGTCTGTTCCTTCTGTCTCTGGCAGACTGCCTTTCTTAAGTGTGCATAGTTTAAACTGCAAGCTTGCTTCAAAATTTAAATCTAAGGAAGCCATGCTGGATCTTAGCAGTCCTAAATAAGAGAAGATGAGAATGAAGTGTGCAAATGTTTACCCCACCTCTTGCTTTGCCCCAACTTTTGAGATTGTGAGTCTACAGTCTTATTTTGGAAGGTGCTGATAACCTAATGTTTCTGCTGCAAAAGCCTAGTTGAGCACAACTGCTCTCTCAAGCTAAAATGCAGTGTATGTATTTCATTAAGCGTATGCCTATAAAAGTATGGTGTTCATTCTAAGAAAATATTTGAGTCCAGTTTTAACTTTGATTTGGTTGGACAGAAGAGTTATTGTAAGGCTCCTGATATCAGTCTCTATAAGACGTCCTGGCCTCTTTTCTTAGAAAATGCCCCCCCTTGTTTCACTCTGTCTCTTTCAGGGTTTTTTTTTTCCCCCTTCTCCTTCTTATTCTGTGCCAGGTAAATTTACTCCCGAGTAAGCTTCCTTTAAAGGAAACTGCAAAGGGCATAGATTAGGCTTACTATTCCTCTGCAAGTTTAGGAAAAATTGTCACGTTTGTATTCCTTTTAAATCAAATCTATGGCTGTTTTGACTATGCTTTATAAGAGATCCTCTCCCTATCTTAGGAAAAATGTTCACTTCAGTCTTTAAAGATAATTTATCTAGGAACTTTCACTCTTTAGTCTAAGGAAGTAAACTCTCACTTAAACTAGTTGGGTACTTTTATTTTCCTCTTCCTTAGTACATGATAGGCGCATGGCTTGTGGTCTCTTCCCCAGTTGTGTCTGTGTGCATGGGTATGTGTGTCTCTCTCTGGTAGTACAAATCTTGCTGCGAAATCTTGCTGTGAACCCTATATTTGGAGGGTTGGACTAGATGACCCCAGGGTCCCTTTCAACTCTCCCAATTTGTGGCTGTGTGGAAGGACATGGGTCTGCAAGCATTGGAGGGTAATTCTTAAATTCTGGTGAGGTGATGAGTTGAAATTCAGCCCAGATTTGCTCTTTGTTTTTTTTAAAAGAGGAGAGGTGAAAGCTGTGATGTTTTGAAGCAGAACTGGTGATATCAGGCATTTGAGTGATTACAGTATTTATCCTTTTGTCTACTATTTAAAAAAAAAAGAAATCAAACTTAAAAGTCTATTAAAAGTTTAAGCACATAAAAATTCACATAGTTAAGTAGAATTAGCCTTGACCATGACTGAGAATGTTAAAATAAATAAATAAATACAAATCCTATGAATTCTAACTCTCTGGCCATTTTTACTCATAAATAAGAGAGCGGTTGATTGTTCCGCGAATGGCCAGAGGGATATTAGCCCTTTCCTGTACATAAAGGAAGCACTCCGTTGCTTGGGCTGAATGGTGAATACTTGAATTGCTGAGTTTCTCTTTTTTTGTTTTAAAATCTAACCCTATTTTTAAAATCTACTCCTTACCTTTCCCTTCCTTATTCTAATTGAGCCAAAAGATGCAACATTTTCAATGGTATAAAAGGTTTGCTGAGACATGAACTCTGCACATGCACAGAGGCTAGATCAGCTTAGAGAGAGAGAGAGAGAGAGAGAGAGAGAGAGAGAGAGAGAAAGGAGGGGGGGAGAGAGAAGGTTTGGAGAGCAGTGTGCTGCAGGGAGAAAGCTTTCCAAATTTCCAAATGTAAAAGAAAAGTCGGAACCATTGAAGGAAATCACCCTTAATCTGTCTTTGCTCCAGGGGCTACTTAAGACAAAAGGCTAAAAAAAAAAAAAAACACAAAAAAAACCTAGCCCATCAAAAGTCAAGAGTTTTCCAGGTTCCAAATCTTAACATGCCAAATTCTTTTCACAGGTAAATATCAAAGCATTCCCCCCTCAATGGGAATTTTAGGAACAGCATTTCCTGACAGGCTTCTCACATGAAATAATTTTCCCTTTTAACAGGATATGTGAACCCCGATAACAAAGTGTTTGTCCCTTTTTCCTCCCACAGCAGCTTTCTTTCTGTTTTGTGAAACACGTCTGAATCCCTGCTATATTAGTGACTTCCATCTCTTTGTGGCTTTGACACTTTTTTCAAGTTACAAATAATCTGTTTTCATTTATTTAATACATTTCTCCATGATGTCTATGAAGTTAATCGAAGCACAACCAAACATTGTTTGTGGAATGGTACTTGTTTACCTTCGGCCTGAGCATCTCTTATTAATTCTGTCATTTTGGCTAGTGCAAGGTACTTACACAACTTTAAATTGCCATTCATTATTAATTGTGTGTCTTAGCATTTATTTATTTTTGGTTCCTCATAGCTCATTTTGTGTGTTTGTGTTTTACTTTGGGGACATGTTCATCACATGTTGAAAGTCAGTCTCATGAAGTTCTTTTATTGGATAGCACATGGTGAGTTTTAAGTTTTCCCCATTGTTTTCCCTTTTTTTCAGTCCAGTAGTAATATGTGTGGTTTTGATAATATCTTTGTACTATTTAATAATAGTTATTTTCTGAATCTGATGTCTTTGTGTCAAGTCCATTTTCATCTAACTGGTAATCTAATTTTTTTGCTTCCTTTTTATTTTTTAACCTTTGTATTTTTTACAGTTCTCTTTCTATACATGTGGAGTAATTTTTATTTTATAATATGAAAAGAACAACAACAACAAAAACTAAGTGAAGAAAAGCAAACAAACTTAGCAGATAATAACAGTAGTTATAGGAAAATGTGATAATAATATTGGAATGAATGAAACGCTTAATTCGCTAAGATTTTATTATTTGCAACTTCCAACAGAAACCGAAGGACATCACATCCTTTTCGCCTTTTGCCCCCTCCCTTTTCTAACTGTCTTTAAGCCCCAAAACCCTGCCCCTTACAGGATATCACTTCTACAGATGCAATGATGAAAAGCAGCAACAACCCCTCATGGCTAAGGGGAGGAGTTGAATTGCAAGGACATTTTCTCACTTTTGAACCTTAAGACTGTGCTCCAGGATTCAAAAGATACATGCATAAAAGATCACAATTGTGTCAAGATATGTAACTGATATTTAATTAGTTTGTTTTGTATTATGTGTTATTATGTAAGAATGTTGAAATGTGTCTGACAGTGTGATTTCCACAAAGGGGGGCAATTTTTCTGTGTAATTGTTTTTATGTTTAATGTCTTATTGCTTACTCACCAATGGAGAATTCTCATGCATTTTATACTTTCTAGTAGCTCACACTATTGTGTAGTCCAATGTTTAGATCAACTTGTAACCACATTTAATTGTTCCACCGCCAACTTTCCCTATCCATTTTAAAATGTGTTAAACCTCGTTTTGCCAAGGACAAGCTTCTGGATCCATAAAACACCAGGTACATGAAGGTGCATATGCTTTGGTTTAGCAGGAATGATCCCTTATAGAGTTAAATTGACTTATTTGGACAACTGCCCTTGTTAAGAATGGTTTTCTTTTAACAGATTGGTTTGAAGAGTTGAGAACCATGGGGCAAGATAAATTCAAATTGGACTCAGTTTGAATTGGGCAAGTGTATCCAGGCTGCAATTAGCCTTTTGGTCCTTTAAGTGCAAGTGAGCAACCCCCATGCGTGCAAAACCACAGCCTATGATAGAATCCCATAGGAAGGCCAAGGCGAAGACCTCTCCCTCACGAGATGTCCAACCTGTGCCAGCTATGGTGAATGCCAGGCAACATGGTTAAATGAAAGCCCCGAGAGGATTCAACAGACAGGATGTGTTGCTGTAGCACTATGTCAGTGTGAGACCACAGAAGAGCTAGCTTGACACCTGAGAAATACACAAAAATGGCGAAGGACAAAACACCAACTGCATTTTTCAGTCATTAGTGGACCTTCCTGCTAGGTGTAAAGCATAAAACACTATTGAGAATGCCACAAGTAATTTAGCAACAAAATACAAGAGGTGTTCTTTATATAATACCCTATATGCAGCTACCTGCACTGCTATACTTGCAAATGACCGTAAGAGGCATGGCTTGCAAGTCCCTTTCAGGTTTGCATAAAGCCACACATCCCATTCACCGAGATTTAGGGTGCGGAGAAAAGATTTGCAAGTTCTTACAGAACTTTAATGCAAATCTATCTCCGAATGGGGGACTGTTACGGAAGGGGGGGGGGATGTCTTCTTCACTACAATATATTTGCTCAATTTCTCTAGGACTCCATCACCCCTCCCCTGTCCTCCATAATCTCTCAAGTAATCCAGTCAAAATCACTCTGCCAAACCCTTCCTCCAGGCGATGCCAGGTGACAGACTATGCAAACATGGACCATTGCCTTCTCAGGATGTGTTTATCTGCGCATATCTCCAGCTCTCTGCATATTCACCCCTCCCTCCTCCATATGTTAATCTGTGTAACCCAACCTCTTCTTAATGTATTCATGATGTAACTGGGATGTATTTTGCACTGTATTCTGGGATATGGAGGGAAATTTCAAAAGTTCATGTCACCCCTTTCTCTGGGTTCAATCTCGCCTTGAACCTGTTGCGCAATAAACTTGGACCTTCTGCAGTTTGCTCCTGTGTCCGGCTGAGCTCATTTTCTTCCGCAGGGACCCACGGACTTAGTCCGATGAGCTGGGTGGCAGAGTAACCCCGCACCCAGATTTTAGCCGTAACAGTGACACAGACATGGAAATAGTGGGAGTACAATCTCCCCAATCTTGTAGACTCAAGAGATTAAATGAGAAGCGAGAAACTAACAGGAAGAGAAGGTGGTGTTTTTCCCGTTGGGGGGAAAGGGGGTGGAGCTTAGTTCTGGCAACTGTGCTATTGGAGGAGGACTGAGATTAGCTGAGCTCTAACTGGGGCTTTTAATTGACTAATAAATCTGAAATAATTAACTGCTAGAGTCGTCTTGTGTGTGGGGGAGAGACCCAAGCCTGACACTTGGGATATCTTCCAACTCTACAATTTTGTGGTTGTATGATTCTAGAACATCCAAGACTGCATTATATTGGGGAAAATTGATTTGCAGAAATGTGTTTATTAGGCAAAACTGCATAGAAACAATGGGTGTACTAGGAGAAATTTAAACCAAGACTATATGGAACTTGCCGAACTGACCGGGAGACTCCAAGACCAGAGAGAAGAGACGGTGGAAGAAGACTGGAAGACGTTTAAGGAATATTTGAAAAAATATGTTAATATTTAACTTTAGAATAGCTTTGGATGTAGATATAGGCTGTAGGGTTAGAAGTATCTTTAAAAAGTATTATTTGTAAGTGATAAAATGTGAAGTTATTTTAAGTGTGATTTTAAAAAAAAGATGGTTAGAAATTATGATATATGTAAACTGCTAAAGATGAAGTAAAATGAAAATCAGATAGGTGGGTCTTGGGAAAGCCCACTTAACAATATTTAGAAAAATAAGGATATGACAAGAATTTGTTCGTATTGTTTGTTTTTCTGTTTGTGTTTTTCATTTGTGTTATAAAATGAATAAAAAAAATTGAGGGGTAAAGGAGAAATTTAAACTAAGATAAAAGATGTACTTTTATGGGGACGCTTAAAAAATAATAATCATGTACTGATGTGGAAAAATGGATAAGTGAAACTGAGACTGGAAAAATGATAAACTGAAATAGAAATTGACAGATTTCATAGAATCATAGAATCATAGAGTTGGAAGAGACCACAAGGGCCATCGAGTCCAACCCCCTGCCAAGCAGGAAACACCATCAGAGCACTCCTGACATATGGTTGTCAAGCCTCTGCTTAAAGACCTCCAAAGAAGGAGACTCCACCACACTCCTTGGCAGCAAATTCCACTGTCGAACAGCTCTTACTGTCAGGAAGTTCTTCCTAATGTTTAGGTGGAATCTTCTTTCTTGTAGTTTGGATCCATTGCTCCGTGTCCGCTTCTCTGGAGCAGCAGAAAACAACCTTTCTCCCTCCTCTATGTGACATCCTTTTATATATTTGAACATGGCTATCATATCACCCCTTAACCTCCTCTTCTCCAGGCTAAACATGCCCAGCTCCCTTAGCCGTTCATCATAAGGCATCGTTTCCAGGCCTTTGACCATTTTGGTTGCCCTCCTCTGGACACGTTCCAGTTTGCCAGTGTCCTTCTTGAACTGTGGTGCCCAGAACTGGACACAGTACTCCAGGTGAGGTCTGACCAGAGCAGAATACAGTGGCACTATTACTTCCCTTGATCTAGATGCTATACTCCTATTGATGCAGCCCAGAATTGCATTGGCTTTTTTAGCTGCCGCGTCACACTGTTGGCTTCCTACACAGGGGTGCAGCAGGGAGAAGATTGTCAAAAATCACTTTCCAAAGAATTATACCATGAATTACTCCACTCACAGTAATTCTGGATCCAACCTATCTGCTGCAATCCCAACCAGTGTCTGTTTCGTTGTTTGTTTTTAAGGAAAGCTCTTGGAGACCTGAACATGGGTCTCCTGCATCTCATGTAGTCCGATCTGCAGAATCCGTTCCACCCACAGATCTATAATTATTTTCTTAACTAGCCTTAACCCAGCACTATTGAAAATACTAGACAGACAGCATACATCCAGCAATGTCTGACATCTCAGTGACCCATAAATGTATTTAACAAGCGCTGGAGCTCTGGCTGCATCTCTTTTTTAAAGGCTGAGGGGAGGAAAACCTTTCACGGTTTTCCGAAGGGTGCGGAGATCACTCCAATACTTAGATGTTTTATGGCAACAGTTTTATTTAAACTAAACTGTTTCTGCATTAAAAATCCATTAAAACCTGCCTGCATAAAAGCAAATACCAGGGGATTCAATTACTCAGATTGTTCACAGTCAGCTTATTCATGCAATCGGCCTTCTCTTCTCTACATGCTTCCACCTGGGAATGCCTAAGAGGGTGGGGGGGAAAGTGCTATCCAAAAATACGACAGAGAAACAAATGTCAGTGTTTTACTGCACCAGAAGGCATTTGAATCCAGATTAAGGCTGTGTTTAAACACACTGTTGTTTCTATGTTTTCTCTAAAAGGTTCGTGCCCTCGCAGACCTCAGGAATGGTCTAGCGGAATGAGAATCTGAAAAGGTCAGAGTGCAACACCACTGTTCTCATTGTCATGAATTTCACCCAAGATGCATTGTACTTTTCTTGCTTAGTGTGTCATAAAATAATAATTATTATTATAATTATAAATTTTTATTTATACCCTGTCCTTCCCGGTTCAAAACCAGGCTCAGGGCAGCTAACAACAAATTTAAAACACTTAATTGTAAAAGCAGCATAAAATACAGTATAAAAACACGAATAACAATAAAATTCAAAGTTCAGAAATCAATTTAGGGGAAATCCATCTAATAAGCATTAGGGCTAGCTGGCTGAATTAGTCCTACTTGGGCCAGTGAGGAGGCCAGGGGAGAATTAGTTGTGGGATCCCAGAGCGGGTAATCTTCATAAAAAGGGGAGGGGGAGGGAAGAGAAGAGAAGGGAAATAAAAGATCAGGCTGAATTCAAATTAAAGGCCATGCGGAATAGCTCTGTCTTACAGGCCTGATGGAAGGAGGTTAAATCCTGAAGGGCCCTAGTCTCATGGGACAGAGCATTCCACCAGGTCAGAGCCATCACTGAAAAGGCCCTGGCCCTGGTGGAGAATAGTCTGACTTCCTTAGGGCCCGGGACCTCTAAACTATGGTTATTCATGGACCTTAAGGTCCTCTGCAGGGCATACCAGGAGAGGCAGTCCAGTAAATTCGAGGGCCCTAAGCCACAAAGTGCTTTAAAGGTCAAAACCAGCACCTTGAACCTGACCCTATACTCCACCGGGAGCCAGTGCAACTGGTAAAGCACTGGGTGAATATGCTCCCATGGCAGGGACCCCGTGAGGAGCCTCACTGCTGCATTCTGCAACCTCTGGAGTTTGTGGGACAGTTTCAAGGGCAGCCCTGCGTAGAGCGAATTACAGTAGTGAAGCCTGGAGGTGATCGTTGCATGGATCACTGTGGCCAGATCGGGGTGGGAAAGGTAAGGGACCAACTCCAATATGTTGGAGTCTGCTACTATGCTGTCCAGTGTAGTGTTGGCGTGAAAGGTATCTGCTGCTTTGTGCTGGACTTCGGGCGCCTTGGACACCTGAAGAAGAAACAAGATCTATGGGAATGTTAGTGCTGTGAGTCCCTCCATCCTTTGTTCAGGATATATACAGTATATATATGTCAAAAAAGCCATATATCCTAAATATGCTACAGTCTCCATTGACCTCTTTCCTAGGAAACCAAACTCTGGGGGAAATGATTGGAGGCCCTGGAGTCTTTCCCTGCTCAGAGATTGGGCTGGCACCTGTCTGTCTGTCTCTCTGTCTGTCTGTCTAACTGTCTGTCTCTCACTCAACCTCTCTCCCCGATTGCCCGCCATCAATTAATGAGAAAAGAAATTGCACTCCAAAACCATTGAAGGGAAGATAAACTCTTTTGGTGAAATCCACAATGTTGGGGTGAAGAGTTTAGTTTAGTTGTGGCTTCCAGATGGAAAAATCAAAACTAGAAACTGAATTGTTAGAACCTAGTACTAAGAACTTATCTAGAATGTATAACTTGTTGCTGAAATGGAATACACAGGAGGAAACAGTCAAATCAGCCATGATTAAGTGGGCACAGGATGTTGGTCATAACATTATGTCAGATGACTGGGAATGGTTATGGAACACCGGTATCAAATTTACGGCATGTAATGCCTTAAAGGAAAACATTATGAAAATGGTATACAGGTGGTACATGACCCCAGTCAAGCTGGCAAAAATTTACCATCTGCCCGATAACAAATGTTGGAAATGCAAAGAGACTGAAGGTACCTTCTACCACCTTTGGTGGACATGCCCGAAGATAAAGGCTTTCTGGGAAATGATCTATAATGAAATGAAAAAGGTACTTAAATGTACCTTTCCTAAAAAACCAGAGGCCTTTCTCTTGGGCATTGTCGGCCAATTGGTGTCAAAGAAGGATAGAGCTTTTTTCATGTACGCTACAACAGCAGCAAGAATACTCATCGCAAAGTATTGGAAGACACAAGATCTACCCACTCTGGAAGAATGGCAGATGAAAGTGATGGACTATATGACACTGGCCGAGATGACAGGCAGAATCCGTGACCAAGGAAAAGAGACAGCGGAAGAAGAATGGAGAAAATTCAAAAGTTACCTTAAGGACTATTATAAACTCAATGAATGTTAGAGTGTTTTGGTTCTTAGGAACAAAGGGATACAGTGACATAAGGTTAGAATATAGAGATGACTAAGATGACTGAGGTTGGAAAGTAACAACTGGGAGTTGCTATAAAATTATGGACATTGGGATGCAGAAAGGGGGGGGTATGGGGAAGTCTCAGAAAAGAGGTTTATGAAAATATGTTACAAAATTATACGTGTATGTTTGTTTCTTAAGTGTTTGTTTGTTTTTTAAAATTTGTAAAACCAATAAAAATCTTATAAAAAAAAAAGAAGAGTTTAGTTTAGTTGAGGTAGCCACAGGGGATTTCTGAGCCTTTTTTCTTTCATTATTCAAACCATCTCCCTGGTAGTCTGCATGCTGAAGCCTTCCTGGGTGATCATGTTTCCTGAAAACCCCATGGCACCCTTGGGTGGGCTTTCCTGTAAGTGCTGGAAGGTGCGGAGGCTTCCTACTGTGTTTCTGACATTGGTTCATTGTTATTCAAATAAAATGTTTTCACTATTAAGCATGTCATTGTGGATTGATTTTTTTATTTTTTATTTTTTGTTTAAGGTAAAAAGAGGGACATCCCTTACAAGGAACATCTTGGAGCCACAACAGTGGAGTGTCACCTTTAAAAAGATCTCTTAAAAAAGGTGGGTTCACCATCTTCCAAGGCCACCTGTTCTGCTCCCATATATGTCTTGCTGTTGTTGTTTAGTTGTTTAGTCGTGTCCGACTCTTCATGACCCCATGACCAGAGCATACCAGGCACTCCTGTCTTCCACTGCCTCCCGCAGTTTGGTCAAACTCATGCTGGTAGATTCGAGAACACTGTCCAACCATCTCATCCTCTGTCGTCTCCTTCTCCTTGTGCCCTGTATGTCTAGGTAAAGCTAAAGGGACCCCTGACCATTAGGTCCAGTCGTGGCCGACTCTGGGGTTGCAGCGCTCATCTCGCTTTATTGGCTGAGGGAGCCGGTGTACAGCTTCCAGGTCATGTGGCCAGCAAGCCGCTTCTGGTGAACCAGAGCAGTGCACGGAAATGCCGTTTACCTTCCCACCAGAGCATTACCTATTTATCTACTTGCACTTTGACGTGCTTTCGAACTGCTAGGTTGGCAGGAGCAGGGACTGATGCTCTGTGGTTTAACCCACAGCGCCGCCCGTGTCCCTTCCATGTATGTCTACATCCCTTCAAATAGAACATCAGAATTTAAGAAGAGCTCTGCTGAATCAGTTTAGTCCAGGGTCCTGTATCCTACAGGGTCCAATCAGATTCCCCTGGGAAACCCACAAGCAGGACACAAGTATAATAGCACTCTCCCCTTTGTGCTTCCCTGCAACTGGTATAAAAATATCTGAAGATTGCTATCATATTGCCTGTTAGTAATCTCTTCTCCAGACAAAACATACCCAGCTCCTTCAACCAATCCTCACAGGACTTGGTCTACAGGCCCTTCATTATCTTTGTCAGCCTCTCTGGACATGTGCCAGTTTGTGGATATTGGACAGAGCCCAGTGTGTTCCGAATCAGCTGAGAGTCCATAGCAACTGTGAATCCCTAGCTGATGCACTGTAAGTTGAAAAGGGGGGCCTTTAACAAGCATCAAGGTGAGCTTCTGTGGTACTGCTAAGTGCAAGCATTACTGACAATAATTACACATTTTTGACTTACCCAGAAGCTTGTGGAAACGACCAGATATGTTTGTATGGGCAGTTGATTAGCAGCACGATCACATGGTCCAAACCAAGGCTTTTGTAGCCAGGAATAACTATAATTTACAGCACTAAAACATTAATCTACCCTTGTGGAACAATGAAAGTAAGGTATGGAAGGATTCAGGGACAAAATGAAGAGGGCCCAGAATAGTATAGATGTATTTCTACAGGGCTACAATTTGTGTTATTCTTGGCAGAGGCAAAGGACAAAGAAAGGTCAGCCCATTCTCCATTTCCATGGATTGACCACTATCTGTGGGCTTATATTGCTATATTTTTCTTAAACTGGTTGAGTTGGAAGATGCAGCAAATGCAGAAACACAAAATGCAGAAACACAATGGGATTACTCCTGTTGAATGTGTCTTGTCCAATGTCCAATCCCAGGGGAGGGTGGCCTAATACTGAAGCTCTTGCTGATGGAGCAGAGGTTGCATACCAAAGAACAGCAGCAAGGCAAGCCATATCCAGTAGTCGAGACAAATCCAGTAGGGACTGCCAGATATCAACCAGGACAGAGTTGGAGAGCTCCCTGCTGATGCACTGAAAATTTCAACAAGCCTCAGAACGGGCTTCCGTGGTGCAGCTAAGTTCAAGCACTATTGACAACAAGAACACACTAAAACTTACAAGAAGCTTGTTGCAGTGGCCAAACATGTTTGCATGGGTGGCAAATTGATTCTCAGTGTGACTATGTGGCCAAGACCGTGACTTGTGAGAAGGCATGACGACAATCATAATCTATAGCTTAGGCTCACCAACAACCAGTATTCAGTGGTTCACTGCCTCTGATATCAGAGATTGTTGTTGTTGTTTAGTCGTTTAGCCGTGTCCGACTCTTCATGACCCCATGGACCAGAGCACGCCAGGCACTCCTGTCTTCCACTGCCTCCCGCAGTTTGGTCAAACTCATGCTGGTAGCTTCGAGAACACTATCCAACCATCTCGTCCTCTGTCGTCCCCTTCTCCTTGTGCCCTCCATCTTTCCCAACATCAGGGTCTTTTCCAGGGAGTCTTCTCTTCTCATGAGATGGCCAAAGTACTGGAGCCTCAGCTTCAGGATCTGTCCTTCCAGTGAGCACTCAGGGCTGATTTCCTTAAGAGATACACACTGAATTTGTCTAGTTGCCTTTTAAAATAGCTCAAGCTGGCAACCTTCACTGCATCTTGTGGTAGCAAGTTCCGTGGCTTAGCTGTGTACTGTATAATAATAATAATAATAATAATAATAATAATAATAATAATAATAATAATAATTTATTATTTATACTCCACCCATCTGGCTGGGTTTCCCCAGTTACTCTGGGCAGCTCCCAACAGAATGCTAAAAACACAATAAAACATTGAACATTAAAACTCCCCTAAACAGTGGGTTCCATTCCTTCCCTGTATAGTGGGGGACATTTGCCACACCCTCCACCCCTGCAAGAAGAAGAGAGATGGACTCTCCTACAAGGGTAGCATGGGCAATTAAGTGGGGGTGGTTTGCCCTATAGGCGAGAGGCAGAGATCAGGTTTTTTAAGCCTGTTCCACCCAAAACTCTCACCTCTTCTCACTGAGACACCCACCTTCCCACCCTTTTGCAGTGTGGGGGCTCTGCTAGTTGCCCTATGGAAGGAGACTGAGTGGGATTTTGGGGGGTGAGGGTGACACGAATCGACCTGTGCCACCTCTCCCCCCCTACTTTACACTCTATGACTGGAGAGCTGTGAATTTGGCTAATTTGCATTTGGACCTTGTGGGTGAGTCGGTTTCGGAAAATATCTAACTACTATCTGAGCCAGAGTGGCCTGTCGGGTGCATTGGTGTGAATGTTGGCCAATGGGGCCATGGCACACATGTCAGGATCATACACTCAAGGAACACATTGTGGAGGGGGCAGGGGCGTTCCTCAGGCCTTGCTGTGTGTTCCCAGTGTGTGGCTTGTAGCTGGCTCAGGAGATGGGAGCATTAAGGTCAGTTCACCTCACAGCCTGGGCCTTATTGGTTTTGGTTAATTTGGTGGAATTATTCTGATTGGCAGAACCTATAGTTGCTATGTTTTAATCTTCTTTCTTCTCTTTCTTTGGTGATCACCCGTAGCCGAGTAAGATTGTCTTCCATAAACACAGCTTTAACAATGAGTCCATAAGTGACTGTGGAGGCCAATTCCGGATCCACACGTCCTTCCACACGTCCTTCCTTGGGACATTTCCAGGCGGGAGTTGATCACAGTGTGGATTTGCCAAGTGTGCCTTCCTTTTAGCACGTTTCTCCCATGTGTCTTCAAAGCCCATGACACCTTTGGTAAAGGCTGTTCTCCAATTGGAGCGCTCGCAGGAAAGTGTTTCCTAATTGTTGGTGATTATACTACATTTTGGGACGCGGGTGGCACTGTGGGTTAAACCACAGAGCCTAGGCCTTGCCAATCAGAAGGTTGGCGGTTCGAATCCCCACGACGGGGTGAGCTCCCGTTGCTTGGTCCCTGCTCCTGCCAAACTAGCAGTTCGAAAGCAGGTCAAAGTGCAAGTAGATAAATAGGTACCGCTCCAGTGGGAAGGTAAACGGCATTTCCGTGCATTGCTCTGGTTTGCCAGAAGCAGCTTAGTCATGCTGGCCATATGACCCGGAAGCTGTACGCCGGCTCCCTCGGCCAATAAAGTGAGATGAGCGCTGCAATCCCAGAGTCGGCCACGACTGGACCTAATGGTCAGGGGTCCCTTTACCTTTATACTACATTTTAAGTCTTTAAACCTCTTTTGTTGACCACCAGCATTACGCTTTCCATTTTGAAGTTTGGAATAGCGTAGTTGCTTTGGAAGACGATCATCAGGCATCTGCACAACATGACCAGTCCAATGAAGTTGATGTTGAAGAATCATTGCTTCAACACTGGTGATCTTTGCTTCTTCCAGTATACTGGTATTAGTTCTTTTCTTCTTTCTTCTTGAGTCTGTTGACAATAAGTAATTTCTGTGTATGAACTACTCTGCATGGCTATGCAAGCAAGTCTTCTGCTCTACATTCTTCCTTCTTCCTGAATTTCTAAAATCCATGCCAGCACTGGAATATGTAGCATGTAGTATTCGGCAGGAACCAGCTGTTTCAGCTCATTTGCATCCTCCCCCTCAAAATATTGCTGAGGAGCATATGTGCATGGATGAAACACCTCCCCCTCAAAAGCAAACCTGATGTGATTGCATTGTGATTCTTTTTCTTCAGAAGTGTATAAAATCATGCATTGTATGAAGAAAGCTGACAGAGAAACATTTTTTTCTCCTTCTCTCAAAATGCTACAACCTGGCACCATCCAAGGAATGCTGGAAGATTAAAGACATACGAAAGAAAGTACATTTTCATGTAGCTCATGATTACGCTATGGAACTCACTCCCACGAGAGGCAGTGATTAAACAAAGTCAGGCAAAGGACAAAGCCTTTTGCGGCTCTGGGTGCCAATACCTTTAAGGACTGCCTCTCATCATATGAACATACCCAAAGCCTATGTTCATTACCTGAGGCCCTTGCTTGTGTTGTGCAGAGGATGGAGCACAATAACAAGTCTTTTTAGTTGTTGTTTAGTCATTTAGTCATGTCAGACTCTTTGTGACCCCATGGACCAGAGCACGCCAGGCACTCCTGTCTTCCACTGCCTCCCGCAGTTTGGTCAAACTCATGTTCATAGCTTCAAGAACACTGTCCAACCATCTTGTCCTCTGTCGTCCCCTTCTCCTTGTGCCCTCCATCTTTCCCAACATAAGGGTCTTTTCCAGGGAGTCTTCTTTTCTCATGAGGTGGCCAAAGTATTGGAGCCTCAGCTTCATGATCTGTCCTTCCAGTGAGCACTCAGGGATGATTTCCTTAAGAATGGAGAGGTTTGACCTTCTTGCAGTCCATGGGACTCTCAAGAGTCTCCTCCAGCAGCATAATGTTCTCATCACATGGACATGGCTGGTGGACATCACTGTCAACTTTTGGGTGTCAGGAAAATATATTCTTGTTCATGCAGGCATTTGGCTCTGAAGTAGGGTCCTGGGATATCATGATAGCCAAGCCTGTTCATTTTCATCTGTTAGTGGGCTTGGGTAGGATTGTTTGTTTTTTTGTTTTGTTACTGCAGTGTGACCATTAATGTTATTTTACCTTTTTTGATGTATTAAGCATCTTGTATCATGTATATTTTATTATTGTAACTTTCTCCAAGATGTTTTTGTGGTAAGCAATGAATAAATGCAAACTATAAGAATAAGAATAAGAGACACAAAAGTTAATCTGGACACTATATGGCTGCATCAACGGAAATATTGTGTCCAGACCAAAGGGAAGTAACAGTACCACTGCATTCTGCCTTGGTCAGATCACACCTGGAGTACTGTGTCCTGGGCACCACAATTTAAGATGGATGTTGACAAGCTGAAACGTATGCAGAGGAGGGCAACCAAAATGATCAAGGGTCTGGAAACTAAGCCTTATGAGGAGCCCTTGAAGGAGCTGGGTATGTTTAGCCTGGAAAAAAGGAGACTGAGAGGAGATATGATTGTCATCTTCAAATACCTTAAGGGCTGTCACATGGAAGAGGGAACATACTTGTTTTCTCCTGCTCTGGAAGGTAGGACTCGAAACAATGACTTCAAACTACAAGAAAGGAGATTCCAACTAAACATTCAGAAAAACTTTCTGACAGTAAGAGCCATTTCAGCAGTGGAACAGACTCCCACGAAAGCTAGTGGACTCTCCTTCTTTGGAAGTTTTTAAGCAGAGGTTGGATGGTCATCTGCCATGGATGCTTTAGCTGAGATTCCTGAATTGCAGGGGTGGACTAGATGATCCTTGGGTCCCTTCCAACTGTAAGATTCTATAATTCTGTCATTCTGTGAAACAAAAGGGGAAATGAATGGGGAGGGAAGGGAGAGACACAAGTGAATCAGGTATCAACTCTTAAAGGACCGACCGCTTGGAATGGTCATTGATGATAAAAATTGGCAGTGGTCCAGGCTGCTCTGATGGGTTGGATTTCCTGTTTGTCCTCTTATGATTAAGCCAGGTGGAAAAGGTTTCCAGTAGAAACGGTTTTGGGAAGGAAGAGCCAAAAGCCAGTATAATGAATGGAGGGACCATCAATGTCTTATTTTCTATGTTGAGAGACCCAGTGCTGCCATTTCTCTGGCAGCTAAGCATATATCACAAATGTCTGGTTCTGACCTTCATTCCTGCATCAAACTAAATGACTCAATCTGCCATCAGATGTGTGTGTTGTTTAAAGACAAATGGTGCCAATCCAGTTTATTATTGCTCAAATTTTCATCCATATGCATGAACTCTGCTCACGAAACTTGCCATTTATGAATTAATGTGATTGCTGCAATTCTTTATTCTCTTTCATATTTATACATCAAGACACACACAAAAATATGTGATCTTTCTTGATCTGAGGAGCACCTCTGTGACCTGTCATTATCGCTTGTCATTAAGAACCGATTCACCTTTAACATGTTCCCTTTTGCCTTAATTGGTTATTTTCTAGCCAGTTAAATTGCTTGACCCTTCAAATTTTTGAGGCCATTTTTATCTTTCCCCCTTGTTTCAAAACACCCTACCTTCCGTCTAGGTGGCAATTAATCATAACAATTCTGTTGGCAGGAGATTGTTGATTCTCTGTAGAAGGCACTGTATGTCTCTTCTCCGCAGCTCTCTATCAGTTTGAATATGTTAAGAAGTGGGGGGAGGAAATCTGGTTGCTGATAACTGGGGGTGTGAGTGTTAGAAGCTTCTGGCATTCCCTGCAAGCTGGAAGCATAATATGTTCAGTGTCAAAAAGCTACAAGAAAAGGGGAATTGGGATTTTAATAATTACTTTCACACTAAAGGAAAGACCAAAATAAACTCTGCAAGTGGAAGCTGAATATACACACAGACCTGAGGCTTGTTGATATGAGATGTTGAACCTCAAATTTGGTTGTTGGTGGGGTAGTGTTACCTTCAAAAGAACTTTGGAAGAGCGCTGCTATATCAGGCCAAAGGAAGATCTAGTCCAGCACCCTGTTCTCTCACATTGTGTGGCCATGGTGCAAGAACGTCCCACATTTATCAGCATCAAAAGGAGAAGTGTCATAGCATGCAAAAAGCATCAGCTTCTAACCCTGGTGTCGAAACAAGATAAAAAAATTCCTTCCAGTAGCACCTTAGAGACCAACTAAGTTTGTTATTGGTATGAGCTTTCGTGTGCATGCAAACTTCTTAAGTAGGGCTGATAAAGTCCCCTGACTGAAACCCCCAAGAGCCACTGCCAATCAGGGTTGACGGTAAAGGAAAAAGACCCCTGGACGGTTAAGTCCAGTTGAATTCGACTATGGGGTGTGGCACTTATCTCCGCTTTTAGACCGAGGGAGCTGGCGTTTGTCCGAGTCACGTGGCCAGCAGGACCAAACCACTTCTGGCAATGGGACATCGTGACAGAAGCCAGAGAGAACGGAAACACTGTTTACCTTCCCATCGTGGCGCTACCTATTTATCTATTTGCACTGGTATGCTTTCGAACTGCTAGGCTGGCTGGAGCTGGGACAGAGCAACGGGTGCTCAACCCGTCACAGGAATTCGAACTGCCAACCTTACGATGGCAAGCCCAAGAGGCTCAGTGGTTTAGACCGCTAAGCTAGATGGAACAAAGTGTCTGATGCACCATGTCTTCAGGTAGTGAATACTGTTGATGGATCTTAGCCAGAACCTGTTGAATATAGCAGAGCATATGCAGACTGTCCAGAAGCAGTCAACTGCAGGCAGGATGAAGCAGGAACAAGACGCTGCTACTAGTAACTTGGTTACTTATAGGTAACAGCAGACTCACAAGTTACTATATACAGGATACAGACACAGATCTTAACTATCTCTGAACAAACTCCAATGAACTCACAGAACAAACTGCCCAACCAACTAACCAACCAAGCAGGAAGGTCATGAGTCATCATGCCTATGTGGGTGACCTCAACCAATAGCAGAGTTGTATCCAAGGTCCCATATCTCTAGGCAGAATAACTCTCTCTGCTTAGTTTTCTTGGCCTTCAGCCAACTCCTTAATTGCTTCTGTGGGAAGCTGCATCAAATAGCATGTAGTCAAAATTCCCAACAAATACCTCAAAGACTGCCTCTTTCCATATGAACTTACCAAGACCCTGAGATCATCTTCATGTGCCTCCTGCATGAGAGGTCTGGGGTGTGGCAACAAGAGAACAAGCCTTTTCTGCAGTGGCTCCCTGTTTGTGGAATGCTCTTGCCAGGAAGGTTCAGCTGACACCTTCCTTATACACCTTTAGGTGCGAGGCAAAAACAATCTTCTTTAATAATAATAATAATAATAATAATAATAATAATAATAATAATAATAATTTATTATTTATACCCCACCCATCTGGCTGGGCCTCCCCAGCCACTCTGGGCGGCTTCCATAGAAACAAAAAATACAGTAAAATATCACACGTTAAAAACTTCCCTGAACAGGTCTGCCTTAAGATGTCTTCTGAATGTCAGGTAGTTGTTTATCGCTTTGACATCTGCTGGAAGGGCGTTCCACAGGGCGGGCGCCACTACTGAGAAGGCCCTCTGCCTGGTTCCCTGTAGCTTTGCTTCTCGCAATGAGGGAACCACCAGAAGGCCCTCAGCGCTGGACCTCAGCGTCCAGGCAGAACGATGGGGGTGGAGACGCTCCTTCAGGTATACTGGACCGAGGCCGTTTAGGGCTATAAAGGTCAGCACCAACACTTTGAATTGTGCTCGGAAACGTACTGGGAGCCAGTGTAGGTCTTTCAGGACCGGTGTTATATGGTCTCGGCGGCCGCCCCCAGTCACCAGTCTAGCTGCCGCATTCTGGATTAGTTGTAGTTTCCGAGTCACCTTCAAAGGTAGCCCCACGTAGAGTGCACTTTAATGAGACCTTGAGCTGATTGACATCCAATACCCTTTTAAAATGTGTCAGGGAGCAGGGAATTAGGTTGTTTTTGTTTTTATTATGTGCTTTGTCTTTTTTGTAGAAGAAGAAGAAGAAGAGTTTGGATTTGATATCCCGCCTTTCACTCCCCTTCAGGAGTCTCAAATCGGCTAACATTCTCCTTTCCCTTCCTCCCCCACAACAAACACTCTGTGAGGTGAGTGGGGCTGAGAGACTTCACAGAAGTGTGACTGGCCCAAGGTCACCCAGCAGCTGCATGTGGAGGAGTGGAGACACGAACCCGGTTTCCCAGATTACGTGACTACCGCTCTTAACCACTACACCACACTGGCTCTCAATATTATGATTTTATGTTGTGAACTGCCCTGAGACCTGTGGGTTTAGGGTGGTATACACATTACAGTGGTACCTCTACTTACGTTCATCTCTGGTTATGTATCCTTCGGGATACATACGCGGCAAACCCGGAACTATTTTTCTGGGTTTCGCTGCCCGCGCATGCACAGTAGCGCTCTACCACGCCACATGCATGCACAGAAGCGGTCCCTCCAGTTGCGGAAACCTCGGGATCCAACCGGAGCTCTGGAACGGATAACGTATGCAACTGGAGGTACTACTGTATTATTATTATTATTATTATTATTATTCCATAGTTTGTGTACTTACCTTCCCACCTTCATGAATAACATGCCATAATGCAACTTCACACTGCCTCTGAATGTGGTGGCACAAAGGGGCAGTGGGCATTTGAGCACGACCCTCACATGGCTTCACACCCCAAAATAGCAGATTTAGCCATTCATGAACTAGGGAATATAGTCTTCTGCTTTCACCTCTGTGCACACCTGAGTCTTTCCTATCATGGGGGGGTACTACAGAGGTGAAATTAAGGGTCTTAAATTAAGTGCCTTTCTGCAGTTACATGGTTATTCCGTAAAATGTTGAAAATAGTGCAATTTTCTGCGTCCCCAAATGTGATTATTGCGCTCGGTTTTGCCTGTAGGCGCCACTCACCTTCTTTGCTGCATTCAAATCATCCCTCACTTTCTTGGAATATAGCACCTGGGATCATGCATAAAACATTTGCGGCCCACGCTTCAAACACCTGCAATTATAATTGGGTCCTTAAAGTTCAGACACCCCCTACAGATCATGAGGGTTTAAAGTGTTTTTTCCCCATTGAAGAAATAGCACATATTGTATCTAGGTGTCTTTTTTAAAAAAAGCTGGATCAAACGGGGGCTTGAACGCCAGCTGCTAATTGGGTTCTAAACACTCTCCCTATGTGTTCCATATCACTCTATCTTAACAATGTAAATAATTTGGAAAAACCAGACTGCTTCATCTTATTACATAAAAGGTTTTTTTTAAAAAAAAAAACACCTAATGAATCAACATGAAAAAGGTAAAGATAACTTACATAGTCTTGTGGAGAGATGGTATTCACAGGAGAAATGGCATATTATTTCCCTCCTGCTGTGAACATGGCTCCTTTCAAATTCAGCACCTCCTATGTTCAGCTGAATAACTAAACATGATAAAAATGTATGCTCATGGTGTAATTCAGGTCCTCATCTATCACCTATTCAGGACAATGAAAATCTATAGCATTCTCTCTATTTCCAATCTTTAGGAATGAGTATTGTTGGTTCTGGGACACGGGTGGCACTGTGGGTTAAACCACAGAGCCCAGGACTTGCAGATCAGAAGGTCGTGGTTCAAATCCCCGTGACGGGGTGAGCTCCTGTTGCTTGGTCCCTGCTCCTGCCAACCTAGCAGTTCAAAAGCACGTCAACGTGCAAGTAGATAAATAGGTACCGCTCCAGCGCTGCTCTGGTTCTCCAGAAGCGGCTTAGTCATGCTGGCCACATGACCCGGAAGCTGTACGCCAGCTCCCTTGGCCGATAAAGCGAGATGAGCACCGCAACCCGAGAGTCGGCCACGACTGGACCTAATGGTCAGGGCTCCCCTTTACCCTTTACTATTGTTGGTTCTAATCCATCAGAAAAAAAATGCCAATGGGGCAACCTATCCTCCAAAAAAGAACTCAGTCCATCAAGGACTGGATATGTTCAGTAGCCATGTAATCCTGGCTGATTGTTTGGTTGGGAGGAGGGAAAAATTGGAATGGGATATCTAGAGGAGAGCATGGATAACTGGAACAATGAACAGAAGCAGTCTTGACCGCAACGTTCTGTTGCAGGCCCATTTATATACAGCAGGCCACAGTGGCGTGGCATGGTGTGGCAGGGGCCGGGAGGAGTGATTGCCCTGGGTGTGAGTGGGTGTAGATAGATAATTTATTAGGTCAAAAACCAGCTCACATAACATAACACAATAAAAACAGCATTCATAAAGACAAATTATACAATCGGAACAGATTGCAGCAATAGCTCATGAGTTAAAATTGAGATCTATACATACACCCGTACTACTGAGATTTAGGCTACCATAAAAAATTGACCCTGAGGCGCCCCAAAGGGAAACTTCAGCATTTGCCTAGTAAGCTATTTTATACTAGAGGAGGATCTGTGCCTACAAATCTGGGCACAGAATCTGGCTACAAGCCAGGTCGTTTTATGATCTTTGCCTAAGAGGAGAGAATTAGGTTTAGACTTGTCTGAAAGATCAGCGAGCCTCTTCAGCAAAGGGTCAATGGTGTCTCTACGAAACTCAACGGACATCTAAAAAATAGATGTTTGAAGTTTCCTATTTCCCCTAATGGGCAGGCACAAAGTCTCTGTGCGTACGGGACTCTTCTATAGGAGCCTTCCAGAACTGGTGAGGGCAAGGTGATTGCCACGGGTGTAAATATGAAGGGACAGAACCAGTCTGAGCTCATGCCACCTTCCAGAGCTGTGGGGAGGAAAGCAGGGCAGGACCTTTGGGGCTGAGGCAGCATCTCCTTCTCCTTGTGGCCAGAAAAGGGATTCCTGCACACGCTGCCCCTGGCTGGCTGACAGGTCAAGGCTGAGGTGCTCAGCAGGAGGAGGAGACGTAGCAACAGCAACTGGAAAATAAAACCAAAAAATGAGAGAGGCCAATAGGATGATCTCAGAACTTGGCTTCAGAAAATAAGCATGGCCAGAAGCGATGAATTTCTGGAATGGCTATGGAAGCCATGGAGACTAGGGAAAGCAGAGAACACTGAGATTTTCTAGTAAGAGAGGGTGAAAATATACCCCTAGCCATATTTGCAACACCACACATAATTGTATACACCTCTAGCCCGCCCCCTCTTACCTGCCTCCTCCTCCTCCTCCTCCTCCTCCTCCTTCTTTTGCTAAGATAAGCATCCACAGATCTTGAAAACATTCACAGAGGTTTGTCTCTTCCTTCCATCACTTTATATGTGAATGTGATGGACAAGTGAATGACAGCCCCACTATGCGATGTTAAGCCTTCATGAAAAGCACTCCATATAGTCCTCCTTTGCACTTCATATAGTCCTCTGCTTGATAATGTAGGCAGATGGTTGTGTGATCAAATGCTTCTTGGGTCACCAGGGTTTTGGGGCCCATGCGCCCATATTCTCTTCATTTGGACTTCAATTTTCTGAAGGAAGGCTCAAATAGCTTATTTGACTCTGTGCTAGCCTTGCTGACATCCTCTTGGCCCTAGTGGTGTCTTTTCTGATCTGCAGTATGCACTCCAGTTGAACTTTTAATACAACTTTTCCTCTATTGGATGCTTCCTTGATTTCATTCTTCATCTCAAGATCTCTCTGAGCCTTTTGATCAGGGAGACAATAGCATGTCCTCTGTACTAAATGACTAAATGTCCTCTTTGGACACCAGTAAAACCAGACACTCTAGTTCACCCATCTTGGCTTGGAGACATCTCCATTCAAGAGGAAGTTTTACACGAACAAAGCTTGATGGGGTCAAAACTGCCAAATTCTGTGTTTAAATCCATTTAAAATGGATTCTTCCTCCTTCACTAAGCAACTTTTGAGGAAGGCTTTGGAGATTTCTAAAAACTGTAGCAGAAAATGACAGATGGGAGCAAGTGGTGCTCCTTTCCATGAATGATAGACACATTGAATTGATCTTCCAGCTCAGGATTGATCTCCCTGGTTTTAGAGCAACTCCTTATCCATCTTCATAATATATAGCCTAGCCCATACTTAAAGGGTTTATATAGCCATCTTTCAAGTGAAACTCAGATGAGGAAAAGAAGCAGAAAAACACTTTAAAAAAAAAAACCCCACCTAGACAATATCAAATCTATTAATTTCATTTAATGGTTACTCTATATCATACCAGCGACAACATCCTTTCTCCATTATGGTGAAGGCTGAAGGGATGATATTTCTAATCCTTGCTTTTCTTCTCCTGCTTTGCTTCCATTTTGTGAGATTATACCATCAAAGCACATTTGTAATATAGAATCTTAACTGAAAGGAAAGAAGTTTTATCCCATGCAATGACCAAAGGAGAAAAAAGAATCCCAAAAAGTGCAATATGTTATCCAAATTTGATTTGCAATTTGATAAAGTGTGATTTTCCAGAAGAAAACCTTTTTGTTTATTTCATCAAACTAACCCGGACATATGTTTAATTTAGTTATCTATGTTTGCTTTAAACCTTTTACTGGTTCTTTGTATTTTATGGCAGATCCTCTTGCATATAAAGGTAAAGGACCCCTGGCAGTTAAGTCCAGTCGCGAACGACTCTGGGGTTGCGGCGCTCATCTTTCTTTACTGGCCGAGGGAGCCAGCGTTTGTCTGCAGACAGTTTTTCCAGGTCATGTGGCCGGCATGACTAAGCCGCTTCTGGTGAAACCTGAGCAGCGCATGGAAACACCATTTACATTCCCGCCAGAGCTGTACCTATTTATCTACTTGCACTTTGGTGTGCTTTTGAACTGCTAGGTTGGCATATACTTGTATTTTAATAGTTTTGTGGACTCTAGTTTCCTTTTAATCAATAATTTGTATTTTTTTGTACATGGCTTAGAGAGATTTAATATTAAGCAGTATATAAACATTTCATTGAAAAAAGTTTTGGCTCAAAGCACATGGGAGTTCTGGGATGAATAATTTCACACAATTTTTAATGTCCATGTTGCCATTGGGCCGGACTGATGACTTTGATCAGTGGATTGCTAATTCTCTCTTATCAAGTTGGGCAAAATATTTTCCCAGATCTCTCCCCTGTGTGTGGTGGGAAGAGTCTCCTCTTCTTCCCATCTGACATACCTGTCCCATGTCTGATCCTATCTGTCTGATGCTATCATAAGGAGAACCCAAAGGCCCATCTAGGCTAGCATCTTGGCCCTCACAATTGCCAGCCAGAAGCCCATGAGAAGCCAACAAGCAGAATCTGAGGGCAACAGCACTCTCCTCAATCAATTGATGTTTGGAGGCACGACAATGTTAGGCACTGGGCAGGGGAGGAATGGCAGAGACCGCCTCCCCAGCCTGACTCTTCCAGAGAAGAAGCAGACAGTTCAGTATTACAACAGGGGTTTGAGGGAGGCCACAGCTTAGATGCAGATGAGTAGAAAAGCTGGGAAATAATGGGAGAGGAGAAGGAGGAAGAAGATCATAGAATCATAGAATCATAGATTTGGAAGAGCCCACAAGGGCCATCGAGTCCAACCCCCTGCCAAGCAGGAAACACCATCAGAGCACTCCTGACATATGGTTGTCAAGCCTCTGCTTAAAGACCTCCAAAGAAGGAGACTCCACCACACTCCTTGGCGGCAAATCCCACTGTCGAACAGCTCTTACTGTCAGGATGTCATTGTGATTCTCAGGCTGCTCAGATGCACCAGAGAGACAGCTGACAGACTCAGTGTCTTTAGAAAGCATGTCTTTACAAATTATATGAAGAAAGTCAGTTCCCAAAATTGTAATTGGCTTAGTCTAAACTAAAAATTCCATAGGTAAACAAATAGTCTCTCCGTTAATGCAAAATGATTACAGACAACTGTAATCGTATATGAGATCATATAAACTGTATAGTGGTTGAAGGAAGTCAACTTTTTCTATTTTTCTATTTTCCTTTTGACTTTTTAATTTTAATCTTCTTATTAGTAGCTTTTTGGTGCAGTCATACCACATGTTACATTTGCTTCATGTTACGTTCTTTCAGGTTATGGCCCGCAGCGACCCAGAAGTACCAGAAAGGGTTACTTCCGAGTTTTGCCGCTTGCGCATGCGCAGAAGTGCAAAATGACATCACATGCATGCGCAGAAGTGGCGAATCGCAACCTGCATGTGCGCAGATGCGCCGCTGCAGGTTGCTCTCTTTTCATGTCATGAACGGGCCTCCGGAACGGATCCTGTTCGCAACCAGGGGTACCACTGTATTTGGTAACTTGTATTATTTGTATAACTGCACTCTTTTTGGGGGGCATATATGTAATATTTGTAATATATGTAATATTTATGTAGAAAAAAATATATATAGAAAGCATTCCAGGCCCACCCTGGGTTTGTTGGGAAAAGTGATGATTGTTAAAGTCTTATAACAGTGCTTCAAATGTCTTGTGTGGCTATGACCTGTCTAGTTCTGGGCACTAGATGGACAAGATGTCCAAAGATTATGGGAACTGTAGTTTAACAACACCTGGAGTGTCATATGGGAACTTCCGGAAAACTGGTTGCATCGGGTTATTGCAGGATTAGTAAACCATTTGTGAATTATGGTCCTAGCATGGGTGTGTGCATCCCAGAAACATTGTAAATAGGTGACTGATTCAACATTCAGCTCTACTTATTCACAAAAGAAATGATACTGGTTTTTTAGAGTCTGGAATGAAGAGCTGGTCTAGTATCCCATAAATAATGGGAGTAGTTGTAGAATTGACAAGGTGTTCTCAGAATAATATAGGCATATTGAAGGAAATAATAATAATTTTAGGGTTTTCAGTTGAAACTGACAGACCTCAGAGTCTGAACAATAGCTCTTTGATCTTGAAAGGCACGCATTGTACATGCCACAATATATTGAAATGACTGGCTGTTGATAATTCAGGAGTGTGTGTGTACGTACTGATTTGCAAAAAAGTTTGCTTGGTGAATCCAGTTTCAGTGAATCTGGAAACAACTGCCACTTTCTGGGCCACTTCTGTTTCAAGTGTCATGGTCCTTCGGCATCATTTTGGTACCAATTAAAAAGGTAATACAGTGGTGCCTCGCAAGACGAAATTAATTTGTTCCGCAAGTTTTTTCTTCTTGCGAGTTTTTCGTCTTGCGAAGCACGGTTTCCCATAGGAATGCATTGAAAATCAATCAATGCGTTCCTATGGAAACCGCCTTCAGACCAGGTCCGGGGACAGTCTGTCCCCCGACCTCTTCTGAAGGCTGGGGGGGGGGCAAGGGTTTTTCTTCCCACCGCCAGCCTTCAGAAGGCTGTTCTGAAGACTGGCGGTGGGAAGAAAAGCCCTTCTCCCCACCTCCCGCCCCACAAGCTCCGGGGACAGGAGGGCTTTGCTGCCGACCGCCAGCATTTTAAAAGCCCCTGCTGTCCCAGGGCGATCTTAAAATGCTGGCCGGCGGCAGCGAAGCCCTCGCTGCCGCCCGCCAGCATTTTAAGATCGTCCGGGACAGTGGAGAAGTCTCCGCTGTCCCGGGAAGGCAGGCGGGGGGAGCAAAGACTTTTGCCCCCCGCCGGCCTTCAGAAGAGATCCAGGACCTCTTCTGAAGGCCGGCGGTGGGCAAAAGTCTTTGCTCCCGACCGCCAGCATTTTAAAAGAGGTCCCCGGAGATTTCCCTATGGGCTTTCTTCTTGCGAAGCAAGCCCATAGGGAAATTCGTCTTGCGGAACGACTCAAAAACGGAAAACTCTTTCGTCTTGCGAGTTTTTCGTTTTGCGAGGCGTTCGTCTTGCGGGGCACCACTGTAATTAATATCATTGTTGAAACCACGTTGGTAATAATCAAAATCCTAAACTTGGAACTAGATTTTATTTGGCAGACATCTCCAACCCCATGTTTGCTGAAAATATTGGCTATACGAGATTGCGGGAGGGTAATTGGCTGGGAAACTATTATTATTTGATCCCTGTATGGGACAGCTGCATTCCAACGCGATAATTTACGATTCTATGATTCCCATTCTCATATCTCAGATATAGTCACCAGATTTTTTTCAATGAATCCGGGGACACTTTTTTTTTTTTTGGAGGCTGAGTAGCAACAGGGAGTCAGTAGTGGGGATGGTGAGGCAAAAGACCCTGGGCCCAAGCACACATGCATAATGTATAAAGGTGCAAAGCCCTTCTTTTGTACCTTGTGAAACAAAAATGCGCAGAGTTTTTTTAAAAAAACTGGGCAACAGCCACCCGCCCGTGACTCCCGAGCCTTCCCTGATCAGTCAAAACAAAGGGGAAGGGGGCAGGAGATCTGTACCGCCGGACGTCCCCGGTTCCCTTTCGGCAGTAGCAGCAGCAGGGGCAGTCAGCAGCCTGGAGCCAACCTGAAGAAGAAGAAGAAGAAGAAGAAGAGTTTGGATTTGATATCCCTCCTTCCACTCCCTTTAAGGAGTCTCAAAGCGGCTAACATTCTCCTTTCCCTTCCTCCCCCACAACAAACACTCTGTGAGGTGAGTGGGGCTGAGAGACTTCAAAGAAGCGTGACTGGCCCAAGGTCACCCAGCAGCTGCATGTGGAGGAGCGGAGATACGAACCCGGTTCCCCAGATTACGAGACTACTGCTCTGGTGGTGCAGTTGGCTCTGGCTGGCTTCAGGAGCTGCTCACGGCCAGGGAACCCGCCATTTTTCCTTTCTGGAAGTCCCTATATGATGTGTTGCGCACAAGACACGTCATATGGGGACTTCCGGAGAGGGAAAATGGTGTGCGTCACAGCAGCGAGCAGATCCCGAAGCCAGCCAGAGCCAACTGCGCTACCAGGCTGGCTCCAGGCTACAGAGGCTGCCGCTGCCATGTTTCCTGGGGACAGATTTACAAATCTGGGGACATTCCGGGGACGGAATTTGTCCGAGGACAGATTTACAAATCTGGGGACATTCCGGGGATGGAATTTGTCCGGGGACAGATTTGCAAATCTGGGGTCTGTCCCCGGGAACCGGGGACGTCTGGTAACCCCAATCTAAACTTCAATCTAAGTTCACTCTTCCAATCCACTGTTTGACAGCTGTGGCAGCATCTGTGGGAGGCAGGTCACTCCATATCCTTGGTGCTATTTATGCAACTGCAACAGCGTTCGGAGTGAAAGTTGGCTGGGGGAGAGCTACACCACCTCCCTCCCTGCCCCACTGCTGCTACAGCCACAGCAGCTCCCAAGAAACTTCTTTTTGCACACCAAAAAGCATTCACTGTAGAACATTTAGCTGAACCCTAATTTCCCCTTTCCATTGTGCCCTTTGTAACTCACAAAAAAGGGTTTTGACAGTCTCCTCTGCTATAAATGCACAGTAGAATTGTTTTGCTAATGGCCTAGGTTTTTGAATGTGTAATAGACATTGGTAGCAGAACAATGGCAGTCCATTGTTCAGACAGGGCTACCAGGAGGAGGTTACAAAAAAGCAATGGGCTCAAATTGAAAGAGTTTAGGTTAAATGTCTGGAAGGATTTTCTAACCTGACGGAACACTCAGGTAAAGTAGAAAAGTTACAATAGATGGAAGGCTGGAGGCTGCCCTCATTTGAATTCAAAAGAATTTAGATATGTGTCTATCATGGACATGTTAGAAGGAAAATAATGGCTCTGCTTAAATGACAGAGAAATCAATGGCTTGATCATTCATTATTCTGCAGGGATACTAATCAGTAGTTCAGAATGGTCATTTATGTCTGCCTTTTGCTTGGTATCCAGGTAGAAGACAGGGAATTGGGGAACATGTGTCTTTCTTGTGTTTTCACTTGGGCTGTGCATTGGAACTAGCTGAAGCCTGCATCCTGAATTAAACTGCACCCACATGGAGCAACCCAGGGCTGTCAGAAGGTGGGATGGTCTAGCGGTGAGAGTCAGGTGAGGCAGGCAGCCTGAGACTAGGGATGAGAGACTTGGAGAGACTAGATAATCGTTTTGGATGGCATGCATATATATGGTATGACAAGGTAAAGGCCCACAGTGGTTTTAAGAATCATGTAATTAGAAAGGCATTATACAATGTATGGACTAGATACAAAGATCTCCTAGTAAGAAAAACACCAAAATGGATTTCACCAATGGAAGCACAGGCCCCAAAAAAGTTAAATATGGAAAACAAATGGTTGAGGTATTCAGATTTGTTGTTAGAGAATCAGGAAGGTTTTAAATTAAAACCATTTGAACAAATTAAAGATAAAGTGAATTGGTTGCAATGTTATCAAATTAACAAATTATATAAGATGGATAAGAGAAATGGTTTTGCAACAGAAAAAATCAAATTGGAAATGGAGTTGTTAGATACTAATGATAAGAATATGTCTAAAATGTACAGTTTGTTGTTGGAGTGGCATACAAAGGATGAACAAGTTAAATCCATTATGATTGATTGGGCAAGGGATGTGGGACATAATATAATGATGGAGGACTGGGAGAGGCTATGGAGGAAAGGGGTTAAGTTCACTGCATGTACGATGGTAAAGGAAAACATTATGTATAGATGGTACTTGTCCCTTGTAAAACTATCAAAGATTTATCACAAAAGTGATAACCTTTGTTGGAAATGTAAAGAAAAAGAAGGCACTTTTTTCCATATGTGGTGGACTTGTCCCAAGGTGAAAGACTTCTGGGAGAAGATTTATAACGAACTGAAAAAAAATGTTGAAATATACATTTATTAAGAAACCAGAGGCCTTTCTCCTTGGAATAACAGGTTTAGAATTGCCCAGGAAAGATGTTAAATTATTTTTGTATGCTACAACGGCCGCTCGAATATTACTTGCTGAAAATTGGAAAACACAAGAACTACCAACAGTGGAAGATTGGCAGATGAAGATGATGGACTTTTCGGAGCTAGCTGACCTGACTGGAAGAATCCACGACCAGAAAGAAGAGGAGTTTCAAGAGGATTGGAGGAAATTCAAGGACTATTTGAACAAATATTGTAATATAAAAAATTAGAAATTACTTGAAAGAAACAAATAGGCCTAGGACAAATTAAACTATAATTGCCGTATTTTTTGCCCTATAGGATGCACTTTTCCCCCTCCAAAAATGAAGGGGAAATGTGTGCGCGTCCTATGGGGCGAATGCAGGCTTTCGCTGAAGCCTGGAGAGCGAGGGGGGTCAGTGCAAACCGACCCCTCTCGCTCTCTAGGCTTCAGGAAGCTATCCGCAAGTTGTGGGAGAGATGCGCGAAGAGCTGCTCCCACGGCTAGCGGAGAGCTTGCCTGCACCCAGAAGCTTGGGGCGCGCTGAGCTCAGCACGCCCCAGGATTCCTGCTCCGTGTAGTTCTCACACGGCTTGCGGATAGCAGCCTGTTCTGGGGGCTGGGGTCGGGGGAAGCTTGGGCTTCCCCCGCCACAGCCCCGCACCTGGGGGGGGGGGGAAATAAAAAAAAAATATTTATTCCCCCCCCCAAAAAAAAACTGGGTGCGTCCTATGGGCCGGTGCGTCCTATGGGGCGAAAAATACGGTAAATAAATGGGATTCAGAATGTGAAGAAAAATGAATAAGATGACTATAATTGGAAGTTGTTTTAGTTTAATGATGATACTGTAAAGCTGTTACTTTTAAATTACAAGGAAACTCAGAAGGGAGGGACTTGAGGAAGTCAATTAAGATGTTTAAAAAGTTGGATTTGGGAAGAATTAAGTTTGCTATTATTGTTTATTTGTTTATTATTTTCCCCCTTCCCCCTTTCTTTTTTCTTTTTTTCTATTTTTTTTCCTTTTCTGTTTTTGTGTATCATTTTGCTTTGTGCTATGTGTTATTACGATGGAAAACTTAATACAAATTTATTTAAAGGAGACTAGGGATGGGTGAATGTGTCCATTTCAGTTTCTCACAGTTTCTCATTTTTCCAGCCTTAAAACTCAGTTGCGTGAGCAGGCGGCGACAGCCCCAGCCCCCAGGGATCATAAGGAAGGAATAAAGACTCTGACAATGTTATATGGAATTAAAATTAGGCCACAACTTTATTAAACTTCTGAATGTAGGAAGACCTTGGCTTAGGCCTTGGGTGTGTATCCCTCCCAGCCCCCCAGCTGGGGGGAACTGGGGCTCATCAGGTTAAATGGGATATGGGGGTGCTCTGCGAGACGTAAGGGTAGCAGGCAGCCCATCCCATATCCCCGCATGCAGGGTAGTTCACTGATGACCTTTCAGTATATGGCCAGTGACACCCATATATATAACCCCTTTAAGAGGGGGACCCTGGAATCGCTGCCGCAGGGGGGTGAGCCACCACTTCACGCGCCCCCCCCCCCATATAGGGAAGAAAAGACTAAAGGGTTCCGCCCAAGGCCATAACCGTCAAAGTTGTGATGAATTGCTATGGGGAAGACAAAACCTGCCAATGCAGGAAACAGCAACCAGTCAAAGACCGTAGCAGCGCACCCTAAACAGGAAGAAAAAGTTAACCTGCAAACAAGAAACATTAAACAAAGAGAGGGGAGGGAGGGTGAATCTCCAGAACCAACTGCCTGGCTATTGTCTGCTCCATCCCCTATTTATAAATGGGGCTGGCCCCACCTCCCAGCAAGAAACTGGGCATGAACCTCCAAAATTAACACTGAGAGGCCCTGTTTGCCAGTAAGCTCCCTGGGAACTGTAGCACCACACACGATCCCGCAAAGGGCACCCACAGTGTAAAGTGTGAATGCTCATTCTCCACATTTCCATCTCAGTCTGAGGTGTGTTGCTTTTAAGTCCTCATGAAAATTCATCAGTGATTTAGTTTGAATTTTGCCTCATATACACATTTCTGTATGCATTGTTGCCTAATTCACACATTTTGGCAAAGCAGCTACCCCTAATATAATGTGTTTCTCTGTGTTATTTTCACTAATATTAAAAGAATATGTATACACTTTGCCCCAGTATGTGCGTTTTGGTAAGCATTGCAAAATGTGGGAAAGTGTGGCCTTTGAAAGATGGCTTTGTTTCAGTTTGTACAATGATTTGAAAATGTTAAGGAGTTGAGTTCACCTTGAAATCGGGTTTCTGAATGGGATTTCTCCCCCATCCCTATTTGAGACCATATCTTCACCATGGCAAGTGGTGTGGGTTCAAAGGAGAAGATTAAAACATGGTAGTTCAAGGTAAGTATAGCTGCTCAGCTTAAATATGCTCCCATCAAGAGAAGCTCTGGGGGTTTCTGCCAAACGTCCTCAGCTTAGTAGCTTCTGTACAGGGAGTTTTCCTCGCAATAACCGATATACATAATGGAAGACTTAAGTGCAAGCCTAATTAGTCCCCAGAACCTCTGCCATATCTAATGCAAGTAGACACCCTTATTTCACACTAATTAACTCTGGACAGTAATCAAGGGGCATCCTCCAGCAAGCGCACAACACACACCAGTAATTGGATTGAGTGTAAATTTACATGAAGGAAACAGAGTTGCATTTCCTGCGAGACACTTCCTGCCTTTCCCCATGAGGTCACCCGGTGGTGAGCTCCAATTGACTAGAGACCTCTCACGACCTCTCTGCCATTATTTGGCAGGAAACCTGTATTGATCTGTCTGGGAATGGCTCGGTACTTGTTAATTAGCTTTCAGTGTCTCCTTACATCCAGTTTAGTCCTTAAGGTAATTATCCTCTGTCAGGCCCGCTCCTTCAGGCCCTGCGCTGTTCGGTCTTCTACCCTGGAGATTGCTCTACGGACTGAATCTTTCTCCCACAATTCTCCTCTTATATGAACTTGGTGGCCCACATGGATACCCATGGGGAAAGACCTCCTCAGCTTTAGCCAACTTTAAGGGAGCATAAAACTTGTGTGCTCTCTGGGGAAACCTTTCCATTTTTAAACCCTAACCCAAGGACACCAGGTTGCTTGCTTGGGACCTCAATGAAGTTACTCCTTCACTCTCTTTTATCTGTAATGGGTAAAAAAAAGCATTTTTAAACCGAAGGAGCATCTCCACCCCCATTGTTCAGCCCAGAGGCTGAGGTCCAGTGCCGAGGGCCTTCTGGCGGTTCCCTCACTGCAAGAAGCTAAACTACAGGGAACCAGGCAGAGGGCCTTCTTGGTAGTGGTGCCCTCCCTGTGGAATGCCCTCCCATAAGATGTCAAAAAGATAAACAACTACCTGACATTTAGAAGACATTTGAAGGCAGCCCTGTTCAGGGAAGTTTTTAATGTGTGACATTTTAATGTATTTTTAATCTTTGTTGGAAGCCACCCAGAGTGGCTGGGGAAACCCAGCCAGATGGGCAGGGTATATTATTATTATTATTATTATTATTATTATTATTATTATATTTATTTTTTGCATTCACCATCTATTTTGTTTCTCAAATCTCTCTGCCCTCACATTGTCCATACCCAGGTCATTTAAACCTGAGCGTTGCCCTCCATACACACCTACTATATCTGCAACGTTCCTTATATGACTACCATTAGACTAGGGGCAACTCTGCTTTTGGCCAAAGTGAGACAATAACCCCAGGCAGCAGTTGGGGGGTGGGGAAGAAGCAACGATCTCCCAACCACTACCTCAGTTGGAGTTCAGTGTTCCATGTGGCCTGTCTTGCACACCCGAAGCTGCCCTGCTGCCCTTAGTTGTGGTGGATGCTGACATTGCCAGTGTTGAAACAAGACTGAACTGTCACTTTGGTCAGTTTCTGAATGTGGAATGGGGGAGGAAGATAATATTGCCCTTTGCCTCAGGCACTGAAACGACATGTGCCAACCTTGCATTAGACATAGGAACAAAGGAAGAGTCTGTTGGATTAGGCCAATGGCCCATCAAGTCCGGCATCTTGTTCTCTCAATGGCCACCTAGATGCCTGTGGGAAACTCAAGCAGGACCCAAACACAAGAGCCACTGGTTTTCAGAAGCATCACTGCTTCTGATAATGGAAGCAGATCACATCCATCAGAACATATCCTCCATGAAAAGGTCTAATCCTCTTCTGAAGCTATCCAAGTTGGTGGCCTTCTGTGGGACACTCTGGCCAGGATTCAACTTTTCTCTCACTTACCACACAAGGACTGCTGCACCAGCAGAAGGGTGAAAATAATTGTTGTGCAATATGAAATCCAGCAAAAACGGTGGCACTAGTGGAAGCTTCTTATGCAACAGGTTAGGCAACAGGAAACATCAGGGGCTACCGCAACCTGTTGCACAACCAGCCCCAAGAAACATGCTGGCTGCCTCCACTTTCTGTTATCAAGACATTCTGCTAGGTCAGCTAGTACACCACTAAAGGACTTTAACTTAGTGTGACACTGAATTCCTCCATCTGCCTCTGTCTTCATCTCAGTCACAGTGCTTTCTGTCCAAGCAGCATTGGTTTGTGTGTGTTAGCATTTCCCTCCTCCATTGCTGGATGTGTGATTGTTACATCACATGTCAGTGTTTACTTTCTAGGCTTGGAAAGTGTGAGAACGGAAGTCAGTCTTATCTCTTCTGCTGTACTGTACTTTTGTACTTTTCTTTCTCCCTCTCTATTGGAGAAGAAGTGAGAGGACGTCATGATTGCTTTGTCCTGTATATAGGTAAAGGTAAAGGGACCCCTGACCATTAGTTCCAGTCGTGACCGACTCTGGGGTTGCGGTGCTCATCTCACTTTATTGGCCGAGGGAGCCGGCGTACAGCTTCCAGGTCATGTGGCCAGCATGACTAAGCCTCTTCTGGCGAACCAGAGCAGTGCACGGAAACACCGTTTACCTTCCCGCTGGAGTGGTACCTATTTATCTACTTTGTGCTTTCGAACTCCTAGGTTGGCAGGAGCAGGGATCAAGCAATGGGAGCTCACCCCGTCATGGGGATTCAAACCGCCAACCTTCTGATCGGCAAGTCCTAGGCTCTGTGGTTTAACCCACAGCGCCACCCATGTCCCTTGTCCTGTATATATTGCTTAATAAATACTTAGAATGCACACAGTCATGCTCCACAACCATTTCTGCTACACTCTGCTGATAGAGTGTGCACATGTCTTTTGATATGTGTTTTGATATGTGTTTGATATGTGTTTTGATATGTGTCACTGGTGCTCACTGGGACTGATTTGTGAACGTCCCGGGATGCGCTTCATCAGGAAGATGCCCAGAGAGGTCTGTCTCATTCCGGAGGCTGTGTGTGCCCCCAGGCATGTTCCAACAGGGTGGCCTGAGTATGTGGAAGCCAACCAGAGTGGCTGGGGAAACCCGGCCATATGGGCGGGGTATAAATAAAATTATTATTATTATTATTATTATTATTATTATTATTATTATTATTATTATTATTATCCATCTATCTATGCAATATTGTATTTCCTAACCACCATTGTGCCACCTTAAGTCAATACATATTATGATTAAGACCAAATCAGAACTCATTGCCACAAGTAATTTAAAAAGTAGGCACACAATGAATTAATCTTAAATGCTGTGCAATGGGCTCTATATATATTTAAAAAATCACTCTTCATTGGTTAAACAGGGCAACACACATGTTCATGTAACAAATGCACCACCAGGGCAACGTCCCTCTCACTCAACGGGATAAAATTTCTCTTAGCTTTATCCCCCCCCCCCAAAAAAAAAATAATGTGTGCTTTAATATGTGCAGTGAGCAGTACTGAACTCTGTTCCCTTGTCAAATGCAAATAGCCCAAAGGAACATAGCTGTCAACTTACAGATTTGAAAGTAAGGGACCAGCAGCCAAAATAAGGGACCAGCAGCCAAAATAAGGGACCTGCAGCCTCACCTGTTCCAGGCACTCCAGTCTTCCTGTCCTCCTGCAGTCTGGTCAAACTCATGTTGGTAGCTTCGAAAACACTGTCCAACCAACTTTGTAACCAGAGGTTCAACTGAATAGAATCCGAATCACATGCACCACAAGGCCTATGCAGCCTCAACTTAAGATGGCTCCCCGGCCTGGCTTTGCACTGCAAAGTTTGCAGCAGCACGTGCAACAAAATGGCGTCCAGCATTCAAAAAACCCCTCAGCTTGCATTAACTAGCCACACACAAGGCATGCAAGCTCCACCACCCAGTCGTTCTTAGACTTCTTATTGGGTGAGCAACACAGCCAAGCAACACAGTTGGAGCCTCCCTCCTCCCTGGCTGGCAGGGAGGGAGGGAGGGAGAGGAGCTGCTTCCTTTGAAATTTAAGGGACATCATTTAAGGGACATCCATCAATAAGGGACAGCAGCGGGACATGGCGCTGGAATAAGGGACTGTCTCTTCAAATAAGGGACACTTGACAGCTATGCAAAGGAAGTCTCCTTAGACATCTAAATGCTGAATCAATGCTCTTGATGAAATGCAAGCTGTCAAAATTCCAAAAAGTCATCACAGTGTGATAACTGTTCGGATTGGGCTTAGATTAATGATTTTCCACAACACGGTTGGATTTCTTGGGAGCCAGAACCCAGTCTTCAGAATGCAGAACTGCCGACTCCTTTTTAGCTTGCCTGTTGCTACTTGAGATAGCTTTGTAATCCTTAACAGCTGAAATCAAGATTGCTGCTGAGTTCTTGTTGCTGTTGTTTGCAATGAAAATGCCTGCACTGAATCTAAAAGGCTGTCCCGAAAATGGGAACATCTGTCACAGAAAGGACATGATTGGGACTTGCAAGCTACCTAGATACACTGCTTGGCTAACCACCAGGAGATGAAACCTTGAAGGACTTTCCTGAGTTTTGGTAAATTCCCTTTCAGTTATTGGCTGACACTGGCGAGATGTGGATAAGGTTTCTTGTTGTTTTAAGTAAGTTGAAAGAAAATGATTTAAGGGAGGCTTTGCTTCCCATGTTGTACACACATTTATTTGTTTTCTTCCACTGTCGTTTCTGATCAAATAGGCTTTGTGGATCTTTGAAAGAATATAAAACCTGCAGAAGTTGTTTTCCAGAGGCAAAAGTAGAGTGAACACACACACACCATCAGCAGTGATCCATCTTTCAAACCATTTTCAATTATCTAGGGGGAAATGCCTGTCTTCATGTTATATTTTAGGCATGTACAGCTGTTACGTGCTGGGAACACATAACATGGCAAATTGGGATTAGGGGTGATTTTACTCTTCCCTGTGTTAATGTCAACAAAGAACCTTGAGGTAGATCAAGACACACAAAAAGTCTCATTTCATTGTTGCTCTGTTTGTGTACACCAGGGGTCAGCAAACTTTTTCAGCAGGGGGCCGGTCCACTGTCCCTTGGACCTTGTGGGGGGCCAGACTATTATTATTTTTTTTGGGGGGATAACAAATTCCCATGCCCCACAAATAACCCAGAGATGCATTTTAAATAAAAGGACACATTCCACTCATGTAAAAACACGCTGATTCCCGGACTATTCATGGGCCAGATTTAGAAGGCGATTGGGCCGGATCTGGCCCACGGGCCTTAGGTTGCCTACCCCTGGTGTGCACAATGGTATGCAATAAACTTTTACTCAGAGTAGACCCATTGAAAGTAATGACCCTAACTTAGTCATGTTCATTTCATTCAGTGGATCTACTATGAGTAAAACTTAGTTGCGTATCACCCCACTATTTCTATATGTTTCTTTATTTCTCCAGAATATGCTCCTCTTCTGAGCTATCACAAACATTTGGTCTGCACACTTTCTTCTTTAAAGCATCTCTCTACTATGTACAGGGTTTTCCCCTCCATTATGACACTCTGTAAACAAGGCCACCTGGGAATCCAGATGTGCATTTCTCTTTGAACAACAATTCTCTTCCAGACAACACATTGAAACTGCAATTACACTTGGCTTTAGTATCAATTATGTTTAAATTAACGATGGTTAGCAACTACTTTGCAATGGTGGCGCATGGAATCCAATTCCAAATGGATTTAGCCATAAATGCAAGTAATCACATAAAAGACTAATATTAACTGCCATTGCAAAGCACTCACTCAGCATACAAAGGGCCAAGGAAGAATGCGTCGTCAAAGAGGAGCCTGCGATGAGATTTGGTGCACATGTTGCGATCATGAAGGCATGCAGCTAAAAAGAGCCTTCCCTTTCCCAGCCCATAATATTTGCAGGTAGCTGTCACATCCCGGTCACAGTATGAGCCTCCATAGTCCTGGGCAACCACTCTCAGGCACACATCTATTTTGCACTATGAATCCCATTGGCCATTGTGGTGAGGATGATTTATTGTTGATCAACGATATCTCAAAGGCAGCAGGTTGGGGAAAACTGTTGCAGGGTGAGCGAGAATTGCAACAGGTACAGGCAGGGGAATGCAGTTCACAAAAGGGAGGTATTTTCAATGACTTCTGCCTGACCATCGTAATGGATGTTCCAGTCTCAAATGCGAGAAGAAAGAAAGCAGTGATAGCGAACGATAGGTTGTGCCAGAGTGAAGAATGCAGAAAAAGTGGGTTAAATAACTCCTCCCCCTTCGTGGAATATGTCTTTCAATCCCTATTTAGAGCTCCCTTCCAGGACAACTCTTAAAAGACTTAAGAAGAGGGCACGAGAACACAATATTGTTACTCGGCCTCGGCCCAGTATACCTGAAGGAGTGTCTCCACCCCCATCGTTCTGCCCGGACACTGAGGTCCAGCGCCGAGGGCCTTCTGGCGGTTCCCTCATTGCGAGAAGCAAAGCTACAGGGAGCCAGGCAGAGGGCCTTCTTGGTAGTGGTGCCCACCCCGTAGAACGCCCTCCCATCAGATGTCAAAGAGATAAACAACTACCTGACATTCAGAAGACATCTTAAGGCAGCCCTGTTCAGGGAAGTTTTTAATGTGTGACATTTTAGTGTATTTTTGGGCGGGGTACAAATAATTTTATTATTATTATTATTATTATTATTATTATTATTATTATTATTATTTTATTATTCATATGCTCTAATCCTTGCCTCCAACTGTTTGAAGATGCATCAATTGTCCCGTTAAGTGAAGTGTGTTAATTCAGTGTGGATCTCGCTCCACCACGTTGCTCCCTTCTCATTGGAGAGCCTGTGTAGCTTAGTAGTTAGAGCAGGGATGGGCAACCTCCGGCCCACAGGCTTAATGGTACCCACCAGGAATCCTCATTTGGCCCGCAAGGCCATTTTGCTGAAGCCACGCCCACATGCCCTGCACCTGACATCATGCATGATGTGAGTTACAGCATAAAATCATTGGACAACCTAGTTCAGCACATACCTCTCTAGCAATGGATAGGTAGCAAAGGACAACCTTCTGGGACAACCTAGTTCAGCACATACCTCTCTAGCAATGGACCACCAGATGCCTCAGTATGTGCTTCTTCCCAGTTAGCCTATTTGCAGGTCTCATGGATTCCTCCCAACAGGATTTAAAAGACTCCATCTGCATTTACCAGGGGAGGGGGGATTATGCCAGCCTTCACACAAATTTCTCTGGAAAACTCCCTGAATATTGCTGAAAAACATGAGAAGAAACTGGTGGGAGATTTTCCTGCATTTCTGCACATCACAATACCCAGGGGAAGTTGTCATTGCATATCCATGATATATGTAATTGAATCTTTATGGCTATATTATTCTGACAGAAGACTGAATTATACAGGGGGATGCTGGTGAGCTAGTTCATTGTTCACTTTGCATGAGCACTTGCTATTTAAATTTTTAATAAGCCTAAGCCTCGATTCTTAAAGTGCTAGCAACTTTCTCTTGCCTCACGTAGCAGTCTCCACAATATGCTTAATAGGTGTGCCTGAGAATGTTTGCCTGGTTTATTCCAGTTTGATGGAAATGGCTTTTGCATGGCGACACTGAGGACTGTGTCCTGAAAGCACACACCCTCAGCACCACTCAGTGATGTCTTATGTGTTGCAGGCAACCCGTTGTGTGTACAGTCTGCACACAATTTACATACCTTCCCACCGAATTGGGACGTGAGCCAAACAAGTATAAAGTGATGGGCTGCTTTCACTGCCCAGTCCGTATACATGGAGAGCAATAAATATTGCCTGACTTCCACTCACCTTGGGCAGCTGTCCTGTAACGCGATGCCATAAGAACATAAGAAGAGCCTACTGGATCAGGCCAATGGCCCGTACAGTAGTACCTCAGGTTAAGAACTTAATTCTTTCTGGAGGTTCATTCTTAACCTGAAACTGTTCTTAACCTGAGGTACCACTTTAGCTAATGGGGCCTCCCGCTGCTCCGCTGCCACACGATTTCTGTTCTCATCCTGAAGCAAAGTTCTTAACCCGAGGTACTATTTCTGGATTAGTGGAGTCTGTAACCTGAAGCATCTGTAACCTGAAGCGTCTGTAACCCAAGGTACCACTGTATAGTCCAGCATCTGATTTTCACAGTGGCCATTCAGATACCTGAGGGAAACCCCAAAACAGGATTTGAGCATTTACCATTTCTGTGGTTTCCAGCAACAGGTGTTCAGAAGCATTGATGCCCTTGAGACTCATCCCACAGAGCCTCTATAGGAGGATACCATGATCAACAGTATAAAAAGCCACAAAAGGCTTGAGAACAAAGAGCAAGATCACACTCTCCTAGTCTTGTTCTCAATAAAAGTCATCCATCAAGGTGGCTTAGGGCCGATTCAGTTCCATAGTTGGGCTTGAACCTAGATTCAATTGGGTCTAGACGTGCATGCCAACTCCTAGGGGTCAAGGCACTTCCGCACGGAGAGCGTTTTTTTTAGTAGGCCTGGCCTCCTCAATGTTCAGAGGGCATTTGGCTCTGCCCCCAGCTCCTTGCGACATCTTGCTCATGACATCATGATGTTGCGTAACATCATGAGTCTGATGTCAGGACATCATGTCGGGCCTCCTCAATCAACTTGGGAAGATAGCGCCTCTGGGTCTCGATCAGGGTTTCCCAAATTTGGGTCTCCAGCTATTTTTGGACTACAATTCCCATCACCCTAACCACTTGTTCTGCTAGCTAGCTAGGGATGATGGGAGTTGTGGTCCAAAAGCAGCTGGAGACCCAAGTTTGGGAAACCCTGGTTTAGATAATCGGAACCACCCAATAATGGTCATAGATAATTCACCATGGCCATCTCCTCCACCTTCCCTAGGAAGGGTATATTCACAGCTGGACAACTATGGGTCCAGGGCTGGCTTTTTTAGGAGCAGTTGTACCATCACCAATTTTGCAACTATTTGAAACGAGCAGTTAATGAAATGTTGGTTAATGGGGAAAACATTTGTAAATTTGTACTCTAAGGGAGCAAATGAAGGTGCTCATGATCTTTTCTTTGGGTTGGTGATTTATTAAAAAAACGTGAAAGTATTGTTCTCATACCTGCTATAAAGAAATAAGCAAAGGGACCCATGTGGAGAGCTGTGGCTTGAAAGAAAATGGGATGTGGCTCTGAAAAGGTTGCGGTGAGGCTACAGCTCTAAAAGATGTGGGGCTGACTGCTGCTGAGGATCAGGTCTGAGGCTGCCAAGCGGAAGGAGATCATGAGGGAGAATGAAAAATGTCCATTATATGAGAGAGCTTTCATCAAATTACCAAAAAATATGGGGAAAATATATAAATCATGCTTGAGAGCTTCACAGCCTATTAAAAAGTAACAGTGTGATGTATTGTATGCCCTGGCTCCTTTCAGAGTGACGAATAGGCAGCTTTCTTGGTGCCCACTAGGATGAGCGGTGATAATGATAATGATAAATATCCATGCAAAATAACAGACCTATTAGGGAAATAGCACCCCCTTGACTCATTAAATACACAGCCTTTTGCCAGCAACTTAATCAGTTCCATGAGAACGTGACCTATTGATTCAGTTAAACCACTCAAAATGCTTCAAAAAAATAAAAAATAAAATAAACCATGCTGTCCACAAATCAAAGCAAATATATGAGGACATATCTTTCCTTTCCTCACTCAATCAGGTGGGACTGAACTGAATGAAAACAAAAACCTACGGCTTTGTAGGGCTTGAATAGGGCTGAGATGGCAGGGTATGAATGAGAAGAAACAAAGGGAGAAGGTAAATACCCAAAGACAAAAGATTGGCCAGCAGAAACAAGGATAATAATAGAAGGTTATGAGGACTATGAGCTGGATCCAGACTTTCCATAAATACTTCTGATCATAGGACGCTTTGCTAGAGGCTGCATTTTGCAATGGCTCACAGTGGCTCGTACAATCACGCAATCCTTAAGAGCAGCTTTTTGGGGTTACAGGGGCTACACCTCTGCAAACCAACCAAGTTCATGGTGGTCATCATCTGAAGATCCTCTGTGGGTGTCTCAGTCATCGCAAGTCCATGGAACAGTCCTTTCACAGCGGTGGCACCTACCATGTGGAAAAGTCTCTTATTGGAAATTAGGCATGAGCCATCATTATTAAAGGCAGTATTCAACTCAATGGTTGTATGCATGCAAAGATTGCCACTACCGCAACAGGACTTACAGGATGGGGCCAACACTAAAATTAGTAATTATTAATATCATTATTCCTTTCATTTCTATAACCGCTATACATTTTTAAGGGGAGGGGAAATCTCAAAGTGATTTAAAACACGTTAAAACACCAAATAAAAGAATTCAGCACAAAATTTACTGAAGAAAGTCAGATATAAAGTATACATTCAAAGCAACATAATTAGCAGGAAACAAAAATATGATCTTAAGGAGTTCAACATAAAACATTACAAAGAAGGTTAGCTATAGAATGCACATTTAATTTAGCAAAGTTAGCAAAAAAAATCTTATTGCAAAAGAAAGCATTAGTGAAGGAAGTAAAATATGAAATGCAAGTTTAAAACAGCATAATTAGCTTGACAATAAAAGACATCAACGGTGTCTCCAAAAATTTTTTACACATCACTTGGGAAGACAGGCAAACTAATACCAGTGTACTGGAAGAAGCAAAGATCACCAGTGTTGAAACAATGATTCTTCAACATCAACTTCGTTGGACTGGTCATGTTGTGCGGATTCCTGATGATTATCTTCCAAAGCAACTACTCTATTCCAAACTTCAAAATGGAAAGTGAAATGCTGGTGGTCAACAAAAGAGTTTTATTTTTTATTTTTTTTAATGATATTTATTAAGCATTTTAAAATTACAGAAAAAACAAAGAAACAAAGAAGAAGAAGAAAATAAGGGAAAAACAAACAGCAATCAAACAATAAAAATCAAAAGCAAAACCAAAACACATAACACATCAAAATCAAAAAAACAAAAAACAAAAATAAACCACAAAAATTTAAAAACAGATCCAATATTCTCAAATCCTTAACTGTCATTACCTTATTTCATCGACCTCCTCATGCCTCCCTTTTTTGTATTCTAGTTATTAATTATCACAGCAAATCCTTCCCATTTTTCATAATATTCTGTCATTAAATTACCTTAATCTATTTTGACCTTATCTTACTATAGAAAACTCTAAAATTTAAAACTTAAATCTTATTTATACCAATTTCTCATAACCATAACATATTCTTGCATAGTTCTTTTTATCATTTCTGCTAAAGCCAAATAATTTCGTTCCAACATTTTTCTAATACTCATTAATTTTACAAAACAATCCTAAATAATTTTTTTAAAAAACTTTCTTCCAATCTTCATCCAACGTCTCTTCCTCCTGGTCCCGGGTTTTGTCAGTCCTTTCTATCCCATCCATCTAGTTCATTAACCTGGTAATCTTATGTCCGAGGCCCTTAAGTCTCTTCCATGTTTTAAGAGTTTTAAAGACTGTCTCAAAGTAAAAGTAGTATAAACACCGACAATTGGCAAACACTTGCCTGTGAGCGCTCCAATTGGAGAACAGCCTTTACCAAAGGTGTCATGGACTTTGAAGACACTCAAACTCAGGAAGAAAGGGAGAAACGTGCTAAAAGGAAGACACACTTGGCACATTCCACACCGTGATCAACTCCTGCCCGGAAACCTATGTCCCCACTGTGGAAAGATGTGTGGATCCAGAACTGGCCTCCACAGTCATTATGGACTCATTGTTAAAACTGTGTTTATGGAAGACAATCTTACTCGGCCACGAGTGATTGCCAAAGAAGAAGAAGAAGAAGGTTCATGGCTGGTGGCAACTGTGGAAGCTCAGGTTAAATGACCTGGGTCTGCATTAAGAGGCAGCCAAGATGGGCTCTGGGCTCTTCAGCAGCTTCAGCTTGTTGGCTGCAGCTGTCATTGTCTCTAGCTCCACCTACTGTTGATCTCCTGGCCTTCTGCCCTACCAGTCCCAATGAGCAATGAGCACCTACTGAGCTAATGTATTTGCAGTATATTTTGCAGACAGATTTCAATCTCTGGCCACCACCCTCTCACTCACTATGACAAATTAAGAACTTCGCTTTCGCCAGGGACACAAAAACACTCTGGAGAACCGTTGATTGGAACAAAAGACATTTATAGCATCCCTTGGGCACCTGCCAATGATAAGGTTTCATCAAAACCTCACATACCAACCTAACTTCCAAAGAAATTGTTAAATGCCCCCCAAAAGGAGGCTAAGAATACATGCCTCTTTCACCAGACGAGAAAACTTTCAAGAAACTGGAGGTCAGATTTTCGTGCAGCACACATTTTCAAATGTCCTAAATAAACTGTTAATGGTTGAATTGCACAACGCTATGCTGTAGTGCATGATCTTTTTGGTATGTATTATGGCTCTTGTGCCATTATTGTATTTAGATTGCTTATTTTCTGTGAAATGCTTTGAGAGCCATGTATTTATGGAAAGTGTGGCTTATAAATAAACTTGACAATGGCTGTACTATGAACAGCTTAATATAAAGGTATACTCATTTATCGTTAAGTTATGTGATCTCAGTAGAAATAAGCACCATATACGATAATTAAGTCTTTTCAAAAGTTTATGTTCCGGTGGAAGAAATATCTGAAAGGTTCCTGTCTCCCATCCTGCTTTACTTTTCACAGTTAATGCTAAATCATGCTGCAATAGGTTAGCCCACCAGCATAACTAGGTGTTTTTTGTTTGTTTTTACAGGCAACTAGTACAGTGGTACCTCGGGTTATAGACACTTCTGGTTACAGACGCTTCAGGTTACAGACTCTGCTAACCCAGAAATAGTACCTCAGGTTAAGAACTTTGCTTCAGGATGAGAACAGAAATTGTGTGGTGGCGGTGCGGCAGCAGTGGGAGGCCATTCAGGTTAAGAATGGACCTCCAGAACGAATTAAGTTCTTAACCCGAGGTACCACTGTAGTGGCATATATTCAGTGAGGTGTTAAAGTGAATGTTCCATCAGCAAGAGGATTTATCTTTCTGCAGAGGACCGTTCTCTCTCTTTCTTTCTCCCTCCCTCTCTCTCTCTCTCTCTCTCTCTCTCTCTCTCTGTTCTGTGGAGTAGCCATGGTCAGGCCAAAATCTAGAATCTCTATGGAAGGGAACATTTTAGGTAGTAAGGTATCTTGTGAACTGAAATATACTCGGAGTCGAGTGTGGATTTCATGCTCTTTATTCAGCTCATAGTTTGGGGGAACATGGAAGTTCCCCCGAAATGTCTGCTTTATATACATTATTTACACAATGGGCCCCATGTGATTGGCTAATTCTGGGATTCTCCTGTAGGCCAGTCAGGTTGTGGATTCACTTCCACCTGGAGTTGGATTGGGTGGCTCCTGCTGACCAATCAGACTGCTGCATTCTGAATCCTATTGTTCTAGGACCAATCTGACTGCTGCATTTTGGATCCTATTTAACTCAGTACATAACACCTGAATAGTTTAGGATAAGAGGACAGAAAAATCCCCAAATCTTAGCATTTTTAGGTACCTTTCATCTCCAGGCCCTGGGTTATGAATCAGTACAAATTCCAGGGGCATACTAGACCAAGCACTGTAGGAATTATGAATTTCTGCCTGTTGCATTCATTCGTTCCAAGGATTTAGCCCCACTTCTTAACTGAACGATTCTCAGGTCACCTTGCAACAGATTGCAATAATATAAAGCGAACATGTATACCATGGTCATTTGGGTATTATGGGATGTTCATCAGGATTAAGCATCAGGAAAAACTTTCTGGCAGTAAGAGCCGTTCAACAGTGGAACGGTCTCCCTCGGGAGGTTGTGGACTCTCCTCCCTTGGAGGTTTTCAAGCAGAGGTTGGATGGCCATCTCTCATGGATGCTTTAGCTGAGATTTCTGCATTGCATGGGGTTGGACTAGATGACCCTCGGGGTCCCTTCCAACTCCACAAGTCTATGATTCACTAACAAAATAGTTTAGTAGTTTAGAATGGGGTTGATCTGAACATCCGTCTTCCCTGAATTTATCTGCATTCCGATAGGGCAGGAGAACACTCATGAAAATCAGGATGAGGGTGGGGAATATTCAGGTAGGATTTCTTTTGACATGGTGGAAAGGGCTTATTTCACCCCACCCCTACCTTTTGCACTTAAAAAAAAGCTAGCCATGGCATGTGATGACACTCTGTCTTCCCAGATGCACTCTCTGTGTGGATTTTCTTCTAATTCTCATCACATCCCTTGATCTTGGCAAGAAGCTCTTTTTTATTTTATTTTTACTGATTCCTCCAAAAGTCCAAACAGTTCTTTCATTTCCTATACACTGTTATATGCATATACACTCCAGGTTTCTTAAAGTAACCAGCGCTTAAATAGAGACGTACAAAAAATGCAAATGATGGTACCAAAAATACTTACATATTAATATTTATAAAATTCTGCTGCAGAAAAGTATAGCACTGCATAGAGCTTGATTCTTTTCTGTGTATTATATGTTATAATGGATGTTAAGAGAGATGGGCTAAGAATTGGGGGACGAGGGTTCATATTTTCACTCACCCATAGAGATCTCTGGGTGACTTTGGGCCGCTCACTGTCTCTCAGCCTAACCTACCCCACATGGTTGCTGTGAAGATGAAATGGAGACCATTTCCACGACAAGGTAGAAAATCAGTCAAGCCAAGGGCTCCCTGTCTACCATCACATCATATGAACACCTGTGGAAACCTTGTACTTGTTAGGATTTCACTCCTCTGATGCTGCATATGAGATTGGTGTAAATCACATGCCTGTCTGGGAAGAGTGTGGGAACGGAAGACAGTCTTATCTCTTCTGCTGTATGTACTATTGTACTCTACTTTTGCTTTTACTTGTCCCTGTTCTTCTCTCGGAGTTGGAGAGAGAGGACGCCATGACTCCTTTGTCTGTACATAGTGTGTAAATCATGGGTAGGCAAACTAAGGCCCAGGGGCCGGATCCGGCCCAATCGCCTTCTCAATCCAGCCCGAGGATGGTCTGGGAATCAGCATGTTTTTACATGAGTAGAATGTGTCCTTTTATTTAAAATGCATCTCTGGGTTATTTGTGAGGCATAGGAATCCATTCATATATATTTTTCCAAAATATAGTCTGGTCCCCCACAAGGTCCGAGGGACCGGCCCCCAGCTGAAAAAGCTTCCTGACCCCTGGTGTAAATAAAGATGTAGGTTATCTCTACATTATCTCATGCTTCTTGCTGTGTTATGCTAGAAGATTAGTGTGCATATATCATTTGATATATGTCGCTGAAGCGCACTGGAGAAGAAGGGAAATGCCTTTCCCAGAGCTGTGCATACCAGAGGATGCTCCAAGTTCGGTGGCTGCAGGGGCACCCCAAGGCATTTTTGAACAATACTATGGTATATGCTGCTATTGCGCAGTCCATGGCTGCTAGTTGCAATGACTATTATTTACAATGGCGATGGTCTACAGTGGTGATGGCCTTCTGTTGCACTCAGGTCCTGGCTGTGGGCTTCCCGCAAGCATCTGATTGGATGCTAGAAGCTGGACTAGATGAGCCACTGGCATGATCCAGCAGGCTCTTCTTATATTTTGCCCTCATCAGTGTCATGGCCATTCCCACAGCAGCTGGGAGGAGGCTTCTGAGGTTAAATATCCCTGCAAGGGTGTCACGGGGCAGGAAATCCATAATATTCTCTGTCCCCCTTCCAGGACGCCTTCCCAGGGACCATAGAAGTATGCCCTACAAGCAAATTTTCATGAGGGTTTTTTTTATTTTTAACCGATCCCTAATTAACGGGATGGAATTGATGGATGAGAGAACACGTGTCTACATACCACTGGTAGATCCCATTTCCAATTGGCAGCATGAGTCGTTTGAGAGTCTCTTGTTGATGATTTGAGGAGCAGTGACCTTAAACATCCCTCAAATATTGTGATGTTCAAAAATAGAACGTGAAGCGTGTGGCTTATGCCTCGCTTTCTCCATGAATCAAGAATCTTTTCCCCCCGTTCCTCAGCTGCTTAAAATATCCGCTCTCTTTCCTCATGTAGGAAGCAGAGCTGCAATCTGGTCATGGTGACTCTGGCAGACCAGCAGAGAATTTCTAATTTTTCCCCACTGTTCTCGCCTCATCAAATCTATCTCAGTCTTCTGCACGGTCTCTCTCTCTCTCTCGTCCTAAAGCATCTCAAAAAAAGCAAAAAAGAAGAAGCAAAAAGTGTCATTACCAGAAAACTGCCTTTGATCTCTTGAATCAGGCTTAAATATTTTTTTTTCTTCTCCTCTGGAAAACAGGCAGACATTACTTCATGCCTCAATAAAGTAAGTGCTGCGCTGACATTTAAATTTTCTCTTGACACAGTCCTGATTTACCCTTCTAAGCTGAAAAGGTGGTGATGTCATAATTTCTTTAAAAATTGGTCAAAGGACCTACCTTCCTTCCAGTTTCACAGCACAACTCAGCATTTGCCAACCCGGTGACCTCCATGTGTTATAGACTACAATTCCTATCAGCCCTTATCAGCGCTAGCCATGCTCCCATAAGACTCAAGCTGAGGCTGATGGGAGTTGTAGTCCAAAACAACTAACACCCCTTTGGAAGGTGGTAGACGCTCTTTCAATTGAAGTTTTTAAGCAGAGGTTGGGTAGCTATCTGTTATGGATGCTTTAGTTGAGATTCCTGCATTGCAGGGGGTCGGACTAGATGACTCAATGTCCCTCCCAAGTCTACAATTGTATGATCCTATGTGGGTGCCCAGATGGGTCAACACAGCTGCTACGTCACTGATGGGGAACCTGGAGCCCTCCAGATGTTAGAACCATAGAATTGCACATCAGTAAAACACTTCGGGGGGGGGGGGAGAGACTTGATAGTTGCCCATACATTGCATAAAGATTTCTGTGCCCCCTACTACAGAGAAAATCTGGCAGCCTGAGAGCAGGATAGCCTGAGAACCTGAGACCAATAAAATAAATCAGCCAGTCCCTGACAAGCAGCTCTGTTTGTAACCCTGTTTGAAAGGCAGTTCCCCTCCAATTGCTCATAATCCAGTCTCATAACTGCTGCGCCCGCAACACTGTCTATGCATTGTCTGAAATTAAAAGACAATTTACAATCCTCATGTTTTAGTAGCTGACAATATACATGGATATTAGCTGACAAGAGGACATTGTCTTAGTCTGGCGCGAGCGGAGAGAGCGGAATGAGATGCAGGAGACGCGGGTGGCGGCGGGGAGGAAGAAGAATCCCCAACAACATGAATTTATCAGCCAATATTATTTTCCTCCAATACGCTTCAGCTGCCAGCTTCCTTAATGCACATTGAATAATATGGGTCATGACATTTGCCAGCAAGCAGAAGCAAACGACGGGGAGAACATTTTGTTAGTGATGTGTCTCTGCTTAACATTCGTGCCGCGCAAATCTTTCGAGGTTCTTTCTCTAGTGGCAGAGGACCGTGGACTAGAAGGGAGACCCGGAGGGCAGTTGCGTGAACCAGGGAAAGAAAAACAAAGGTTAGAAAGCTTTGGGGAGGATTCCTGAACTCTAGAGATAGCCAGCACTATTAAATCAACCTTTTTCTTTCAGAAATCATTATTTTATCCCTCAGTCCATGACATGTCCAGCGTGACATTTGAGGAGTTGTTGTAGCAAACATGGGGAAGATCCAGAAGTGGTCCTGATTTTGGCCACAAGCCACAGCCACCTGCTCTGTGGATTCTTTAAATAACTTTTTAAACTGCATATAATAAGTCCATCTAATTTACCATCCTCCATTATATCAACGATGTCCCCCCAAAAATTTACACATAACTTGGGAAGACAGGCAAACTAACACCAGTGTTGAAGCAATAATTCTTCAACATCAACTTCGTTGGACTGGTCATGTTGTACGGATGCCTGATTATCATCTTCCAAAGCAATTACTCTATTCTGAAAATAAAAATGGAAAGCATAATGCTTGTGGTCAACAAAAGAGGTCTCAAGGCAAATCTTTAAAAATGTAGTATAAACACTGACAACTGGGAAACACTGGCCTGCGAGAGCTCCATTTGGAGAACAGCTTTTACCAAAGATGTCATGGGCTTTGAAGACACTCAAACTCAGGATGCAAGGGAGAAATGTGTTACGAGGAAGGCACGCTTGGCAAATCCACACAGTGATCAACTCCTGCTCGGAAACCTATGTCCCCACTGTGGAAGGAGGTGTGGATCCAGAATTGGCCTCCACAGTCACTGAGCTCTTTGGCAGGCTTTAAATAACTCTTGCAATGAGACACAGATTTTGGATATAATTTCTTCTTCTTTGTCATGATAGACCAGCCTCCATTGACTTTAATGCAAGAATAGTTCTTACACAGTGGGGGGAGGAATTATTAAAAGAAGAAATTGGAAAAGGAGGAAGAGTCTCCCATTCCCATCTTCTCCAGAAGATTAGGAGACTTTACTGAATGGCTTGGACTCTGTCCACAGTGCAAATGAGGGAACTCATCCTAGTGGGTAGAGAGAGCCAGCATGGTGTAGTGTTTAAGAGTGGTAGACTCGTAATCTGGTGAACCGGGTTTGCTTCCCCGCTCCTCCACATGCAGCTGCTGGGTGACCTTGGGCTAGTCACACTGCTTTGAAGTCTCTCAGCCCCACTCACCTCACAGAGTGTTTGTTGTGGGGGAGGAAGGGAAAGGAGAATGTTAGCCACTTTGAGACTACTTCAGTGAGTGATAAAGTGGGATATCAAATCCAGAGAAATCTAGCATCATTGGAGCTCCCCTTCATGAAATGTTGCTTTGTCCAGTTTTCCATTTTTCCTGTTTAGGGAAGCTTTTAATGTTTGATGGACTATTGTATTTTAATATTTTGTTGGAAGCCATCCAGAGTGGCTGGGGAAACCCAGCCAGATGGGCGGGGTATAAATAAATGATGATGATGATGATGACGATGATGATGATGATCTCCCCTTTGCACTACATTTCTGTGTGGCATAGCTTTCTATGACTTTCTACACTTTTTTGCTGGGGTGCAGGGGAGCTACGAGACGGATGAGGGGATGGAATGAATGGCTGGGCAAGCTAGTCTTTGCTTGTGCAATCACTGGATACAACTCAGCATAAACAACTAAAAATGGGTCCAAACAATGGGTTCTGGATAACTCAGATGAAATACTGGAGATTTCTGAATCTTAATGAAGCCTTGAATGAAGAAGTCTTGTATTTTTACGACTGAGACAAAATATGGGATTTTAAAAACACCTGCCATCATCTAATTGTTTATTTTTTAGGGACATCAACTTTGATTACTTGAACACATTGAGCTTCTCAGTAATTGCAGGGAGGGGGAAGATAATAAGTGACATCTCCAATCATTGATGGCAAATACTCTGATTAGACCAACTTTACAAATGAAATGATATGGTTCAAATACTTGCAAAATAAGGAACTTCATTCCTAATTAACTTTAAGTGGCAGAGACTGAAATATTTTGAGTAATGTTTTCACCAATAAAGGTAATTGCATCTGCAATTTTGATGTCTCAAAGTAAATGAGGGCAAGGGGAAGTCCCAAAATTATCTAAGACAAAATAATGCCATGTCCATTGTTTTATTGCTTTGTTTTCTCTTTCTCAGTCAAAAAATATGAGGAATGAAAAAGGATTTTCATTGGGAAAACTGTATGGGAGGAGTGTTAATATCCCCTTCACCCACACTGTGGTACTATTCTAGATTGGGGCTCTTGTAGTTTGTTATGTACTAAGCTTGGATCCTAGAACAATAGGCAAATAGGATCCTAGAATGCAACAACAGATTGGCTTGCAGGAAAAGACCAATCAGGCTCCAGGAGGAAGTTAATCAGCCTATTAGGGTGGTAGGATCCTAGAATGCAACAACTGATTGGCCTGCAGGAGAAGACCAATCAGGCACTAGGAGGTTAAGCTGAATCAGCCAATCAGACAGGATTCATTGTGTAAATAATGTATATAAAAGCCTGAGGTTTGGGGGGGGGGCAATTCATTCACTGTTTTACAAGCTGCAATAAAGAGCATGAAATCACTACAGGACTCCGAGTATATTTCATAGTTACTGTTTAAAACAGTGTTTCCCAACCTTTTTTGGGCAAAGGCACACTTGTTTGATGAAAAAAATCTCGAGGCACACCACCATTACAGCCCCGTGACGTCAGCGCGCAGCGTCACGCCGGGGGGGACGCACGAAAGTGTAAGTTTCAATTTTTTTCCCTCCCCCTTGCCGGGGAACCTCCAAGCTTTGGGGGTGGGGGGGGAGGAGGCAGCAAAGCGAGGGACTGAGGGACTCCTCCAACGACAAGGGTTGGGGAAGAAGAGAAAGGGCTATTCCGCTCCAGTCCTTTCTGAAGGAGCTGAGGGTGGGGGTCCTCCGGCGCCTTCGGCGAAACGGCGCCGGCCCAGAGCGCTTCTAGGAGGCTGCCTTTGTGCGCGACGTAAAGCCCTCTTTCCCTCCCTCCAGCCCCGTGTCACCTGTGGAAAAGGGGGCTGGATCCAGTGACGCAACTCAGAAAACTGTTAGGGAAGCCAGAGCAGGAAAGTGAGTGGGGGGCGGCGTCGCCGCTTTAACCCACGTTTCCTTTTTGAAAGAGAAACTTAAGACTAGATGACCCTTGGGACCCCTGCCAACTCTACAGTTCTATGGCCCTTTGTGGAGGGGGGGCAGCACCTGGAAAGACGGGCTAGGGGATAATTGGGGCGGCCGCCTTAGGCACACCAGAAGCGAAGCACGTCCTGAGCTACAAAAACAAACCCAATTCCTGCCTCGTTTTTTTGCAGTTTCTGCAAAGCGAGGGAGTCTCCCCCGCCTCCATTCCTCGGTGCCTCCTCCTCCCCCTGCTCCCCACTACGGGTCTCCCCTGCACTTGGCCAGGCTGCCTCGCCCTCCTTCCTTTCCCAGAGCAGTGGCTCAGAGCGCCTCCTTGCACCGCAGGTACACTCCGTGGGGAGGGGAGGGAGCGGAAGCCCAGACCAGCCCCCAACCCGCTTAGTCCGACCCCTCAAACCTTCCCAAAATAAGAACTCTGCGTTCTACAACGTCACCCCCCAGCGGGGCCCCCTTTATTCCCGGTGAGAGGGGGGCGGCGGAGGGAAAAAGCTGCTTCCCACACTTACCCGCCGCCATCTTGACTTCCCGCAATGAGCCGGATGCGGCGCCTAAGCTCCCTGCCATCGCTTCTCCGCCTCCTCTACTTTGCACAAGTCTTCAGGGTCGCCGGCCGATTCATCCATCGGCCGCTCTTTCAAGCCCACTCGGAGGAGGAATGAGTCGAAAGAGCCAGAGACGCAGCCGCAGTGGAAGCCCCGTCCCTCCCTTCCAGTCTCGGGGCGGGGCAGAGGCCACCAGGCTGGCAAGCAGAGCGCCGAGAGCGAGGAAGCTGATGCAACGCGGAGGCAGACCCCGGCTGGCGTGTGTTTCCCAACCTTTTTTGGACTCGCCCGCCTCCCTCCAGGCAACATCTCGCGGCACACCAGGCAACATCTCGCGGCACACTAGTGTGCCGCGGAACACCGGTTGGGAAACACTGGTTTAAAAGAAACAGGGATGCATTCACACATCTTTTCTGCCAGGTGTAGTATGACCCTAAGAGGCATAAGACTGTGTGAAATATACTCAGAGTCGAGTGTGGATTTCATGCTCTTTATTCAGCTCATAGTAGTGAGGAATGAAAGTTTTCCCCAAATATCTGCTTTATATGCATTATTTACACAATGGGCCACACGTGATTGGCTAATTCCGGGATTCTACTGTAGGCCAATCAGGTTGCGGGTTCACTTCCACCTGGAGCTGGACCAATCATACTGCTGCATTGTTCTAGGACCAATCAGACTGCTGCATTTTGGATCCTATTGTTCTAGGACCAATCAGACTGCTGCATTTTGGATCCTATTCAACTCAGTACATAACACTGTGTAAGCCGCTTCTGCTCACAGACTCGAGAGACCACAGTTTGGTAAAATAGTTATAATCGTTAAAATATAACTTGAGGATCTTCACCAAATAGTTAAACTTTACCAAGTGAAGGAAGGTGGGACATACGAGGTGTGAGGCTTCAGGAATTCTATCCCGCCCCCAGTGGCAGCAAGAAGCAGAGGGGTGGAAAGGAAGAATCCTTTCTAATGGGTTTATTCATTCATAATAGTGAGAGACAAAAGAATGCAGTCTGCCCACCGATAATGGCGTCGTTCCAACTGACCTCCCTCTCCGTCCTTCCTAGCAACAACATTTCCCCTTATGGTGTCCGCTTGTGGCCAACTGTCTCTGGGTCCTTTGCTCTTGCACTCTGAATGAACGTCAAGTTCTGGGAGAAAGGGGGGTCAGAAATACTCTCCAGTGACAATGTGTCAGTCGGCTGCTCTGACTGTAAGTCCCCTGGCTCTGCCTCCCCCTTGTCTTCTGTTTGCCTCCCAACTCTTCTGTTTGCCTGTCTCTGTGCTGTGACCTTCCTCCAACCCCTGCTGTAACTCAAAACTGCCTTCCTCTTCTCTGTAAGCTTCAGGAGAAGGGGGGGTGATCTCCACCGTTCCTCCTCCATCTCGTCCCTTCTGTCTAGTCCCTGACATGAGGATAGAGAGGGAAATCTCCTGTCCACCATGGGGGGTTGGAGTCAGCTGTGCTCCATTATCCTAAATCAGATGTGGGAACCTTAGGCCTTCCAGGTGTTGCTAGAATAATTGTTTACCTTGTGCAACTCATTGTGGAAGGATCATTAGGCGCGAGTGATCATGCTCTTCTGAAGTTTACAATACAGCGGAAAGGAGCAGCCAAGCATACTAGGACTCAATTTCTTGACTTTAAGAAAGCCGACTTCATAAAACTTAGGGAAGTGCTGGGTGAGATCCCATGGACAGTAATACTAAAAGGAAAGGGAGTTCATGATGGCTGGGAGTTTGTTAAGAGGGAGATACTAAAAGCACAACGTCAGGCAATACCAATGAGAGGGAAACATGGAAGGTGCCTAAAGAAGCCAGGGTGGCTATCTAAAGAACTTTTAACTGAGTTAAGATTAAAAAAGGATGTGTACAAAAAATGGAAAAGGGGGGAAACCACCAAAGAGGAATTCAAACAAATAGCCAGCACGTGTAGACACAAAGTCAGAAAAGCTAAAGCACAGAATGAACTCAGGCTTGCTAGAGAGGTTAAAAGCAACAAAAAAGGCTTCTATGGGTATGTTCGTAGCAAAAGGAAGAGCAAAGAAACAGTGGGGTCACTCAGAGGAGAAGATGGTGAAATGCAAACAGGGGACACAGAAAGGGCTGAACTCCTCAATGCCTTCTTTGCCTCAGTCTTCTCCGATAAGGAAAACAATGCCCGACCTGAAGAATTTGGAGCAAATGATTCAGCAAAGGAAACACAGCCCAGAATAACTAAGGAGATAGTACAAGAATACTTGGCCAGTTTAGAAGTATTCAAGTCTCCAGGGCCAGATGAACTGCATCCAAGAGTATTAAAAGAACTGGCAGATGTGATCTCAGAACCACTGGCAGTCATCTTTGAGAATTCCTGGAGAACAGGCGAAGTCCCGGCAGACTGGAGGAGGGCAAATGTTGTCCCTATTTTCAAAAAGGGGAAAAGAGAGGACCCAAATAATTACCGCCCAGTCAGTCTGACATCAATACCAGGGAAGATTCTGGAGCAGATCATTAAGCAAACAGTCTGTGCGCACCTAGAAAGGAATGCTGTGATCACCAATAGTCAGCATGGATTTCTGAAAAATAAGTCATGTCAGACTAACCTGATCTCCTTTTTTGACAGAATTACAAGCCTGGTAGATGAAGGGAACGCAGTGGATGTAGCCTACCTTGATTTCAGCAAGGCATTTGACAAGGTGCCCCATGATATTCTTGTAAAGAAACTGGTAAAATGTGGTCTTGACTATGCTACCACTCAGTGGATTTGTAACTGGATGACTGACCGAACCCAAAGAGTGCTCATCAATGGTTCCTCTTCATCCTGGAGAAGAGTGACTAGTGGGGTGCCACAGGGTTCTGTCTTGGGCCCGGTCTTATTCAACATCTTTATCAACGACTTGGATGATGGACTCAAGGGCATCCTGATCAAATTTGCAGATGACACCAAACTGGGAGGGGTGGCTAACACCCCAGAGGACAGGATCACACTTCAAAACGACCTTGACAGATTAGAGAACTGGGCAAAAACAAACAAGATGAATTTTAACAGGGAGAAATGTAAAGTATTGCACTTGGGCAAAAAAAATGAGAGGCACAAATACAAGATGGGTGACACCTGGCTTGAGAGCAGTACATGTGAAAAGGATCTAGGAGTCTTGGTTGACCACAAACTTGACATGAGCCAACAGTGTGACGCAGCAGCTAAAAAAGCCAATGCAATTCTGGGCTGCATCAATAGGAGTATAGCATCTAGATCAAGGGAAGTAATAGTGCCACTGTATTCTGCTCTGGTCAGACCTCACCTGGAGTACTGTGTCCAGTTCTGGGCACCACAGTTCAAGAAGGACACTGACAAACTGGAACGTGTCCAGAGGAGGGCAACCAAAATGGTCAAAGGCCTGGAAACGATGCCTTATGAGGAACGGCTAAGGGAGCTGGGCATGTTTAGCCTGGAGAAGAGGAGGTTAAGGGGTGATATGATAGCCATGTTCAAATATATAAAAGGATGTCACATAGAGGAGGGAGAAAGGTTGTTTTCTGCTGCTCCAGAGAAGCGGACACGGAGCAATGGATCCAAACTACAAGAAAGAAGATTCCACCTAAACATGAGGAAGAACTTCCTGACAGTAAGAGCTGTTCGACAGTGGAATTTGCTGCCAAGGAGTGTGGTGGAGTCTCCTACTTTGGAGGTCTTTAAGCAGAGGCTTGACAACCATATGTCAGGAGTGCTCTGATGGTGTTTCCTGCTTGGCAGGGGGTTGGACTCGATGGCCCTTGTGGTCTCTTCCAGCTCTGGGATTCTATGATTCTATGATTACTAAACACATAGAGAAAGTGCAAAACTAGATTTTGAGCTCTTGAGAGGTACTCATATTTAAAGGATGGGCAGGTCAGCCTATTTCTGTTCTAAATCTCTTCTGTCCCAATTATTGCAACAACAACAACTCATGTGAAAAATGTACATTTCAATGGTATGTGTTTTCACCTAAAATACACATAACTGGTATTCTAAGCATGGTCATCCGGATGCCCAAAGACTCTGATATGTTCTGAAACTACTGCGAGAGGGAATGCACACATGACTGTTCTCAAGTTTCCCATAGGCATCTGTCTGGTTGGTCTTTGTAAGAAAAGGATGCTAGACAAGATGGGGCTTTGACCTGGTCCAGCAGGACACTTCTGGTGCCCTTATGATTTTGTGCTCCTCAGAGCTTCAGTTTTAATACGTGAATGCCATGGTGCAGCTGGCGAGGATAGAGATCTGAGGGGCAAAACTGATATGTGCAATTCAAAATCTCCTCCACACTTTATCCTCACACACATCACTTGAATGCTTGAATATGGCTGTCAGCTCCATCCCTGGGTCTGGTCCTAGGAGTCATCAAAACTCATGGTGGTCTCAGAATGGGGCACTGACTCAAAGACCTCTGTTGTCCTCTTCTATCATAGGATGCTGCTTTGTTTGTTTTGTTCTACTTATAGTGTTTTCTTGCCTGTCTTCTGTAATACAGTTCTTCTCCTGATTCCCCTTGTTCAGTGTCATCGGCTACAGGGTCATCATGCTAGGAATGGACAAATTTGTTAATATAGGTTTCTCTCAGTTTCTCATTTTTTCTAATCTTTCATTCAGTTCTCCACATTTCCATATCAATTTGAACCTTTCCCCCCCCCTTTTAAGTCCCCATGAAAAAGCACCAGTGTTTTAGTGTCGATTTCTCCAGATGTACACATTTTGTACAATTTTACCTACCCTATACCTTTTCTCCTGATATATGAATTTTATATGCACATTTTACCATAGCATGTGAATTTTGGTACATGTAACTGGGCTGGACAATGGTGTTGCAAAATTCAGAGGATGTCCATGTTTTGGTTCATGTTTTGTTTCAGAGAGTGCAAATCAGGCTGGTTGTTTGTTTTTTTAAAAATGTGAACGAAATCTATTTTTTTCCTCATTGCTGCATCTTGGAAAACACAAATGGGAGAATGCTATGTGCTTGTGTGCTGCTTGTGGGCTTTCTAAATGCATTTGAACATCAAATTCTGGACTAGATGGGTCTTTGTTCTGATCCATCAGGGCTGTACTTATGATAATCATTAGCCTTTGGATCTTGCTTCCACTGACTGGCTCACACCTTACGTGCGGTTGTCAAGAAGCGAGGCATTTTCAGTCACCTGAGATGTGCTGAACACTCTGCTCTTACCAATAATACAAAATAATAAACACCTTTAAGTCCCGTAGCATGCACTTCCAGTGACTGTCTTTGTGAGGATGACAGGTACCCTCCCACTTTGGAACCAACGTTCCTGATGCTGATGTTAAGTCAGAGCCATATTTTCCATAGAAATTAAGGACCGGTGAATATTTCACAGTGGGATCAAGCTGCATTCCTGATACATAAATAAATTGTGGTTTCTTTGTTAATTTTTTTGCTATTGATAAAGGTAAAGGTACCCCTGCCCGTACGGGCCAGTCTTGGCAGACTCTAGGGTTGTGCGCCCATCTCACTCAAGAGGCCGGGGGCCAGCGCTGTCCGAAGACACTTCCGGGTCACGTGGCCAGCGTGACATCGCTGCTCTGGCGAACCAGAGCCGCACACGGAAACGTCGTTTACCTTCCCGCTTGTAAGCGGTCCCTATTTATCTACTTGCACCCAGGGGTGCTTTCGAACTGCTAGGTTGGCAGGCGCTGGGACCGAACGACGGGAGCGCACCCCGCTGCAGGGATTCGAACCGCCGACCTTTCGATCGGCAAGCCCTAGGCACTGAGGCTTTTACCCACAGCGCCACCTGCTATTGATAAAGCGGGATATCAAATCCAAACTCCTCCTCCTCCTCCTCCTCCTTCTCCTCTTCTTCTTCTTCCTTAAGGCTTCTTGATCACACAAGTGTCTGAAGTCAGAGATGTGTCCTTGGGCTCAAGGGAGATAATCTGGCCTCCAGCACTGTCATGACAAATGCAAGGTGGTTCTTTTAAAATGAGATTCAGAAGTAATACAAAACACAAGTGAGTGAGAATATTAAAGATTTTATTCTAAACGGCAAACAATATATACATACCAAGCAAGCACCTCAATCTGCCACTTGGAAGTCCACAAGAAGTGGCAAAGTGACTCCCCCAGGTGGCTTCAGGTTGCAGAGCCCCCACGGCCATCAGTCGTACACGAGCTTCTTAGAAACTATGCCCAAAACCATCTGATTTATAGACAGCTAGCCTGTTATCCTGTGTGGCTTGCCCAACTGGCTATGTGCAGATTACTGGTTCCGTGGAGATTATTCATTAGCCACCCTCTCCCAATGCCTTACTTTCTCCAAACAATGTCCAGCATCAAAAAATGTACCCAGCACTATCCTTTTCTTCCAACAGATTAGGACATTAAAGGCTGTTCTCAGCCATCAATGAGCTTAACAAGAGATAGGGAGGGGGAAGGAACAGGGGGCAGTAAGGGTAACCATGTCAGATCACCTAACTCCTTGAAATACAAATACCTTCTGGATAGATTGTCCATACAAGTACCCACAGACCCACATGGGTGAATCAGAGTATAGAGCCATCTCCTCATTGGGGCTGCAGCTGGTGAAAACCTCTGCCTGGTTCTGGAGTCACAAAGAACCCTTGGATTATTGCCCCCAGTTCCTACAACCACTCCCAAAACTCAGCTCAGAGAACACAGCAAATCTATAGGAGGCAGTGATATGAGATTGGCTCTCCAACATGACCCTCAAGCCAGGAACATCCCTGCAGTTGAAATGCCTGCAGTTCTGGAACATAGCTGCCTTCTACTGAGTCAGAACCCTGGTCTGTCTAGCTCCGTATTATTTATATTAACTGGGAGCAACTTTCCAGCGTTTCAGATAGGGAATCTTTCCTAGCCCTACCCAGAGATGCTGGGCCTTGAACCTAGGCCCTTCTGCATGCAAAGCAGTCGCTCTAACACTGTTTCCCCTTATGCTCTCAAACCAGGACTGGCATATTCCTCCACAGGGCCTGTAAGACAGAGCTGTTCTGCCTGGCTTTCAACTTGAACTTAGCCTGATCTATTATTCCCCTTCCTTCCTTCCCTCCCTGTAAAGGGAATTGGGGGTTGCTTGTGCGTAGAGGGTGTTGATGCTCTAGGCAACGTTCCCTGGCTAAACCTTTCCCTGGCTGGACAGCGCTTTCTCCGTGGCTGTGTCAGTCGCTGGCAGAATCCGTTAGTGGGCGTTTCCTGAACTTCTTCCAACATAAAAACTCCTTGACACCAAGTCTCCGCCTAGACTCCCTGCGCGGAAGTCTTCTGCACAGAGTGGGCGTGGCCAGTGGAGGTCCTGGACTCTCCCCGCTGGTCTCTGTGGAAGAGTCCTGGAGCCCTCTCTCCGAGGTCCTTCCCTGCTCCCCTTTCCCCCAGGTGTCGCTCTGATTTCCTTCCCCAAAGGAAGTGTTCTCTCTCCCTCTGCTGGTCCCTTCTCCCGCATCGTTGGGGAGCCTTACCTCCACTCTTGGCTCCGATGGCAGTTCCCTGACACTCCCCCTCCCTTTTTTATGAAGATTACCCACTCTGGGATCCCACAGCTAATTCTCCCCTGGTCTCCTCACTGGCCCAAATAGGACTAATTTAACCAGCTAGCCCTGGTGATCATCTAATGCTTATTGGATGGATTTCCCCCCTAAATTGATTTTTGAATTCTGAATTTATTGTTATTCATGTTTTATACGGTATTTTCTGCTTTTTTTGTTGCATCAATTAAGTGTTTTAAATTTGTTGCTAGCCGCCCTGAGTCCAGTTTTTGAACCAGGAAGGGCGGGTTATAAATAAAAAAAAATATTATTATTTATTATTATTATATGGAGTACTGAATAGTCTATGGATGTTGCTGGAATTAGGGAGACTATCTAGAGCTCACAGTATGGGTCCGATATAGACTACTAGTATTCCTGCCACTTGCCCCATCCTGCCCTAGCTGAGGCTTCCAGTTATATAATATGTGCCAACTGCACAATAACACAGCATTATTCAGATAGCTCCACCCTGGCAAAAAGTGCCATACATTCAGAGGAGAAGAAAGCAGTTCTGAAAAGCAAATCCTCTAAAAAAAATAAATTAAGTGCTACATTTCATCCTTATTAGTCACACCACAGACCCCAAAAGTGACTGAAATGTACAGAGCTAGACAGGAGAATAGGGAGAGAGCGCATCTCCTCCTCTTTTTCTTCCAAAGGGGCTCAGAAAACTGCGTAGCCCAGCTGTTCTTTGCTCTCTAATACAATGAACGTTCATCCAAAATGACATTTTCTCCATTCACGAGACGCTTCCGGCAAGAAGAGGGCGGGGAGGGGGGGAGAGCAAATAATGGGGGAAAGCAGATCAGCTTAATCCATTTCAGCTTAACTTTGCAGGTGCTACAGTGAGCTTGGAAGCGGCTGATATTAAAACTGAAATCCATGAAATTTGGGTCTATCACAGGGAAACCTCTTTCAAATTACTGGTTATTGGTGTAACCTGCCCTCATTTACCGAAGCTGGTGATTACTGAATTAGATATGGCAATTGCCCATCTTAGTATGACACACACACTCATTTCTCCTTTTTAACATCAATAGCAAACACAGCAATAGGAAATAACTGATAACTATATATTAGATGCCTGTGGCCAACAATTTGGCTGCTTATTTTAAAACGATATGTTAACTTCAATCTCCATCAGATTCCTTAGTTTTTTTCCTTTGATGCATTCTCTCTCTTTTTCTTAATAATATTTATTTTAAAATTTAATAATTCCAGAAAAAAGAAGAAAGAAACAATAAAAGTTAAACAGAACAAAACAATACCTTACAATACATCAAAAATAAAAACAAAAACAAAAAACAATACAACTAAACAACATAAAAAACACAAACATTTAAAAACACATCCAATATTTCCGTAACTTTACCTTTCATTTACTTGTTTCATCGACCTCCTCACACCTCCCTTTTTTGTATTCTAGTTCAATTAGCTATTTCAGAGCTAGCAGGGCAGCAGTTGAAGAAGGAGCAAAAAGGGTTTTCTCTTGTGTGCTTGTGTTTCTTTGTGGCTGATTAGCTGTTTTCCCTGTGCAAAGGTCAGAGGGGGCAGGGTTTCTGTTGAGGCAGGGGATTAGCTGTGGGAGGAGCTTATCAGAGCTAGCAGGGCAGGATTAGCCTAGCGGCGCGCGCAGTTTGATCCATCTTTTAGATTTAGGGGAGCTAGTCTCAAACGTTTGTTGGGGGAGACCTAGGTTTTTTGTGGGGGGAGTTATTTGTCCTGTCTGCACACTTTTTATGATGGAGGACCGCTGTAGCCACCCCCAACGACACATTCTCAAGATGGAGGGGGAGGGAACAGCTGCTGTCGCCTGCGGTTCCTGCGCAATGTTTGCCATCTTGCCAAAGGTTGCAGGCAGCTTTACCTGCAGCAATTGCATGTTGATTGCCCTCTTAAAAGACAAAGTCCAGCAACTGGAGGAAAGGGTAGCTACGCTCCAAAGAATTAGAGAGCTGGAGCTCTTCTTGGAAGCAACAGACCACACCATCTCCATCAAGGAGGAGACAGGGGACTCCCCAGAGAAGGAGGCTAGTTCACCAACACAGGAGCCGGATATATGGAGAAACGTGACTCAAAGAAGTAGGAGGCCCAGGGTTCGTTCTGATTGTTTAGAATTACACAATCGCTTTGAGGTCCTCTCCCCTAGCATGGAAGACGAAGAGCAGACTCCATTTGAGGATCTCTCCCTCATTTCTGTCGATCAGGTAAATGAAGACGAGCAGCAAAGTCAGTCCTCAGGGAATGTGCAGGTGACCTTGGAACGGACAGCTCATGGAAGAACCCCGACCAAACCTAAGAGGAGGCGTGTAGTGGTGATAGGGGATTCCCTACTGAGGGGAACAGAAGCAGTGATTTGTGGGCCTGACAAGATGTCTCGGGAAGTGTGCTGTCTCCCCGGGGCTAAGATCCAAGATGTAACTGAACGACTGCAAGGAATCATAAAACCCACTGACAAATACCCCTTCCTCTTGGTTCATGTGGGAACCAATGACACTGCAAGCAATAGCCTCCAGAAGATCAAAAGAGACTACGAGGCTCTCGGCAGGAAATTGAAGCAACTAAATGCACAAATTGTCATCTCATCTCTCCTCCCAGTTGAACGACGTGGCCCAGGGAGAGAGGGAAAAATAGTGGAAGTGAACAGCTGGCTTCGCAGATGGTGTAAACAGGAACGGTTTGGATTCTTAGATCACGGACTGCAGTTTCTTGAAGATGGACTTCTGGCAAGCGATGGGCTGCACCTCACAACAGTTGGGAGAAATGTTTTTGCCAAAAATCTCAGAAACCTCATCAGGAGGGCTTTAAACTGACTAATGTGGGGGAGGGAGACAGTGCTCCTGAAGGTAGGAGCCTATCAATTGATGAAGATGATCATCCAAATGTCATAGACCAAATGGAGCAAACAGCACGCAGACCTAGTGGTGGGAGGAAAAAATCCTTAAATAAGAGACACGGGGGAATGATTAATGGACTTCAATGTCTGTACACTAATGCGCAAAGCATGGGAAATAAACAAGATGAGCTTGAGCTCTTGGTACAGCAAACTAAATATGACATAATAGGCATCACTGAAACCTGGTGGGATAAGTCCCACGATTGGAATGTAATAATGGGGGGATACAATCTATTTCAGAGAAACAGACCAGACAAGAAAGGAGGAGGAGTGGCGTTATATGTCAGGGATGTGTATACCTGTGAAGAGATCCAAGATTTAGAACATCAAAGCCAAAGTGAGAGCATTTGGGTCAAAATTAAGGGAGAGAAGAATAACAGGGAACTCATTGTGGGAGTTTACTATAGATCCCCAAGCCAAACGGAGGACATAGATGATGCCTTCCTGGAACAGATGGCCAAGCATGCAAAAGGAAGGGAGATAGTAGTAATGGGGGACTTCAATTACCTGGATATTTGTTGGATGTCAAACTCAGCCAAGAGCATAAGGTCAAACAGATTCCTCACTGGCCTTGCAGACAACTTCATTGTCCAGAAAGTGGGAGAAGCAACAAGAGGAACAGCCATTTTAGATCTGGTCCTAACCAATGTTGATGATCTGGTTAGTGGGGTAGAAGTGAAAGGATCATTAGGCGCGAGTGATCATGCTCTTCTGAAGTTTACTATACAGCGGAAAGGAGCAGCCAAGCATACTAGGACTCAATTTCTTGACTTTAAGAAAGCTGACTTCATAAAACTTAGGGAAGTGCTGGGTGAGATCCCATGGACAGTAATACTAAAAGGAAAGGGAGTTCATGATGGCTGGGAGTTTGTTAAGAGGGAGATACTAAAAGCACAATGTCAGGCAATACCAATGAGAGGGAAACATGGAAGGTGCCTAAAGAAGCCAGGGTGGCTATCTAAAGAACTTTTAACTGAGTTAAGATTAAAAAAGGATGTGTACAAAAAATGGAAAAGGGGGGAAACCACCAAAGAGGAATTCAAACAAATAGCCAGCACGTGTAGACACAAAGTCAGAAAAGCTAAAGCACAGAATGAACTCAGGCTTGCTAGAGAGGTTAAAAGCAACAAAAAAGGCTTCTATGGGTATGTTCGTAGCAAAAGGAAGAGCAAAGAAACAGTGGGGTCACTCAGAGGAGAAGATGGTGAAATGCAAACAGGGGACACAGAAAGGGCTGAACTCCTCAATGCCTTCTTTGCCTCAGTCTTCTCCGATAAGGAAAACAATGCCCGACCTGAAGAATTTGGAGCAAATGATTCAGCAAAGGAAACACAGCCCAGAATAACTAAGGAGATAGTACAAGAATACTTGGCCAGTTTAGATGTATTCAAGTCTCCAGGGCCAGATGAACTGCATCCAAGAGTATTAAAAGAACTGGCAGATGTGATCTCAGAACCACTGGCAGTCATCTTTGAGAATTCCTGGAGAACAGGCGAAGTCCCGGCAGACTGGAGGAGGGCAAATGTTGTCCCTATTTTCAAAAAGGGGAAAAGAGAGGACCCAAATAATTACCGCCCAGTCAGTCTGACATCAATACCAGGGAAGATTCTGGAGCAGATCATTAAGCAAACAGTCTGTGCGCACCTAGAAAGGAATGCTGTGATCACCAATAGTCAGCATGGATTTCTGAAAAATAAGTCATGTCAGACTAACCTGATCTCCTTTTTTGACAGAATTACAAGCCTGGTAGATGAAGGGAACGCAGTGGATGTAGCCTACCTTGATTTCAGCAAGGCATTTGACAAGGTGCCCCATGATATTCTTGTAAAGAAACTGGTAAAATGTGGTCTTGACTATGCTACCACTCAGTGGATTTGTAACTGGATGACTGACCGAACCCAAAGAGTGCTCATCAATGGTTCCTCTTCATCCTGGAGAAGAGTGACTAGTGGGGTGCCACAGGGTTCTGTCTTAGGCCCGGTCTTATTCAACATCTTTATCAACGACTTGGATGATGGACTCAAGGGCATCCTGATCAAATTTGCAGATGACACCAAACTGGGAGGGGTGGCTAACACCCCAGAGGACAGGATCACACTTCAAAACGACCTTGACAGATTAGAGAACTGGGCAAAAACAAACAAGATGAATTTTAACACGGAGAAATGTAAAGTATTGTACTTGGGCAAAAAAAAATGAGAGGCACAAATACAAGATGGGGGACACCTGGCTTGAGAGCAGTACATGTGAAAAGGATCTAGGAGTCTTGGTTGACCACAAACTTGACATGAGCCAACAGTGTGACGCAGCAGCTAAAAAAGCCAATGCAATTCTGGGATGCATCAATAGGAGTATAGCATCTAGATCAAGGGAAGTAATAGTGCCACTGTATTCTGCTCTGGTCAGACCTCACCTGGAGTACTGTGTCCAGTTCTGGGCACCACAATTCAAGAAGGACACTGACAAACTGGAACGTGTCCAGAGGAGGGCAACCAAAATGGTCAAAGGCCTGGAAACGATGCCTTATGAGGAACGGTTAAGGGAGCTGGGCATGTTTAGCCTGGAGAAGAGGAGGTTAAGGGGTGATATGATAGCCATGTTCAAATATATAAAAGGATGTCACATAGAGGAGGGAGAAAGGTTGTTTTCTGCTGCTCCAGAGAAGCGGACACGGAGCAATGGATCCAAACTACAAGAAAGAAGATTCCACCTAAACATGAGGAAGAACTTCCTGACAGTAAGAGCTGTTCGACAGTGGAATTTGCTGCCAAGGAGTGTGGTGGAGTCTCCTACTTTGGAGGTCTTTAAGCAGAGGCTTGACAACCATATGTCAGGAGTGCTCTGATGGTGTTTCCTGCTTGGCAGGGGGTTGGACTCGATGGCCCTTGTGGTCTCTTCCAACTCTATGATTCTATGATTCTATGATTCTATGATTCAGCAAATCCTTTCCATCTTTCTCAATTTTTGTTCTATAATTTATCTTAACACAATCTAACCTTGAATTTTCCACTTTGGCCCATTAACAATCTATTTTTACTTAATTCTTTATAACATTTCTGCTAAAGCCATATAGCTTCATTCCAACATCCGTCTAACATTCATTAATTTTGCAATATTTCTGTAAATATACTTTGAATTTTTTCCAATCTTCTTCCACTGACTCTTCTCCCTGGTCTCGGATTCTGCCAGTCATTTCCGCCAATTCCATGTAGTCCATCAGCTTCATCTGCCATTCTTCCCTGGTGGGTAGATCTTGTGTCTTCCAATACTTTGCAATAAGTATTCTTGCTGCTGTTGTGGCGTACATAAAAAAAGTCCTATCTTTTCTTGGCACCAATTGGCCGACCATGCCCAGGAGAAAGGCCTCTGGTTTCTTCAGGAAGGTATATTTAAATACCTTTTTCATTTCATTATAAATCATCTCCCAGAATGTCTTGATCCTTGGGCATGTCCACCAAAGGTGAAAGAATGTACCTTCAGTCTCATGACATTTCCAACATTTGTTATCAGGCAAATGGTAGATTTTTGCAAGCTTGACTGGTGTTATGTACCACCTATAGATCATTTTCATACCTTTGATGCATTCACTTCTTTCCCTTGCTAGTGGGGTCGGAGAGCTGAACATATACATATATTTTCACTTCCAGAGGTAACACTAAATACATCATGTCTGGTAAATGAGCCACAATAGCTGCCAGAGGGCCATAGGAATTTGTGTCCCAGGCTTTTTAGACTTAGCTACTTTAAAGCCCTAAATGGCCTCAGTCCAGTATACCTGAAGGAGCATCTCCACCCCCATCGTTCTGCCCAGACACTGAGGTCCAGTGTCGAGGGCCTTCTGGTGGTTCCCTCACTGTGAGAAGCCAAGTTACAGGGAACCAGCCAGAGGGCCTTCTCAGTAGTGGCACCCGCCCTGTGGAACACCCTCCCACCAGATGTCAAAGACAAAAACAACTACCAGACTTTTAGAAGACATCTGAAGACAGCCCTCTTTAGGGAAGCTTTTAATGTTTAACAGACTACTGTATTTTAATACTTTGTTGGAAGCCGCCAAGAGTGGCTGGGGAAACCAAGCCAGATGGGCGGGGTATAAATAAATTATTATTATTATTATTATTATTATTATTATTATTATTATTATTATTATTATTATTATTATTATTATTATTATTATTATTTATTAGCTACCCACGTACTACCTGAAACCAAAGGGGCACATTGGTTGCCAGATCTGAAATATATTGGCATCCTTTCCAGCTCTCCTACCACACCAAACTCTCCAAGGTCAATGGTGGGGAACCTGTAGCAGATGCTGCTGGCTAGCTAAAGTTGAGTTAAGCAACTCCAGGTAGCTTAAGCCGAGATTCCCTAGACCCCTGGGGTCGCTTCCAACTCTACCATTCTATTATTTTATGATTCAATGAAAGATCCCCTCACTCTTGGCCATTGTTCATGCCTGTGGGCACTGATTGGAGCTTGAATCAAGCAACCTTTCAAGGGCCACAAGTCCTCCAGCACTCCCCTAGACCAATCCCTTCTCCAAGCTTGCTTTCCTGGGTCCCTGCTTCTTTTACTCCTCTTTTCTGAAAATGTTCTGCCAGTCCTGCCCCTAACTGGAATAATAATTGCACTTTGGCAATCTGTTTTTTTATGGGGGGGGGGGAGAGAAAACAAAACTGCCAGCCGGCAAACAAACAGACTAAAAGTAAATGTTATCATCTGGAGGTAACTATTGAGAAATTAGGACATGCAGTGTGCAGAATGCAGCTTAATGACAAGGAAGGCTCAATCTTGCTGTGCTGAATTTTCAGTTTGCCTCTGCTTAATTGGAGGGGCTGTTCAACACGAGGGTTAGAGACAGGGAAATCTGTTTTTGAGATAAAAAGAACATTTGATGTCTCTAAGGTCAGGGATGTGACACATGTTAAGTTTTCTGTTACCAAAAAAATAATGATGTACTATTTTCAAATCCAAGCAGGGAGAAACAGGGCGGGTGTGTAGGGGGCTTATAGGCCTATTACTGGTGTATTGGTGTGTATGTGTGTGTGTGTGTGTGTGGGTGTGGGTGTATGTGTGTATGTGCATATTTGCTGTTTTCTAAAACTCCAGCTGCCCAATGACCTCAAAAGATAGCTGATTACCTTGAAAAATAAAATGGCCTTCCAACCTGTTGTGTACTGAGTTGTAGAGGATCCAAAATGCAGCAGTCTGATTGGTCCTAGAACAATAGGATCCAAAATGCAGCAATCTGATTGGTCTGCAGGAGCCACCCAATCCAGCTCCAGATGGAAGTGAATCCACAACCTGATTGGCCTACGGGAGAATTCCGGAATTAGCCAATCACGTGCAGCCCATTGTGTAAATAATGTATATAAAGCAGATACTTTGAGGGGACTTTCATTCCTCCTCTAAACTATGAGCTGAATAAAGAGCATGAAATCCACTCTTGACTCTGAGTATATTTCACAACCACTGTGCAGGAAGTGGGTGATTTGAGGACACTGAGATATAATGAATATATGAGACAAAACCCATTGGAAGAATTGGGATGGTATTTGGGTGATGCCCCACCATCACAGCCCATTGAACAGCTTGGCTGCATTAGTCTTAGAAACATCACATCCCCCCACTAAGGTCTGTATATTTTGACAAATAAATATTTAAATCGTATATGGATTATTATTTTTAAAAAAGATCATAGTCTGTCACACCACAAAGTAAACATAGCTTGAGAGTTTTTAAGCATTCTGTTTGCATTACTCCCAGGTTTTTGTGGTCTCCTGAGATGAGGTTTCTTTTAAGGGCCAAAGAGGACAGTATCTAAATGTACAACTGCATGTGCGTACATATCTATCTCTATAGCTCTATTATCTATCATTTATTTATCAATATCTGCATAGATAGTGAAGGTATCAGATTGAGTCTGTGGTGGAAGAGAAGGGATTAGAATTTTTCAGACATTCAATTTTCCTGACGAAAACGCTCCTCCCCATTGTGTTTGTGCCCATTGTATTTTCCCTCCAAGGGCCAATAGCAGCTTGGATGGGGGACAGTTTTCATCAGGACTGTAGTGCTGAGAAAAGGGTTAATTTCCATCTCCCCCACCACACTTTTGAACAAGAACTGACCCACTGGCTGCTGCTGCTTGGGGGGGGGGAAGTATCTACAATAAAATTGTTAACGCATTAGCAAAGCTGAGCAGGGTCTGGAATGGTTTTAAGCTGAATGCACAGCAGAGGGTTGGACTGAATGGCCCTCGGTGTCCCATCCAACTCTACAATTCTATGATTGTATGACACATTGGCCTGTTGTTGTTTTTTAGTCGTTTAGTCGTGTCCGACTCTTCGTGACCCCATGGACCAGAGCACGCCAGGCACTCCTGTCTTCCACTGCCTCCCGCAGTTTGGTCAAACTCATGCTGGTAGCTTTGAGAACACTGTCCAACCATCTCGTCCTCTGTTGTCCCCTTCTCCTTGTACCCTCCATCTTTCCCAACATCAGGGTCTTTTCCAGGGAGTCTTCTCTTCTCATGAGGTGGCCAAAGTACTGGAGCCTCAGCTTCACAATCTGTCCTTCCAGTGAGCACTCAGGGCTGATTTCCTTCAGAATGGATAGGTTTGATCTTCTAAGAATGCTCCAATTGGAGAACAACCTGTGCCAAAGGTGTTGTGGGCTTTGAAGATGCTGGAACTCAGGACACAAGGGAGAAATGTGCTAAGAAGGCACACTTGGCAAACCCTCACCGTGATCAACTCCCACCTGGAAACCTATGTCCCCACTGTGGAAGGATGTGTGGATCCAGAATTGGCCTCCACAGTCCCTTACGGACTCACTGTTAAAACCATGTTTATGGAAGACAATCTTACTCGGCTACGAGTGATTGCCAAAGAAGAAGAAGTGAGACCACAGTGCAGGCAAAGGATTAATCCACTGTCCTGCATGCCACAGCCCTGATCCACCTCACCTTCCACGTGCCAGAGAAACTTGGCCCTGAACAGCATGGCTAGGTGAGCAATGAATACAGTATAACAAAATAAGACCGGAATAAATAGTGTGAGAACTTTAAAATGGTGCAAAAGCTTTGTCATTGTACGTGTGTGTGTTTTCTCCATGGAGCAAACAGCCGAGCAGCCTGTTTTACAAGGATGTCAACTCTGTCTCGAAAGACCACATCTGACAAGTGCTGTGCTAATGCTGTGCCAACTAATGGAAATCTACAAGGTTTCCTTCACTTCGTGTAGACCAATGACCTTTCCAAAGCTTAATACAAAATATGATGCATTGACAGCAGAGAGGGCCGTCTTGTTTTGGGATTGTGTGGTGTAGCAAAGATGTTCACTATGGTTGTTTCCAAGGAGGGGGGTGGTTCTTCGCAAAGAGAATTGTTACTTATTTCTGTTGCTGGGATCAAAAAAAGAAGACTTATCATTAGCAGAGAAAGAAGTACGATCAATTCACCTGCCCCAATAATAAATAAAACAGAATATCTATGTGTGGAGGTTTTTGTGTGTGTGTGTTTTTGCGAGCGCAGGAGGGAGGGCTGGTAATCGATTTGAATTTGCCACAACCTTCAAATTAAAGGTTAGAAGTAAGGCAAAGAGCTGACCTTTCTCTCAAGTTAATGCGATGCTATACTTATTCAAACATCTACTTCCTTGACTTCCGGGGGGAAAGCAAAGCAAAATTACATCGGATGGTTTAAATATATAGAAGCATCTGGCATTCCAGAAGCAGGCTTGCACAATGTAAATTCCATAGCAAAGGCTAGCTTAGAAAGTAAGCACAGTATGCTTATTAAGCAGACATAGCCTGTGGTCTCCGGTGAGAAAGAAACACACCTGCCCCCTTTCCACTGAGACTTTTCCCAATCCATGTTACTTGGGCTTGCATTCCTTCATAAATCCATTTCATCTTGTTTCCACCTTAATCTGGGGGAGGGGGGTATGAAAATTCGTATTTATATGCACATTTAAATAGAGAGCTTTGCATGTTGTATCACAACATACCCATTTCAATTTTACCTTCGATTATCCCTTTCTAAAAATATACATTTTGGCACATTATTGTTATTATTATTAGCTGAGAAGCACACCACCAAATTTAAGGGGAGCTATGGGACAAGACATCTCCTAAGACTCTCCTGTCCATTCACCCCCCACCAGAGGCTGCTGATGGGATTTATTAGGTTGTGGAGGGAATATATTAGCTATATTTTATCCCTCTATAGACCCACATGTGTGGGTAGGGACAAAGAGAAAAACACGGCTGCAAGCATTTTTCGAAATGCAGAGCCCCTGCAGACTCTCCCATGAGAGAAAGCTCTCTCAGCAGAGTTTAAAACCCATTTTAAGCAGTTTAATTGAAAGCATTGGAATTAGTCGTTAGGCTGATCTCCCCCTTTGCTGCCCTGTTTAGTTACAGATGTCTTTAGGGGACGGCAAACGGGGCAATTGCTCAGGGCAGTGAATTTGAGGGCATGGCATTTGCAACGGCAACCAGAAAGAAAGAAAGAAAGAAAGAAAGAAAGAAAGAAAGAAAGAAAGAAAGAAAGAAAGAAAGAAAGAAAATGCTGTAGTTATAAACTTAAACATGAGCTGCTGCCCCCGCCACACACACACACACACACACACACACACACACACACACACACAATTTCTGTGAAAATGGACTGGTTTAGCTTGGCTGCTTTTAGTTCCTACCGATGAGTGAAGTCAGTGCTGGAGGCTGAGGCTGGAGGAATTCCTGTCAAATTCTGGAAACCAGCCCAGATTGCCATTTTCAGGAAAGCCAGTAGTGGAGGTGGAAGCAGCTTTTTACCAGGAGATACTGTTCCTTGTCCTCTCCATTCCTCTTAAAGGACTGCTGGTGAGGGAAAGGATTATGGATCCCCAGGAAATGCTTCAGAGGAGTGAGAAAAACTTCAGAGGGGGGAAAAAACTATCATGGACCTCAGGAGTCATTGATGCTAGTTGGACTTGTGTCCCTCCTCGTGGTTTTTAATGAGTAAAATAGATATTCAGCAAACGATATATGTTGCTGGAAATCACAGGAGGGGAGATTGCTCTGTGCTTGAATCCTGCCTGTGGATTTCTGGTTGAGCACAGTGAGAGCAGGATACTGGACTAGATGGGGCACTGGCGGAACCCATCAGGCTCTCCTTATGTTCTTGGAAGATAGAGAGAATGATGGATAGATGGATAGATTGACAGGCAGATAGATATACAGTGGTACCTCGGGTTAAGTACTTAATTCGTTCCGGAGGTCCGTTCTTAACCTGAAACTGTTCTTAACCTGAAGCACCACTTTAGCTAATGGGGCCTCCTGCGCCGCCGGAGCACGATTTCTGTTCTCATCCTGAAGCAAAGTTCTTAACCTGAGGTACTATTTCTGGGTTAGCAGAGTCTGTAACCTGAAGCATCTGTAACCTGAAGTGTATGTAACCCGAAGTACCACTGTATAGATGATAGATTAGATGATGATAGATAGATAGATGATAGATAGATAGATAGATAGATAGATAGATAGATAGATAGATAGATAGATGATAGATAGATAGATAGATGATAGATAGATAGATAGATAGATGATAGATAGATAGATAGATAGATAGATAGATAGATAGATAGATAGATGATAGATAGATAGATGATAGATATAGATGATAGATAGATGATAGATAGAATGATGATAGATAGATATAGATATAGATATAGATATAGATATAGATATAGATATAGATATAGATATAGATATAGATATAGATATAGATATAGATATAGATTAGATATAGATATAGATGATATAGATATAGATATAGATATAGATATAGATATAGATATAGATATAGATATAGATATAGATATAGATATAGATATAGATATATGATAGGAAAAACAAAAAGGTTTTAATCCTAGCCTTGAATCAGGCGCTGTGGTCTAAACCACTGAGCCTCTTGGCCTTGCTGATCGGAAGGTCAGTGGTTTGAATCTCCATGACGGGGTGAGCTCCCATTGCTCTGTCCCAGCTCCGGAAATCCTAGCAGTTCAAAAGCATGCCTTTGCAAGTAGATAAATAGGTACCATTGTGGCAGGAACATAAACGGCATTTCCATGCGCTCTGGCACTCATCATGGTCCTCCATGCACCAGAAGCAGTTTAGCCATGTTAGCCACATGACCCGGAAAGCTGTCTGTGGACCAACGCCGGCTCCCTTGGCCTGAAAGCGAGATGATTGCCACAACCTCATAGTTGCCTTTGACTGGATTTAACCATCCAGGGGTCCTTTACCTTTTACTTTTTACCCTTTACTTTTATGATTGGTGTGCCTTGGGGAAATGATTCCCTGTGATTAAAACAAAAACATGTGAGACAAAATGAAAGATTCCCCCACATCTCCCTTTCAAGCTCTGGGTTTGTCCAGAGTCGACATTTGTGGGGACGATCACAAACTTTTGGACTTCAAAAGCTGCAGCACCACATGAATACTTAGGAAGCACAAACATATATGGTCATCTTATGTTGAGATATATACTGCAATTGCCTCAGCAGTGGGCACTAGTTGTTACGACCATATTCAACCTCAGTTGTTCCCCCTCACACACCCTGTTAAGAAAGCTTTCCACTGGGCTATGATTGGAAAACTCCTCAGTTTCTAGTTTTTCGAACCATGTGAATCCATCCTCCCGTGAAATAGTCTTGAATACACTAGGGTTTCTTTCTTGCAAACCCCATCAAATTTCAGCTCAGCCCCACAAGTTTCATCTTGTTGTGTTTTCATCAAATATGTGATTGGTTGAGCAGATAAGATGAGCAAAATTCCCATCTCACTGGTTGCCACATTGGCATCAAAAACCAGGCAGCTATTGATGTTCCAAGAAAGACTGTCTTCCCTGGGAAAATATTACTTTCAGAGACAGAAGTGCTGACTGGCAGATGCTGTGTAGTCATGCCTGGAATTAAACACCACCTGTGAAAGGTGGCAGTTACAGGAAGAAGTCACAGTCTGGCAGCTTAGAGCACCCGATTCTTGTAATTACCGGGGAGAAGGGCATCAAAGACCATGAATGAACAGCCGGATGCTGACCAACTTGTGCAGCTGAATCTGATGACAATTAATGACTTACCTAAAGGGAACAGATGAATCACCTATCAGATCGGAGATGCCTCGTCCTGCATCAAAGTCACCAAGTCTCACACCCAGACAATCCAATACTTACAGCTTTGTAAACGATGGCTGCACAGAGTGGAGCCCCATTCTGTGATGAAGATCCTTGCACGGTTCATCTGTCCAACAACTTGGTATACAAAGGGAGGACAGCCTTACCACCTGGCAACCACATATGATAATTTGAGAGAGAGCACTAGAAAGGATGTCCTTTTTGGAGCTGGTGAATGATTCTTTCCTTCTCTATGTGGAGAAGAAGAGATATAAATACAACTAAAGGAGATGTATGGACTGAGATGATGAGTAGGCCTAAAAGGGGGAGGACCGAGGCTAAATGGCCCCTCTGGACCAGGGGATAATGGGGCCCTACAGGCCTCTCTTTTAGGGTCTTTTTTTAAATAAATAATTTTTATTATTTTCCAACACAAATATACAATTCTATCAGGTTTTCACAAATTTGTTTCTTTTTAGACTTCCTTCGGCTTCTCTGACAATCATCCATATTTACATCTCAGTTTACGCATTCCTCTGTTTATATTGCCATTAAATTTCCCTCCCACTCCTATTTCTTTTTAACAATATATCTCAACTTTCACAGTGCTTCTTGAAATCCCACCAGTGTTGTTTGCACATCACATGTTCTTTTCAGATACTCAACAAATTTCCCCCAGTCCTCAATGAACTTTTGGTCTTGAAGATATCTAATTTTCCCGGTTAATCTGTCCAATTCTGCATAGTCAGTCAGTTTCAGTCTCCATTCTTCTATTGTCGGTATTTCCTCTTGTTTCCATTTCTGGGCCAGTAGAATTCTTGCTGCTGTGGCTGCATATTGAAAAAGTTTACAGTCTTTTCTTCTAATTTCATTCCCTGTAATTCCTAAAAGAAAGGTCTCTGGTTTCTTTACAAATGTATATTTTAACATCTTTTTCCTTTCGTTATAGATCATCTCCCAGAAGCCCTTCACTTTCTTTCTCTTTTAGGGTCTTAGGACTTTCCCCAAGCTGCATCTCCTCTCCACAGGCTAGACTTCTCACCAGTCCAGTTCCATGCCCAATGTGAGTGCTTTTGTCTAGCTGGAATACAGAGATATGCCCTGCTGACCACAAAGTTTGCTTGCCAGAATCGATGATGGAGAGATTTGTGTGTGGTAACCTCCTACTTTTGCATGTCTGTAATTGCATGCCTATTGTACACAGGCAAGAGCCATGGTCATTGCCATCACCACTTTCTCCACAACGTACAAAATTCCTTCCTACCCTGAGCTCCATAACCTTTTCCATCCCTGCTCCTTATAGTTGGCTGGCATAAGCAGCGTAATAACATCAGGACATGGAATAATTGTGGGATGTATTGCTAGAGCAGTCAAGTAAGTTTCCCTGCTGCCTAGAATGGACACCGAGGGGAATGTGGCTCCAGATAGGGAGGAACTCCTGTCAAACCTGCTGAGAACCTCCTCTCCCTGTGTGTGACCAGGTAGATGGGCGGGCATGACCATAACTGACCAAGTAATAAGGGTTGGCCATGCCGCCATCTCTCTGTCTATTTGGACTTCCTCTTTTTAGATCTTCACTTCTGGCTCTCTACTGCTCCTGGCTCTTAGCCAGCAGAAGACTCATCCTTACAGAGGATGGAGCCCACAAGTAGAAAGTCTGAGACCTAGCTCAGGCTTCTCTATAAATGTAACTATAACAGCAGAATAAAGACTGCCTTCAGATTACTGCTGTGAACTGAATGTAAGTAAAACCTTATTCTTATTCTCAAGAAGACTGTGTTGTGTTATTCTTATTTTAAGAGGGAAATAAGGGGAAAATTTACCTGGAAGAATCCAGTCTGGACAAGCCAGACTGGATTGCTTAATTAAAAGACTCCAACGAGTCGTCAACTCTTCCAATAAGTTGCAAGGGAATGTGCTCTGCTGTTTACTCACTAGCGTGAGTGAGGAGGGGTAATATCAAAACAATATATCCTCTCCTACCTTCCGATGTGGGTGGTGCTGCAGGTTAAACCACAGAGCCTAGGGCTTGCCGATCAGAAGGTCGGCGGTTCGAATCCCCGCAACGGGGTGAGCTCCCGTTGCTCGATCCCTGCTCTTGCCAACCTAGCAGTTCAAAAGCACAAAAGTGCAAGTAGATAAATAGGTACCACTCAGGCGGGAAGGTAAACAGCGTTTCTGTGCGCTGCTCTGGTTCACCAGAAGCAGCTTAGTCATGCTGGCCACATGACCCGGAAGCTGTACCCCGGCTCCTTTGGCCAATAAAGCAAGATGAGCGTTGCAACCCCAGAGTCGTCCGTGACTGGACCTAATGGTCAGGAGTCCCTTTACCTTTACCTTCCTAAACATTCGCACAATAATGGTGTGCAAGGGCTACGGCTTAGTCATAGAGCAGATGTTTGGCATGCAGAAGGCTCCATGTTCAGTCCCCAGCATCTCCAGGTAGGGCTGGCAAAGATGCCTGTCTGAAATCCTTGGAGAAACACAGCCAGTCAATGTCAGCCAGAGGAACAATGGTCTAAGCCACCGCAGAGCATCTTTCTATGTTCCTAAATAGGACTGCTTTTCTTTCAGTGCCTGGAAGTGTTGTGTAATGTGTTTTCCTACCCAGGGCGCGCTTATTTCCCTTGAAGATGTTGAGATGGTAGTGAAAGTTGGTGTTATAGGAAAGTGTGAACCTTAAAGTCTTTGGAGACAAATGGGACAACTGAGGAGCTGTCAAGAAATCTCAGAATGCTTTCCCAGGTTGTGACTCATAACTCGTGTCCTCTAGAACAATCCCATTAGCAGAAATTTGATTCTTCCCTGTGTGGGTCTTTGGTTTCCCAGCCAGGCTATCTAAAATTATAGCTTGGCCTTGCAAGAATGAAAGCCACATGAACCAAGAATCTCCCAAAATTTCAGTCTTTTTCTCAGCTGCATTTCAGTATAACTGTCTTGGGCAAATTAGAATAAACTTAACTGGATGCCTGTTCTGCCTAGTTCCAAATTAATGAGCAGGTATTTTGCTCCATGGTTCTCATACAGACTAATTTAAATTAATTGCTTGTCTGTGTGGCCCAGTCAAAAATAAAGAGTCATGGGAAGTCTGCAAATGCAACTAGCTGTGCAAAGTGTGGGGTGTTTAATTCTCAAAATCGCTGTGCCAGAAATATGTTTCTATGTCTCTTAAACTTCTTATTGCTGGAGCAGAGGTTTTGTGTGTGTGTGTGTGTTTTAAGTAAAAGTAAAATAGAGGCACATGCTTCTGGGGGCTGTAAAAAAATACCTGAAGAACAGGTGAGATGACCAATGAGAGAGTAGTGCTGCCTTCATGTCCTGCTGTGAGTTTTCTGGCGCCATCCCCATTTGTGGGGCCAAAGAAGCAAACCAGTGAGCTGGATGAGAAATGATGACAGTCAATGATCTGGGATTAAACGGGCCACAACTTTATTGATTACCAATGTGGTAGGATTTGGCACAGACATTGGGTATATATCCTATGTCTACCAACCTGTCTGCTGATTGATACCCCTTCAGGACAATCCTAGGTTCAGGGTGTTAGAATATTCCGTTCTACCTTAAGAACAGATGTGTGGATTGTTTTATGTCACATGTCTGTTTACACTTCAGCACCGCTTGCTGTGAACTTCCATTTTGTGTATGGCTATTGCTTATGCTGCTTGCTCTTGGACAGGAAGGGAGAAGACATGTTTTTCCTTTGTCCTGATGTATGCTGAACAAACTGCCTGTAAATATGCTCTCACAGCCGTCTCCTGCCACTTCTGTTGTGCAATGTTGTTTATTCTGCTGAGTGTTGCATGCTCCAGCTTCTGAAGGCTTCTGAAGCTGCGGGTCGCTGTTTCATGCTGATCCAAGGACTGGAGATCGCCCAGCTTACTGGCCGGTGGGCTGGAGCCAGCTGGGAGCTTGCAAATTGCCCACGTTCCCTTGGATGCATCCTAACACAGGGATCTCCCCATGATACAGATCAAATGGGGCATCCTGCCATTAGGATGTTCTATGGCCAAAGCCCTCCCCCTGCCTCATTTGGACCCTCAGACAGAACCCTCTGGACCCCTTTACTGGGGTCCCTTGAATTTCACTCCTGATTAGTGACTCCTCACCCCCACCCCAGAACTTAGACTATGAATCCAAAACAATGTCTTTTTCTGCCAATGTTGTGACAATTGCTATGAGGAAGCCTAAACTCCAAGACTGGCCCAGTTTGTCTGCAGGCAATTTCCTTCTTGGTCCTGAATATGGTGACAAATCCCCGTGGAACCCACTGTCTGCATGGCGGCACCTGGCTGCACCCCCTCAGAATTTTGTGCCCAGGGCCACAGCCCCCCTGCCCCCCCCATGCTACACCACTGGGACACCCTTATTCCCGTCACATAGCTACAATTCCCAGACTTCCCTGAGAAGAAGGATTGGATGTTAAAGCACTCTGAAAATTGTAATTCTGTGAGCAGTAGAGGGGCCTCCTACTGATGCTCAGCACTCTTAATGAACTACAGTTCCCATGATTCTTTGGGGGAAGCCATGACTGTTAACGTGACATACTAGTGTATTAAAAGCAAGGTATGGATGTGTTCAAAACCAGCAGATTTTAAAAAACAAATGCACACACCAACATTATGTTTCTGAGTAGGCTTGCCAAAATAAGAACGCTTTTAGCAGACATTGAAAACAACACAATCACGGAACAGTGAAGAAGAGACTTCAGATAATAGGTGCTGCCACACTAAAAATAGATAAATAGATCAATCTGTCACAAGCGTGGAGTGAATATTACGTGGCAGTTGTGAAAGTGCCAGTTCTTTGGAGTGGGAATACCCAAAATTCACCACACACCAAAAATCCAGATCGAAGGCTTTGCTCGCTTTAATACCAGCCAGCAAATCAAGTGAATCCCTGAACCAGCACTTTGCAAAAATAGCAAGAGGCTGAAAGGGCAAGGAGGAATGAGGCAGAACAGGCCTCAGGCCGCTAATGCAGAGTGGCGGCAACAAGTTGGAGCTGAAACAAAGAAACCATTTCCAGAGGAGTGCTGAAAGGAAAAGAAAATGAAATTAAAAAAATAATAAAAACAGAACAATTTCCCCTTAAAGGCACAAAGCAAGGAGGGCAACAGGAGTCTTTCTCCTCACAACGTTCCCAAGGTGTTTGAATTTGGCTGACAAATGAGCTTAAGGCGAATCTCACCGCTTCTGCATAGCATCAGTGGATGTTCAAAAGAAGGAGGGATTCCAAGTCAGTTGTTTTTTTTTAAAGTATCTACCCCAGGAGACAAGTAAGAATAGACTGCTGTCTGGCCCAGCTCACATCAGAGAGATGGGGGGAAAGATCTATGAAATGTGGTTGTTTTTTGTTGTTTTTTGAGAGGGTGAGGAAAGTTTGATGCACATTCCACTAGGGAACTTAAGCAACACATTTGGTCTTTTGAAAACAAAAAAATTGCCCAGAGAAATGAAGGGAATTCTTCAAAGGTAGAGAGGAGCAAGAAAGTAAGTAAAAGAAGTAACAGCCAAGGTTCATGCATAGGCTAAGGCAGAATCTTTGACCCAGGAAAAGACAGTTTTGGTAAAGAAACGTGGAGAAGAAAATTTAATAAAGGCAGTTAAACAAAACCCAGGTGGTGTGGGGCAGGGGAGGGAGGAAGAGCCCAGCAAAGTAAATGAAGATGCTGCCCATATTGACAAAGGATGGATGTCTTGCAAGAATACCCGGTCCTTCATTTTCTGATAAAATATTTGATGGGGGCATTTGTGTATGCAGGAAGGAGCAGACATATGCAAGATACAGAGGTGACCTGCTCCTCCAAGGACTCTTCAATGTGAGAGTCATCAAAGGGTTTTAAAAAAGGGGGAAGTGTGCCTGATCGTCAAGTATTAGAATGATGAGGTGGTGAAAGGTAAAGTCTAGTAATCTTGGAGGTACATAGGAGCACAGGAAGTTGCCTTATACGGAGTCAAACCATTGCTCCATCTCGCTCAGTATTGTCTGCATTCACTGGTGCCAGTGGTTTTGCACGATTTCAGGCAGGTATCTGTCCTATGTGGGAGAAGACCAGGACCTCCTAGAATCATAGAATCATAGAGTTGGAAGAGACCACAAGGGCCATCGAGTCCAACCCCCTGCCAAGCAGGAAACACCATCAGAGCACTCCTGACATATGGTTGTCAAGCCTCTGCTTAAAGACCTCCAAAGTAGGAGACTCCACCACACTCCTTGGCAGCAAATTCCACTGTCGAACAGCTCTTACTGTCAGGAAGTTCTTCCTAATGTTTAGGTGGAATCTTCTTTCTTGTAGTTTGGATCCATTGCTCTGTGTCCGCTTCTCTGGAGCAGCAGAAAACAACCTTTTCCCCTCTTCTATGTGACATCCTTTTATATATTTGAACATGGCTATCATATCACCCCTTAACCTCCTCTTCTCCAGGCTAAACATGCCCAGCTCCCTTAACCGTTCCTCATAAGGCATCGTTTCCAGGCCTTTGACCATTTTGGTTGCCCTCCTCTGGACACGTTCCAGTTTGTCAGTGGAGAGCCAGTGTGGTGTAGTGGTTAAGAGCGGTAGTCACGTAATCTGGGTAACCGGGTTCGCGTCTCCGCTCCTCCACATGCAGCTGCTGGGTGACCTTGGGCCAGTCACACTTCTGTGAAGTCTCTCAGCCCCACTCACCTCACAGAGTGTTTGTTGTGGGGGGGGGGAGGGAAAGGAGATTGTTAGCCGCTTTGAGACTCCTGAAGGGGAGTGAAAGGCGGGATATCAAATCCAAACTCTTCTTCTTCTTCTTCTTCTTGAATTGTGGTGCCCAGAACTGGACACAGTACTCCAGGTGAGGTCTGACCAGAGCAGAATACAGTGGCACTATTACTTCCCTTGATCTAGATGCTATACTCCTATTGATGCAGCCCAGAATTGCATTGGCTTTTTTAGCTGCTGCGTCACACTGTTGGCTCATGTCAGGTTTGTGGTCAACCAAGACTCCTAGATCCTTTTCACATGTACTGCTCTCAAGCCAGGTGTCACCCATCTTGTATTTGTGCCTCTCATTTTTTTTGCCCAAGTGCAATACTTTACATTTCTCCCTGTTAAAATTCATCTTGTTTGTTTTGGCCCAGTTTTCTAATCTGTCAAGGTCGTTTTGAAGTGTGATCCTGTCCTCTGGGGTGTTAGCCACCCCTCCCAGTTTGGTGTCATCTGCAAATTTGATCAGGATGCCCTTGAGTCCATCATCCAAGTCGTTGATAAAGATGTTGAATAAGACCGGGCCCAAGACAGAACCCTGTGGCACCCCACTAGTCACTCTTCTCCAGGATGAAGAGGAACCATTGATGAGCACCCTTTGGGTTCGGTCAGTCAGCCAGTTACAAATCCACTGAGTGGTAGCATAGTCAAGACCGCATTTTACCAGCTTCTTTACAAGAATATCATAGGGCACCTTGTCAAATGCCTTGCAGAAATCAAGGTAGGCTATATCCACTGCGTTCCCTTCATCTACCAGGCTTGTAATTCTGACAAAGAAGGTATCTGGAAGAGGCCCTCAACTGCAGAGCGCAGTGTATATAAGGGGCGAGATGATCCTGTAGCCTCCAAGTTCTCTGAATCACCACCACCCGTGTTTTCAGCTTTTTCTGACTGGCTGTTTCATTCCAAATAATTGATAGCCCACACTGCAAATGTGTGTGGCTTCATGAGCGCCCTGCCTTGAAATGCAAGCTCACTTGAAACATACACATTCAGTCATTCTTTGCATAAAGTAGGCAGGGCCTACTCTGAGGCCCATTGCTGAACCCAGACACTCACCTAACACCTGCATATGGCTTCACCTGCTTCTGTTGTTATGGAGAAATGGAGATGTGTGTCAGCCACATTCTTATTCACATTGTGCTCCATCCCTCTAAGGAACAGATCTCTCTCTCTCTCTCTCTCTCTCTCTCTCTCTCTCTCTCTCTGTGTGTGTGTGTGTGTGTGAAATTCTCAGAACTCTCATTCTAATAACTCTCAAGCAACTGTGGAACCCATGGACCTTATGCCATCAGTTCCAGGAGCCTGGAAGAACAATTAGAAAAAGCCTTGACCCATCTTCCCAGGGGGTACTTACTCATAGGGGGGGAAGAGGGGGAAAATGGCCAGGGTGCTCCTGCCATCAAATTTTAGAACAGATCCTCAATCTGTCTTCGTTGTTCTATATCTTGTAATATATGTTTGGTTTCAAACTGTAAACTCCCTAGAGTACCTTGTCAAAAAGCTGGGATACAGTTGCAGTAAATCAATAAATCTGCTTAAACCCATTTAAGTCTACAACAGTTTGTATACTCGAATTCTCTCCAAATAAGACCCTTTGAACACACATAGTCTTACTTTCAAATATGCATGCACATGATCAGGCTGTAAGTACGGGGACGTGGGTAGTGCTGTGGTCTAAACCACCGGGCTTCTTGGGCTTGCTGATTGGAAGGTCGGCGGTTCGAATCCCTGCAATGGGGTGAGCTCCCGTTACTCTGTCCCAGCTCCTGCCAACCTAGCAGTTCAAAAGCATGCCAGGGCAAGTAGATAAATAGGTACAGCTGTGGAGGGAAGGTAAACAGTGTTTCCGTGCGCTCTGGTTTTCATCATGGTGTTCCATTGTGCCAGAAGTGGTTTAGTCATGCTGGCCACATGACCCGGAAATCTGTCTATGGACAAACGTCGGCTCCCTCAGCCTGAAAACAAGATGAGCTCCGCAACCCCGTAGTTGCCTTTGACTGGACTTAACTATTCAGAGGTCCTTTACCTTTACCTTTCTTTTTACTGGAGACCTTGGCATACTGCTCTTCCTCCACAGACTTCCAAGCAGCAATTCCTTTGCAACAGTCCTGTGTGGTAGGCTATGCTGAAGCTGAGCAGGGCGTTGAACCGGGGTTTTGTACACCCAAGTCCAACGTAGACTCTCCTCCCTGAAAGAGAGGGGAGGGGTTGTGGTCGGGGCCCGAGCTCCGGCTAGCAGGGGGTGTGGCCCCCTGCCGCCAGCTCACCTGGCTGGCGCTCACGCCCCCCCCGGTGGCCATCCAACCAGGTGCCACGGAGGGGGCGTGTTCAGCAGCCTTTTGCTGCCGCGCCAGCCTTCCACGGCCTCATTCTTTCTTCGCCCCATCGCGAGTCACCCACCCTCCACTCCCTTCAGTTAGGGCTTAGGGTTTTTGGCCTTGCTATGGACCTTAGGTTGGTCGCCCCAGTTGACTGGGGGGCCTGGTAGGAGTTTTTCCATTTGGCATTAGGCTTTTTGGTTTTTTCGCCTACCTCGTAGCAATCGTCACAACTTTTGTGGTATTGGTGGGTAGGTTAGGCATTGGAATGATGTGTTGTGGTGTGTCGAAGTGCTAGGTGTGGCCATCGCCTATGCCTTCAAGTTATAGGGGTATTCCGTTAAAGGAATCTGGGGGTCGTGTATTCCGTCCGATGCCTGCTTGGCGGGAGGCCTTGGCACGACCCTCGGTGACAGCAGGGGTGAGCCTATAGTTGGATTAGCATCAAGAGGCTCCACCTACTGGTGAATAACCCATTTGTTTCGATCCAATGCCTAAGCCAATACCTTTTCATTGCTGTAACCAATAAAGTTGTGGCCTTTTCTAGCCCATTAACCTTATATCACGTGTCCTTGTGTCTTCATTTCACTTTGCTGGGGTCGGGTCCTCGAACCACAATCAACTGCTACATAAAATTTCTAGTTTTAGGCTTATGTTTTGTGGTTACACATTTAAGAGGGAGGCAGCGTGTGCATTGCAGAAATTTCTGAACACAATCCCAAAGAACTACTGCAATATTATGGATTTTGATGAAAAAAGTATCAAGGTAACCTAGACCCATCTATGCTATTTTAGTCAAGGTGGCAGCCCCAGTCTCCATAGTGATGAATGAGCCTGTAGATTCTCTGAATGGGATTTTGGCAAGATAGTATAGCATGGGACGGAGACTCATTTATCAAAAGTAGTTCCGGCATTTGCCAACATTATAGGCAGGCACTGCGTTCATGTTCCAGTAAAAGTGTGAAATTCCTTTGTCCATCAAATTGCATGGATCAACCAAGTATCTCCAATTCCTGTAACTGAAACTGGCAAGTCTTTTGCCTAACCTATAAGATGCATATCCCCTGAGTGATTCCAATTCATGAAAGCCATAGCTTGTTTTTTGTTTGTTTAGTTTTTTGACACAATCATTGATTAAACATATGGTATTTCTTGAATTGTGAAATTTATTGAATTGGGTAGATATTCAAAATGTGTATTTGGGTATATGCGAAACATTGTGAGAACTGATTTGTGTCTGGGCTATGTGTGTGTTGTGAGAACATAAGAGCACAGAAAGTCACTGAATTTAACTTCCTTAACACACACACACACACACACACACACACACACACACCACTAGATATGTAAGAATGCTTAAGCAAGAAGCTAAGAAACCAACACCAGATCTGCATGGAAACAAATTCAGTTATCCACAGAAGGAAAATATTATACACCATAGGAATAAGTCACACTAAAAGAGGGTCATAATTATAAACAATAAGCAAAGGTGACAAAAACTGATCTGCATCAAATGGAGTCCACACATCATTGCCAGTGCTTCTGTAGAGATAAACTCAGCTAAGGGTTATTGAGAATTTGAGGCAAAATGTTCAACTATAAATCTGCTTTAATAGTCCTTCAGCTGAGAATATCACAAAAGGCCGGTTTCACTTGTAGTTTATCTAATTTATCTAATTTATCTAAATTTACCTAAATCTAAATCTAAATCTAGTCAATGGAAAGTCTGTTTTACGGTCATATACAGTTCAATAACAACAAAGACTTAACTGGTTTGAGTACCAGTTTGAAAAGCTAAAAGAAAATCTTGGGACCAGAAAATTGTAAGGGTTCCCATCAAGGTGACCTCCAAGTGTTTCTGACTACAACTCCACCCTTCCCTGGCCATCGATTTTGCTAGCTAGGGATGGTGTGAGTTGAAGTCCACAACATCTGGAGGGCACCAGGTTGGCAACCCGTGGTCTAATAACTTTCCTCTGAACCACCCTTGGACCATAGGATGAGGTTATCCACACCTCAATCTACTCCCCCCCCCCAACAGTGTAACATCTGGAAGGAACATGGTGCTCAAGGCAAGAAGCCTACAAAGGAGATAGTTCCAGATGGCCAAAGAAATGTGTGCAGAGGAGATTGAAAACTGTTTGTTGTTCAGAAAAAGAGAGCTGGTCATGATTAATGTTATAAAATGGTTTTCAAAACCCCTAAAGGCTTCCATTTTTTAATCACACAGTGGAGGTGCCATTTCGAATTTCAGTGGAGAAGTAATATTCTCAGAGAGTGTCAAAAGGCCTGCTGCTGGGTATATTCAAGATGAAATGGCAAAGAAAGCAAGGGCCTAGGACCATTTATTGGGGTTACTTTTATACTTCATAATAAACAGCGATCTGTGTGCTTTTGAGGAACGTCCACCTGAAAGTTCTTAAGAAGCTGAAACAGAAAATGACTGACCCTTTAAGAAGAATATGTAGCATATTAAAATCAACTTCCCAACAAGATGGCTGGAAGGTAGTCATTGTAAAACTACTTGCTTTAAAAGGGACCCCAAAATTACAGACCTAGCAGCCTAATATTTGATCCAGTAAATTTGGAGAAAGCATAGTTAAAGGTAGATTTTTTTAAACATCTAGAAGAAGAAGCTGTACTGAGGATGAACAAGCATAGCTTCTTCAAAGGGAAGTACTATATTCCCAATATATTTGAAATCTTTGAAAGTGTCAGCTACTGTGTAGATGGGGTGATATAGTGCATTTCATATCTTTGGGCTTCCGAAAAGCATTTGACAAATTCCTTCATAAAAGGAATTATCTTAGCAATTGGTTAAACAACAGAATTGACAAAGGGCGAGTTTTCAAGATACAGTGGTATCTCAGGTTAAGTACTTAATTCATTCCAGAGGTCCGTACTTAACCTGAAACTGTTCTTAACCTGAAGCACCACTTCAGCTAATGGGGCCTCCTGCTGCTGCCGCCGCACCGCCGGAGCACGATTTCTGTTCTCATCCTGAAGCAAAGTTCTTAACCTGAAGCACTATTTCTGAGTTAGCGGCGTCTGTAACCTGAAGCGTATGTAACCTGAGGTACCACTGTAGGGGAAAGCAGGTAATGGAGTTTTCAATAGGCACTGGAGTTATTTAACTAATAATACATGGAACAAACTAGCAAATGATGTTCAATGTAATGTGAGCCCCATTGGAAGCATCTATAGTGCTGGAAAGAGATATTGGGGCAATGCTAAAAAAGCTCAGTGAAAATGTCAACCCCATTTTCAACAGCAACAAAAGGGGAACAAATATTGCCGATTATTAGAAAGTTGATTTAAAAATAAAAAGGCCAAGGTTACCAGTCCTTTATATGAATCTATGGCAAGAAAGGGAGGAATTCAAAGTTGTGTTCTTCTGAATGGTACAGAAATGCAAGCACCTTAGAATAACAGAATCATGGAAATGTAAAGTTGTAAGGGGACCTAAGGGTCATCTAGTCTAACACCATGCAAGGCAGGAATCTCAACTAAAGCATCCATGGCAGATGGCCATCCAACCTCTGCTTAAAAACCTCCAAGGAAGGAGACTCCACTTCCTCCTGAGGGAGACTGTTTGGCTGTCAAATAACCCTTACTGTCAGAAAATTCTTCCTGATGTTTAGTCAGAATCTCCTTTCCTGTAACTTGAAGCTCTTTGCAGGGCAGGAGAAAACAATCTTGCTCCATCTTCCAGACTTTTAGATACAGTGGTGCCCTGCAAGACGAATGCCTCGCAAGACGGAAAACCCGCTAGTCGAAAGGGTTTTCCGTTTTGGAGGTGCTTCTCAAAACGAATTTCCTATGGGCTTGCTTCGCAAGACGAAAATGTCTTGCAAATTCCTGCAGGGTTTTTTTCCTCCCCCCCCCCCTTTTTCCCAAGCCGCTAAGCCGCTTATCAGCTGATCCTAAGCCGCTAAGCCGCTTAACAGCTGATCCGCTAAGCCGCTTAACAGCTGATCCGCTAAGCCGCTAAGCCGCTTATCAGCTGATCCGCTAAGCCACTAAGCCGCTTATCAGCTGATCCGCTAAGCCGCTAAACCGCTTATCAGCTGATCCGCTAAGCCCGCTAAGCCGCTAATAGCGCTAATCCGCTAAGCCACTAATGGGCTTGGTTCGCAAGACGAAAAAACCGCAAGACGAAGAGACTCGCGGAACGGATTCTTTTCATCTTGCGAGGCACCACTGTAGTTGAAGATGACTAACATATCTCCCCCCAGTCTCCAAAAGATGCTATACCAATGGTATTTAACTCTCAGTAAACTCTCCAAAATGTATAAAAGTGTTCCTAATATATGCTGGAAGGGACGCGGGTGGCGCTGTGGGTAAAACCTCAGTGCCTAGGACTTGCCGATCGCATGGTCGGCGGTTCGAATCCCCACGGCAGGGTGAGCTCCCATCTTTCGGTCCCAGCTCCTGCCCACCTAGCAGTTCGAAAGCACCCCTAAGTGCAAGTAGATAAATAGGTACCGCTTTATAGCGGAAAGGTAAACGGCGTTTCCGTGTGCTGCGCTGGTGCTGGCTCGCCAGAGCAGCTTCGTCACGCTGGCCACGTGACCCGGAAGTGTCTCTGGAGTGCCTCTTAAGTGAGATGGGCGCACAACCCTAGAGTCGGACACGCCTGGCCCATACAGGCAGGGGTACCTTTACCTTTACTAATATATGCTGGAGATGTGGAGAACCAGATGGAACTCTCTTTTATATGTGGTGGGTATGCAAGAAGATTAAAAGCTTTTGGAATTACCGTATATATAGAGAGAGCCTGAAACAATGTTAAATGTAACTTTTTTGAAAAAATGAGAATCGTTTTTATTGGGTATTATTAGGCCCAGATATTGTTAAGAAGATAAGAAAGGTTTTGGAACAAGGTTTGATCTTCTTGCAGTCCACGGGACTCTCAAGAATCTCCTCCAGCACCATAATTCAAAAGCATCAATTTTTCGGTGATCAGTCTTCTTTATGGGCGAGTAGGAAGACCTATATTTTTTTGTTGGAGTATGTTTCGGAGGGGGGATTGTTTATGTAAAATAAGGAAAATATGTATTTGATGTATCGATGCAAGTACGGAAAATAAAGCATTAAAAAAACATATCTCCTCCCAGTCTTTTAGAGGGAATATTGGTTGAATGGAAACTCCCTTTTGGTGGTTCCTTTCCCCTCCATGAATACAGTATACTGAGGTCGCAGAGGTAAGAGAGATCTGGTGGCTATGGCTGAAAGCAGGATACTCAACAACCTAAATCCTTGAAGCAGGTATCTGTTCTGATATCCACCTTTCCCCCCTTTCTAAACGATGTTCCAATTACTGAAAACTTGCTAAGACCTCCTTTACAGGCCTTGTTGTTTAAATCACTACATTGATTCCTGATGTCAGGCTTGTTAACAGAAGATAAAACCCAAAACGTACATTGGCCAAACTTTTTGCTGCACATTTCCCTTCTTTTAACCACATAATTTTCTTCAACGTATCATGTTTGTTTGCTTGTTTGTTTGTTTTAAAGGTGCCTTAAGATGCTTTGAACAGGCCTAGAGATGTGTTGCTGTTGCTTTCAAAGCAGCAGCAAAGCCTTTAAAATGTTGCACATGAAGTAATGGACTTTGACAGGGAACCAACATACCTGGGATAAGTGATATGAATGGAAGGGGCTGAAACCTATAGACAACAGGGGAAGGTCAAGCAGAATAAATGGCATCTCGGCACTGAAAAGCCGAAACAAGGCTAGCCAGTGACAGACAAAACATACAATTGTACATTTAATGGATTCCCAATGGGCACTGGGTGCTCTAAATGGAAGTAAATGGATGTTACTTCTGCTGGCATTGATTGTTGAGCGAGTGGGAAAATATATGTGTCAGGGGGTGATGGGAAATGTCACCAAAATTCTTTGAGAGCATAACAATACATTGGGGAATTAGAAGAAAGGGAAATATATATTGCAGCACAGATGGTGGTGTGGGAAAACACCTACGATCATGGAAGTTTTGTTTTTTAAAAAAGAAAGATAGTATGCCAAGGGATGTTGTCTGTCATTCACAACATAATTCAAGGGCCCACACAACCTTCTTTGAAAGGACATAGCACAGGCATTCTTTGATTTTATCATTTCTTTTATCTTCATTTAACTCATTCATTGGCCATATACCTAAATATCAAGGACTTGTGGTGAAAATGAACAATACAATGGTGTTAGAAGACCTGGTGTTATGTACTGAAGTTCTCACCCCGGACCAGCAGGGTAGACAGTTTTCACTCAGGTCCACATATGCAAATAAGGAACTGAAAGTATGTTCAGTGATTGGATAGTTACAGAAAGTTGTTACTATTGCGTTGTAGTGGAGCTCTATATAAGCAGGCTGGCTGAACCCTTCAGTTCAGTTCTGTTCTGTGTCTGTGAATAAACAAGAACTGTTTGAAGAATCGCTATGTTGTCTGATATGTTCACCCACAACACCTACAAAAATCTATTTTTATTCTGATTGTGTTATTGGCAGCATGTATTTAATTTATTTAGTTTAGTGGTTTTATGTGTGTGTGTTTTTAATTGGTAAACCGCATAGAGTATTTTTTTAATATATTAAGCAGCCTATAAATTTAATTAGACAAACTGATGAATGAGTAGATAGGTAGCATAATATCCATTTTATTGGGATCAGTGTGGCTGTAATCCCATGCAGACTTCCCTGGGAGTAAGCTCAAATGATCTCAGTGGTGCTTTCTTCTGACAACAAAGATTCAGCTTGTTAAACATGCTGAGCTTTCACAAAAGATCTTCAGTCAGCTGAAATGCAACCTTTAGCTTTCAATTAGAAAGTCTCACAAAGAACTGTTGCCGTTTAAACTACTAATGTGAAGTCTTGCCCCATCAAAGGAAAGGAACGAAGTATCCAGACACTGCTTAGTTATTTTCCCTACTTTTGGTCTTCTTCTATGTTTATCTGTCACAAACAAACTTGAAAGCTTTTGTTGTCTCCACATTTGCTCCCACAACCCTGGCATTTATGGCAGATAATGTCGGCGCCCGAAAAATTCCTTCTGTTTTCCTTTCACTACACCTCTTCTGTATTTTAGTACATTAAAGAGAACAAGGCCTACAGCTTTGGAGGACAAACCCCAAACACTTGAAATGTACATGGATATTTCTGAGAGTTAATACATTTTAAAATTAACATGATATTTGAGTAATCTATTGACTATTCTATGCGAAAAAGTGAAAATGCTGTTTCAGAATTATTGAATTGTACTGAACTTTATTGCAGCTCCTCCAGCTAAATTAATAAATCCAGGCAATGGATTTATTTTTCTGTGTTCTATTTATTTATTTATTTTTACTCTCTGATTCCTTTAAGAAGCTTGATGGGAAATATACTGTCCAATGTTAGCCTCACAACAGGCCCCGAAAAGAGATTTTGACCCAATGTCACCCAGTGAGCTTCAGGGCTCTCCTTTGTCCTACTCTTATACTCTTGTCCAGTGGCGTAGCGTGGGTTCTCAGCACCCGGGGCAAGGCAAGTAATTTGCGCCCCCTAACCCGTGGATTTTAGCACTTGAGTCTCTTCCGCCTGTTGTAAATAAAAATATGCCCTTTTCCCTTATGGGGTATCCAAGAGCCCATATAGAGTCCTTACATAGGTTCCCTATTGGTAGGAGAAAATAACAGAGGCCAACCAGAGAATATTGAGAAGCAAAGCAGCTAGTAAGCTTGATCTTTATTGATCTGTTGCAACAGGGTACCCCCCTCACACGCAGGAGAGGAAGAGGACCCAGAACAATGGCCTGCAAGGCCTTATAAAGACTTTTGAAATTCCCCTTCTCTAGATCAGGACCACCCCCAGAAACATTATGCATACATCACAGAAGGGGTGTAACCTAAGACCACCCCTCAGATACATCCCACCTACATCACAGAAATTTAAATGTTGTTTTTCTCTTCTCCTTGTTTATCTCCTGTCTAGCAGGTTCCTTGATTGGATTTTCTGGGGAGCCTGGCCATTCTTTTGTAATGCTAAAATACTTATTTCCTGGGCCAGGTCACAGGCTCACACCTTATTCAAACACAGATTAAAGGAAGAGACAATGGGGGAGGCTTTTCCATTTTTAACCTTGCAGAGAAAGGATTTGGTCAGTTTAGGAATCAAAATGGTTCCAGGTCTGCCTTCCTGTACTGATCCATGTATGTGGAGTTATGAACATTACTATATATCTAAAACCATAAAATTCCTATCACAATTTCCCCCCTTTGGGGCTAGAATTTTTCTTAAAAATTTTTGCCCCACAAATAATAACATCGTATGTTGTAAATGGATGTCTTTGTATGAATATATCATAACACATGTTGCGTTTTGCTACTAAATTACTTGTGGCATTCTAACACTTTGGGAGAGACCATTTACTCAATAGTGTTCTATGCTTTACACCTAGCAGGAAGGTAAGGTCCACTAATGACTGAAAAGTGCAGTTTGCTTCCCCCCCCCCCGCCATTTTTGTGTTCTCAGGTGTCAAGGTAGCTCTTCTGTGGTCTCACACTGACATAGTGCTACAGCAACACATCTTGTCTGTTGAATCCCCTCAGGGCTTTCATTTAACCATGTCGCCTGGCATTCACCATAGCTGGCACAGGTTTTGGGCATCTCGTGAGGGAGAGGTCTTCGCCTTGGCCTTTAGCTATGGGATTTTATTATAGGCTGTGGTCTTGGGCTCATGAGAAGTTGCTCACTTGCACTTAAAGGACCAAAAAGCTAATTGCAGCCTGGATACACTTGCCCAATTCAAACTGAGTCCAATTTGAATTTATCTTGCCCCATGGTTCTCAAGTCTTCAAACCAATCTGTTAAAAGAAAACCATTCTTAACAAGGGCAGTTGTCCAAATAAGTCAATTTAAGTCTATAAGGAATCATTCCTGCTAAACCAAAGCATATCCACCTTCATGTACCTGGTGTTTTATGGATCCAGAAGTTTGTCATTGGCAAAAAGAGGTTTAACACATATTAAAATGGATAGGGAAAGTTGGCAGAGTGCCAGGTGGAACAATGTGGTTATAAATTGATCTAAACATTGGACTACACAATAGTGTGAGCTATTAGAAAGTATAAAATGCATGAGAATTCTCCATTGGTGTGTAAGCAATAAGACATTAAATATAAAAACAGTTACGCACAATAAATTGCCCCCCTTTGTGGAATTCACACTGTCAGACACATTTCAACATTCTTACATAATAACACATAATACAAAACAAAATAATTAAATATCTGTTGCATATCTTGACACAATTGTGATCTTTTACGTATGTATCTTTTGAATCCTGGAGCAGAGGCTTGAGGTTCAAGTGAAAAAAATGTCCTTGCAATTCAACTCCTCCCCCCTTTGTCAGCCCCCCCCCCCGTCAGTCTATAGCCTTTGAAAGAGATAACTGTGGGCACTTTGAAAACTCTGGTGTTGGAGGTCTTGTGAGTTGAGGGGTTGTTGCTGCTTTTCATCATTGCACATCTGTAGAAGTGATATCCTGTAAGGGGGCAGGGTTTTGGGGGAGACTTAAAAACACAGTTAGACAAGAAAGAGGCAAAAGGCAAAAAGGATGTCCTCCAGTTTCCATGGGAAGCTGCAAATAATAACAAATCTTAGCATATTAAGCATTTTATTTATTTCAATATTATTATCACATTTCCACATAATTACTGTTATTATCTGCTAAGTTTGTTTGCTTCCTTCACTTAATTTTTGTTGTTGTTGTTCTTTTCATATTATCAAATAAAAAATTACTCCACATGTAGAGAAAGAGAACTGTAAAAATACAAGAAAGGTTAAAAAATAAAAGGAAAGCAAAAAATTAGATTACCAGTTAGATGAAAACAAACTTGACACAAAAACATCAGATTCAGAAAAGACCTATTATTAAATATATTATCAAAACCACGCAGATTACTACTAGACTGAAAAAAATACAAAGGTTAAAAAATACAAAAGAAAGCAAAAAATTAGATTACCAGTTAGATGAAAACAGACTTGACACAAAGACATCAGATTCAGAAAATAACTATTATTAAATAGTACAAAGATATTATCAAAACCACACATATTACTACTGGACTGGAAAAAAAATGGGAAAACAATGGGGAAAACTTAAAATTCACCATGTGCTATCCAATAAAAGAACTTCATGAGACTGACTTTCAACATGTGATGAACATGTCCCCAAAGTAAAACACAAACACACAAAATGAGCTATGAGGAACCAAAAATAAATAAATGCTAAGACACACAATTAATAAGTAACCTGAAGTAATCTGTTTTGGCATTCTAACATCCCAAATGAAAATAAAAGTGTTTCTTGATGTGACATCAGCTGTAATGTTAATAGCGGAATACTGGGAAATGAGTTAATACCAATAAAAATGAATGGCAATTTTAAAGTTGTGCAGGTACCTTGCACTAGCCAAAATGACAGAATTAGTAAGAAATGCTCAGGCCAAAGGTAAACAAGTACCATTCCACAAACAATGTTTGGTTGTGCTTCGATTAACTTCATAGACATCATGGAGAAACTGATTAAATAAATGAAAACAGATTATTTGTAACTTTAAAAAAAAAATGTCAAAGGCACAAAGAGATAGAGGTCACTAATACAGCAGGGATTCAGACTTGTTTCACAGAACAGAAAGAAAGTTGCTGTTTGGCTTTTAGGGAAGAAAGACAAAAGAGAAACAAATGCAATTACTTTTTATAGAGTATTTAAATCACTGTTTGCATCCCCTCATTATCATTTGTGCTGTGGGAGAAAAGAAAGGACACTCTGTTAAAAGGGAAAATTATTTCATGTGAGAGGTCTGTCAGGAAGTGCTGTTCCTAAAATGCATAGGCATATACACACACACACACCAAAAAAAAACAAAAACAAAAACAAAAACTTATAAAATTTAAATTCCATTGGGAGGCGAACCTTTTGTTAGCCCCTGGGGCAAGACATTAAGGGTGATTTCCCTCAATGGTTCCAAATTTTACATAAGGAAATTTGTATAGGTTTCAGGCTCTCCAAACCTTCTCTCTCCCCCCTCCTTTCTCTCTCTCTCTCTTTTGTAAGCTGATCTATCCTCTGTGCATGTGCAGAGTTCATGCCTCAGCAAACCTTTTATACTATTGAAAATGTTGCATCCTTTGGCTAAATTACCATTTGAATAAGGGAAAGGAAGGGTAAGGAGTAGATTTTGAAAACAGGGTTTGATTTTAAACAAAAAAGAGAAACTCAGCAATTTAAGTATTCACCAAAGCTAGCAATTTCAGCCCAAGCAAACTGAGACTGCTTCCTTTATGTACAGGAAAGGGCTAATATCCCTCTGGCCATTCGCGGAACAATCAACCGCTCTCTTATTTATGAGTAAAAATGGCCAGGTAAGGAGTGGTTTTTTAAAATAGGGTTAGATTTTAAAACAAAAAAGAGAAACTCAGCAATTCAAGTATTCACCATTCAGCCCAAGCTTCCTTTATGTACAGGAAAGGGCTAATATCCCTCTGGCCATTCGCGGAACAATCAACCGCTCTCTTATTTATGAGTAAAAATGGCCAGAGCGTTAGAATTCATAGGATTTTTTAACATTCTCAGTCATTTCAGCCTTACCATTTGCAGACAAAAAATTATTATTATTATTATTAATATTATTATTTTCTGCGCCTTAATTTACAGGAATGGCCAAGGCTAATTGTACTTGATTATTCATTTGTATGTGCTTAAACTTTGAATTGACTTTTAAGTTTGATTAAAAAAAAATAGTAGACAAAATGATAAATACTGTAATCACTCAAATGCTTGATATTACCAGTTGTGCTTCAAAACATCATGGCTTTTACCTCTCACCTTTTAAAACTAAAAAGCAAAGCTAGGCTGAATTTCAACTCCATTACCACACCAGAATTTAAGAATTACCCTCCAATGCTTGCAGACACATGGTCTTCCACACAGCCACAAATTGGGAGAGTTGAAAGGGACCCTGGGGTCATCTAGTCCAACCCTCCAAAATATAGGGTTCACAGCAAGATTTCGCAGCAAGATTTGTACTACCAGAAACACACACATTCACCTCTCACCTTTAAAAACAAAGAGCAATCTGGGCTGGATTTCAACTCATCAGCCACAAATTGGGAAAGTTGAAAGGGACCTGGGGTCATCTAGTCCAACCCTAAAATACAGGGTTCATAGCAAGATTTGTACTACCAGAGAGACACACACATACTTATGTACACAGACACAACTGGGGAAGAGACCACACGCCATGCGCCTATCATGTACTAAGGAAGAGGAAAATAAAAGTACCCAATTCTTTTAGCAGATCTTGAAGCTAGTTTGAGTGAGAGTTTACTTCCTTAGACTAAAGAGTGAAAGTTCCTAGATAAATTATCTTTAAAGACTGAAGTGAACATTTTTCCTAAGATAGGGAGAGGATCTCTTATAAAGCATAGTTTAAACAGCCATAGATTTGATTTAAAAGGAATACAAGAGTGAACAATTTTTCCTGAACTTGCAGAGGAATAGTAAGCCTAATCTATGCCCCCCCCCCTTTTGCAGTTTCCTTTAAAGGAAGCTTACTCGGGAGTAAATTTACCTGGCACAGAATAAGAAGGAGAAGGGGAAAAAACCCTGAAAGAGACAGAATGAAACAAGGGGGGGCATTTTCTAAGAAAAGAGGCCAGGACGTCTTATAGAGACTGATACCAGGAGCCTTACAATAACTCTTCTGTCCAACCAGATCAAAGTTAAAACTGGACTCAGATATTTTTCTTAGAAGGAACACCATACTTTCATAGGCATATGCTTAATGAAATACATACACTGCATCTTAGCTTGAGAGAGCAGTTGGCTCAACTAGGCTTTTGCAGCAGAAACATTAGGTTAACTTAGACTGGAACACAGGTATACTTGCAAACTCAAAAGTTACAACAAAACATTTACCATTAGACTTAAATCGCCCTCCTCACTTAAACTAGAGGAAGGAGGTGGGGTAATTCCCCTTTCAGAACACAAGTAGCACGTATACAGGATTTTACCACTTGGGAGGAAAACTCTTTTAGAGCCTCTCTCAAATAACAAACATTTGCACACTCCATTCTCCATTTTGTCTTGCTTTAAGATTGATAAGGCTCAACATGGCTTCCTTAGATTTAGAATTTGGAGCAAGCTTGCATTTTTATTTTAGATGGCACATTTAAGATAAGTAGCTGCTGGATGTTACCCAAGTACAATTTAAACACAGGAAAAACGTTTCTTAAACACAAATTGAAGGGGACTGTCAGAGTCCAGGCGGGAAGTAAGCACCAACTGGGCTTCTTTCACGCCAGGGGTCTGGGGACTATTTTTCTTTTGACTGAGGTGCACCCATTTTCAATTAAAAGGGTTTTAGACCTGGGCAAAACTCCGAAGGGTCCGGAAAAGGGGAAACCTGGACAAAAAAACTTGGGGATACCTGGACAAATCTCCGATGGGAAAAACCTGGGGATCAGAGGGGAAAACTTGGGGAAACCTGGACAAATCTCCGAGGGGAAAACTTGGGGATCCAAGGGAAAACTTGGGGAAACCTGGACAAATCTCCGAGGGGAAAACTTGGGGATCCAAGGGAAAACTTGGGGATACCTGGACAAATCTCCGAGGGGAAAACTTGGGGATCCAAGGGAAAAAACCTGGGGATACTTGGACAAATCTCTATTCTACAACTCACAGCAACCTCCCTGCCTTTTACAATCTAACTCAGAGTCCCTACTGAACGCTTGCACACTTGCAATGCCAGATTGAGACTCTGGAATATGAAAGATGGAAAGGAATTCAGCGCCCTTGCGTTCTCTGTTCACAGGTCATTTCTAACAAAGATCGCCATGGCAGAGGTGCGGCTGCGCTGGGAGTTATAGTCTTGGGAATTATAGTTTTCAGTGCAGAAGAAATTGCACGACCTTTCTGGGCAAAACTCCGAAGGAATAGGTCGGCATAAAGAATTAAGTGAAAGAAGTCACACACAACCCTTGCCTGGGCATACTCCGAAGGGCTAAGGCTGGTGTTGAGATCGAGGGGACAGAAAGGAGGAGAAGGCAATTTTTCAAGAGTTAAAGTGAGGAAAGAAGTAAGGATTTGAGAAGTATAGGTTGCTGTGGTTTGCAGAATCCCACCCCACTACCCATTTTTCCTACTCATACTCACTTCGCAAGCGCTGTCCTGGTGATTCTGGGATCTCTTGACTGGTTGTTTAAGGCCGGCCTGATCAAGATTTGCTTCCCCTGGTTAGCCTCGCTGAACTCCAAGTTATTGCCAGACCCTGGGACCGATGGAAGACTGGTTATTCCTCCTGGCAAACTGCCTGGTGCGCGCTGGATAACCAGTCCTTCCTCGTCCCCAGAATCCGGGTAACCAAAAGTCCCTTCGTGCGTGGTCGCCATCTGTTGTAAATAAAAATATGCCCTTTTCCCTTATGGGGTATCCAAGAGCCCATATAGAGTCCTTACATAGGTTCCCTATTGGTAGGAGAAAATAACAGAGGCCAACCAGAGAATATTGAGAAGCAAAGCAGCTAGTAAGCTTGATCTTTATTGATCTGTTGCAACAGGGTACCCCCCTCACACGCAGGAGAGGAAGAGGACCCAGAACAATGGCCTGCAAGGCCTTATAAAGACTTTTGAAATTCCCCTTCTCTAGATCAGGACCACCCCCAGAAACATTATGCATACATCACAGAAGGGGTGTAACCTAAGACCACCCCTCAGATACATCCCACCTACATCACAGAAATTTAAATGTTGTTTTTCTCTTCTCCTTGTTTATCTCCTGTCTAGCAGGTTCCTTGATTGGATTTTCTGGGGAGCCTGGCCATTCTTTTGTAATGCTAAAATACTTATTTCCTGGGCCAGGTCACAGGCTCACACCTTATTCAAACACAGATTAAAGGAAGAGACAATGGGGGAGGCTTTTCCATTTTTAACCTTGCAGAGAAAGGATTTGGTCAGTTTAGGAATCAAAATGGTTCCAGGTCTGCCTTCCTGTACTGATCCATGTATGTGGAGTTATGAACATTACTATATATCTAAAACCATAAAATTCCTATCACACGCCCCCCCCCCAGATGTTGCGCCAGGTGCAGCAGGCCCCCCTGCACCCCCCACGCTACGCCACTGCTCCCACCACAAGTCTTCAGGACAGCCATCCGAAGGCTGACGCGAGGAGAAGGTCTCTCCGCCCCACCGCCAGGCTTCGGAGCAGCCTTCCGAAGGCTGGCGCGGGGAGAAGGTCTCTCCACCCCACCGCCAGGCTTCGGAGCAGCCATCCGAAGGCTGGCGCGGGGAGAAGGTCTCTCCGCCCCACCGCCAGGCTTCGGAGCAGCCTTCCGAAGGCTGGCGCGGGGAGAAGGTCTCTCCGCCCCACCGCCAGCCTTCGGAGAAGGTCCGAGGACAGTGGGGTTCCTGCTTCCTCAAGGAGGGCCGGCCAAACGCCCCCCCCCCAAATGTTGCGCCCGGTGCGGCCAGCACCCCTGGCACCCCCCACGCTACACCACTGCTCTTGTCTACAGGCCTTGGATTTCAATCTGTGCCGTTATGTGATAGTGTTAGTATAAGGTTGTGACTGAGAAGGGTTCAGAGGTAAGAAGAGAGCCCTGAGCAGCATTTCGCACACTGACTATTTATATAGGATCAGTAGAAAGTATATTGTGTTAAAGGTAAGAAGAGCCCACTGGCTCAGACCAAAGACCCATCTATCATCATCATCATCATCATCTTATTTATTTCATTTCATTTCATTATTTCATTTCATTATTTCATTTCATTTCATTTCATTATTTCATTTCTATACCGCTTTATATTTCAAAGACAAACTTCAAAGCAGTTTACAGTATATTAAAGCATCAATACAGTGGTACCTCAGGTTAAGAACTTAATTCATTCCGGAAGTCTGTTCTTAACCTAAAACTGTTCTTAACCTGAAGCACCACTTTAGCTAATGGGGCCTCCCACTGCCGCCGCGCCGCCAGAGCACAATTTCTGTTCTCATCCTGAAGCAAAGTTCTTAACCTGAGGTACTATTTCTGGGTTAGCAGAGTCTGTAACCTGAAGCGTCTGTAACCCGAGGTACTACCGTAAAACAATATGAAGAAAGTCAAATGTAGAGTATACAGTCAAAGCAATATAACTAACCGAAAACTAAAATATTATCTTAAAGATTTCAAAATAAAACATTACAAAGGAGGTCAACTGCAGAATACATATTTAGCACAAACGAAGTTAACAAAAAAAAATCTTAAACATTTTCTTTTTAAAAATTGCTAAGTGAAATGGAATATAAAATGCACATTTAAAACAGCATAATTAACAAGAGAATAAAATACTGTCATAAGCAGGACACGGCTGTTTAGCAGGCACAAAAAATGGGGCAAAAGACTCCAATAGTTAGAGTTTGTTTGCAGGCAGAGTGATGTCCCTCTGGTCTTACCAGGAGTCTCTTTAGTAGAGCTGGGTGAGTGTGGGCCTCACCCCCTAGGCCAGGTGGAAAGGGCCTTGCAGGGAGGGGCCTTCACAACTCATAGCTGGGCAATGTAGAGAGTCTTTCCCCTAAGTTATAGAGAGCTTCCTTCTATTTAGCCTAGAAAGAAGAAACAATGGGACTTGCAACCAAGAGCTCATCCAGGGTTCCTTTTGCACCACATTTCCCAGGCACAGCCCCATGCTTTAAAGCTGTGTGTCAGAACATTATTATTATTATTATTATTATTATTATTATTATTATTATTATTATTATTATTATTATTATGTCCCAGCACAACCTGTGTTTTTCTGCTGAGTTGGATCTAATGGCAATCTGCAAAAACTCAATTGTCATTTGCTCTAATTCGGCGATAAAACATGGATTTCCCCGGGGAAAGTGCAGGGACCAAAAACCCTGTTTGAACCCAGACCTGTGCCTAGAAATGTGGAGCAAAAGGAGGTCTGGATGAGCCCTAAATGAACACCTGGCAGTTGTGAGGTTTGCAGCGGTGTTTGAAATATACTTGGAGTCCTATACTGTAGTGATTTCATGCTCTTTATTGCAGCTTGTGAAACAGTGATTGAATTCCCCCCCCCCCAAAAAAACCTCAGGCTTTTATATACATTATTTACACAATGAGTCCTGTCTGATTGGCTGATTCTGCTTCCCTCCTTGAGTCCGATTGGTCTTCTCCTGCAGGCCAATCAGTTGTTGCATTCTAGGATCCTACCAGCCTAATAGGCTGATTTTACTTTCCTCCTGGAACCTGATTGGTCTTTTCCTGCAAGCCAACCAGTTGTTGCGTTCTAGGATCCTACCTGCCTATTGTTCTAAGATCCAAGCTTAGTATATAACACTGTTGTTGTTGTTGTTGTTGTTGTTGTTGTTGTTGTTGTTGTTGTTGTTGTTGTTGTTGTTTATAAAAATACAAAATGAGAACACAAAAAAGAAACAAAAATGAACCAATATTCCCCCTCCCACAAACACATTATATAAGGAAGAACAGTCTATGAACTCATGTGGAAAGAGTTTATATGATACCAAGCACAAAAGCGATGTTAACTTGGCATCCACTAAAAAAATATTTGGAAAAAATACGTATCAAGGTAACACTTGTATATAAATGAGAATTTTGCTTACAGTCTTTGAGCATTTTTTTTTAAAATAAAAAAGGGTATTTGTCTTAAGGAGAGATGTGATTAGGAAGAAGATTGGCAGGGAACAAGGAACAGTGCTGAACTCTATATAGGACAGAAGCTCCCCTGAGTTCTGCCAAAAGCTCAGTACACAGTGCCTGTGTTTATGAAACTATATCCATGGGTTCTGCCTTGCTGTTACTTATTTATTAAATACCTGTGATTTCCTTCCAAATTATTGATCGCAGTGTACAAATGTGGCTGTTTGGGTGCACAGGATATGAAAAGCGTATCTCTTCCTTATTGCAAGGACTGTGGTCATTGCTGTGGGGTTTTATTTAGTTTAAGAGTTTTAAGAGAGAGGAGGAAATCTTGGTCATTGTCATCTATAGCAAATTGTACCTATGGGACACAAGCAATAAGAACTTGAGCTCTTAATACAGTGGTAACTCGGGTTAAGTACTTAATTCGTTCTGCAGGTCTGTACTTAACCTGAAACTGTTCTTAACCTGAAGCACCACTTTAGCTAATGGGGCCTCCTGCTGCCACTGCGCCGCCAGAGCACGATTTCTGTTCTCATCCTGTAGCAAAGTTCTTAACCCGAGGTACTATTTCTGGGTTTGTAGATCCTGTAACCTGAAGCATATGTAACCTGAAGCGTATGTAACCCGAGGTACCACTGTACAGGATGGCAGATATGACCTAATAGGCATTACTGAAACCTGGTGGGATGGGACTCCCTTCAATCGTGGGATAGCTAGCATTGTAGCAACACTTTCATTATGGAGATTTTTATAAGTTTTGCAATTAAAAAAGAGTTCCAGACACATGATGGCCACCAAAGGTCTAAGCCTGAAAACTATTTTACACAGACAGATTTAAAAAAAAATATGAAATGCTTGGCTAGTTCCAAAATATATGCAGTGCAAAGCAATGTGATATTGTAATTTGGGTTATTATGTTCTCTTATGTCTGCAATGCCATTAAAAACAACAAATTGACATGCATTTTGGGTACCATGAGATCAATCCAGATAAACCAAAATCATAAAATTTTATGTGAGTGAAATAGAAGCCAAGAAAAAAGTGAAGTCCATTCTGTTGAGAGTAGGAGGGAATACAAAATAGCCCAGCAAAAGAAGAACCAACCTTGTTCCTTTTTTCCAAAAAGCCAATAAATCATATGTACAATTCCAAAACAGGGACAGTATTCAGCAGCTGACACACAGTGTGAATTGGTGGCTTCTGTTATATCTATAAAGGTAAAGGTAAAGGGACTCCTGACCATTAGGTCCAGTCGCGGATGACTCTGGGGTTGCAGTGTTCATCTCGCTTTATTGGCCAAGGGAGCCAGCGTACAGCTTCCGGGTCATGTGGCCAGCATGATTAAGCCACTTCTGGCGACCCAGAGTAGCGCACGGAAACACCGTTTACCTTCCCGCTGGAGCGGTACCTATTTATCTACTTGTGCTTTTGACGTGCTTTCAAACTGCTAGGTTGGCAGGAGCAGGGACTGAGCAACGGGAGCTCACCCCGTTGTGGGGATTCGAACCACTGACCTTCTGATCAGCAAACCCTAGGCTCTATGGTTTAACCCACAGCACCACCCGCATCCCGTTATATCCAAAGTATACATTTAAAACAATATCATACCGCTTTAAAAACTGTGGCTTCCCCCAAGGAATCCTGGGGACTTTAATATGTTAAGGGTGCTGAGAGCTGTTAGGAGACTCCACCCCCCTCACAGAGATACAATTCTCAGAGTGGTTTAACTATCAATCCATCATCCCAAGGGAACTCTCGGAAATGGGAATGTTGTTATGTTAAGACATAGTATCTCAGTGTATTGAGTTCCACTCCCGTTGTGTTTTGGAACATCTGGTTAGTTCAGAATGCTGGACTAGATGGACCTGTGGTTTGAGCCAACTGACTTCTCCATATATTCTTATCAGAACTACTGCAGATATTTATCTGGTGGCCCTCATGCGGGGTCACAACATCGAAAAGTGCTCCAATATATGTTTCAGGTGCTAAGCAGAGAAAGAGGTACATTGGGAGGCCAACTCTCTTCTGTCACTAGCCATCCCATCAGGCTGTCGGAGAATGTCATGGCCCTGGACTCATTGGATTGTAGCTCCAAGAAGGAGAGGGATGGAAGCCCTTGTCTATCCACAGACTCCAGTGGATCAGTGGAGCCTTGCAGAGAGCTTTCCATAGAGGGAAAATCCTGAAGGAGCCAAGGCTGCATAAGTTACTGACCCTCTAACTGGCTAAGAGGCAAGGGACCCTAGGCAAAGACTACCAAGGACTACAACGAAACTCAGCCTGTTTGCTGGAGGAATTCGCTGAGCCGACTTGGATGTTTGCTCTCAGCTTCCAGAACGCTGTCCGTGGTCCTGAAACTAGACTGTGGTCCTCCAGGATGTTTGCCTTGCCTAGCTGTCTTGCCTGGGGATCCAGGAACTACTGACCTCGCTTTATTTTGATCATCACCAGTCTTTGGTGGTGGGCAGCAACATGGATCACAACAGAGAGGGAGAGATGGGCCATCAGTTCTGATTAAAGATCAACTTCAACAAGCAGCTCCTTCAACTGTCTATTAGCAGCCATTCCACCAGACTGTAGGAGACGGGGGATGTTGGGAAATCAAGGCCTCTCTATCATTTCTGTCGAAAGTCCAGTAATTTGTGGGGTTTCTTCTTGAATTTTTTTTCATTCCATTCTGGTTCTTAGTTACAAGAACTCTGTAACTAACAACTATTGCCTGATGGTGTTTTTCCTCTTCCAGACCAACATCTTTTCCTTCTGTGCCTTTTTTTTGGGGGGGGGATTATAGGCTTATCTTTTCAAAATAGTATGTGCTGTCAATGATAGAGGGAAAATACACATATCTAGGAATTGGTTTGAAATTCAGTTCTGCTTGCATTTTAATACAAATCTACCTCATTTGTTCCTCCTGAAACAATAAGCAAACTGAAACACAGCTCTCCTTCAAAATCCATACACCTACAAACATTGTGGTGCAATTCAACAACCAAATATGTGTATATTAGGGGAAAGTGTGCACAAAATGCATATGTTAATGGAAATAACTTCTAAAATCAATGTGTTATATTACAGGAAGCTGAATACAAAAATGTATTAAGAAAAAATGTTCATTAGGATTTTTGTAAAAAAAAAAAACCTGACGAGGAAATGTAGCAGATTGAATTTAAATATTAGAAAATTTAGAAACAAAAAAATAAAAATTTTGAAATTGACATGTTTGTCCCTCCCTGCTTGCATCCCACATAGCTTGGAACAGAAGTAGTTTACAAATCTAGGCAGACTTCAACATAACAGGGGGAAAGGCTTAAAAAAAACCTTGTTGTGATAATCTCTCAGTGGTCTGTTAATCTTATATTATTTTCCTGAAAGTAGGCTCAGTTTAGGTAAACAGAATCTATGTGGTAAATATTTTCCAAGCAAATAAGGTGTGTTATTTTGGGAAGGGCTGAATGTTTGCTCATTTCCTTTCCTTTATTGTATGTACTTTTGCAGTGTAAGAGATGACAAGTTCATTTTGATGTGATTCATCCCACTAGAGTTGGAACTTGACAGCTATCTTGTGTTGGTAAATGCAAGGATTTAACTAAGCAGATTTTTAAGCAAAAACAAAGACAAAAACCCCTAGGTTTTTAAAAGCTGGGGGGACATACGGTGTGAAGCCAGTTTTCTTTATACTGAAAAACCTGATGTGATGCAACACTTCAGAAATATGATGGCTGGGTGCTGGATTTGACTGAATCCTGTAGTGAATCCAGTTGATTCAGGATGATTTGTGCTCTGGCCAGATTAGGTTGAGGAAGCTACAGAGCAGGTTGAGTCGCCTTAAATTGATTAATAGTGATTTGTGCTGATCTGTACCTCAAACAGTCTCCTATAAAGCCAGAAAGACTGTCTCCAAATTGTTGCAATTATTAATATAAGGAAAGTGCTAATAATCTGGATCTGGGATGGGCCCAATCAGCTCCAGATTGATCTAGGCCAGGGGTCAGCAAACTTTTTCAGCGGGGGGGCCGGTCCACTGTCCCTCAGACCTTGGGGGGGGACTATATTGGGGGGAATGAACAAATTCCTATGCCCCACAAATAACCCAGAGATGCATTTTAAATAAAAGAACACATTCTACTCATGTAAAAACACGATGATTCCCGGACCATCCACGGGCCAGATTTAGAAGTTGATTGGGCCAGATCCAGGCCCCAGGCCTTAGTTTGCCTACCCATGATCTAGGCTGAATCAAGTCTGATCTGGATTTACAAACTGGAACTGTAAATCAGATCAGAGGTCCATGAACAGCTCTAATAAATATAAATTATACATTCAGAAGTGTATGTGGGGAGGAATAAACCCTCACAACTTCCACTCTAAAGGAAATGACAAAGCTAACTTTGTTTTCTTTTAGTTAAACATGTGAAGAATTTCAGCAAGGTACTCTCATTTTCCTACTCATATTGAGATAGGCCAAACTTAGATCCACAAAATGTTTAGGGGTATGCGTACCCCTGCATCCCCCCAGAAAAAAAGCACTGGTTCTGCATACCTTGACACTGGAACTAATTAATGATTGATCTGAGAAATTTTGCAAGGTGAGTGTCAAGCTGTGACACCTCCATGCTCCAAACAGTGCACCTTTTGAGCCCACCCAGATCTTTCATGACCCTGACTCTGAACAACAGCCAGGAATCAAACGCAAAGAGGGAGGAACAAGCTGCATATGGAGAACCACCAACACAAGCCATAGAGATGAAGGAACCAGACTCTGGTCTCAACAGGGTCAACCAATCATTCATTGAACCTAGAGTTGAACCTAGAGAGCCAGTGTGGTGTAGTGGTTAAGAGCGGTAGTCTCGTAATCTGGGGAACTGGGTTTGCGTCTCCGCTCCTCCACATGCAGCTGCGGGGTGACCTTGGGCTAGTCACACTTCTCTGAAGTCTCTCAGCCCCACTCACCTCACAGAGTGTTTGTTGTGGGGGAGGAAGGGAAAGGAGAATGTTAGCCGCTTTGAGACTCCTTCGGGTAGTGATCATAGAATCATAGAGTTGGAAGAGACCACAAGGGCCATCGAGTCCAACCCCCTGCCAAGCAGGAAACACCATCAGTGATAAAGCGGGATATCAAATCCAAACTCTTCTTCTTCTTCTTAAGCAGGCCAATTTAAGACTATTGAACACAGAGACTCTCGAACAGGCTGTGTTGGCAGCCTGGCCACAATTTTGCACCTCCACAATGACCATTGTTCTGTGGCATTCTGGAAGAGGTGTCGGATGCAGGAGGGGTCATCACAAAAAAATGGTGAAAATTCTGTCAAGTGGCTTCTTAGTCTATGGAGGGGTAAGAAAATGCAAGAGCTCAAAGTTTTCTCAAAGGGGAAAAGGTCTTTTGAGATCTTTTAGCTTAGCTCTACATGAAATAGAGCAACCTCCATGTACACTATTCTCCCTTTGCTCTTTGGAATACTAATGTAATTGTCAAGAAGGTTTCTGTGCCACTTTAGCATGGCCTTTTAGCTCCTCTAAAATGTGACCATTCTCCCCAGGCAATGAAGTTTTGTCCTTTTGGGTATCTATGGAAATATCACACTGCTTAAATAAGTTATTCTAGAGATTCATTGAAAAAGATTTTTTTCATATATAGATTGTATGCTACTATGAGATTGTAGGACTCACAGTTATTTAACATCCAAACAGATACTGGAAAATCTTAATGAGGCAGTTTAAATACTTACGGCTTCTTGGTTATGTCCCTCTGGGACTATTTATCTGCTGATAACCATGTTTACAGCAATAAAATAGTGATTAAACATAGAGATTGCCAAGAGTTAGACTCTCATATTGACCGTTACTTTAACAATGTTGGAGAAGAAATGAAAGATACAGGAAGGGCGGGTGGAAGACAAGATAGTGAAGTGTGATGGATGGAGACTGGAGGGACTCCATCAAATCATCGGGAAAAGATTAGCATCTTAGGTGAATTACGACGAGGGTGGGCAGCTATGAAGTAAAAGCTTGGCAGCTGTGGGGGGGGGAGAGAGAGAAGGGGAGATAGGAAGAGAGGAGACATGGTGAGAACTGTATTAGTGCAAGGCTGCTTCTGTGGAATGACAACTCTAGATCATCTTCCTAAACAACACTAAATTTATCATCCACCTTTCACCAGCAGTTCCCAGGGTGGGAGTTATTGCTTTAACTGTTAGGGATAAAGGAGAGGGTCAGACATAAGAAAGTTGCTGTGCCTTCTGTCTAAACCAGTAGAAGGTAGTAGAAGGAAGTATTGTAATATACGAACATAGCTGCCCCTTTGCTCATAAATGGATAATAATAATAATAATAATTTTATTGTTTATACCCTGTCCACCTGGTTGGGTTTCCCCAGCTACTCTGGGGCGGCTTACAGCATCAAACATCAGATATTAAAAACTTCCCAATGCAGAGCTGGCTTCAGATGTCTTCTAAATGTTGTGTAGTTCTTTATCTCCTTGATATCTGATGGGAGGGAGTTCCACAGGGAGGGTGGAATAAATACTTGCCCTTTCTTCATATTTGGTGTGCCACCCCTCAATCGCTTGCTAGTTGAGGTTGTGCTACACTGGCCTTGCAACACCCAAATAAACATCCTGTTCGACTGACAATTGGAGTCTGGATCTTATTGGCCATCCAGACTAAACCAACAAAGTATTGGGTATTTAACTCCAATAACTCCCCATCACTACAGCACAGGTTTATTCGAAAGTATACCCCACAGTATTCAATGGAACTAGTCCCAGGAAGCCAGGACTGGGCTATAATTTGCCATTTTAAATAGAATCATAGAATTGTAGAGTCATATAGTCCTACCTACTGTAATGCAGGGATGCGGGTGGCACTGTGGGTTAAACCACAGAGCCTAGGACTTGCCGATCAAAAGGTCAGCTGTTCGAGTCCCCACAACGGGGTGAGCTCCCTTTGCTCGGTGCCTGCTCCTGCCAACCTAGCAGTTCGAAAGCACGTCAAAGTGCAAGTAGATAAGTAGGTACCACTCTGGCGGGAAGGTAAACGGCGTTTCCATGCACTGCTCTGGTTCGCCAGAAGCGGCTTAGTCATGCTGGCCACAAGACCCAGAAGCTGTACGCCGGCTCCCTCAGCCAGTAAAGCGAGATGAGCGCCGCAGCCCTGGAGTTGGCCACGACTGGACCTAATGGTCAGGGGTCCCTTTACCTTTACCTTACTGTAATGCAGGAATCACAGCTAAAGAAACCTTGACAGATGGCCTTCCAGCCTCCAATGAAGGATGGTCCACCGCCTTGCCTTACCTTGGACAGAAGTCCCATAGGCATCAATGGGGCTTACTTCTGAGTCAACCCAGTCAGGAATGGGCCACAAAAAAATTAAAATGTAGGCCAAAACTGCAACGTAGCAGAAATGATTCTATACTAAGTAAAGATTAATTTATTTATTTATTAACTCACTTATTCAATTAAATTTACTTTATTAATTTATATTTGAAAACTTGGGGTGGGGATGAAGAAATAAAACATTTCCAAATTAGGCAGCACAGATGTGGGGGTGGCGAATAGCAGCTGCACTTGGAATACTGAGAACAGAATTGGACGCATTCTCACAAAAAAGAAGAAGAAGAAAACGAATGAAAAACTTTCCTTTGCAGGTTTGCCTCGGAGCCAAACCAGAAAAGCAATTGACAGGTGATAATGAGAACAGCAGGTTGGTTTTCATCTGGCTACATCTTGTGCATGGAATGCTCCCCGTTCAATGAATCGACAGGCAGCTGCATCTCACAGCAACTTAGGAACACTGATGTTTCATCGCCAACTCTGGAGTATACCAAGTGAGAAGAATGCGCCCTTTTTAGTTAGTGATGGAGTCTAACACTTCCTGAAACTGGGAGGGTGGGGGGGGGGGAAGTGGTCTTAAAAAACACAAGCTAAGAAATGCTTTTGAATTCAAGACAGCTGGTCTGCTGATATGGCTCTTCATTTATCAGAGCTGAGTGCTGGCACATCAGCACCAAAAGCATGCATGCTCTTGAGACTTGAAATCATCGCTTTCCTCCTTGCAGATCTGAGAATCCTATTATCTCCCCAGGTAATGAGGCTTGCTTATGTAAAGTGTGGACAAGTAAATTCTTCAGCACTCACGACTGGAAATATATCTTGGGCCAGACAGCTGGTGTTAATTTGTCCCAATATAGGTGTGCTTTTCTTTTGAATTATGGTGCTGGAGGAGACTCTTGAGAGTCCCATGGACTGCAAGAAGATCAAACCTATCCATTCTGAAGGAAATCAGCCCTGAGTGCTCACTGGAAGGACAGATCCTGAAGCTGAGGCTCCAAGACTTTGGCCACCTCATGAGAAGAGAAGACTCCCTGGAAAAGACCCTGATGTTGGGAAAGATGAAGGGCACAAGGAGAAGGGGATACGGAGGACGAGATGGTTGGACAGTGTTCTCAAAGCTACTAACATGAATTTGACCAAACTGCGGGAGGCAGTGGAAGACAGGAGTGCCTGGCGTGCTCTGGTCCATGGGGTCACGAAGAGTCGGACACGACTAAACGACTAAACAACAACAACAAAGGTGTGCTTTTTCCTATAAAACCCATGCCACTCCACCCATCTACTTAAAAACATCAAGTCCTACATCAGAAATGGGGATTCTGCAGAGCTTTTCCTCCCCTTTCAGCTCCAGCTCTCCAGAACTCAGTTCCAGTACCTCTCAGGTGGGTGCCATTGCCATTCTAAGAGAACAAGGGAGGTGTTCATGGTGTGTTCCTGCTCCTATTTTTCTAGAAAAATAGCAGCAGGGCCATCTTAACCATATCTGGCGCCATGGTGCAAAGATCCCTCCAGCGCCGCCCCCCCTTTCCCCAGAGTTACCTACCTTTTTTAGGGAGGATGGCGCTGCCGGCAATGTGCCCAGCTTTGCAGGGCTGGAGGAGGTGGGCAGAGGCTGGAGGGCAGCTCCTCTGGCAGGGAAGAGTCGGAGGCTGGACCGCTTTGTGCCGTGGTGGCCACGGCAGGCAGAGGCTCCAGGCGCGGCACTCCTTTGGTGCAGCATGGCAGAGGCGGGCGAGGGTGGTGAGCTGATGCCAGGAAGCGCCGCGTCCAGCCTGCATCTCTTCCCTGGCGCCCTCCAGAACTTGGCGCCCTGCGCCGCTAGCATCTATGGGTAAGACGCCCCTGAATAGCAGTGGGAATCTATAACCCTCCAGATATTTGGCATAACACTAAATGGTATGCTGGCTGCAGGGGGTCCGGGAAATGCTATTATCCCCAAGGCCACCAACAAATGCCAGGGAATTACGGAACCCTGATCAGCACCTAGTTTCATGGTCACTTTGGGAAAGGCATAAAGGTTGATAAAGATAAAGGTAAAGGGGCCCCTGACCATTAGGTCCAGTCATGACCAACTCTGGGGTTGCGGCGCTCATCTTGCTTTATTGGCCAAGGGAGCCGGCGTACAGCTTCCGGGTCATGTGGCCAGCATGACTAAGCCACTTCTGGCAAACCAGAGCAGCGCACGGAAACACCGTTTACCTTCCCGCCGGAGCGGTACCTATTTATCTACATGCACTTTGACGTGCTTTCGAACTGCTAGGTGGGCAGGAGCATGGACCGAGCAACGGGAGCTCACCCTGTTGCGGGGATTCGAACCGCCAACCTTCTGATCAGCAAACCCTAGGCTCTGTGGTTTAACCCACAGCGCCAACCGTGTTCCTTCATAAAGGGTGATAGACTAAGGCTAAACCCAGTCCTCTCTCAAGCGTTATTCTACCAGCTCCGGTTGCTATAGATGTTTCTAATTCATACTCCTTGGTTGTCTGCTATTGAAATGATTATTATTTATAATAATATCAGGGTGTGGGAGCACTAGCATTTCCAAGATGTGGCCAAGGACGCCTAGTCACTGATTCCTCATATAGAACAATTCATCTTAACATCATAAAGAACGTTGCTTTTAATAGTGTGAAAGTTGTAATGCATCAAACTGCAACATTACTACAGTTGGGCTGGATTTTTTACAGCCAGCATATGCAGGGCATCTAGTCAGGCATGATAATGAGCAGAGAGTGCAAAACCTTGAGCTGATGAGTTTTAACTGGCCCGTAATTGTGTCACCTCCATATGTGTTTGCAGTCAGATATTTCCCTGAAATAGCAGCTTATCAGTGAGATATGATAGTAACACCACCACAACCATCATTAACGTTTCCAAACAGCTGCTCAACCCAAAGGCTTCCAGAGTGATGCACAACATTCCCCTAAAATGCAACCTATCAAAACATAATTAAAAACTACGGAATTGCTACTAAAGTTGCAGAATTTCAGTCGAGTGGACTCTAACCTAGAACTATGGCCATTGTTCCATCAGTGCAAGCATTTCAGCTTGCCAGATAAAACAATCCCTCTTCTCCTCTGCTTGCATTCTGTCCTGAGGGTTCTCCCGACCCACCTCCAGAACAAATTTGGAGAGAGGAGAGTGGGGGAAAGTCCTATTATGCCACAGAGCTCCATAGAGCAGGATAGGGCACAGATCTTTCAAGCACTGAAACAAGAGGCCATCATTTCTCCCTGCTAAAGCATTGAGAGCTCGGGATTTCTTCTCCTGTTGGGCCCATGAATGCAGAATCTCCTTCTCTAAAGAACTTTTAGGGTGTTATGATTAGCAGAGGGGTCCCTCTTGGTGGTTCCTGCACTCTCAGATAGTGGCAGCCCCTGAATTTGGGAAATCCCTCTTCACAAAGGTGCATTTGGCACCTTTGCTGTGTAGCTTTTGTCACATGCTGAAGTCACATGGCTTCATCTTGATTTTTGATTCTTCTCCACCTCTGTCTCTCTATACCCACTGACCATTTGGATTTTAAATTGATTTTCCTATTGTGTTGTATTTCATAACAGGTTACAGGGAACCAGGCAGAGGGCCTTCTCAGTGGTGGCACCCACCCTGTGGAACGCCTCCCTTGACATCTGTCAAGGAGATAAGTATACAACCCCTTTCAGGGGTGGGTATCCTTCTGTTAATCCAACATCCATCTATGGCCCTTTGGAACTGTTGTGACACTCTTCATAATTACATGGTATTTGAATCCATCATTCTTGCTTAGAGCTGTATGCATGAAAACATTACACTCATCATTAATGCACCCCCTTATAAATTTGGGGAGAAAATAATGCCTTTTGAACAGACTAAGTGAACTAAGCCTTCAGGATTTTTATTTAATTGTTTGTTTATATTGGAGAGGGGTGGTGTTTTAATCACAAAGGCCTGATAGAAGACAGAGAAAGAATCATGATTGCCTTGTTTGTCGTAATGAGTTGTTTTTTTAAAAAAAATAAGATCCATGACTACATTTGCATCCAAGCAAGATGTGGAAGATGGAAAGTCAATAGGGAATAATCTGAGCATCGATGACACAGGCCAAGATCCCTCAAGAGTTCCTTTGTGTATGAGCAAGAATTTCAGGGAGCTAAATGGGATTTGCTGACTCCCTTCTCCTCTTTGAACAGATGGTCAGATCAGAAACTGTCAGATCAGAAACTGCTTCAGATACGGCCCCCAGTCTCAAAATCAGCTTACCATGTGGCATGACGTCCGTGGCTAATCAAGGGCCAGAAACTCAAATCCAAAGCTCCCTTGAGGACATGGAGTTAACTGCACAGTTCTTTGGCTATTTAAAATGTAATTCTGTATACGTCTTCTAAAAATGCATACGTCTTCCATCAACTCCCATAGGCCTTACAGTCACGTATTTGGCACAGGATTGCAGTATTAAAGGTGCAAAGGGGAAAGGTATTTTAAAAATACTAATAATGTCAATACTATGAACAAAATCAGTCCTACAGAGAAGTCACTTGAGAATGTGCATCTTACAGGGTTGACCCCTCCTGCTGGGATGAGGGAGGAGGAGGAACTGTAAAATCTCTTTTTTATATAATATTTTTATTGATTTTCCCATTTTTAACATTCATATAACATCTTATTTTCTTTTACAAATTTTTAGCTCCACTGAGCTATTCGACTTCCCTCCATCCCGTCATCTGGTTTTTTTATATATAACTACCTCAAATTTCCACACATTTATGCCATCACATTTCTACATTTTTCTTAATGTTGTATAAGTCTTTAAGCCTGTTTGTAGAAAAGTTCCTTCTAATAAACGCCCCAAGATTTCACACAATCCTGCTAGTGTCTTTATGTGTTTACAGTGATTGTCTATATATTGAATAAATGTACTCCACTCTCTCTGGAATAATAATAATAATAATAATAATAATAATAATAATAATAATAATAATAAAAAATTTATTTATTTATACCCCGCCCATCTGGCTGGGTTTCCCCAGCCACTCTGGGCGGCTTCCAACAAAATATTAAAATACAATAGTACATCAAACATGAAAAGCTTCCCTAAACAGGGCTGCCTTCAGATGTCTTCTAAAAGTCTGGTAGTTGTTTTTCTCTTTGACATCTGGTGGGAGGGAGTTCCACAGGGCGGGTGCCTCTGGTACGCTTGATCGCTCTGGTTTCGGATTTTTCCCATCAGCTTTGCAAGTTCTGCATAGTCCATCATCTTCGTCTGCCATTCTTCTACTGTCGGTAATACTTGTTGTTTCCACCTTGGGGCTAATAAAGTTCCAGCTGCCGTAGTAGCAAACCTAAACAATTTCTGGCAGCTTCTGATACTTCCTCTCTTACCATACCTAATAAGAACGCTGTAAAATTTCCTTCCTCATCCCCTCTCAGCCATATGTTGAATTAGATTTTTTTTTTTTTGCCATAATTAAACATTAGCCACACCCCTAACTATTTTGGAACTGGATTCAGTTTGGGGTGGCATGCAACTGGCTTGAAGGTTGGCCTGACTGGGGCACTGCCGAGGGGCAGATACAGAGGGGCCAAACACAGCCCTGTGAACTCCAGCAAAATCCTTTTGGCAGCAGCACTGCCAGTGCACTTTTAATGCTTTATTTTCTCTCTGTCTTGCAAAGCTATGCCTTAGGGTATTTCTACTGGGGGTGGGTGGGTGGGAAATTTGTCAGTTTTTATTTTCCTTTCATTAGGATATGATGACCCTGAGAAGGGTGAATGGATCTTTATGATAGTGGCATAACCCTCGCATCAAAAGCATCTGACTGCTCGGGATTCTTTGATCTGTGCAGAAAGCGCATTCCGCAATCAGCCTCAATTTGAAAACATGATACAAATGTCTAACAACTACTGATTTTACTGCAACAACGATCACTTACATCAGCGAACTTCATTTTATGGCCTTACCCTTGACAAACATATTTATCATCTGTAGGCTTGTTTAAAAAAGAGAGTTTGGGTTATGCTCTTTGAATCAATATCCTCATTACTTTTAATTAAAAGGGAATGAAGACACATGGGAACTAATTTGAATAGCATCTCCATCTTGCATTAAAGTTTCACAAGCAGTTCACAGTGCACGCCGTAGAAGGAAACATAGGCAGTGTTTTCTAATGAGATACTAGCATGTACGTGGGTGTGCAAAAAATATAGAAAGGTGGTGTGGTTAAGAAAAGTGTTCTTAACAATGCATAATTAAAAATAGTTCTGAAGGGTTTACATGACCACAGCTTATTACATGATAACTGCATCTGTCACTTGATGGCTCGGTTGAGTTGAGGCACATATGGTGTCAGCTCAAACTCTTTGCAGAGTACATTGTGATTTAGAAGGATTTGGCAATGCTTTCCCTTGAGAAGACATTTGTTTGGTAATTTAATAATCTCAGTATTTCTTCCTTGGCATCTACTTGAAGTTCACCAAAGTATGTTTGGCGGTGCTCTCCTTTTCTCTCTCTTTAGATAAAGTTGCCATACATCTTGAATTTCCTGGACATATCCAGAATACTGCAACCGCAAGCAGTGTCCTAGCCGAAAGTGATGAAATTGAATGAATGAATCTTTATTTGCGTCAGCCATAGCAACAAAACAACAATGCGATATGCAAAGAACAGAAATAAAAAGTTGATTATATAAAACACGCTTTAGGGTCCTGAATCAGCAGTCAAATAATGGACCTTATTCTGATTGCCCCAGCTAAAAACCTTTCAACCTTTGCTGTCATCTGCTCATCTTGACCTGCCAAGAGAAAGGACACTGTGGCAGTGGTTGGGCGACCCAGAATGGACAATACAAGAGGGATGATAATCTCATTCCTCAAGTCTTTATACATAGTGCAAGCCAGAAGGGCATGCACCACTGATTCAGTACTGCCATCTCCACAGTGACATAAGCATTTTTCGTATGGAAAAATTAACTAAATGTCTGGGGAAATCTGGACATGTGGCAGTCCATGTCGTTTTTACTGATTTTCCTCAGAAATATCTCAAAAATATCCAATTTCTTTGCTAACAACTTTGGCTAAAAAAAAGCAGCTCAAAACTTTTCTGTCCAGATTTTCAGTTTTTGAAATATGGCAACCCTACTTTAGATTAATTGGTACTAACAAAAGCTGTGTACTGGATTCGGCTGAGGCCCATGCCAAATGGACCAAATTCAGAGGCAGAGGCAGATTTCTGCTCAGGAGAAGCTGAGAAATTTTGGCTGAATCACAAAATTCTAACTAAGTCCCTTAGGAAAAGAATTGTCCAGTAGCACCTTAGAGACCAACTAAGTATGTTCTGGGTATAAGCTTTCATGTGCATGCACACTTCTTCAGATACACACGAAAGCTTATACCCAGAACAAACTTAGTTGGTCTCTAAGGTGCTACTGGACAATTCTTTAATTTTTTAATTTAATTTGACTGCATCAGACCAAAACGGCTACCTACCTGAATCTAAGTCCCTTAGGAGTTCCTCACAGTCCCGTCTTAACATGGCGATGGGGAACCTGAGATCCTCCCATCATCCCTGACCATTGGCTATATTAGATGGGGTTAATGGGAATTGGGAGTCGCACAACATTTGGTGAGGCACAGGTGTTCACTCCTTCCTAAACAGCTTGGACCATTAACCAACCTATCTGTATTATGCAGAGATACCTGCCAAGGTGGTCATCTTTTTTGTACCATCTGCACCACAGAATCAGGTGGGGAAAGTTGTTTGTTGGTTTCCCTATAATTATGGAATTTTCTTCTTTAGAGACTCAGTAGATCTGGACTCTGAAAAACAGTTTGCATGATGAAGTTATCACCTGAGAAATACGTTTGCTGGCAGAATTTCTACAGACATGCTGGGCATTGCATGCCGCGATAGCTGTTGGATGTTGGGTACCAACTAGGGCTGCGCATAGCATCTCAAATCTGCCCTGTGCCCCCAATCAGTGACCCCCCCCAGATCAATCCAATTCATCTGGTGCTGCCCCCGGTGGCTACCTGCTCCCCCAAAAAAAACAATTCAGGGGTAGGGTTAAGAAAGGTTGGGCTGAAGGCAAACTGCAGCTGAATGGAGACAGTGCTGCAAATGACAGATACAGGGCATAATCGAAAACGATGCCTTATTACATCCCTGCATCCAGTTCATGAGAATCATAAAATTGTAGAATTGTAGGGTTGGAAGAAATCCCAAGAATCATCTTGTCCAACCCCTTGCAGTGCAGGAATCACAGCTAAATAATCCTTGACAGCTGGCCATCCAAACTCCATTTAAAAACCTCCAATGAAGTCCATCACTTTCTGATACTTATTGCCACACGTTCCCCTCCCCCTTTGAATGCAATCTCCCTCCTCATTAATTTATGGAGAAGAGTTGGGGTGAGATGGGAGAAATTTTCAGCACAGTTCTATTCCCTTTTCCATCCCAAGGCCAACTTCAATCTTAGTTCAGCTTCAATTAACATCAATCTTCGCTGAATTTCAATTGACTTGCCTGCCAATTCTCCTGAATTATTCCCCCCACCTCCAACACACACACACACACACACACACACTTTCTGTTAAATAGTCCTGGAAGTCATCCTAAAGCTGGATGGGGGGAGGAAGGAGTTGAAATAATGTGCTAGTCAAACTATTAGTATTGATCTCAACACTTCCTGCAGTTTAGCACCATACGACCAGCATCCTCACACGTTTTCTTTGACCGAAGAGTTGAGTGTGACAGCACTAAGTATTGCTACCTCACCTCCTCTCCCCCCTTCTTCTTCTTCCCCAACCCCATTCTGTATACAACACTAATGTTTCACTTGAAATGTTAAAAGAAGGCTCTACAACCTGAAAAAGAGGCGATGCGTGTGCTTTTGTAAACCAAGAAAATCTTTAATAAAAAAATCAAAAGAAAAAGAATGAGTACAGGGGAGGGGAAGGTATGGGAAGGTAAGAGAAACTGGTCTGTAGAGAGATGGGAAGCACCACGAAGAAGTCGAGTCACAGGCACCAAATGTCATCTAAGAAACGCAGCTTCTGTGGCAGGGCCATATTGCATAACGGAATCTTTCCTTCACGTTGCGTAGCTGTGAGGCAGCCTCTGCACAGAAGACAGTAAGCAGAAATGACAGAAAGGCCAAAACGGCGTCACAATAGGGGTAGTTCATCACAACTTGTCAAGAGAAGCATTTGTCCTTGGTCAAAGACAGCAGATGAAGACACAGACGGGCGGAGGCACTCACCCTGCGTGACCATTTTAGCTTGCTGGTTTAAAAAGGCCCAAAGTGCTAAAAACTTTTATCTTGAATTCGCTCACAGAATTTATTTACATCTTCCTTCCTTCCTTCCTTCCTTCCTTCCTTCCTTCCTTCCTTCCTTCCTTCCTTCCTTCCTTCCTTCTCTCTGTGTTTTGTAGTTTGTTTCCTCAGTTCCACATCAAAATATTTGTTTCCTCGCAATCCACTTGTCAGCTGTGAACCTTTGGCGCCTAGTTTGTGGCCAGTCAGGTGAACCCACATTATGCTTTTGGCTGAAAGTTGTTCTAAAGTGTTTTCAAAATGGATTCAATTATTGTAATCCACCCAGGGACCTTAGGATGAAGGATGCTTTAACAACAAAAACAACATGTACACCACAGCAACACAGACTGGACCTGATTTAACAGTCCTTCCTTCTCTGTAGGAAAGCGTGGGGATGATAGTTTTGTGAGGGGGCTGGGAACTGAAATTGACCCGAAAGGAATTTTTATGTATTATGTACTGAGGTCAGAACCAAATCATGTGGTTGGTGCACAGCGGCAGCAAAAAAATATTGTTAATAAATAAAGTTAGAATGAGTAACAAATGCAGGTAATGAAACAAATGGACTGTCAATGAATGGCTAAGGAAATCAATGCGATTTGTGCAAATAAATAATGAAATGAGTGTGCTCTTTAAAATAAAAATAACTAAAGGAGAAATGAAATGAAAAATATTTTATATCTCACCCCTTTTGGAAAGTTTCTGGTTCTTATCTTGCTTTAGGATCATCCCATGTTCCATCATACTTTGCCTCACTTTTCCACAATTCAAAGTGTTGGTGCTGACCTTTAAAGCCCTAAACGGCCTCGGTCCTGTACACCTGAAGGAGCGTCTCCACCCACATCATTCAGCCTGGACACTGAGGTCCAACACTGAGGGCCTTCTGGCAGTTCCCTCGTTGAAAGAAGTGAGGTTACAGGGAACCAGACAGAGGGCCTTCTCGGTAGTGGCACCCACCCTGTGGAACACCCTCCCTTCAGATGTGAAGGAAATAAGCAGCTATCCTATCTTTTTAATGTTTAACACTGTACTGTTTTTAACACTTGATTGGAAGCCGCCCAGAGTGACTGGGGAAACTCAGCCAGATGGGCGGGGTATAAATAATAAATTATTATTATTATTATTATTATTATTATTATTATTATTATTATTATTCCAATGCCCCAGCCTCCTTTGTCCATGATTAACTGTCCATGACTTTGTCCATGACTAATTTGTTTGGCTCTCTCACCTTGTTGTGTGCCATACTTTAATCATTGTCTCTGAACTTAATATGCAGGAAAGCAGTGTAGCTCTCTGGTACGGCATCTGCCTTGCATGCCAAAGGCTCCAGGTCCAATCCCTGGTATCTCCGTGTAGCGCTAGAAGATATCACTTCTCTGAAATTCTGGAAAGCCTCTGCCAGTCCGTGTAGACAGTACTGAGCTGGGTGGATCAATGGTCTGACTCAGTATATGGCAGCTTCCTATACAATGTTACCTCTGGTTACATACTTAATTCGTTCTGGAGGTCCGTTCTTAACCTGAAACTGTTCTTAACCTGAAGCACCACTTTAGCTAATGGGGCCTCCTCCTGCTGCTGCTGCACCGCCAGAGCACGATTTCTGTTCTCATCCTGAAGCAAAGTTCTTAGGTAAAGGTAAAGGGACCACTGACCATTAGGTCCAGTCATGGCCGACTCTGGGGCTGTGGCGCTCATCTCACTTTATTGGCTGAGGGAGCCGGCGTACAGCTTCCGGGTCATGTAGTCAGCATGACTAAGCCGCTCCTGGCGAACCAGAGCAGCGCACGGAAACGCCGTTTACCTTCCCGCCGGAGTGGTACCTATTTATCTACTTGCACATTGAAGTGCTTTCGAACTGCTAGGTTGGCAGGAGCAGGGACCGAGCAATGGGAGCTCACCCCGTCGTGGGGATTCGAACTGCTACCTTCTGATCAGCAAGTCCTAGGCTCTGTGGTTTAACCCACAGCGCCAAGCCGAGGTAATATTTCTGGGTTAGTGGAGTCTGTAACTTGAAGCGTATGTAGCCTGAGGTACCACTGTATCCCTAATTTTTAGACTGGAACCTGTAGGGTTCATGCTGTTTTAGGTGCTGCTGGCTGTTTGGACATTTACAGAAAGTCATTGGTTAAGAATGGAAACCACCATTTTACTAACAAGCTGCAGTTAAAGAGGGGAATGGCCAAAACATCAGAGTGAAACAATTTATCCGTCTGATTTCTGCCTCCTGACAACCTGAGCAGGTTTTAACGAACAGTTCCCAATCTCCGTTAATTTGAATAAGATTAAGAGTCTGCTTGCTCTCTTGGTAATGGCATATTGGACGTACTGTGCAATGTGCTAGCAAGATGCCTTTTTAAAAACAGCTTCATTATGCTCCCTTCAGGTAGAGGGGATGGCCAGAGGCAAAATCTTGCCCGAGATGGATCACTGGGCTGATCTGATATGGCAATTCCTGCGATTTCTGTGTTCACAACGAAGATAAGGTTTTAACCAAGCAGAAAGGTTTCACAGCTGGCTGGAACAAATCCATTTTGTTGTTATGGAAAAGGGAAGAAGGGGAAAAATACATTTTTAATCAGAGTTTACCGACATTAGTCAACCAGTTGTCTGCCTGTGTGGAGTGGTGCTGGCAGGAAGATTGTTGGCAGATCGATGGGAAGAAACAAAATTTCTTTGCATTATTGCACCGGGAAGCCATGTTGGCTGAACAGGCTGGGCACAGAAAATGGAAAACGTTCAGAACAAGAGTGGAGCCAGAGTATAATTTGTCAAGGGAAGGGTGCTGCCAGGGCAGAGACTGATGGGTCATTGGTAGCACTTGTGGAGAATTTGAAAAATTATGGGTGGAGTCAAAAGAACATGGGAAAGCGTGTTCTCCTTCATGGAGAGCACGTGTTGCATGGGGGTCGACAAGACAATCCAAAGTTGTGGTGTGGGCTAATTGATCATTGGCCACTGTTGTGATTGGGCTTCCCTTGTTGTTGGGAAGAAGTTAATGTTGCCATTCTGTAACTGACAGCCTGAAATGTTAAAACTCCCTGCACAAAGCATAGAGCTTCCTCTTTTTGCTCCTTGCATTGGATTGCCCGTCCCCCCTCCCCATAATTAGGGTTGTTCGCTTGACTTTGCTAGGCAGGGGCCTGGTAGGAATTTTGTCCATCTGGCTGATTGACTGTTGCCATTTGGGTTTTGCCTGCTGCGTAGCAAATCGTCACAACTTGTAAGGTTGCGGTTAGGCATTGGTTTATGGTTTGGTTGGTTGAGGGGCATGGATTGGCTGTGCCTGCCCCTCTAATGCTGCTGCTGCAGGGTATTCCGTTAAAGGAATACAGAGGCTCACCATTGCTTTTGTCCACCCTGTCAAGGGTCTAGGGCCACGCAAGAGCCCCTGGTTGCATTTGGAGAGGGCTGAGGGCAGGTTCCCTGCTCCGTCGCTATCCCCAAAATGTATTCCCCTTTTCTGGCTTTCACAGTCACATCCTGTGCCTAAGCAACAACTCACATTTTTTTTTGTATTTTAATAAAGTTGTGGCCAAAATTATGCCAAAAACCTTAAACAAAAATTCTGTGTGATGTGTGAGTTATTTGGGGTGGCCCTGGGGACCTCAACATACAAGAACCTGCTGCATTGGGCCAATGGCTCATCTTGTCCAGCCTGCTGTTTTTGCAGGGTCCAACTAGATGCCTGTAGGAAACCCATTGGCAGGACCTGGGCACAAGCGCACCATCCCCTTTTCAGATAACCTTTTAACTCTTGAAAGGGAGAGCTTCCTGTTTCCATTTTAACAACCTAGATTACTTATATGTTTTGTTGCTTATACTGGTTGCAAGCCACTTTGGGATGGATTAAAAAAAAAGGAAACCAGGTTAAAAATTAATCAGATTAATTTATCTGAGCAGTTCAACAATGAAGCCAATGAACCTACAGAGTCCCTTCACCTAGACCTTCCAGCAGAGGCTGAACAACCATCCATTTGGGATGTCCCAGCTTCCGACCGCCTGCTTATAAATTCCCCTTCAACATTCTGATTCTCTGTGTCCATTCATGTTACTCTTTCTTCAATTTGGGGAAGGTTTTGAGTAGCATGCAGGTCGTGGATGTCAGGTGGTTGCCTAGCAACCTCGCCCTTTGATTCGGTTTGCCAAGACCAGAAGCCACGACGCTGATGGTAAAGCAAAGTGGTAGGAAAGCTGTTGAACCACATGGGGAACAGTGGTAGTGGGAGAGATGAAGGGACATTTTGGATTGCTCTAGGTTTGTCTGAACATCTAGGATTGGCTCTGGTAAATTATGTGTATGTATAAAGTCAAAAAATGTAAATGCACAATTTCTACTTTTGCTAATTAAATGGGATCGGGGGGAAATGTGCATATACTATAAAGGATAATCAGTTGATGTGTCCCCTGTAATTTAGTGGAGGGAGATTTAATGGCTGAATGTAGCATTAGTAAAGAAAGAACACCCCGGAGAGAGCTGACTTGGGCTTTTCCTTTCATTGCACAGCTGCAATGTTTCGTCAATTTCCTTTGGATGCAGATCAAATTGTAAATTGCCACCATCATCGTCTGCTAAAGCTACTGTGCATTGCGTAGTAGAGTCACAACGAAAATAAGATGTCATTTTATAAAAGCGGACTCATGTTGGTTTGTTTTAAAAAAACTTATAACAATACAGAAAATGGTGGGCTCCTTATCTGACAGATAGTCCAGTTAAGAACAATAAGTTCACCGCTATCTGGCTTGCCTTTATTGGATATTTAATTTTTTTAAGAGAACAGAGCTGCTAACACAATATGTATTAGTAGGGTAGACATACACTGGTAAAGGTAAAGGGACCCCTGACTGTTAGGGCCAGTCACATATGACTCTGGGGTTGCAGCGCTCATCTCGCTTTATTGGCCGAGGGAGCCGGCATACAGCTTCCAGGTTATGTGGCCAGCATGACTAAGCCGCTTCTAGCGAACCAGAGCAGCACACGGAAACACCGTTTACCTTCCCGCCAAAGCAGTACCTATTTATCTACTTGCACTTGACGTGCTTTCGAACGCTAGGTTGGCAGGAGCAGGGACTGAGCAATGGGAGCTCACCCTGTCACGGGGATTCAAACTGCTGACTTTCCGATTGGCAAGCCCTAGGCTCTGTGGTTTAGAACACAGCGCCACTCATGTCCCAGACATACAGTGGTACCTCAGGTTAAGAACTTAATTCGTTCCAGAGGTCCCTTCTTAACCTGAGGCTTGCTTTCGCTAATGGGGCCTCCTGCTGCTGCTGTGCTGCTGGCACACGATTTCCGTTCTTATCCTGGGGCAAAGTTCTTAACCTGGAGCAACCAATTCCTGGTTAGCGGAGTTTGTAACCCAAAGCTTCTGTAACCCGAGGTACCACTGTACTGAACCACTCATGGATCATTCCACTTTATCCTACAATGTTTCCTCCATAATGCAATGTTGTCCGAGGGAAACTCTTGCCCTCTAGTTCAACAAAATTGGGACAATCCCTCTCCTCCCAAAAATGTCTTATGAACAATTACAGGATTTCTGCAGGAATCTAGGGGGTATGTAACAACTGGAAACAAAGCAGGATGCCTGCTCTGAAACTTTCGGGAAAGAATGAACAGTGCTGAAAGCCGTATAAACCACTCCAACGATATCATGAATGCAAAACTGAAAGGTCATTTTGAGGCACCTCCATAGGAAGGCATGGAATGAGGGAAGGAGGGAGAGGGAGGAAGAAGGATCTGGTAGGGAAGTGTCTGCTGCGTCATCCGCTCTCCTCCATGATGAGTAAGGGAGTACAGCTGTCCTAAGCCCGGAGTGATCTGGGGTCCTGTGACACTGAAGAAACCTATGAAGGTAGGCAAACTAAGGCCCGGGGGCCGGATCCAGCCCAATCGCCTTCTAAATCCAGCCCACGGACAGTCCGGAATCAGCATGTTTTTACATGAGTAGAATGTGTCCTTTTATTTAAAATGCATCTCTGGGTTATTTGTGGGGCCTGCGTGGTGTTTTTACACGAGCAGAATGTGTGTTTTTATTTAAAATGCACCTCTGGCTTATTTCACTGTAAACAAGTGGTTCTATACCATTTCTATACCAGCAGGCTCTTCTTATGTTCTTATGACATCATCAAATAATCAGCGCCAGGGGAGGGAGAGAATGAAAAAGAAAATGAAGGTCAATAAAGAGAATTCAACTCTTAAGAACCTCCAAGAGCAGACCAGTAGGTAACTCCCAACATCTAAAGGAGAATGGCAGAGTGTGAGACAATTCCTGCAAGACATTTCTGAGATAAAATAGCCACAACTTACAGCGTTGATCCACAGCAGTTGAATTTGGTTCAAGACTCAGGAGCTAGAAAATTTCCCAGCGTCGGTCTAAATGAAAGGTTTCATCAACAAAATGGTTAGGATGCCTTTTGTCCTTACACAAATAAGTCATTTTTCTTTGCAGGAAAGTGAAAATGGAAGAGACAAAGTATTAACAAGCTTAATCAAAATAAGACCACGGAGCCAAAAGGTGTGCAGAGAGCAAAAGAGACTAAAGGGAGAGCTGAAATAATAAGATGTTGTGACAGTGTTGGTGATCTTAATGGCTTAATAAGAAGAGCACAATGTAGAGGATGTGGAGATCAGAGCACATGGCAGCTGAGTGGATTACAGGAGAGGGGTGCCATGATTCAGGAACACAATATCCGGAAATCTCCTGAGCGGATCAAAAAACACCCTTCTGGGAAGATAGTTTTGCCCAAATCAATGGAACTTCCATCTAACCTATAGTGCTCAGGATCATGGCCTCAATGGGTTTAGATTTCACAGGCTAAGGGAGCTGGGCATGTTTAGCCTGGAGAAGAGGAGGTTAAGGGGTGATATGATAGCCATGTTCAAATATATAAAAGGATGTCACATAGAGGAGGGAGAAAGGTTGTTTTCTGCTGCTCCAGAGAAGCGGACACGGAGCAATGGATCCAAACTACAAGAAAGAAGATTCCACCTAAACATTAGGAAGAACTTCCTGACAGTAACAGGTAGGTAGCCGTGTTGGTCTGCCATAGTCAAAATAAAAAAATTCCTTCCAGTAGCACCTTAAAGACCTTAAGTTGGTCTTTAAGGTGCTACTGGAAGGAATTTTTTTATTCCTGACAGTAAGAGCTGTTTGACAGTGGAATTTGCTGCCAAGGAGTGTGGTGGAGTCTCCTTCTTTGGAGGTCTTTAAGCAGAGGCTTGACAACCATATGTCAGGAGTGCTCTGATAGTGTTTCCTGCTTGGCAGGGGGTTGGACTCGATGGCCCTAGTGGTCTCTTCCAACTCTATGATTCTATGAGGTGCTACATGAAAGACAGTTGTCAGCAGAGCAGAGATGCCGTCTTGCGAGGGTCACATCATATGTGTGATGTTGTGTGTGACATCAGGATGTTGGGAGGAGCCAGGGGCGGAGCCAAATGCAGCAAGTGAATGGCTTCAATGGCTAGTGGCTCCTCCTCTGCCTCCTTCTGGTACCACCACTGGCAGGAGGCTGCTTTTTCCTGGTGCTATGTCTTGAAGTACTCACCCTGGCCACCAGGGGTATTGTGTATATAGTTTTCACTCAGGTCCACGTAAGCTAGTTTAGGCGGGAAACCCTGGGTTGTTGTTACAGTGTTGACAGCCGGCTGCCTATAAAGGCAGGCTGGCTGAGCTGTTTGAGTTCAGTTCCAGATTACTATAAAGAACCACTTGGAGAAATCTCTGTGTCGTCTGCTATGTCCACCCACAACTTAATACCTTCCCCTCCACAATAGGAGAAGAAGTCACTGGAAAAGCGCCACACTTGGCTCCGTGCTTTGCCTCCACACTTTTTGGACATGGGATTGGCCCCTACCTCAAAAATATTGGAAGAGCAAGGGACTCAGCCCCCAGGAACTGGCGACCCTGCAACAGAGTGGGGGTCTCCTGGCCTGGAACAGGCAGCACAGAACACCAAGATCCAATGTGATTGCACCCTCCAAGCAGCCTATTGGCTCCTTACTTGACCTAGCTTGGCTATAGGAATAGGGAATAAATGCAATTCAGTTCACATTTACAGTGGTACCTTGGGTTATGAACAGTCCTGCTTATGAACACTTTGGGTTATGAACTCCACAAACTAGGAAGTAGGTGTCCCAGGTTGTGAACTTTACCCCGGGATATGAACACAATCTGCTTGTGGGGCCGCGGGAGGCCTATGTAGGGAATGCGTGCCTCAGGTTAATAACATTTCAGGTTAAGAACGGACTTCCGGAACGAATTACGTTTGTACCACTGTAAAGGCAGACCTGTGTAATCTGCACTTTCCAAAATGATACCTGAACTGAAACATCTCCAGCCTTGAAAATTTGAACTTCTCTGAGGTTTGCAATTCAGTTTTCACATACAGCCTGAACGACAAAATTTAGTTTCATAAATGCACATGCAAGGATCATGAAGAAGGATTAGTTAAAATTATGCACAGAAACAAATAAAGGAAAATAAAACTAAATATAAGTGTCCGACTACATTTTCAAATTAATATATTGGAAGATATTTGTACCCAAAAGGCATATGGGTATTTTGAGGTCTACTAGCAAGGTACACAAAATTTCTCTTGTCAGGTTACGAAGAAGGAGAGACTTTTACCTAGTATTTTAAGGTAGGTTTGCAAGGAGAAGATGTTAAACTATGCAAGCAGGTAGTGATCCATAAGAATGAAGAATGAACCAGGTAAAAAGTCCAGTCAAGCACAACTCCTCACACCACTGATGTTCAAAGCCTTCTAATTCATCAGCGACATGTGGATCAAAGTCTTAAGATCACCTTGAGAAGTTCAAAACATTTTTAATAAGTTCTCTTTTATAGTTGGCAGACATTCTATACAAGGAAAAAGAACAGTTGCTGAGAATATATTAACTTGGCATGAAACCAGCCTAATGCACACCAAAGATGATTCCACCCATAAATCGTTTGATTTTATGGTCACGTTAAACCAAGGATAGCTAACATGTTGCCCTCAAAATGCTGCTAGACTACAACTCCCATCACCTTTGACCATTGGCAATGTTGGCTGCGGCTGATGGGAGTTGTAGTCCAACAACATCATCAACAACATCATGACAATCCCTGCTTTAAACTCATGGAAGCCTTTTAGATGGCAAAACATCATCCATGCACAAACTAAACCTTTAACAGGAGCTTAGTGACAATTTTTATTTTTGTTCCCATTGTAAGAGGGTGATGTTATGGCGTTAATGAAGCCAATTAAATTCAGCAGAGACCAACAAGGCGGAGAGAGTGACCCAGCAAAAACAAATGCCTGTTGGGCTCCAATTCACTAGCAAAACCACACTTGCCCATCAAGAAGAGACCTGTCAGCTCAGTTTATGCTGATAAGGTCAGACAGATTTCATAGCTGGGTCTTGCTGGGTCTTGCTTTATTTTCTTTCTGTAGTCTTTGAATTGGGGAAGCTTTCAAGTCATTATATAAGCAACTGCTGCAAACAATCACTTTGAGAAGAAAGAAAGAAAGAAAGAAAGAAAGAAAGAAAGAAAGAAAGAAAGAAAGAAAGAAAGAAAATGTTGTAAACAAAAATTGCCCTTTTCCCTTATGGGGTATCCAAGAGCCCATATAGAGTCCTTACATAGGTTCCCTATTGGTAGGAGAGAATAACAGGCCAACCAGAGAATATTGAGAAGCAAAGCAGCTAGTAAGCTTGATCTTTATTGATCTGTTGCAACAGAGTGCTCCCCTCACCCTCAGGAGAGAGAAGGAACCCAGAAAAATGGCCTGCAAGGCCTTATAAAGACTTTTGAAATTGCCACCCTGTAGATCAAGACCACCCCCAGAAACATCATACATACATCACAGAAGAAGCGGTCTAAACAGAAATTTGAATGTTCTTTTTCTCCTGTCCTTGTTTATCTCCTGACTGGCAGGTTACTTGATAGGATTGCCTGGGGAGCCTGGCCAGTCTTTTGTAATGATAAATACTTAGTTCCTGGGCCAGGTCACAGGCTCACACCCTATTCAAACACAGACATACCCTTAAGACAGGATTTGTGAAGGAAAAGACAATGGGGAGGCTTTTCCATTTTCTTTTGACCTCGCAGAGAAAACATTTGGTCAGTTTGGGAATTAAGATGGTTCCAGGTCTGTCTTCCTGTGCTGATCTATGTATGTGCTTGGTTGGTACACTTATGAACATTTAACATATATCTAAGACCTCATTCTCTGTCGTCCCCTTCTCCTTGTGCCCTCCATCTTTCCCAACATCAGGGTCTTTTTCATGAGAAGAGAAGACTCCCTGGAAAAGACCCTGATGTTGGGAAAGATGGAGGGCACAAGGAGAAGGGGACGACAGAGAATGAGATGGTTGGATGGTGTTCTTGAAGCTACCAGCATGAGTTTGATCAAACTGCGGGAGGCAGTGGAGGACAGGAGTGCCTGGCGTGCTCTGGTCCATGGGGTCACGAAGAGTCGGACACGACTAAACGACTAAACAACAACAACAAGACCTCAAAATTCCTATCACAAAAGAAAGATTCATATTTGGAGGAGGTTGTTTTGTATCGCATAGGTCAAAGCTCAGGGTGCAGATTTATGGATTCTCTGTGGCCCCATGTGCAGTGAAGCTTCGAAGGGATGAGTGGGGAATAAAGGCCACGAGGTTGTGGTAAAATAAAGCCACAACTTTATTGATTGAACTAGAATAGGTTTGGCATAATCACAGGGCATGGTTCTGTTGACTGGCCAGCCAGAATGTTTGTCAATATGCTCAGTGCTTTTTTCTCTTTTTTTCTAAAAAGCTTAGGGGGACTCTCATTTTGTCTCAAGAAAATCACTATTTCATAGTTTAAATCGGGAAAAAGAAATACAGTAAATGGACAAAAGTACAAAGATTCACAAAATGTTTAGGCCTGCGCACATACCCACACCCAGAAAAAAGCACTGGATATGCTCCTAAGGAATTATTATTATATATTTATTTATACCCTGCCTTTTCCACTGAAAGGGACTCCAGGTGGCATACAGATAAAAATAAGAACAGTTGAATACAGAAGGCGTGAAACAATCGTTAAAGGCACACAGAGAGAAATATTGAAACCATACAAATAAATGCCTACAAAGAACATCAAACACAGAATTCCACTGACTCTGTACCCACATCTACTAACACCTCCAATCAACCTACGTCTGCACACATTCACCCACCCACACATCATCATGGTGGCACACCACACTGACCTGTTCATGTGTTAAGACCCGTGAGAGATGCTCTTCTCTGTTTCCTCCTAAGTCTGGATGTGTGTTTCATGGGAACACAGAACAGGGCCTTCTCAATGGCTGCACCCAGGTTTTGGAACTCATCTCCCAACCTGCTGCAGAAATGCCCTTCTAGACACTTCATTAGAGGACTTCTGCTGAGTAATCAAGACCTTCCTTTCTGCCAGGTTCGTGTCCTGACAGATTGGCTATTATTCTGCCTTGATGTATCGTATCATTTATGGTTCTTTATTTTAGGGACCTGCCATTTTTAAATTCTTTCCTTGTTAACTTTGAAATATTTATTGTGTTTTGTTCGGTAATTTTGCAGGGTTTTTTAAGTTGCCTTTGACATTAAATATGGAAGGCATTCTAGCTTTCCATATTCAATACTGTATATCTGTTTGGGTTTTGTTTTTGTTTTTTGCTATCTATCATCACCAGTAGTGATGTATGGAAGTGAAAGCTGGACCATAAAGAAGGCTGATCACCGAAGAATCGATGCTTTTGAATTATGGTGCTGGAGGAGACTCTTGAGAGTCCCGTGGACTGCAAGAAGATCAAACCTCTCCATTCTGAAGGAAATCAGCCCTGAGTGCTCATTGGAAGGACAGATCCTGAAGCTGAGGCTCCAATACTTTGGCCACCTCCATAGGCGCCGACTCCATGGGGCTTGAGGGGGCCCGAGCCCCCTCAAAAATTCGTTTGGGGGGGCTCAGCCCCCCCAATAATCTCGGGCGGCGGTGGGCGCGTCCGCGGCTTTTATAGGGCGCCCGGCGCGCACCAGCTCGATAACGGGCACCGGCGCGGCGGGGGGCGCCGGGCCGGGGGAGGGGGGCGGCCGGCCTGTCTCCTTGGCAACCCCATTGAGCAGCGCCGGCTCCCCCGGGAGGGCCATCCCCCCGCGCCGCCGATCGCCAACACCGCCGACGCTGTGGCTGCCCGAGCCCGAGCCTGAGCCTGAGCCCGACCCGCAGCCCGAGCCCGAGCCCGAGCCCGAGCCCAAGCCCGTCAGTCAGTCAGTCAGTCAGTCAGGAAGGAAGGAAGGAGAAATGAGGAGGGAGACGAGGGAGGAAAATTGCGCGCAGGGTGAAGAAAGGAGAAGGGCGAACGAGACGAGCTTCCAACCCAAAAAAGGGCTGGAAGACTGGGAGGATGCAGGATCGGGAAAGAAAGCGACGCCTTCCCCGCCCGCGACGTCGCCCGCTTGTCATTGGCAGCGCAGCGGGCGCCCAGAGGGGCTGGGCACCGGCGCAGGGCCGCTCCGCAGCCGCGGAGGACAGCTGCGCGGCTAGCAAGGTGTGCCGCGTAGACCGCGGCCCTTGTGTGGCCCGGTGGCCAGGCAAGCTCGGGCGGGGACCCCCATGCGAATCTAAGACGGGAGAAGAGGGCAGAGCAAAGGGGGTCCCTTCCCCAACCTCCGGCTCTGAGACTTCCCTGCGCCCCAGAAAAGCGAAAGGATTTTCTCTCTCTTTTTTTTATATATAAATATTTTATTAAGTTTTCAAATACAAAGTTAGAAACATACACTGAAGAAAAAAGTAAAAGAACAAGAAAAAGAAAAAAAGAAAAAGAAGAAAAGAAAACCAACCATTCAACACATTTTTTATATAACTAACTGGACTTCCTCGCATCTCCCTTACCCTGCATTCTTTATAATAAAGATATCAGCAAATTATTACCTTGTTTCGTACCTTATTTTGTACTTTTCAAATACTATACCTCTAAATTTAACATACTTTTCATCAGTTACTTATATCTTAAATTAAACATAGTATTACCTTAGATTTTGACCTTTTCTTACTTAAAATATAATTTCCTGTTTCCCAAATCTAATTGCTGAAGCTATAGTTTCCGAATCGTGTAAATTTTTAACATTCATACAACTTATATTGTTTTTGTAAATAGTCCTTAAATTTTTTCCAGTCCTCTTCCGTTGTTTCTTCTCCCAAGTCTCGGATTCTGCCAGTCATTTCAGCCAGTTCCATATAGTCCATCAATTGCGTCTGCCACTCTTCCAGTGTGGGCAAATCTTGTGTCTTCCAATATTTTGCGATAAGTATTCTTGCTGCTGTAGTTGCATACATAAAGAAAGTTCTATCCTTCTTTAACACTTTCTGGCCAACAATGCCCAAGAGGAAGGCCTCTGGTTTCTTGGGAAAGGTATACTTAAATACCTTTTTTAACTCATTATAGATCATTTCCCAGAAGGTCTTCACTTTTGGACAAGTCCACCAGAGGTGAAAGAATGTCCCTTCAGCCTCCTTACATTTTCAACATTTATTATCAGACAGGTGATATATTTTTGCAAGCTTGACTGGGGTCATGTACCACCTATAAATCATTTTCATAATATTTTCCTTCAAGGCATTACATGCCGTGAATTTCATTCCGGTGGTCCATAACCTTTCCCAGTCCTCAAACATGATGTTATACCCAATATCCTGAGCCCATTTTATCATGGCTGATTTGACTGTCTCATCCTGAGTGATTTTCTCTTCAACCTGCCCTCCATCCTCTTGCAGAAAACTCTTTGCCTGCCCTGCCCGTATCTCGTTTTTGCTTTTTAATTCCACACACGCACCCTTCGGACTTCGTGGCAATCGGGCGCGCGGGTGCGTTTCCTAAGAGAGTGAGGACCCCTGCCTCCTCCCCACCTGCTCCCTCGCCAGCCAGCCAGCCGCGCGCCCTAGCCGGAGAGCCCTGGCCGTCCCCGTCGCGCAATCGGCTGGATCTCCCTTCAGCAGGCCGTGCTCACAACTCGGCCCAGGGACCCCCAGCAGCGGATCTCCGGCTCAGCTGAAGAATCCGGCAACAAGCCCCCTCCTCCCCAATCGCTCCGCCGAAATACGCTCCAAAACCCCCCAGATAGGCCGCCGGCCGCCAAGTCTAGTGGCGCCCTGAGCGAGGGTCTCTCCCCAACACCGCCACCTCGAACTGCGTTCTCCCGGCTACCCGAGCGAACCAGCGGCAGGACCCCGATATGGGCCCCCTCAATATTTTTTATAAGTCGGCGCCCCTGGCCACCTCATGAGAAGAGAAGACTCCCTGGAAAAGACCCTGATGTTGGGAAAGATGGAGGGCACAAGGAGAAGGGGACGACAGAGGACGAGATAGTTGGACAGTGTTCGCGAAGCTACCAGCATGAGTTTGGCCAAACTACGGGAGGCAGTGGAAGACAGAAGTGCCTGGCGTGCTCTGGTCCATGGGGTCACGAAGAGTCGGACACGACTAAACGACAACAACATCTATCAACTATCAACTATCTATCTATCATCTATCATCTATCATCTATCTATCTATCTATCTATCTATCTATCTATCATCTATCATCTATCTATCTATCATCTATCTATCTATCTATCTATCTATCTATCTATCTATCTATCTATCATCTATCTATCTATCTATCATCTATCTATCTATCTATCTATCTATCTATCATCTATCTATCTATCTATCTATCTATCTATCTAATCTATCTATCTCAGGGGTTGGCAAGGCTTACCGGACATGGGGCGAATCACTCTTGCAGAGATCCTCCGTGGGCCAGACTGGCGCAGCGCGATGCCGGAAACCGTGTCTGCGCATGTCTGCGGTGCCGGAAATCACTTCTGCACAGGCCCAGATGCCAAAAATCTCTCCTGTGCGGAAGCGATTTTTGGCGTCTGGGCATTCACAGAAACTATTTCCGGCACTGTGAACATGCACAGATGCGATTTCCGGTGTCTGGCCATGTGCAGAAGCCATTTCCAGAGCCACAGAAGAGAATCCCTGCGCAGCGCTGAGCCAGTTTAGCACAGAGCGCGGGGACTCACCGAGCGGGTGACTCGGTTCAGGGGCAGCTCATGGGCTGGTTAAGCAACCCTCATGGGCCACTTCTGGCCCATGGGCCTTAGGTTGCTGACCTCTGATCTATACCATGTGCAGATGTGTGCATGTGGTTTCATCTGTGATCTTGCTATTCTGATAGTATTCCATTGATTTTACTCTATTTATCTCTCTCAAACTATTTTATGCATCTTTTGTGGCTTTGTTTCTTTGTTTAATATTTGTGTGCTGGCTCTTGTTGCTATTTTGTGTTGTCTTCCAGCAGAGAATGAAGCTCGCTAATACGTGCATTAATAAGAACGAAAGAAAGATTTAATTTATGGTGCACATTTGCACACTGGCTCAGAGCTGTCTCCTTTCAATCTCTGGCTACCAATCTATAGAAGCCGAATGCACATGCCGAAAATGCATGGCAGCAATCAATAGTGAGAAATCAAGTAATATATTCAGGAGGCTGCCAATGCTTTCTGTAGTGCTGTTCTCCCTACTGAAGAGGCAGAGAGAGAGAGTCGAGGCTTTCACCTATTTGAAACTGCAGGATGATGAACAAGGCTTTGATTCAGTGTTTGGATTGGTTTCAGTCTGCGGAATCCATCGGCCTTTTTCTTGAGCTGACACTTCAGGTCCATGCTCTAGAAGGAGTGGCTCAACTTCCCAATCAATGGCAAAATAAAGATATGATGCGATGAACTCTTTGTAAATATATATATATTGAAAAATGGGAGGTCATAAATCTGGGAAGGATATTGCAGATATTAATACTGTGCAGTTTAAAGTGACTGGATGCATTGTCCAGACCCATAACAAATATTATTCAAATTTTACTAGTAGAACTCTTCAGAAACAAAACAGAATACAGTAAACGATACATCCAAAACATCCATGGAATGTCTTGTGCGGTTCAGCACAGGCTCAGCATCTTAGAAAATATGAAATAATCCAAACAGACCTAGAAGCAAAGGCCTCTCATTCTTTAACAGCATCAATTGCCTTTGAGCTGTTTTCCTAAAGAGCTTCAGTTACATCTTCTGTTCCTTACGGCCTTCAGAGAAAGACTAACAGCCACCACCCTTGCAAAGATGGCGAATTTTCAGCTCTGTAGCTTTGTCCCATGATCAAAGATTCACTCTCAGCAAAGAGCAGAAAACAATCAACGGGTAATCATTAACCCACTTAGGAGCTTAGGGTCCCTGAGAAAATTACTGTGGAAAAAACCCCAATGTTAGCAATACACATTTAGCCATTTTCCATTTTAAACATTCATTAATACACAAGCGTTTTCCATTTCTGTGCCAGTTAGATCAATTATACTTAGCAGACCCTGCCACTTTTGTGTTCTGTATCATGCCTAGTATTCTGTTGCTGCTGCATCAATGGGTTGAATCCAAATGTAGGGGGGGGCACTTGTGTCTAAAAAGAGAAATCATAGAATTGTAGAGTTGGAAAGCACCCAAGGTTCATCTAGTCCAACAGTGCAGGTATCTCAGCTAAAACATCCATGACAGATGGCCATCCAACCTCTGCTTAAAAACCTCCAAGGAAGGAGAGTCCACCACCTGTCGTGGGAGTATGTTCCACTGTCAGAATCTCCTTTCTTGTAACTTGAAGCCATTGGTTTGAGTCCGACCCTCCAGAGCAGGAGAAAACAAGCTTGCTTCATCTTCCATGTGACACTGTGTCTAAAAAGAGGACACTGATTTGCATAAGATTTGCATATGCTAATTTTAAGTATAGGTGTCAGTTCGGTGCAGTGGTACCTCGGGTTACAAATGCTTCGGGTTACAGACGCTTCAGGTTACAGACTCTGCTAACCCAGAAATAGTACCTCGGGTTAAGAAATTTACCTCAGCATGAGAACAGAAATCACGCAGCAGAAGCAGGAGGCCCCATTATCTAAAGTGGTACCTCAGGTGGGGTACTAAATTGGGGGACGCGGGTGGCGCTGTGGGTTAAACCACAGAGCCTAGGACTTGCCGATCAGAAGGTCGGCAGTTCGAATCCCATTGCTCAGTCCCTGCTCCTGCCAACCTAGCAGTTCGAAAGCACGTCAAAGTGCAAGTAGATAAATAGGTACTGCTCCAGCGGGAAGGCAAACGGTGTTTCTGTGTGCTGCTCTGGTTCACCAGAAGCGGCTTAGTCATCCTGGCCACATGACCCGGAAGCTGTACGCCGGCTCCCTCGGCCAGTAAAGCGAGATGAGTGCCACAACCCCAGAGTCGGCCACGACTGGACCTAATGGTCAAGGGTCCCTTTACCTTTACCTTTATGCATGGAAACGTGTGTTTTCTTGTCTGTGCATTTGGGTTGTGTAGCCTGATAGGAGGAATTGTGATGCAAAGGTGGTGGATAAAAAACGGCTTTTTGAAAACGTGGGCAAATCACAGTGGATCTCAGTGTGATAAGGAAAGCCACTGAGAGAGAAAGGTGCAAAGAAGAACTACAGTATGCGAGAGAAAGTGAGATTCAGCAGTAGAGTAAATACTGAGAGAAGAGGGAAAGGTGATTGCATTTTAATCTACTTTATTTTGCTCTGCTGGGGAATATATGGGTTTTCTGTAACTTTTCCTTGTAATATACTTCTGCTTAAAATGCCATATTATTTCCTTCTTAGTATTTCCCCCCACTTTTTCATACACCTGTGAGTTCTCAGCTTATTGTAAACACCCTCAAACCTGGAAGACATAACCTGTACTACCCTACCTTGAGAGGCGTCAGGGAGACCATAGGGAAGCATTTAGGCTGATTAATAAAGGCAGGCAAGTAAAAATATCCCCCATTCTTTATCTGGTGGCAGTAAGATCTTTAAGTGGGAAAGGGGGGGGTGTTGAAGTCAGAGGGGTACACTCTGTTGTGGCTTGATTTCCCTTCCCCGGATAGTACCAGACCCCCAGCTGGATGGGTGGCCATCCCATAGGACCCTCGGGGTGACCATGCCTGATTTATGGAATGCCTTCTTTAGTGAGGGGCATCTTCCTCCCTCAATATTAGCATTCGGGAGGCATTCTAAAAATACCTGTTTACCCAGGGATTTGATGGCTGAAATCTGTGGCTCGTGTTAACCTTGAAATTATTAGCTGTGTGGGTGATGTGACTGTTTTTAAATGTGTTTAATGCTTTATTGGAGGTGAGAGCTGGACCATTAAGAAGGCTAAAGAAGGCTGATCACCGAAGAATTGATGCTTTTGAAATATGGTGCTGGAGGAGACTCTTGAGAGTCCCATGGACTGCAAGAAGATCAAACCTATCCATTCTGAAGGAAATCAGCCCTGAGTACTCACTGGAAGGACAGATCCTGAAGCTGAGGCTCCAGTACTTTGGCCACCTTATGAGAAGAGAAGACTCCTTGGAAAAGACCCTGATGTTGGGAAAGATGGAGGGCACAAGGAGAAGGGGACGACAGAGGACGAGGTGGTTGGACAGTGTTCTTGAAGCTACCAGCATGAGTTTGACCAAACTGCGGGAGGCAGTGGAAGACAGGAGTGCCTGGCGTGCTCTAGTCCATGGGGTCACGAAGAGTCGGACACGACTAAACAACTAAACAACAACAGCAACAAAATGCTTTATTTCTTTATTTTTTAATTGCATTCTTCTGTTATTTGCTGCCCTGGGATATGAATTATTATCATCACCACCCTTAACAAAAGTGTGCAGGGAAATGAGCTTGTTTGCCCTTAGGAGTATGTGTAATTAGGAATACAACCATTTCAAGATGTTTTATGTCCATCATTGTCAGAATAAAAAGAAATCCCATCTGAACCATTAGCCAACCACCCATGCCCCCCCCACAAAAAAATGTTTTTCTTATCTGCACAGACACTGTTCAATGTTTTATCTTTTTCTAGGATGGTAAGGATAAGATGTGATACATTTTTCATTTTATTCCAAATGGCCAGTTTTCCACCCAGTTCTCCAGCTTATAACACCCAAAGCCCTGTTATCCGCTACTTTTTCCTTAAGAGTGCTTAATGATATGGATCACCATGTTTAAAAACTCTCTTCTGAGCTGATGTTGAAACATTCCAATTAGCCCTGCAATGGAAGGGCTTGTTACAGCAGGTCAAAATTTCTGGTGGCATTATTTCCCCATGGGAAATGCTGAGAGTAGATCGTGGCATTTTCTGGTTTTTTGAATTAAAGCAAGGGGAGAACTAGAGAAACAGGGAGGCCCGTGAGCTTCAGAAATGTGTGTGCATGTTTTGGATTTCTCTCTCTCTCTCCTGTTCAGAAATGCTGAAGCAATTATAAGTTGAGCCAAACTCCCTTCCAAAGTTGAGCTTGGCTCATAATCAGTTCCTTAAAAGAGCCATGCAATTACTGCTCTAGCATAGGTGTTTTGCTTAGGAAAACAGGAAGCTGCCATAGATTGACTCATGGCATTGGTCTACCTAGCTCAGTGTTAGGTAGAGGTTCTCCATGGTTTCAGAGCCTCCAAGTCCTACTTGGATATGCAAGGGTTTGAACCTGGATCCTTTGCCATTGACGGGCTCTCCTTTACTCACACCAGCTGAAATAGGAGGATGAAGGGAAAGGGAAGTGGCTGATCCCAGACACACCTCTTTAGATGGATGATTAATACAAGGAGATGAGAGAAACTTGTAGGAGAGAGAGAGACAGACGCTCTTCTTCCTTTCTCTTCCTAGAAGCCAGGGTCATTCAATGAGACTGAAGAGTGGGAGAGTCAGGAAATATCCGTCCAATAGTGCATCATTTTATGATGAAATTAATGTTAAGTATATTTGGTTTAATTGACAAGGAAATGAAAATTTGTGTGTATTAATGAAGGTTTAAAATGAGAAATGGCTAAATGTCTATTGCTAACACTGGAGCTTTTCCACAGTAGTTTTTATAACAGACTTTGAGCGCATAATAATAATAATAATAATAATAATAATAATAATAATAATAATAATAATTTATTATTTATACCCAGCCCATCTGGCTGAGTTTCCCCAGCTACTCTGGGTGGCTCCCAATCGAGTGTTAAAAACAATACAGCATTAAATATTAAAAACTTCCCTAAACTTAATGGGTTAATGAATAAATGCTGATTATTTTCTACTCTGTGCTGGGGGTGAATCTTTGATCATGTGGTGAAGGTATTGAGTTGCAAATCTCCAAAGTATCATTTAGTCCTTTGTCTCCCATATTCCATGGAGTAAGGATGTAAATGAAGTTCTCCTGAAGGAAGAGTAAACAGCCTAAGCCCAATGGAAGCTGAAATGCAGGCTTTGGAGAGAGAGAGAGAGAGAGAGAGAGAGAGAGAGAGAGAGAGAGAGAGAGAGAGAGAGACCTTTGGTTTTAGGTCTGTTTGGATTTTCTAAGATGCTAAGGCTGTGCTGGACAGCACAAGACATTGTATGGATATTTTGGCTGTATCTTTGATGCTTATGTTTTGCTTTGAAGAGTTATGCCAGCCAAAGTTTGAATAATATTTTTATGGGCCTGGTCTGACTCCAAAAGGAGTCTGTTCTTATGCTTCCAGTCACTTCAAACTGCACAATATTAATATCTGCAACAATTGATACCTTTCTGCAACATGCAGTGATGGCTAACAACTTGGACAGCTTTAAAGGGGGGTTAAATAAATTCCTGGAAGAGCAGGATATCAGTGGCTAGCTTTTGCTATATATTATGCCCAGCATATATATATATATATATATATATATATATATATATATATATATATATATATATATATAGACAAGGTTGGTGGTTTGAATCCCTGCGACGGGGTGAGCTCCTGTTGCTCGGTCCCTGCTCCTGCCAACCTAGCAGTTCGAAAGCATGTCAAAGTGCAAGTAGATAAATAGGTACCGCTCCGGTGGGAAGGTAAGCGGCGTTTCCGTGCGCTGCTCTGGTTTGCCAGAAGCGGCTTAGTCATGCTGGCCACATGACCTGGAAGCTGTACGCCGGCTCCCTCGGCCAATAAAGCGAGATGAGCGCCGCAACCCCAGAGTCGGTCACGACTGGACCTAATGGTCAGGGGTCCCTTTACCTTTACCTTTATGCCCAGCTTCAGAGGCAGTATGTCTCTGAGCACCAGACACTGGGAAATATGAGCAAAGAGTGCTATTGCTCTCAAGTTCTGCTTGCAGGCGTCCTGGTGACATTTGGCTGGTCACTGTAAGAACAGAATACCAGAATAGATGGGCCTTTGGTCTGATCCAAACATTGGTTTGAGAACATCATTGGGGATCAACCAATGGAATTTTTCGGAAGTTCAAAGCAGATAAAAAGAAGTACTTATTAATGTGCAATTAAGTAATTAGGTTCACCACCATAATATGTGGTGATGGACTCCAATTTATTTATCTTTTGAAAGTACAGCTATACCTCAGAAGTCAAACAGAATCCGTTCCGGAAGTCTGTTCAACTTCCAAAACATTTGACTTCTAAAGCACAGCTTCTGATTGGCTGCAGGAAGCGCCTGCAGCCAATTGGAAGCCCCGTCAGACGTTTGGCTTCCAAAAGCATGTCTGAAAACTGAAACAACCACTTCCGGTTTTCAATCGTTCAGGAGCTAGAACGTTTGACTCTCAAGGCATTTGGGAGCCGAGGTACGACTGTACTGGACAAATTCATATGGTAGTAGAAGATAGTCATAGCAGCAAAATGAATCTTCTATGAGCAGAGATAGCTCATGTCCAAGTCCCATAGGAAGGCTCTTGTCTCTAGGCGTAAGATCCAAAATTTAAAAATAAGGATTTCACCACTGTTAGCTCTAACAATTTCATAGGTTCCCATTTCCTCCTGTTGCCATTTGGGAAATCCAGCCAATTAGGACACAAGAATTAGCATACACTCCTAGCTGTATCATAGTTATGTGTTTTGAGCATGCCCAGAGTTGTTTCCTTGAAGGCCACACCACCTCACCAGGATAATCCAAACGCTGTGTTTCCTACCTTGAGGAACTTTTTTGTTTTGTTTAGTATTTGTTTGGTGACCTAGAGAGAGCATGCAAGCAAACAAGCAATGGTTGACTAAGTGTGTGTCTTTCTATAATAATACTTAACTTTTTTTCTTTGCTTAATAATTTTATAATAATAATAATAATAAATTTTATTTATATCCCGCCCTCCCCAGCCGAAGCCGGGCTCAGGGCGGCTAACAACAATAAAACAGTACAAAAGTACAACATAAACAACATTCTAAAATCATTCATTATAAAAATTAATTACAACTATTTTTGTCAACTGGATAGAAAGGAGAAATGGTGGATTGCTTGTGATGCATTGAGACAAGCTATGCATTAACCATTTACCTATTAAAAGCTACATAATCGACTGGATAGGGGAGGGCAGATTTATTTGAGCTCCATGCAGTACCAGAGTATTTTCCAGAACATTTCCTGAAAAGGAGGGTTGGGTGTTGGTGTATGCATACATAGAGATCTGCTTCCAATATTTCATGCTTTCCATATAGAGAAATTAGTGTTTTGGATGGTAAAGTTTAACTGATATTTTAGGGAGGAAAACAGCATTCAACTAGAAACAAATGTTTCTCACATTTTAAAAGTTTTTGTGTGTTTGATTACTTTTTTGGCAGTGGAAGTTTAGCTGTAAACAATACATAAATTGAAAAATATATGTCTTGTGTTATGGCTTAATTTTTAAATAAGACATATGGAGTTAATATCGTCTGAAAATCATAATTGGGCCTTCTTACATAGAAGCTCTCCCCCTATCTGTAAATGTGCAGATAATAAATTGTTATTATTATTATTATTAAGGCAATGGTGACATTCTGCTGATTATGACACAATTTCATAAATAAGCGCTGTACAAGTTGTATTGCAAGGAAAACAGCAAGGTTAAAAATTGCATCCCTACCAAGTCAAAATTTTAACAGCTTCCACCATCCAAAATCTGGGGAAATTTTGGATAAGAGCATGGGGGTGGGGGGGAGAGAATCCTTAAATGAACACTTTCCAAATGTTTACTTTTCCTGCAGAGATATTTTCACTCTTTTGCCTTCTCCTTCAACTCTCTAGAGTTTCGAATAAACCTCTTTTTAAAAGTTTTATCTCCAAGTAAAATAGCTTACCCTACAGAACCTAGGATCTCCGAGCATTGATCATTTTTCAAACTGTTCTTTGACATTTCATATATTCCAGGGAGAAATCTGTGTTGCACCAGCAAAAAATCTGGTGTAATTCAACTTGACCTTTCCAGGAGATACACAACATTTAACATTAGCTAAGGCGCACCTATGATTTTTAATTAATTTGAAGCCTCCCTCCTTCCAATGTTCTTGTCTCTCCCTAGTCCCTTGATACAGAAAAGCTGTCAAGTTGGAGGGCGGGGGAGAATCAGATTAATGGATTAATTTGGGAAATGCAAAGCAAGTTGAGTGATAACATAATACTCAATCATCAGCCACTTCCTTTCTCCTTCTTTTTCCTCACAAGGGTGGACAGGCTTCCGGGCAATTATCTGAGCCAACAAAAAATTGCCATGTGCATTTGCTAGATTTGGAGGATCCATTCCGTTTTGTTTTTTTATTAATTTCAAAACATCTCAGTGCAATACTTAGACATGAAAATGGACCTCGATCACTTAAGACTATTCTCATACTCAATGAGGTATGCCTCTCTCAGAATGGTTGATATCAACCTCAACTGTCCCCAGGAAAAACAAAATAAAAAAATTCCTTCCAGTAGCACCTTAGAGACCAACTAAGTTTGTTATTGGTATGAGCTTTCGTGTGCATGCACACTTCTAAGTATCTGAAGAAGTGTACATGCACACGAAAGCTCATATCAATAACAAACTTGACATCTTTCCGCAGGGCCTGCAAGACAGACCTGTTCCACCAAGCCTTTGGCCAAGGCGCAGTCTGACCCCCTTCCTTCTGTAATCCTCATAGCATTCTAGCCCAATGATTGCCATTAATTTGACTCTGAATTGATTTTAGAATGAATTGATTTTAGAATGTATTCCAATTAATTGATTGTGATTTTATGTAAACTGTGTTATTTTTATTGTTGTTTGCCGCTCTGAGCCCGGTTTCAGCTGGGGAGGGTGGGATATAAATAAAATATTATTATTATTATTGGTATTATTATTATTAGTTGGTCTCTAAGGTGGCGCTGTGAGTTAAACCACAGAGCCTAGGACTTGCCAATCAGAAGGTCGACAGTTTGAATCCCCGTGACGGGGTGAGCTCCCGTTGCTTGGTCCCTGCTCCTGCCAACCTAGCAGTTTGAAAGCACATCAAAGTGCAAGTAGATAAATAGGTACTGCTCCGGCGGGAAGGTAAACGGCGTTTCCATGCGCTGCTCTGGTTCGCCAGAAGCAGTTTGTCATGCTGGCCACATGACCCGGAAGCTGTATGCTGGTTCCCTCTTCCAATAAAGCGAGATGAGCGCCGCAACCCCAGAGTTGGCCACAACTGGACCTAATGGTCAGGGCTCCCTTTACCTTTAAGGTGCTACTGGAAGGAATTTTTTTATTTTGTTTCAATTGCGGCAGACCAACATGGCTACCTAACTGTAACTGTCCGCAGGAAGACATCTTGACATAAGAAAGACAGTAATGTAAGAAAAGTCCTGAAAGACCACACCAATGGCCCATCTATTCCAGCACGTTGTTCTCACAGTGGCCAAACAGATGCCCATCGAATGCCTGAGAGCAGGACCTGAGCACAACTGAACTTGTGATTCCCAGGAACTGGGATTCATAGGCCTGCTGCCTCCAAGTGTGGTGGGAGAACATTATGGCTTGTAGCGTTTGTTAGCCTTATCCTCCATGAAACTGCAATCTTGGCTTGATTTAATAAATTAATTTAATAAAAAGGTAAAGGTAAAGGGACCACTGACCATTAGGTCCAGTCGTGGCCGACTCTGGGGTTGAGGCACTCATCTCGCTTTATTGGCCAAGGGAGCTGGCGTACAGCTTCCGGGTCATGTCGCCGTTTACCTTCCTGCTGGAGCGGTACCTATTGATCTACTTGTACTTTGACGTACTTTCGAACTGCTAGGTTCGCAGGAGCTGGGTCTGAGCAACGGGAGCTCACCCCGTCGCAGGGATTTGAACCGCCGACCTTCTGATCAGCAAGTCCTAGGATCTGTGGTTTAACCCACAGAGCCACCCGCGTCCCCCAATTAATTTAATACCTCGTTCCATTTCTAGCACAATTTTCCCCTAAGGAGCTCAAGATGGCTGAAGGAGCCCCTCCCTCTTTTATTTTCAGAGCAACCCGATGAGGTAGGTTGGGCTGAGAGACTGTGACTAGGCCAAGGTCATCTAATGAGCTTCATGGATTAGCGAATTAGAACCCCTGTCTCCCAGTCCCAGGCCGTGTCCAACACTATACTACACTGCTAACAGTTATGCTATTAGGCATCTGAATTGGCTGAGGAGCCAACTAGCAGCTTCTTCCTGCTTCCTTTTGTCCATGGAAGCTCAAATGGCTTCAAGGCAGCCTTCATTCCTAGCAGGGTACCACTGCAGAGTATTTTTCCCATCTCTTATAATAATCTAGCTTTGTGGGATAACATGGTTATTTGAAATGACCAGGTGTTGCAAGCAAGGACCATCAATGGGGTTGGTTAATGGCATTGCCCCTCTATCAACCAATGGATGGTTGACTGGTGGATAATCCCATCCACTTGTCAAAGTTGGCTTGGGGGTGGGAGTTAAAGACCTAGTCTGCTGGGCCAAAAAGATCCCTCACCCTGATCTGCATTGAATATCTCTCCATGGTTTCAGGCAGAGGACTTCTCCAGTTCTCCTTGGAGTTGCTGGTGATCAAAGCTGGGGTCTTCTGTACATAAAGCAGATGCTCTACCATCAAGCTACAGGCCTTCCCTGAAACCTGGTGAGGGGGGAAGAAAATCAAGTTTCAATCATTCAAATTTTGTAGCTCGTATTTTGTCTCATCTCCAGCTTTCCTGACCTCAGACAGATGTGCTGCTGATGCTGTGGCAACACCTTCAAGAATTTTAGCTGTGAAATATCTGCAGGAAGAAGTGAAGTCACCTGCAGGCTAAATGCACACCATGTGAAAACAGCAGCTAAAATTTCATATGGTTGTGATTTTAACATATTAATCAAGATCCTCGTTTGATCTAAAAGCAAAGAGACCTACACAACCTGACACTCCTACCTGATTTTTCTCCCCCCATTCCTTGGAAGATAGGGGGAGGAAACAGGATGCTGAGTGATCCTCCTGTGGGTCACCCTCTAACAAACAGCCTTTTCTGCTGTAAATGACTGGCCCCTTTCCTGATCAGTAAAGACTTATACTTTGATGTATCATAGTATTTTAATATTCTTTTGGAAGCCGCCCAGAGTGGCTGGGGAAACCCAGCCAGATGGGCGGGGTATAAATAATAAATTATTATTATTATTATTATTATTATTATTATTATTATTATTATTATTACTTTTTCCAGAGTCCTTTTTTGGGAGGGGGTGACAACAGAGGCTATTTGCACCCCCTGATTCTTCCATTTTGCATATTTAAATGGTGATTTTGTTATTTGATTATTTGGAATGACTGCTTTATTGCTGTTTTGTGTGTGTGTGTTGTTGTTTTTTTAAAAAAATCCTATTGCTATTCTAATACATTGTTTACCACTCACGGGGGTTCTGAAGACAAAAAGGCTGTACTGATAAAAGATTTAATAATCCTAATAAAATAACATGGGCAAGTAGTTTGCATCCAGCTTGGTGGCTCTCGTGTCATACAGACCTGATGCAATGTTCAAAAAATAATAGTTGGTGATCTGCCAAGATCTATAAAGCTGCTTGAAGAGGCTAAAAAGAATAGTTAAATTTATGGGCTGACTTTCCCTCTCTCTCTCTCTTTTAAAAGGGTTTTTGCATTGTCTCTTTCCTAAATCCAGCAAATGCAGATGGGTAAAAAAATAAAAAAAATAAATGTCAGAGCAGGTTATAAATAAAGAACCAGTGTTGGGACAGCTGATAAAATATGAATACTATTCCAAAGAGCTTAATGTGTCAGCTCCTCGTAATAGAAAAGGGGATGAAGTGCGTATGTGCTCCTGCTGCTTAACAGTAGGTTTGAAAGAGGCTGTCGCAGTAGCACAAGTGGAAAATTTCCCCCTGTCTTTTGGCAGGTTTCCAAGGCGTCGATTCAACTTATGAAAAATGTGATGTTTCATTTGATTCCAAATTGCACGGATTGCATCCTGCGCATGGGATTTCCGTTAGGCAGAAACGCAAGGTGGCTTGGATGGCTTCAAAAGAGGACTAGACAAACCCCTGGAGGAGAAGGCTACCAGCTGTCAAGGCATCAGGGAATCCGATCCCACCCACCCCACCCCCCGGCGGTAGGCTGCCAGGAATAGATGAGACAAGGAAAGTTCTTACCCATGTCTTTTATTCTATATTCACAGAGAGAGGCTTAGAAATGCAGTCTCTTGGAGTAATGGTGTTGCTACGAGTACATTTCCACCCCACCCCCTTTTCTCCCACTTCCTCATTCATCAAGAGCACCACCCGACTTACAGTGGCCGCTTAGGGCCATTTGTCTCTGGGCCCTTTGCTCTCCTACTTTCAATGCTTGCCGGGTTCTGGGAGATGGTGGGTCTGGAATGCTTTCTACTGATAATGTGTCAGCCAGCTGCTCCAGCTCTGCCTCCTCCTCCTCCTCCTGCTCTCCCATTATTTCCTAACTTTGCCCTTCATCATAGCTGTCAACTTTTCCCTTTTCTTGTGAGGAATCCTATTCGGAATAAATAAGGGAATGTCCCTTAAAAAAAGGGGAAAGTTGATAGCTATGCCCTTCATCTGCCTCTGAGTTGTGACCTCCTGCAAACCACTGTTGCAAATCTATACTGTCTTCCTCCTCTCTGGAAGGTTCAGGCTTGGGAGGCAGTCTCCGCCACTCCTTCTCGGTCCAGTCCCTGACACTAGTACTGTCTGCCTCTAAGGTTGCAGGCAATAATGTGTCTGAATATCACTTTCTGGAAGCAGGGGCGAACAAAGGCATGACACCCGGGGCAGGGTGTCGCTACATAGGGCACATGTGCAGCGTCGCTGCGTACAACACATTGAGGGGTTGCTTGGATGAATCAGGCCACCTTTCCATTGTCTTGGGACATCACATTCTGCTCTGAGTGGAGATGGCAAGGGCCGAACCTGAAACTTTCCGTACGCAACACATGGTGGTACAGCCCATAGTAGTACAGCCCTGCCTTGAGTTCATGGGCCTCCAGTGTGAAATATAGCTTCATAAGCAAAGACAGAAATTGGGATGCACTCTGCAGCTGATAATCAGGCCAATTTCCACCTCCAAGAGAATTGGTGTATTAAATTTACTTTCAAGGACTGACATTGGGGTCACATTAGCATTTGCACTCCGGTCATTGTAACATTTCCAGACCATTAACATTATTCCAGTACTCTATTGTTGGGAATTAAACATTTATGAGATATTTAGCAAGAGTCTGTCTGAAAGGAGGAGAGGCCAGGAGGTACCGCGAGGTACAATTGTAATACTTATACTTGGATCTAAGGAAGATATCATTCATGAAACATTCTCTTTTGCCATGGAAATGTGTGTGCGGAAGCTATACAAGATCAAGGTGTTAACATCCTTGTTGTGAAATTTGACCAGTCTAATGCAGGGATTCTAAATTGGCATTGAAATTACAAGTGGATGTGGTGGTCCCTCCTCTAGCTAGTGAAGATGTTTGAGGCCTTGGGGGCTTGGTATGGCCCAATGTCTTCGTAAAATAAAACCCAAAGTGAATCCGCAGGGTTATAAAAATGCATTAAGAGCACTGCTGGATCTGAACAAAGGCCCGTCTAGTCTATGTCCCAGGAACTCATAAGAAAGACATGGATACAATGGTACTCTCCCTCTCCCAGCAACATGTTTTCAGAGGAATGCTGTCTTTGAACCTGAAAGAAGTAGCTGTTGATAGCTGTATCCCCATGAGTGTATCCATTTTAAGGCCATCCAAGTTTGCGGCCATCACTACATCCTGTCATATTGAGTTCCATAGATTACTATGTGCTTCCTTTTGTATGTCTTGAATTTTCCAACATTCACCTTGATTGGATAACCCTGGGCTCTACTTACAAGAAAGGGAGACAATTTTACACACCTCTATCATTTCCTTTTCCCAGTAGTGATGTATGGAAGTGAGAACTGGACCATAAAGAAGGCTGATGGCCAAAGAATTGATGCTTTTGAATTATGGTGCTGGAGGAGACTCTTCAAAGTCCCATGGACCCCAAGAAGATCAAACCTATCCATTCTTAAGGAAATCAGCCCTGAATGCTCACTAGAAGGACAGATCCTGAAGCTGAGGCTCCAACTTTGGCCACCTCATGAGAAGAGAAGACTCCCTGGAAAAGACCCTGATGTTGGGAAAGATGGAGGGCACAAGAAGAAGGGGACGACAGAGGACAAGATGGTTGGACAGTGTTCTCGAAGCTACCAGCATGAGTTTGACCAAACTGTGGGAGGCAGTGGAAGACAGGAGTGCCTGGCGTGCTCTGGTCCATGGGGTCACGAAGAGTCGGACACGACTAAACAACTAAACAACAACAACATCATTTCCTAGCTTACACACATTTTTTAAATTAAAACAATTGTTGGAGAAGGTGCCAGATTAGGGGAGGAAGTCTCTATTTGCTGGAATAGGACCAAGAGGCAACACTAGGACATGTCTGAATAAGAAGTGGTCAACCTAATTCAGCTTCCTGTAAACTGGAAGTAGAAAACTAAAACACCATCTGGAGCAAAAGTATGACACATGCACAGCTTTGATTCAAAGCTTACCACTTTGTAGCAGCCAATGATCTTTTATTGAAATGATTTCCACGCCATGACTAAGGAACCAACAAGTTGGGAGATGGGAAACCTTGTGGTTTTGTGGGCGATGATTTTAGTATTGCAATGGCATATGGTGGAGAGGTGCCCCTAGGAAAGCAAGCTATAAAACATCTTCTTAGTGGTAAAATATTATCTGGTTTTAGAATAGCCCTGCCCTCCCAAGCTAGCTATAGGGCCCTTGTGGATAGGATGGGCTGTAAAGCACTTCCTGACTGAGCCTTCTTCTTTTCTTATTTTGCGATCACTCATAGCCGAGTAAGATTGTCTTTCATGAACATGGATTTAATAGTGAGTCCGTAAGTGACTGTGGAGGCCAACTCTGGATCCACATGTCCTTCCACAGTGGAGACATAGGTTTCCGGGCAGGAGTTGATCATGGTGAGGGTTTGCCAAGCGTGCCTTCCTCTTAGCATGTTTCTCCCTTTCGTCCTGAGTTTGAGCATCTTCAAAGCCCATAACACCTTTGGTAAAGGCTGTTCTCCAATTGGAGCACTCGCAGGCCAGTGTTTCCCAATTGTCAGTGTTTATACTATTTTTTTTATTTGCCTTTAGAGAGTCTTTAAACCTCTTTTGTTGACCACCAGCATTATGCTTTCCATTTTCAAGTTTGGAATAGAATCGTTGCTTTGGAAGACAATAATCAGGCAATGAAGAACCATTGCTTCGGCACTGGTGATCTTTGCTTCTTCCAGTACACTGGCATTAGTTCGCCTGTCTTCTCAAGTGATGCATAAAAAATTTCAGAGACGCCATTGATGGAATCTTTCAAGGTCTTCCTGACTCTAGAGTTTGTCCCTTGGTCTGGTTTTTCTCCCCACCACTTTGAAGAATGAGTGTACCTCAGTAACAGAACATCTGCCTTGCATGCAGGAGGTCCCAGGTTGCATCTCCAAGTAGGGCTATGAGAGTCCCCTGCCTAGGACCCTGGGGCTCTGCTGACAGTCAATGTAGATAGATCTGAACTAGTAGACCAGGGGTCGCCAAACTAAGGTCCTCGGGCCAGATCAGGCCCAATTGCCTTCAGGATCTGGCCTGCGGACTGTCCGTGGATCGGCATGGGGATTCTGTTCATTCAGGCTGCACCATTTTTTCCCCTGTGCCATTCTATTTCCCCCCCCCTCCCTCACACACACCGTGGTGGCGCCTCCTCCCTCCCTCCTGGTTTCTCCCAGCCCTGCCTAGAGGAGGAAGGGGGCTGGGCTGAGCTGGCTGGGCGCCATTTTAAGCTGCCCCTTTCCGGAGCCAGCCCTTTCGCGCTGCTCATCTTCCCTCCTCCACCGTCGCCCTGGTGCTCCTGTGGGCCAGAGAGTGGAGTGGACGAGCTCGCTCTGCCTACCCACCAGAAGCAGCAGCAGTGGTGTTGGCAGCGGCAGCAGCCCCAGAGAAGGTAAGCGCTCGGGCTGGGGCTGGGGGATGGGGAGGAGGACTACTTGCCCCCCTCGCCTCTTCTTCCAGCTCCCCCCCCCCCCGATGCGGCTTCTCCAGCCTGCCACAAGGTCTGAGGGACAGTGGAGCGGCCCACAGTTAAACAAATTGGCCGATCCCTGCAGTAGACAGTACAGTGGTACCTTGGGTTAAGTACTTAATTTGTTCCGGAGGTCCATTCTTAACCTAAAACTGTTCTTAACCTGAAGCACCACTTTAGCTAATGGGGCCTCCTGCTGCCGCCGCGCCACCGGAGCCCAATTTCTGTTCTTATCCTGAAGCAAAGTTCTTAACCTGAAGCACTATTTCTGGGTTAGCGGAGTGTGTAACCTGAAGCGTATGTAGCCTGAAGCATATGTAACCTGAGGTACCACTGTACTGAACTAGTGAGGTGGCCGGACTATAAGGTCACTTCCTATGTTGCAAAAACTACAGGTGGAAACTTGTTCCAAACTTTTCATCCATATAGGGGTGCAACAATTTTATTTACTGTTTTTCCCTTGTAGTGCTGCATTGCTACACACTATAATAGAATTATGTAGCACTTTGACCTGTTGAGCTTGAGCTTGAAGCCTTTCCTTGCTTCCTTCCAACCCCTATCAGCCATTCTGTCACACGATCTGGATAAAGATATCTGCTTCTTGACCAAGTTCTTGATCCGTGTCCGAAAGCATTCACTTAACTCAGAGCTCTGCTTCCCCTGAGGGTCAAAGTTCAAGTTTTCTTCTGTGTGAACCAGCAGGAAGTATCTCAAATCAAGCCAGAGACTCAGATCAACTGGGCTTATGGAAGGAATTGTGTTGGCTATTTTACACAGTGGGAAGATAAATGAACTACCCATCCAAGCTAAGATCACTTGGAACCTGCCGTGAGTGTACTTTTTAAGGCTTCCTTGAAGTGCAGAGCTCTGACACATGAGGAGAAATTTGATAGCTCCAGTAATAACCAGGTCTATGACAATCTCCTGCACAATTGAGGCTCCCCACAGTAAGAAGGGGAAATTAATCAGGAGTCGTTTATCTTACAGAGATACGGAGCCTAAGGGACTACAACAATTGTTGGACCCCGACTCCCATCATCCATGTTCAGAGACTGCAGAGATGAGATAGGCCAAATATTCAAGAACTCTAATACGCACTTGTTTGAAGTCTGCCTCAAAGTTGCATGCCACCTTGGCAATATTCAGTAAGAATTGTGCATGAATAATGTGATTTCTGTCCATTTCAGTGTGAACGGTCATGATCTGCACCTCCTGGATTAAAGTGTGGATTAGGAATTAGAATTTGTCAGTTTCAACTCCCTTGGCTTCTGGTTTTCTAATATTAAATTTAGTTTTCCACCTTTCTGCAGAAATTTGCATTTTTAAAAAATAAAAATAAAGCAGAGGCTCACATTGGACAGTCATCTCTTGTGGCTGCTTTAGCTCTCTATTATCCTAGGTATCCTCCCAATTAAGAATTTTTATTCTCTCAGTTCCCCGTTTTTCCAGTCTTAAATTCAGTTCTCTACATTTTGCAGCAATTAGTGATTTTTTAAAAATAAAAATCCTCATGAAAATTCTCCAGTGTTTTAGTGCAAATCTATTCTAATACACACATTTTTGTACGCAGTTTTCACTAATGTACATATTTTTGCAAGCAGTTTCTTTTGTATGTTTTTTTCACTAGTATATTCATTTTTTTGCCTGATAAATTCAATTTTATAAGCATTGCTTGGTTGGGTTAACTGCATTTGGAAGGATGGCTGAGTTTTAGTTCCCATATTGTTTCAGAAATTGCAAATTATTTAATGCAATCTGAATTGAATTTCTCCTTCACCCCTAACTGGAACAGAAATATCCTTTAGAAGTCACACTTCTCTTAATTTTATAGTGGCGTTCTCAGCTCCAAAAATGTGTTTGAAATATATATTTCAGGACAAAGTATATTTAGAAACATGTTCATTGAGATAATGTGTGTGTGTGTGTGTGTGTGTGTGTGTGTGTGTGTGTGTGATGAGATATGTATTTAAATTAAATAAAATTTAAATGCAAAATTTCATATGCATTTTTCTAATGTCATATTAATGCAGAAAAGGGACAGAACAGATTTATGAATCAACACATCTGAAATAAACAAGGAGCAGATGCACAATGACTATATTAGATGTCTTGCCTGTATAATATATGTCAGTAGATTAAAGCTTCTACTGATCTGTACATTTTATTTTGAATGATTTTACAAATTTGGATGTAATTGTTTTTCTTGTAACTCACCTTGTGGTTGTTTATGATGAAGATATATATGTTTATGATGACGATATATATGGCAGCTTTTGATTTTCACCCAAGTTGCAACCATGTTGTCTTGAGTTTTTCCCTTATAGCGTACAGAGGGAGAAAAAGAAATCATTTGAAATAGTTAATCCAGTGCATCTCCTTACAAACTGGTGCTAGCATGCAACTTGCTTTGCCCAGGGCAAACTGTCTTGCTTTGTAATAAGCAAGGAGTCTGGGCAGAGGGAAGAGAATGACTGAAAGAGCCTATAATTTCCTTTTTCTTGTCCTTGGAGGCATTGATCTCCACTGAAGAATGGTTCTGTCTTATGCATCAGATACCTCAATTAGAACAGCATCACGCCTGCCTAGGAGCAACATTTCATTTGGTCTGAATTAGGGCTGTGTCAATGTTCACCCATTTTTGATGTTCAAGGGGAAAGTGCTGCTTTTGAGGCAACTGATTTCCAGGGAGGGGGTGGCCGTAATGTTGAGAGATGTAGGAGGGTTTTTTTTTAGCCTATTAATTACTGTTGTTTTCTCTCTGCTGCAGCTGCTTTGGTATCATTGATGTTCTTCAGAGTTCAAGAGACCCAGCCAATCAGGGATTGCATAATGTCTGGGATGATGTCACAATGCCAGTCATATCTGGTTTCATGAGAACATCACTGGGAGCAAGTGGTACCCATGAAGGGAAAGGGTGATGCAGCCTGAACTAGTCACATAGGTGATCTCAAGCAATCACAACATAATACATGGGATGTCAATACACTTGTAGTCTGTAAGATACGACAACATGCCGGTGTCATTGAAAGAAGGCAAGGCAGCCTTCAGAAAGTATAGACAGATCTCATTCTCAATGGGCAAACACATTTGCCCCTTTAAAATGCAATCTCTGAAAAGTACCAGAAAAGGGAGTGTATTTTTTATGCTACTGAAAATGTTAGTGGAAAGCAATTTACTTTTAGTTCATCCCTACTCAGAAGGCAAGATATGTCCTAAGTATGGTTGGCATTTCCTTCAAGATTAGCATAACCCTAATTTAAATTATCCTTGACCCTCTATAGGGGTTTCTGTTGTTGTTGTTGTTAATCATGTCATGTTTGCTGGAAGGAGGGTGTGGGAAATTGCAATCAAACATAATTATGCATGAGTGCTAGTTAGTGCATGATGGGGTTAAGACAAGTGAGCTGCGTTCCTAGACTTGGGAGAGGAAGTGAAACCTTCTATTTTCTTTCCCCACTCTGTGCCATGTAACTGACCAAGAAAGACATGACTAAGCAAGCACCAAGCTCACAGCATGTGTCTGAAGCTATTTTTCTGTATTCTCTACCCAGTAATATTCTGCCTGTGTTCTCCTTGATACTGCTTGGATAAATGCTTGAATCTGACCTTTGGAACGTTTTGTAAGTAAAGCATTTTAAAATTACTTAACAGTGTGCGGTCTGTTCATTTCAAGAGGGGTAGCAAGAAAGTAGCACTGTTTGTAAGCGGACTAAATGGAATAAAACAATCTAAGAACCTATATTCATAATATTATACTACTGCTTGACTTGTGAGTTTAAACTCTGCTCTGTTTGGTTGCAGAGTGAGTTTAGCCCTCTTTTTAGAATCCAGGCACCCAGCCAATTCTTCACTGGATTTGGTTTTACATGTGTTGGTTTTAACCTCTGATTTTGTAAAGTACATTATGTAAATCACCTTGAGGCCATTTGTATAAGGCAACCAATAAGGCTAATAAATTAGTAGTAATAGTGTTTACTATATCACTTAACAACTGTAACAACTTCCGTAGAATTTCCCTGCTGAGCACTGTGGGGAAAGCCTTTGCCCGCTTAAGTCTCGACAGATTACAGCCACTCGCTGACAGGGTCAACATGGTTTTAGAGCTCAGAGGTCAACAGTTGACATGATTTTCTCACTGTGTCAGCTGCAGGAGAAATGCCAAGGGCAGAGACGTGAGCAACTTACACCCTCCAGGAGCAATGCCTCAATGTCTTTTACATGCACTATGTCAGGAAGATTTTGGGCAGGACAGCATTTCAAACAAAGATGTGCTCTCCCAAGCCCCCATTCCCAGCATGCTCGCACTCCTGTCTCAGCGACATCTACGCTGACTTGGTCATGTCCACAGAACGGAAGATGGCAGAATCAACAAGGATGTCTTCAGGCACCAGGACCATTGGTAGACCAACTCTGTGTTACAAAGATGTCTTAAAATGTGAAATGAAGGCAGGCAACATTGACCCTGCTGTATGGGAATTATTATTATTATTATTATTATTATTATTATTATTATTATTATTATTATTATTAATTTATTTATATCCCGCCCTTCCCAGCCGAAGCCAGGCTCAGAGCAGCTAACAACAGTAAAATAATACAGCATTCTAAAACCAATTCATTATAAAATCAGTTTAAATCAAATTAATGGCAACCATTGGGCTAGAGTTCTGTGAAGAATTGCCAAAGGAGGGGGTCAGGCTGTGCCTTGGCCAAAGGCCTGGTGGAACAGCTCTGTCTTGCAGGCCCTGCGGAAAGATGTCAAGTCCCGCAGGGCCCTAGTCTCTTGTGACAGAGTGTTCCACCAGATCGGGGCCACGGCCAAAAAAGCCCTGGCTCTGGTTGATGCCAGCCTAACCTCCCTGTGGCCCAGGACCTCCAAGATGTTTTAAGACTGTAAGGTCCTCCATGGGACATACCAGGAGAGGCGGTCCCGTAGGTATGAGGGTCCTAGGCCTTATGCAGACGACCGCAGCACCTGGAGACAAACAGACAGGTTGTGCACCAACAGCAGTATCCAGAAAAAGAATGACCGCTGGGAAGAGGGTAGAAAGGAGAGATGTTGTGGTGCATCTATATCAGCACAACAGGATGCCTTCATCTGCCCCAGCTGCAACAAAACAGCTCTCTACAGCCATGGCAGGCATTGTAGCTCACCAACTGTTTGACTTCACCCCCAAAGGTTCTCTCTTCCATTGCCTCCCAAGACAGATGGAAGCCAGCCATATCGCTTACTACATAAAACGTCTCAAAGTGTAAACAACAACACACAAATGCAAAGATTGCAGACAATGTCAAAATAATGCAACATTATTTACTTATTTTCTAAAGGTGCTCATCCTGCAATACCATTAAAGGGCGGGTCCTGCCCCACCTTATTATACAGCCTAGGACCCTCATACCTACAGGACCGCTTCTCCTGGTATGTCCCACGGAGGACCTTACGGTCTTCAAATAAAAACATATTGGAGATCCAGGGCCACAGGGAGGTTAGGCTGACCCAGTGGCGTAGCGTGGGTTGTCAGCACCCGGGGCAAGGCAAGTAATTTGCGTCCCCTAACCCGTGGATTTGCACCCCCTAACCCGTGGATTTGCGCCCCCTAACTCTAACCCCCAGATGTTTGCGCCCCCTAACTCTAACCCCCGGTGCGGCCAGCCCCCCCTGCACCCCCCCACGCTACGCCACTGGGCTGACCTCAACCAGAGCCAGGGCTTTTTCAGGCGTGGCCCCGATCTGGTGGAATGCTCTGTCACAGGAGACTAGGGCCCTGCGGGACTTGACATCTTTCTGCAGGGCCTGCAAGACAGAGCTGTTCCACCAGGCCTTTGGCCAAGGCACAGTCTGACAGTCCTTTGCTAATCCTTATAGAACTCTAGCCCAATGGTTGCCATTAATTTGATTCTGAACTGATTTTAGAATGTATTTCAATTAATTGACTGTGATTTTATGTAAACTGTGCTATTTTTACTGTTGTTAGCCGCTCTGAGCCCGGCTTTGGCTTGGGAGGGCAGGATATAAATAAAATTTTACTATTATTATTAATTAAAAAGATGAACACCAAAGTAGGCAAGGGTATATCATCCCAACAATATACATACATACAATTTTCTTTCTTTACCAACAAACTAGAACAATGATTGTAAAGTGAAATTTCACTCCATACCTATTCTGACCTATGAAACAATTACCAAAATGAAGGGGAGGGTGTATTCCTAAGCAGAGAGGACTGGAAACTCCCTGCTTCTATAACATAGTTGTTGTTTTTAATTTGAGTATATAGTACTTTTATTTCTGGTAGGTTTTGTCTTCTTGGAACAATGGTTCCCTCGTTTATCCTATAAGCTTGCACGGCTTCCCCAAGAAACGGCAACTAAACTTTCACCTGCTAAGTCTGTACTGAACAATGTCTCCTGGTTTTTTCTGCTCAGAACACGAGATTAGACACAAGAAATGATGAGGCACAGAGGGGGAAGGAGTGAATCACAGGTAGGAAGGCAGGGGGTAATAACATGATAGGCAGCCACACAGCAAAAAAAAAGGGGGGGGGAGGACTTCAACATAATAGCCGAGGGAGAGCTGAACATGACTCAGCTAAAGTGAGCTGAAGTTCAGATGGGCAGGCTTATTCTGAGACAAGGAAACAGAACTTTCACAGCAGGGCTTGATGGAAACACTCTCTAGCCAAGGCACTTGAAATGTGAGTCAGGACTTCCCATAGAGACAAGGTCAGCTCATTTTTGACCCTCATTATACCAAATTCATATATAACCACACCACTCAGGCAAACTATGAATCAGCTTGTTGAATGACAAGCCATAGGGTCAATGCACTCCGGCTAGAACTGAATGTACAGTTTCAGGAGAGAGGGTGGCAGTCATGGTTCTCAGCACCGAGGCAGCTGTGAATCTTCATTCTTCTGCGGCACTTGAAAACGACTCCTGCTCCCCCCACACACACACACCTCACAAAAAAAGCACAAGATGACAGAGATCTTGAAATAATATCGCTGTATTTTCCTTTTCCATACAATGGCTCTCACAGATTTGCTTCTCATCACTTCACAGCTCGGCTCCCATTCTTGGAGGAAAGGGATTAAGAAGCTTGATCCAGGGTAGATAACCACAATGGGGCGACTGATACAATTTTGCAATGGGGGATGCTTGAGGAATTTTGATGTTTGCCAAGTCCCATATGGCTCTGATCTGCACCTCTCATATTAATGTGAGCAGTGGAATGAGCCTAGCTACTGGAATTCATACTTTTTCACATAGTTCACAGCAGTATAAATTGAGTGCCATTTGCTAGACTCCAATTACCATCAGCCCCAGCCAATATGGCCAATGATCGGGTGGTGGGAGGTTCTTGTTGTTTTCTTCTATATACAGTGGTACATTGGGTTACAGATGCTTCAGGTTACAGACGCTTCAGGTTACAGACTCTGCTAACCCAGAAATAGTACCTCGGGTTAAGAACTTTGCTTCAGGATGAAAACAGAAATTGCATGTACCACTCTGAGGAGACAGTCTGCAGGCAGATAGGGTCTCAGCCTGTGTACCAGAAGGGGCTGGTAGACACCTGCCCTGGACACAGAATTGACTTGCGCCTCCATAGACATCTGTGAGTCCAAAATGACTCCTAGGCTCTGCACCTGGTCCTTCAGGGGCACTGTTACCCCATTCAGGACCAGGGAAACAACAACAACAACTGTTGCATCTTTTTCCACATCTGTAACGTGCTGATTTCCCCTGCCAAGGCAAGAGCAAGAGGCTGCTTGTGCACGTTGACTATTGTTCCACAGTTTTGCCTGATTTTGCCGGATAGAAAAATGCTGGGAAAATTTGTCCCAAATTCACGTTGCACTCGAATGGTTTTTGCTAATGAGACACTACTGGGGAAGGCGTGGAGAGAAAAACCCATCCTTTTCATACCTTGCATGAACAGGCAGAACTACTTAATGCACCGCGGAGCCAGAGAAGCGTTTAAAATAACAGCACCTGTCATCTGGCTGGGATGACTGTACAATTTAGCAAAACTCTCTCACTACTATCCAGGCAAGGTTTACAAAGTCCATCCAACCCTCTGCCATTCCCGCCCCCTCCCTTTAGATTATTCTGGAAATGTTGCACCTGCTGAAGCCCTTAAGGAGACAAAGGAATCTTTAAAAAGATTGTAGTGAAAAATGTCTAAGTGAATGGAGATTTTGTGTGTGTGTGTGTGTGTGTGTGAATTGCAGGGAAATATCACAGCTAAAGTTTCATCCCTGTATAAATGATTCATATAAGCATGAACAATGTGTGTTAAATCACTTTTGCCTGCTGTGTGGATAATGTTCAATGGGATGGGGCAACTCCTCTATGAGGAAAGGTTACAAGATCTAGGCTTTTTTAGAAGAAAAAAGAGGAGCAAGAGGAAACATGATACAGGTGTATGAAATTAGGCATGGTGCCGAGAAATTGGACAAAGATAGGTTTTTCTCCCTCTCTCATTACTAGAACTTCATGGACATGAATCTGACTGCTGACAGACCAAACAAAGTTCTTCTTTGTGAAGTGCAGAGTTAAACAATGGAATTTGCTCCCACAGCTAGCTGCCGACTTGGAAGGTTTTAAAACAGGATTAGACAAATTAGTGGAGGAAAAGGCTATTGGAATCAGAGGTTTGGTAATGCTGTGCCATGGATTTCCACCAGAGTGCTGGACTGGAGATTCACTCTTTTTGGCCATAGGTACAGCTAGCCAGAGCAGGGTGGACATAGCACTTTGGTAGGGAAAGTTGAGAACTTGAGTTCCTGGCGTTCTGCTGGATAGGAGGATAGCCTCTGAGCTGTGTGTGCAAAATTTGCCCTGAGGAAACCCATCTACAACAGCCAGAGAAAGAAGTCTCTGAACTTAGATAGAAAGACAGTGGTTAGTGTATTTTGAGAATGCACAGATGAGCAAGACCTGGGAAGCTGAAGCTGAGAACGAGTAGTGAGGGAACTCTCTCCTTGGGTCTCCATTTGGATTGATCTTCCGAAGAGAGAAGATCCGGAACGGATCCCGGATGCAAAAGGAGGTACGACTGTAACTACGACTGTGCCTCTGTGAAGAGTCCGATAGCTGCTATGAGCACTCTGTGTATGCTCTTTAACTATGCTGTTTATGAGCAACTTTATTTTCCTCAAGTAAAAGTTTTATTCTGTTTATGAAGAAGACTCTGCTTTGATTCATTTACCTCTGCGCAACAATTAGGTCCATAAATTACCATCTAGCATATATCCAACACAAAAAAACAGCGGCAATTTGTTGTTGACGAAGGACAGCTGGACATATAAAAGGCCTCATTCAGTAGCTTAGGGCCTCATCAGACCTAAATCTGGCCCTGCCCTGAATTCCAGTTGCTGGGAATCAAAAGTGGGTAGAATTCTGCTGCGCTCAGACCCTGCTTTCAGGGTTCCCACAGGCATCTTGTTGGCCACAATGAGAGAAGGATGCTGGACTTGATGGGCCATTGGCCTAATCCAGCACTCGTCTTATGCCCTTATCTGTTGCCCAGTTTATAGATGTTCATGGATTCATGGGATCATAGAATTGTGGAGGTGGAAGGGACTCCGAGGGTCATGTAGTCCAAGGAAGGAATCTCAACAGAAAGCATCCATAGCAGATGACTCTCCAAACTCACATAAGGTTTTTTTCCTTGCATTTTAGTAATTAGTGAACTTTTTTGGCCCCGCTGAAGTTTGGCCATAGTGTGCTGCTCTGCCAGGAAGAAAATCTTCCATCAGTAATTTCCTGATGCCATTCCATATGAATTTTCAGGGCTCTTCCGTGCATATATTTCTCATTGCCTCTGATTATTATTCTTTAGATAATAGAACTTTATAGAGAAGGATAGTGAAATTTCCTGACACCGCTTCTCGAGTATTCTGCTGAGGTAGAAAGTAAAATTACAGTCTTCTCTTTCTTTGCCAAAGACATTCAAATTTCTTCTCTTTTTTATTTTTTATTTTTTTAACACAAATCCTCCCCTCCCTCCATTTTTGGAAACATGCCATCATTTCAAGTGCTTCTGGTATCCAGTGAGAAAATGATACCATTATATGACAAAAGTGAGTAGTAATTTGCAATGCTGGAGACTGAGGGCTGATTGGTAGGTTGAATTTAGAGGTGTGCAAATTGGAGAGCTTTTCATGAATCAGTATGCAAAGATAAAAAGCACAAGTTCTTTTTTTAAAAGAAGCAGTAATTAAAAATGCCAGCTATAAACAAAGCAAATCCACAAACAGTAAAAAAACAAAAACAAAATAACAACGTTAAGAAATTCACATACATCTAGAGGTGCCAGATTTCAAAAAGCAAAATTCCTGACACCCACAAAGTTGTCGAGCTGTTTTTGGGAACAAACCCAAATTGTTGAGCTATTTGGGGGGGGGGGGCTAACCCTAAAATAGTGGTTTTAAGCTTTCTGAGCTGCTTCCACTACTCTTCTCATCGCCTTGCCATACACTTCGGTTTTCCCTGACATTTTGCGGATTCAGCAAAGTCCCCCCCCCACGCCATTTTTACACCTGACAACCAGGACATACCGGGAATTTTCCTGCAATATGGCAAGCCTATATACACCATGAGGAAGAAAGATGGGGAAGGATTCAGCTAACTATGTCCACTAGCAGAAGACCAAACAAGGACATCTGTTAGCACAATATTGTGTTCATTCTGCAACCTTGGAAATTCATGGGGGGGGGGGGGAAACCCAGAACAAGACATGGATATTAGGAGGCCTGTATTACCCTCACAGAGCTACAATTCCCAGAGTGGAAATCCCTCTTTTTTCTTTCTTTTTCTTTATTATTATTTTTTCTTTTTCTTTTATTTTGACAAAGCAAGCAATCACTCATCCCGGAGGGCTCTAGAAATTGTAGCTCTATGGGAAGAAAGTGGGGTCTCCTAATAACTCTCTCAGCACACTTAACATGCTACAGTTCCCATAATTCTTTGAGGGAAGCCATGACTGCTGAGGCTCCAATACTTTGGCCACCTCATGAGAAGAGAAGATTCCTTGGAAAAGACCCTGATGTTGGGAAAGATGGAGGGCACAAGGAGAAGGGGGCGACAGAGGACGACATGGTTGGACAGTGTTCTCAAAGCTACAAACATGAGTCTGACCAAACTGCGGGAGGCAGTGGAAGACAGGAGTGCCTGGCGTGCTCTGGTCCATGGGGTCACGAAGAGTCGGACATGACTAAATGACTAAACAACAACAACATGACTGCTTGAAGTAGTATTGTCATGCTTTGAATGGGTGACTGACTCCAGCTACGAAAGCTGAGACTGCTGAAGAGACTCTTGGGCTGTGAAATTTTGATGGGTTATTTTGCTGCTGTTACTGATATTAATTTTCTGTCTCTTCATTTTCAGAGCTTATGGTTTTGTTTTGTTTTGTTTTAAACTTTTATATGTAATTATTGTTTATTGCTACTTTTGTAATCATGCAAATCCTTTCTTGTTGTAAGCCTCCTTGAACGTGATTTAAAATACGGAAAGGTGGCATCCAAATAAAATGGTGATGATAATGAAATGTATGGTGCAAATGTGGTCCATTCCAGGTATTCTGGGACATTGTGGGGAATTTAAAATGGCAGCCAGTTATTGATGCCACTCATTGGGAGCCCAACGATGTACAGCGGTACCTCGGGTTAAGTACTTAATTCGTTCTGGAGGTCTGTTCTTAACCTGAAACTGTTCTTAACCTGAAGCACCACTTTAGCTAATGGGGCCTCCCGCTGCCGCTGCGCCGCCACCACACGATTTCTGTTCTCATCCTGAAGCAAAGTTCTTAACCCAAGGTACTATTTCTGGGTTAGTGGAGTCTGTAACCTGAAGCGTATGTAACCCGAGGTACCACTGCACAAGTGGAGTTTGTCCTCACTTGCAGCTTCAACCGCATCAGAGCCCAGTTCCAAGGATAAGGGATGGGATCGATGGAGTTTCCTATTCTGGTCAGCCCATGAGCTGTGTTTCTGCACTGAATTGCAGCCACTTTATAATGATCCAATTATTAGAGTCCCCAAATTCTCTCAGAATTCAGAGAGCCCTGAAGCTCTCCGCATAATAATATTTGTATTTGTCTAATCATTCCTTTTAATTTGGAAGTTCATAAATTAATATACAATGGCTGTGTTATGATTTCGGCAAGACGTTCTGCCGCAAGTGGTGTGTCTTTCCATCCAGTATGCTGGTGCAGGCCATCTTAATGAAGCAATTAAATTAATTAAGGTGATGAATGCACTGGGTCCACATTTCTTTTCATCTGTAATCAGCAGGTCAGTTAGCTTGCAAGGAACAGACATGACAATTTTTGCATTTTGAAAAGTCGAAATTAGTGTCGGATCTCTGAGGGCAAACTAAACAGGAACTTATTAAGGGAAGGTTTCGAGAAACTCATTAACTGGGGGTGGGTAGACTACTAGAGGAGAGAACAAAGTGCAAAAAATAAGATTGCCAACTTCAAATACATTGCATCTTTGTAATTAAAGTACTGCTAATTGCCTGCTGGAGAACCATACAATCAATGCACTTGTAGCTGAGCAAGTACTTCCAATGAGCATGTGAAAATAAGAGTTCATATTCAGAACTGTGTATCTGTATTCATTGGCCAGGGCTCAACGATGAATGCAAGATCCTCAAGATACAGTGAATCCTCTGTGAGGATGAACCAAAATGTCACAGAGATGTCAGAAAGCTTTCACACTTCCAAGACCCTTCATCAGACTAGACATTATGCAAACCAGAGGGAGTGGGGAGATATACAGTTGGCTTGGTGCTGGTGCCATAAAACCGAGATGGGTAACCCTCAGCCCTCCCAGCAAAATTTTCTGCCCACTCCAAGGCCCCACCAGACACAGTAGCAAAAATTAAGAGGGCATTGAACAGGGTGGGCAGAGATGTTTAAACACAGATAGCCAAGCACAGTGTTCTGATGGGAATAATTATAATTATAACCCCGCCCCCATCTCCCTCATAAGTTGGTACCTCTGAACAGGGCAATAGCCTTTATTCTCAGGGGCCCGGAGTGCCTTCCATCAGCTTCGGCTGGTGGACCAGCTATGCCCCTATCTGGACAGGGATAGCCAAACTACCGTTGTCTATGCTCTGGTAACCTCAAGGCTGGATTAGTTCAATGCGCTATACAAAGGGCTGCCTCTGAAGACTGTTCAGAAACTTCAGCTGGTGCAGAATTCAGAGGCCAGGTTGCTCACCGGAGCAAGAACGTTTGAGCTTATTACACCGATCCTGGTCCGACGTCACTGGCTACCAATTAGTTTCTGGGCCCAATTCAAATAATAATAATAATAATAATAATAATAATAATAATAATAATAATTTATTTATACCCCGCCCATCTGGCTGAGTTTCCCCAGCCACTCTGGGCGGCTTCCAATCAAGTGTTAAAAACAATACAGCATTAAATATTAAAAACTTCCCTAAACAGGGCTGCCTTCTGATGTCTTTTAAAGATAGGATAGCTGCTTATTTTCTTCACATCTGAAGGGAGGGCGTTCCACAGGGCCACTACTGAGAAGGCCGTCTGCCTCGTTCCCTGTTAACCTCAGTTCTCGCAATGAGGGAGAAATCCTTCTTCTCAATGGTGGAAAACTGCAATTTGACAGACATTTGGCGCCTCAGACATCCGCTAGACAAACAATTCACCTTTCATTCCGAACCTAACCAGTCGATGTCACGGATAGATCAGGTATGGGTCTCGAGTGAATTATGCCCAAGAGTAAAATTAATAGAAATAAGACCGAAAGTAATCTCGGACCACAGTCCGATAGAGCTAGAAATGGAAAGCTTGGAGACAAGAACCTTCAGATGGAGACTAAAAGATTATCTCTTGGACGATCAGAAAATTGTTGAAAATGCACAAAAGAAGTTGACAGATTACTTTGCGGACAATTGCGACAAAGGAACAAAGGCTAATGTAGTATGGGACGCAAGTAAGGCAGTAATAAGAGGATATTTTATCCAACAGAATGCAATTAAAAATAAGAATAGAGAGAAAGGTAAAGAAGAAATTCTAAAGCAGATAATGGTAAATGAACAAAAATTATCTCAGAAACCTAACTGTCAGAAAGCAAAAGAAAGTATCAAAATTTTACAAGCCCAATTTGCCACAATAATAAACAGAGAGGTGGAGTGGAACATCAAAAAACTAAGACAAAAGAATTTTGAATTTTCAAATAAATCAGGCAAATGGCTTGCTTGGCAAATTAAAAAAAGAAAAGAACAGGGTATAATAAATAGAATAACAGTGGGGAGTGAAGAAATAACCGACCCAAAAGGAATTAGGAGGGAGTTTCTGGACTACTATAGAAGTCTGTATAAAAACAAAGAGAGAAACAACTTAAGGAGAATAGAGAGATTTTTGAAGGAAAAAAGGGTGCAGAAAATTTCAACAGAGGAAAAACAACGATTGAACACGCCAATTGAAAATGAGGAGATAGAGGAAGTAATTAAAGATTTAAAGAGGGGAAAGGCTCCAGGCCCTGATGGATTCACTGCAGGCTGTTATAAAGAGATGAAACCCATTTTGGTGAAACCTCTGAAAGAGACTATGAATAATATTTTAAGGAAAGGAGAAATCCCAGAGACCTGGAAAGAGGCATACATCACGTTCATTCCCAAACAAGATGCGGACCCAACTCAAGTTAAAAACTACAGGCCGATCTCACTGCTAAATACAGACTATAAAATATTTGCAAGAATCCTTGCAAGAAGGATGAAGACTCTACTATCAGAAATTATCCATAAGGACCAGGCGGGATTCCTTCCAGGCCGGCAGATGAGAGATAATACAAGAAACATAATCAACATGTTAGAATACCTATCCGTTAGGATTGATAAACAAGTTATAATGATGTTCGTGGACGCTGAGAAGGCTTTCGACAACGTGACATGGGACTTTATGTTGAAAAATTTGGAACATATGGATGTGGGTAAAGATTTAAAGCAATTTACACAGAGCAGAAAGCCAAACTAATTATAAATAATATTGTGACAGAAGAGATAAAGATACAGAAAGGAACAAGACAGGGTTGTCCACTCTCCCCGCTATTATTTATAACAGTATTGGAAGTGCTCCTGAATTCAATAAGGCAAAATGGGAAAATAAAAGGAGTGATAATTGGACAAAATGTATATAAGATCAAAGCTTTTTGCAGATGATCTAGTAATAATGACGGAAGAACCAACAACGGCAACAGAAGAAATTCTAAAGGAAATAGACCAATTTGGAGAGGTTGCAGGTTTCAAACTAAATAAGATGAAAACGAAAATGATAGGTAAAAATGTGGATCAAAAGATAATAGAAGCAATTCAACATCAATCGCAGATAGAGGTGGTCAAAAAAGTGAAATACCTCGGTATTTGGTTAACACCTAAAAATATAGATTTATTTAAAAATAACTACGAGCCGATGTGGAGGAAAATAAGAAAGGACCTGGAAGTATGGGGAGGGTTGAAATTGTCATTCTGGGGAAGGATCAATACAATTAAGATGAATGTACTACCAAGGTTGATGTTCCTATTCCAGACCATCCCTATAATTAAGGGGAGCCGAATCTTTAAAGAGTGGCAAAGAGTGCTTTCAAGATACATCTGGCAGGGCAAAAAACCTAGAATTCAGTTCAAATTATTAACAGATATAAAGGAAAGGGGAGGCTTTGCCCTGCCAGACTTGAAACTATATTATGAGGCATCATGTCTTTGCTGGGTAAAAGATTGGGTAAAGTTGGTGAATAAGGAGCTGCTCGATTTGGAGGGCTTCGACAATAGATTCGGCTGGCATGCCTATTTATGGCAGAACAAAAGGAAAGTACATAAGGGATTTGAAAACCACATTTTTAGAGGGCCACTAATTGAAATATGGGAAAAGTACAAAAATTTGCTAGAATCTAAAACACCACATTGGCTATCACCTCTTGAAGTAATGAGTGTGAAGACTATTAATATGAGAAGTAATTGGGCTACATATAGTCAACTACTAATTAAGGAAGATGGGAAATGGAAACTAAAACCATACGAGCAAGTTAAGGAGCATGTATATGATTGGCTACATCATTTTCAGGTTAATGAGATGTTTAGAAAAGATATCAAAGAAAGTGGCTATGCAGACAAAGATTCCAAATTTCAGATGGAGATTATAAACAACGAAGTGAAAATAATATCTAAAATGTATAGGATGCTGTTAGACTGGAATTTAGGGGATGAGGAAGTCAAATCGGTAATGATTCGCTGGGCTAGGGACGTAGGTCATAGTATACAATTCGAGGACTGGGAGAAACTTTGGAAGGATGGGCTAAACTTTACGGCGTGCATAACGATAAAGGAAAATGTCATGAAGATGTTCTACAGGTGGTATTTAACACCTGTGAAATTATCGAAAATGTATAAGGTGGATAATAAGTGCTGGAAATGCAAGGACAAAGAGGGATCCTTTTACCACATGTGGTGGTAGTGTGGAAAAGTGAAACAGTTTTGGGGAAAAATATACATTGAACTAAAGAAGATCCTAAAATATACGTTCATAAAGAAACCAGAAATTTTCTATTAGGGATATTAGGGCACGAGATAAAAAAGATGGATCGTAGATTAGTATACTATGCAGTCACAGCAGCAAGGGTAATATTAGCCCAGAAGTGGAAACAGCAGGAAATACCAACGGTGGAGGAGTGGAGATCAAAGTTGCTGGACTACGCGGAGCTGGATAAATTGACAGGAAAAGTCAGGTATATAAGAGACCAAAAATTCATCAAGGATTGGGGAAAGTATGTAGACTATCTGGAACACATTAGTGAGGGACAAACAACGCTAATGGGATTCAGAGACGCACTGTGAAAGATTAAGAGTTATTGTGCAAAGAAAATAGGAGACAGAGAAATGTATAATGACAATATAAGCTAGGAAATGCGTAACTTTAATTATTACTACGAATGATTGATGGACAAGCTGAAGGAAGTCTTGAAAGGGATGGTTATGTAAATTGTTGATGTAAAAACTACAATTTTATGTATTCTCTTTTTTTCTTTTCTTCGCTATTATTTTCTTTGTGCGCTATTTTCTTTCGTTTATTTGTGTGCTAGCTTGCTTTTATTTTCTTATGGAACAAATCAATAAAAAAAATGGAAGAAAAAAAAAAGCCTTAAATGGCTCAGAACCACAATACCTCAAGGACTGCCACTTTCCATATGAATCTACCTGGACCCTGAGGTCATCTTCTGAGGCCCTCCTTCGTATGCTTCCTCCTCAAGAGGTCTGGAGGGTGGCAAAACGAGAACGGGGTCTTCTCTGCAGTGGCTCCCCATCTGTGGAATGCTCTCCCCAGGGAAGTTCACCTGGTGCCTTCATTATATACCTTTAGGTGCCAGGCAAAAACATTCCTTTTTAACCAGGCCTTTGGTTGATCTATACATTCTATGCCCTTTTAAAATGTGTTTTCAGGGGTGTCGGCTATTGGGTTTTTGTTTTTATTTTTACTATGCATTTGTGGTTTTATATCTTGATTTCATTCTGTGAACCGCCCTGGGAGCTATTTTAATGTATAGCTATTTTAATGTATAGCAAACTGACAAACAACTTTTCAAAATATGAAGTAGAAAAAGAAGCCGCAGAGGAGACACTGTCTATTTCCTTCCTAATTAGCTATCATATTCTCAGAATGACAGCCAAGAGGGGCAATCTAACCCAATGAAGGCTAGTTACCAAAATGAAAAATAATCCTCCTAGGGTGCTATAAAATTTCTACTCTACGCCACAGTCACTAACTTACTGAAAGCCACATGCGCTTGGCATTTTCCATGTCTCAGCTTCTCCCCAGAACACTGGTCTTGTGCAGGCTTGAGCCAGAAATGGAGAAAACCTTGTTTTCTGTTCCTTTTCATGTGTGTTGGAAATAGCTTCCTGTTCACTGCTATTTTCAGTAGTTTTGTGCCAGCTGGCCCAGCTCATGCAGATGAGTGTGCCTTGCTTCAAACACAGAGATTTGGTTCAGTTGGCATTCAAGGAGAACCAACATAATTTGCACTTCCCCAAGCAACATGCAAACGGAAACACAGCCAACCCTCTTGATTTTACAATACAGTTTTCCAGCAAAGTAATCCATGCCCCCTCACAAAAAAGATCTTTATTTTTTTTAATGGGGACTAAATTATAAGACTAATAATTGCAAATGGATGTGGGCATGTAGAGAACTGAACTTCACACTGGGAAAAGGAGAAACCGGAAGGACTCAGCTACACAGGTCAATTTATAACGTTAAAAATGTGTTATAAAAATGTGGCAGCAGATGGCACTGTATAGCAGAATCCAAAAATGATTTATTTTATTTATTCATTCATCTTATACACCACCCTACACCCAGAGGTCTCAGGGCAGTTCACAACAAGACCATAACGTATAAAATCAAACCAAAAGCAGTAACCCAATACCCCCCCCCCCACAAGCCATATTCTAAAAGGGTGTTGGATGTCAATAAGATCTACCAAAGGCCTGGTTAAAAAGGAATGTTTTTGACTGGTGCCTAAAGGTGTGTAATGAAGGCACCAGGCGAACTTCCCTGGGGAGAGCATTCCACAGGCAGGGAGCCACTGCAGAGAAGGCCCCGTTCTCGTGTTGCCACCCTCCGGACCTCTTGAGGAGGAGGCACACGAAGGAGGGCCTCAGAAATCAATGGGAGCTTCCCCCACCCCCATAATGGTTTTTTCCCCCATAGCATTTTTTGTATCTGTTATATCTGTTAACTAATACAGAATGACCGCTCCCCGCTTAAAACGGGGGGCGCCCTTTGCGTGGACGCGCGCAGCCCTGGATCTGGAGCGGCCCCATCAGCATAGGCTTGGCTTTGCCTTCCCTCAGGTGGGATACCTGGAGGTCCCCGCCTACCTCAGTCAGTTGTCCAATCCCACCTGGGGGAAGCGTTGCCAAGGAGACCAGGCCAGGTAGGGGGAGGGATTACCTGCCCACACAATAGAGGGAGGATCTTACCTAGGAATCACCCTTGGCTCCCACCCTATCCACCCTCAGTTAATGTCTTCCTTTACAGGTTAACTTTTCTTCATAGGTTTTGCAGGTTAACTTTTCTTCACGGGTATGTGGGCGCTGCTACAATAAGGTCGCAGTTAAAGGGCCGGAAAGGAATTTCCCTGCATTGGCAGGTTTCGCCTTTCCCGTAGCAAAACGTCACAACTTTGGCGGTATCAGGCCTTGGGCAGAATCCTTTAGTCCATCTTCCTCTTTGCGGCGGTGATACCAGGGTTCCCCGTTAAAGGGGTTTCTGAAGGGAGGCTTTGACCGTACGCCGAAAGGTCGTCAGTGCTCTCCCCTGCGGTGGCAGCGTAATGGGGGTGGCTATCTCTGCTTGAACATATGTTCTCCAGAGCCGGCCCATCCCCCCTCACACACACACTGGATAACCCTGAAGCTCCCTAGGTCCCCGGCTGGGGACTGGGGAGGGAGAACGCCCAATGCCTGATCCAAGGTCTACCCACATTTGAAATTTAATAAAGTTGTGGCCAATTTAATCCCATAGCACGTTGTCTTGAGTCGTTATTACACATGACCGGGGGGGGGGGACCGCTCGGGATCTGGGGACTCCGCCTGTCCACGCAAATGCTCACTGCTACAGTTGTGTGGTCCCAGCCTATTTCAGAACTTGAAATGGTGTTTCTGAGCATTCACTGAACTCTAATTTAGATTGCACAGTGCAACACACAGTGTTTTGGAAGTGCCACGGTGGAGCACAGAGCTTCAAATCTCATGAACTAGAAAATGTGCATCATTACCTGACATTGGAAACTTCAACTGGTCCAAAATGCAGCTGTGGTTGCCTTTAGAACTATTATAACCCCTTTTTCTAAAACAGCTGAATTGGGCGCCAATTTAATTTCAGGGCCCAATTAAATGTGCTCATCATTTCTCGATAAAGACATTATGTCTTTTTTATAATGTACGGGAGTAATAAGGTACAAGATGATGTAAACCTTGTGTCTGTGTTTACTTGGAGTCCTGTGATGTTAATTTATCATGTTCAGTATGAAAATTTGTTCCTGTATTTTTAGTTCTAGATCTCCCTTTCTACTTTTAATTTTGTTTGCTTTATTTGGCATCCGTTAATATACTTTATTATGTTAGAAATATATATATGCCAATAAGAGTTTTTAAAGGTGCTCATGTTACTGTTTAAAGTCCTGGAGAAATCTTTGCCTATAAGGCAGATGCTCTAACCACTGAACTTTAGCCCTTCACTCAAGGCTCAGTTTCTAGGTCATGTAAGGTGTACCACTAGATCATATGGAATATTTCACAACATCTCCTTCGAGGTGACAGCCAGGGGTGGGGGGTGGGGACAGAGCAGTCTCTTAGCTAACCTTACCTTGGGTTATAATATACAGTGGTACCTTGGTTTATGGGGGACGCGGGTGGCGCTGTGGGTTAAACCACAGAGCCTAGGACTTGCCAATCAGAAGGTCGGCGGTTTGAATCCCCGCGACGGGGTGAGCTCCCGTTGCTCGGTCCCTGCTCCTGCCAACCTAGCAGTTTGAAAGCACGTCAAAGTGCAAGTAGATAAATAGGTACCACTCCGGCGGGAAGGTAAACGGCATTTCCATGCGCTGATCTGGTTTGCCAGAAGCGGCTTAGTCATGCTGGCCACATGACCCGGAAGCTGTACGCCGGCACCCTCGGCCAATAAAGCGAGATGAGTGCCGCAACCCCAGAGTCGGTCACGACTGGACTGGTCAGGGGTCCCTTTACCTTACCTACCTTGGTTTATGAACTTAATCTGTTCTGGAAGTCCATTCTTAAACCAAAGCCTTCTTAAACCAAGGCGTGCTTTCCCATAGCAGTGGGGGACTCAATTTACAAATGGAACACACTCCACAGAAAGCGGAACATGTTCTGCTTCCAAGGCAAAGTTCACAAACCAAAACACCTACTTCCAGGTTTGCAGCGTTCTTAATCCAAGTTGTTCTTAAACTAAGCTGTTCTTAAACCAAGGTATCACTGAATACACATCACTTCACACATCCATCCATCTCCCAAAGTGAGTTACAATAGCAGAAGACCTAAGAAATTCAATATATCAATAAAAAAATAGACTCCTCAAAGTCTGAGTCCAAAACAAATGTCATCAAAAACACCATAAAATATATACCATGCAGGATAAACTCCATCAAAAACCCAGACAGACACCAATTGCCTAGGTATAACCTGACTAAAGTTAAAAGATGTGTTGCTTGATGTGAGCTGTTTTATTTCTCCCGCAAAAGAGCCTTCAGATAAAAATAATAATTGCAGAGGTCCAGAAAGAAAAGTTGACACACACACACACACATATTCTTGCACCTGTCAGGAGACTGCAAATCATAAGCTCCAGGCACCCATCTTTGTAAACAAATGGTGCTGGGATAAATATTGTCAGATCTGTCTTGTAATCTGAAGGAAAGGAAAGCAACCATCCAAAGGGAAATCATAGTGGGGTGAAAATCTGTCGAAGTCAGGCTTTTTTGTGGTGGTGGAATTTTGCCTTTCACTGGAAACCAAGGAGCTTTGTTAAAAACCTCCCTTCCGCTCCATTCCCAGGTGAACCACAAGGTAGAATTAATCACAGCCCCGCAGATAGCAGAACCATTCAGCCTAATAAATGCGCTCTGTTAAAGGGGGAGGGGGAGGGGGAGAGAAAAAAAACAGGAAGTTGGAAAGATGGTAAACCTAAAGGAGAAAATGCATGCAAGAACTGGGCACAATTTGCAGCCATCTGTCTGGAGGTAACAAGACAGCAGATGATGAGCTGAATATGAGTCAGCATTATGCTCTCATTGCAAAAGAATGCCAACGCCATGCTGGGCTCCATTAATGGGATCTTATTATGAGTTAGCCATGGGAGGTCATTTGGCCTTCCTGCCAGAGACGTTAGTGAGAACTTTTTTTTCTTGGAGAATAGCATTCAGCTCTGGTAAAGGCGTCTCAAGAAGCACAGTATATATTTGATATGGAAACCTTTACTCCAACAATAGTCATGTGCATTTATTTATTTATTTATTTATTTATACCCCACCCATCTGGCTGGGTCGCCCCAGTCACTCTGGGTGGCCTCCAACAATTCTGAAAGGCCAAAACCCCACCATCTTGATTCAAAATGGCATCCAAACATAGACCAAAAAGCCTGCTCCTTGATCTCAGGAACAATTACTCAAAATTTGGTTGAAATTAACGCAGATTTGAAAGGTTCTGTCTGCCATCGTGATTCAAAACAGTTTCCAATTGCATCCAAATACAGATGAAAATTTGCTCCTTGATCCCAGGAGCCATCATCAAAAGTAATAATAATAATAATAATTTATTATTTGTACCCCGCCCATCTGGCTGGGTTCCCCCAGCCACTCTGGGCGGCTTCCAACAAAGATTAAAAATACATTAAAACATCAGTCATTAAAAACGTCCCTAAACAGGGCTGCCTTCATATGTCTTCTAAACGTCATATAGTTGTTTTCCTCTTTGACATTGATGGGAGGGTGTTCCACAGGGCGGGTGCCACTACCAAGAAGCCCCTCAACCTGGTTCCCTGTAACTTGGCTTCTCGCAGTGAGGGAACCGCCAGAAGGCCCTCGGCGCTGGACCTCAGTGTCCAGGCACAATGATGGGGGTGGAGACGCTCCTTCAGATATACTGGACTGAGGCCATTTAGGGCTTTAAAGGTCAGCACCAACACTTTGAATTGTGCTCGGAAACATACTGGGATGAAAATTGTTCATCTAGAGCATGGATTCTACTACTGAGCCATGGTCCTTCTGTGTGGTCATTGTTATGCAGTAGGCAGCCCTCCCTAGAAACTTTCTCTAGGCACCAAACTATCACACTCCTTTGTTCTGCTAAACTAGAAAAGGCCACAGCTCAGTGGTAGAGTATCTGATTTGCAAGCAGAAATGCCTAGATACAATTCTTCATGTCTCCCTGGAGAACCACTGATAGCCAGTGTAGAAAATATTGAATGAGGTGGACCAATGGTATAAGCTCCTTCTAGTTATCTCTCGCTTGGATTACTGCAATGCGCTCTATGTGGGGCTACTTTTGAAGGTGACCCAGAAACTACAACTAATCCAGAATGCGGCAGCTAGACTGGTGACTGGGAGCGGCTGCCGAGATCACATAACACCAGTCTTGAAAGACCTACATTGGCTCCCAGCACGTTTCCGAGCACAATTCAAAGTGTTGGTGCTGACCTTTAAAACCCTAAACGGCCTCGGTCCAGTATATCTGAAGGAGCGTCTCCACCCCCATCGTTCTGCCCGGACACTGAGGTCCAGCGCCAAGGGCCTTCTGGCGGTTCCCTCACTGCGAGAAGCCAAGTTACAGGGAACCAGGCAGAGGGCCTTCTCGGTAGTGGCACCCGCCCTGAGGAACGCCCTCCCACCAGATGTCAAAGAGAAAAATAACTACCAGAGTTTTAGAAGACATCTGAAGGCAGCCCTGTTCAGGGAAGCTTTTAATGTTTAACAGACCACTGTATTTTAATACTTTGTTGGAAGCCGCCCTGGGTGGCTGGGGAGACCCATCCAGATGGGCAGGGTATAAATAATAAATTATTGTTGTTATTATTATTACTATTATTATTATTAAGCTGCCTTTATAAAGCACAAAACATGGATCCAGCACCTCAAACTCACGGGCATCGTTGCATTGTACAGTAGTACCTCGGGTTACATACGCTTCAAGTTACATACGTTTCAGGTTACAGACTCCACTAACCCAGAAATAGTACCTTGGGTTAAGAACTTTGCTTCAGGATGAGAACAGAAATTGCGCGGTGGTGGCATGGCGGCAGCAGGAGGCCCCATCAGCTAAAGTGGTACCTCAGGTTAAGAACAGTTTCAGGTTAAGAACAGACCTCCAGAACGAATTAAGTTCTTAACCTGAGGTACATTGTTGGGCTCCCAATGAGTGGCATCAATAACTGGCTGCCATTTTAAATTCCCCACAATGTCCCCGAATAGCTAGAATGGACCACATTTGCGGACCTCCGGAACAAATTAAGTACTTAACCCGAGGTACCACTGTATCTACCACACTGCATGCACAGCAGGAAGTATACTGCAGTCCCTGAGATGCTATGTGGCAATGAGCTTGCGGTGCAAGGAAGCCCCAGGGGATGTTAATTAACTAGTGAGCACCGGGATGTGCAATGGCATTCCAATTATTGCAATCTCTCCTAGAGAGAAATATGAAATGGAACGCGGATTCTAATGCAAATGCCTCTGCCTCACACTGTGAGGGGCTGTTAGCTGATCTCTTCTGGGCCAGAGATGCACACAGATGCAGCAAATTACAAAGCTGAGGTTTACTTTGTATTTAATCAATCGCTATGAGAGAGAACATTTTAATCACTTCAGAACTCACTAGAATCATGTTCCATTTCAGTCAATTTCATAGAGAATGTGAGAGAGGCATTCATTTCCAACACGCCTTTTAGGCAGCAAATCACAAAGCCAAAGCGCTGAGGTTTTTACTTTTCATTTAATCCCCCAAACTTTTTAATCACTTCACTTTGCTTAGTCGTATTGTATTTTACAGCTGCATCGCCAACTGCGGATAGGCAACCAATCACAAGGTTGGGCTGACAACATTGTGAAACTTCCTGATTAGCTGCGCTGCCGCCAATGCTCTACAGTAACTGAGCCACTGGAATCCTCAAGCTGTTACATCATATTTGTGTAATATGTGTGCCTAAGGCTTCATCCTCAGCGCTCATCCCACAACCCACGGATATAGCTTGGAAATGCAAAATGGCCTTGTAGTTCCTGTCGTTGGAAGCTCAGGGGTGCCTAGTGGCTAGCAGTGCCTTTTTACCAGTTGGTTCTCCAACTATGAGCCCTTTGGGGTCAGACATGACTTGGCCACTGTACTCCATGTTCTGGTGATTTCCAGACTTGATTACTACAATGTGTTCTATGTGGGGCCAGCGGTGGAGCCTGTATTCTGCTCTGGTCAGACCTCACCTGGAGTACTGTGTCCAGTTCTGGGCACCACAGTTCAAGAAGGACACTGACAAACTGGAATGTGTCCAGAGGAGGGCAACCAAAATGGTCAAAGGCCTGGAAACGATGCCTTATGAGGAACGGCTAAGGGAGCTGGGCATGTTTAGCCTGGAGAAGAGGAGGTTAAGGGGTGATATGATAGCCATGTTCCAATATATAAAAGGATGTCACATAGAGGAGGGAGAAAGGTTGTTTTCTGCTGCTCCAGAGAAGCGGACATGGAGCAATGGATCCAAACTACAAGAAAGAAGATTCCACCTAAACATTAGGAAGAACTTCCTGACAGTAAGAGCTGTTCGACAGTGGAATTTGCTGCCAAGGAGTGTGGTGGAGTCTCCTACTTTGGAGGTCTTTAAGCAGAGGCTTGACAGCCATATGTCAGGAGTGCTCTGATGGTGTTTCCTGCTTGGCAGGGGGTTGGACTCGATGGCCCTTGTGGCCTCTTCCAACTCTATGATTCTATGATTCTAAGCCAATCAGGCACCTGGGGCGGTGCGTGTGCCCTGTGCTGGTCCCATGGGTTACCTGAGAGGTGAGGTCCAAGTCTGTTCCATGGTCGAAGGTGCAATGTGGAGGCAGTCCGTAGTAGCTGAAGCTGGGTGCAGGGCAGGGAGTCGGGTGAAGTCAGGAACAGGCTTGCAAGCAGGGAGCCAGGGCGGGTCAGGAACTCAGGCAGGAAAGCAGGGCAGGGTTCAGGCAGGAATTAGCAACCAACAATATTGCACCCGCAACCTGGGACTGGGGCTGGCTGGCTTTTACCTGCCCCAAGGCATGGGGCGGCCCCGATCCTCTGGTGACTCGCCTCTCCTGCCCTGGAGGCGAGCAGTCCTCCTGCAGGAACTTAGTTCCCTCCGCCTCTCTGCCCTGAGCCTCTGCAGCTCAGGAGAGGCTGGAGGGTTACCGGACCCAGAGGCAACATTAGCTTCCTCTGACAGGGCTGAGAGTGGAGCACCTGCAGGCAATGGGTCCTCCATCACCTCAGGAGCCAGAGCAGACTCAGCTGGTGCCTGCACCTGAGGATCCAGCACAGGTGAGGACCCTTCAGGCTCAAGCCCCAGCCCCAACTCAGCTGGTTCTGGAGGCGGGGAATCCTGTGCAGGCTGGGATCCCTCAGGTTCAGCATCCGAGTCTGAATCCCAGGCAATCACATGCCCAGAGGAGGGGCCAGCCACCTGCGGGGCAGGGCAAGCGGGGGTAGGACGCTCTATTGGGCCTCTGAGGAGTCTGCCTGCCTCCTCCCTCTCAGCCGCCCTACAGCTGAGGGGGAGGTGGTGGACAGACAATCTGGGGCAGCGTGGAACCTGTGGGTGCCCAAGCTACCACGTCACTCCCAGGAGAAACGTGTGGCTTGGGCACACTGCAGGCCCCATGGTGAGTGCCACCCAACATTTTGTCACCCCCCTCAGTAGTGACACCCAGAGTGGACACCCCCCCTACTGCACCCCCCTTCCTCCTCCCCTGTGTGGCACTACCCTTGAAAATGACACAGAAACTTCAGTTGGTCCAAACTCCAGCAGCCATTTTACTGGCTGAGGTTCCATTTAGATCTGATATAACCCCTGTTTTAAAACAGCAACACACATTGCCAGTTTGTTTCTGGGCCTCATTGAAGGTGCTCACATTGGTGTTTAAAGCCCAAATGACTCAGACCCCAAATATGTGAAATGTCACCTTCTTCACAACACACCCTCTTGGGTAATGAGATTGGTAGAAGAAGGCCCTCTTGGTAGTTACTCCACCCTCAGAGGTTTGGGGCATGACAACCTGGAAGAGGGCATTCATTGTGGCAGCCCCTAGGCTGTGGAATGGCCTCTGCAAAGATATGTGTCTGGAACCTTCATTATATAGCTTTCAGAGAAGGCTGAAGACATTCCTCTTTACCCTGGTTTTTGACAATTGATGTGTATGTTTTTAGGACCCGCCTTATTTTAAATTGCTTATTATATTATTATCATTATCATTATCATTATCATTATCATTATCATTATCATTATCATTATTTACTTATATCCCGCTCATCTGGCCAGGCCTCCCCAACCACTCTGGGTGGCTTCCAACAGGATATTAAAAACACAACAAAACATCAAACATTAAAAACTTTCCTAAACAGGGCTGCCTTCAGATGTCTTCTAAAAGTCAGATAGTTATTTATTTCCTTGACATCTGGTGGGAGGGCATTCCACAGGGTGGACACCACTACAAAGAAGGCCATCTGCCTGGTTCCCTGTAACCTCACTTCTCTCAGTGAGGGAACCGCCAGAAGGCCCTCAGAGCTGGACCTCAGTGTCTGGGCTGAACGATGGGAGTAGAGATACTCCTTCAGCTATAGGGCAGTGTATAAATTGAATGAAGAAGAAGAAGAAGAAGAAGAAGAAGAAGGAAGAAAGAAGATAAGAATAAGAATATATTGCGGTCTAATGCTGTAATCCATCCTGGAACCTTAAGGTGAAGGGCAGAAAATAAATAAATAAATAAATAAATAAATAAATAAATAAATAAATAAAAGCTGTGTTCCAACATGTTCCATTACCTAGAGTCACCAACCTCCCCTACTTACTGCCAGGGACCAGCTGGACACTGAGAAGTGGTGGGTCAACTGATGAGTGGGCACCAGAAGAAGCAGGGTTGGAGAATGACTTGGAATAAGGGATCAGTGAATTGGAGGAGTCTGTAACAGCCAAGAGACTGAGAGGAAGAGGGACTCAGATGGACCCCCTGCCAGTTTGGGCATCTTACAGAGCACTCTGGATTGAGGCAGATTCTGTTTCAAAGTGCTGAACCCATGTTCAATCTGAATCTTGTGTTTGGTGCACACCGCTAATTTTGCAGCTCCGCACAAACCCATACGTACAGGCCTATTTCCATTTCTTCTGTAAAATAAGCCAAAGTGCACGGATTGGTCTAGGAGACTCAGCCGATCACACATTGCATAAGCCTCCAATGATTCCTACAATCTCCTTCCTCGTCCCTTAGAGTGACTATAGTCACCAAGAGTAGAATAGCACATTCATTTCCTTTGTGGAATTTGTATCTGTCTATCATTGTATTTCCCGGGCAGAGTTATTCATAGTGCAGATACACTCCCTACAAATATGCCCTAGAATAATTTTCTTTTCTGATTCCCAGCTGATTAGCAAAGTTCACTGCACATTATTTATCTTCTTCTGCCTACTCAGCATACATCATCCTCTGTCACTCATCTTCAGTTGCTCATTTCTGTTCAATTATCATCACCTGAAATGGCTCATCTCGTTTACCTCCCATGCATTCCATAGTCATCACCTGACATCATTTTTCAATACGGGATTCAGACAGCCATTTCCTTTCCCAATTATGACTGATGGCAATTAACTGGAATTAGAATATTCATGCCAGCCTACCCAGGGAATTTGCCACCCGATGCTGATCACAGCGATCATTACCGCTAATAGGAGCCCTGTTCATATGCTCACCTAGGTCCTTCTCCTTAAACCTCAGACCTTCAATGGACAGATGAAGGCCTGGTCATCTAAGAATTAGGTCCTCTGGGTTGGAAGAAACATAGACCCTATTGGGACAGAGCTTCTCCGAGATTCGACATCCAACATAAAGGACTACCAACAAAACCGGCAGAGAGGGACTGAGAGAGATTTGACGGCCTCGGACGTGAGAGCTCCAGGCTGATCATTGATAGACTGATAGATATTTTTTGGGGATCGAAACTGGGAAAGGGGGGGTGTGAGTTTTGGGTATCCAAAGGGTGTATAATTATATGCTGTTTCTTGTTATTTTGTTTTGCAATTAATATAAAAATTGGGAAATTCGTGGAAGGGAATTTGGGTCGACCTTAGAAAAGGGTGTAAATGATGAGTATTGTGGTTTAACTGAGGTTTATAAGTTAAATTTGGTTAATTAAGATGAATTAAGTAAAATACTAAATAAGGTAAAAGTTGGGGATAAGAACTTGCTGAGTTAACTATTGGAATTGGGATGCAAGAAGGGGAGGTGTGGGGAAGTCAGGGAAAGTGGTTAAGAAATTAAGGATTTAAAATTATATTTGTTATTTGTGTTGTGTTTGTCTGTGGTTGTTTATGTCTTTGTGTTTGTCTTAAAAATATGTGAAAACTTTAATAAAAAAATTTATTAAAAAAAAGAATTAGGTCGTCTGAAAAGGTCCTCAGCACATGATGGCTATTGAAATAGTAGACTTGAACATCTGGTTCTGAATGGTTCCATATAAAACAGATTGATATGGAGGATGCACCCCACCACCAGGTATTTGGAATTCATACACTTCCAAAATGACATTTGAAATTAATCTGCTTTCAAACTGGACTCAGTCTGAGTAAGTGGAACATCACATCCCCAATGGTGTCATTGGGCTACAGACTTGAAAAGCATCACCTTCAACAGCAGATGCATCCGAAGTGGATCACCAGGTGGGATGGAGCCACTACACTATCTTCTTGGAATGTGGGTTGTTGTAGCTTACAGGAAGGGGCAAGCCAGCAGGGATGTCAGCGCAGTGCAAAGCTACCAATGGAGCCAATCCAGAGCTTCTGCTGGTGCGTTTGCACCATGGAGACCTCCTCACAAATTAATACCGATGTCTAGGACTAAAAATGCTAAAGGCAGACTCAAACTTGACGTTAAAATATTATTTCAAATCACCATAACAAGAGAATAGAATGAATCACAATAGCAGGTCTCATTTCTCCCCAGTTCAAAACAAATCAGCAAATTTTAAATCCAGATTTCCTACCAGAATTGAAGGGGAGCAAAACCAACAGTATGTCTGAATTAGAGAACTGTTCCCCTCCGCTCTTCATCAGTGGTGGCTTATTGGCCAAAAGAGAATGCTGTTGTATAGCCAATCTCCTTTTAAATATCACCAGACTCTGTAGTAGTTGGTGCTGCATATCAGCAAGATATCCTTTTCCTTAAAAGAGATTTAAATGTAATAGGGCTGCAGGGAGGGAACAGATTAAATTGCTTCATGGGTCACTTCTGGCCTACAGGCTGCCTGTTGCAGGAAGATGGACCAGTTGATGTCATTGATCTTCTCCTCTTTATCATCATCAGGAATGTTCCTGGCTTGAAGACATAGCTGGATGAATTTTATACTCATTGATCTAAGCCAGCCTATTTTCTAATTTGAACATAGTCAGGAAATAATTGAATGACAATTAATCACTGCAGCTTTTGGAAAACTGCTTTTTTTTTTCCAGCTGCTGCACAGGGAAAAAAAAATAAGGTTCCATAACTCATTTCTGCCAAAACAAAAAATAAAAATGGAATATGCAGCCGATTGGTTTTAATAACAAGAAGTTAATGAAAACAGTGATTTGTATTTTAAAAAACATTAATCAATTACAAAAAGGCGTGTATTTTAAACCAAATCCTTTCCATTCTGTGCACAGTTTGTGAAGGTCTTCAACCCTAGGAAGTGAAGACTGACTATGAATGAAATAATAGACCCATAATAGATGAATCCCGGGGGACATCTAGTCCAACCGCCTGCAATGCAGGAATCTCAGCTAAAGCATCCATGACAGATGGCCACCCAACCTCTGCTTAAAATCTTCCAGGGAAGGAGAGTCCACAACCTCCTGAACGTGACTGTTCCAACATCAAACAGCTCCTAGTTCTTCCTGATGTTGAGTCGGAATCATTGGAGAGGAAGAAAGAGCACAGAAACTTCTGCTGTCTTGCATGGAGTCGGATGTAGCTTGCTGTACAAACCTAAGAGTCACGTCCGTTGCACCACCTGGGCTTTCAAATGGCCCCTCGACTGTGACAGCCTGTTCCCAGCAAAGTGGTGAGCAGAGAATGATACCTGCAGTCTGCAGGTGATACCTGAAGTCTGCACAGCCCTAGGAACGAATCACATTATCTCAGCGTTTAGGGGGTCCTAAGAATTCCGATCAGGGAGAAGAGGCGGTGGAAGAGGACTGGAAGAAATTTAAAGACTACTTGCAGAAATACTGTAAAATTAATGAATGTTAAAGGGATGTTGGATTGAAAATAAGCGGTATTGGTAAAAAGATTAACAAGAATATGTGAATTCGGATTGATAATGGTTTAAAATATATAGTTATAATAGGTTAAGATATTGAGTAAAGATAAATGATAGAGGGTAAGGATTTGCTGAATTAACTATGTGAACTGGAATACAAAAAAGGGGGTTAGAGGAGGTCAGGAAACAAGTAAATGAAATATAAGACATGAAAATATTGATTTCTTTTTAATTTTTTCTTACTTTTTATATGTTTTGTTTTTTGTATTTTTTATCTCTTTTTCTTTCATTATTGTTATTCTTTTTTTAATTTCTTATTTTTAATTTTGTAACCTTTTATTGTCTGTAAAATTTCAATAAATATCATTAAAAAAAATTAAAGAATTCCTGGGCAACACCGGGTACAGAATGTAATGCTTACTTTGTTTTAGATAAGTGGTGATAAGCTCTTTCTTACACATGTGCATCGATGAATGGGCACAAATTATTATATATACAAAAGCTACCCAATTTGATGGGTCTGGTTCGCCATGCTGCATCTTCTTTGGCCTTCCCCAACCTCCAGATGTTGTTAGACTACAACCCCACCCCACCCCCAATCTGTGATCACAGAATGTGCATATGCATTGTCTTGGAAAAGGCTGAAACACCTTATTTTCTGTGCATGGAAACAGCCAATCAACCAATCAAGAGGCTTGGAATATTCCTTATGAAAAGACCCTTGGCGCAAAGGCTTCTGATGAGACCCAAGTAGCTGTTCGCTCCTTTATAAGAGAAGATCATTTGAACAATGTCTGTCTCTCTGACTTTGCTGCTGTACCAGTTCATAATGGGTCAGGAGGTGGCTTGTTCTAGACTGTGACCTTGCTCTAAAGCAGCCTTTCTCAACCTGTGGGTCCCCAGATGTTGTTGAACTACAAATCCCATCATCCCAGCAAGCAAGGCCAGAGCTCAGGGATGATGGGAGTTGTAGTCCAACAACATCTGGGGACCCACAGGTTGAGAACCGCTGCATCTAAAGGGTTTAGTTTCATCTGGCTGAGCCTTACGTTGCATCCAAATATTTATATTTTTTGCCATGCTACAATAACAAAAACGTATGGTTTCAGACAGATACTGTACATAAGAAACCCCCATGGGTTTTAGAGCTCTCTGCGATTTGAACGGTTCGTCACCCCAACGGCCAAGTTAAAAGCAAGGGCCGTAGTTGTGGAAATATGAAAATGCTCCACTTAGACCAGCACAAGCACATTGATAGAGATTTAGTGCGGCTAATCATAATGGTGCTCAGGCATATGGAGGTGTTGGGGAAGAAGTCGTTTTATCAAAGTGACAGCTTGATGGTGCATAGATACGGCTCTGTTATGACTCCCATGTCATGTTTGCTCAGTTTAATCAGGCAGGCAGCATTCTTGTTATCATCCACCTTTTGGGGCGGAACAAGCTGTGCATTGGGGGCAATCTGAATTTAGTCTCACATGTTCATGTTACATTGCTGGTGACAAGCTTCTCAAAGGCAGAGTTAGCACTGGTCAAAGACTGATATGGAAGTCAATCCCCATTACCACCAGCACCCACCCACTTTCCTGGCCTTTGCTCTTGTCGGCTTTTTAATACATCAGTGGTAGTCAGAAGGTAGATCAGAATTAACTGGTAGATCTAGGGGTGAAAACTCACCCGCCAGCAAATTAGAGGAGGCAGATTGCGGGGAGACACTTCACAACATTTGCCATTTACTCCTCTGGAATAGGAGGGCATTGGCAGAAAGTACAGCATTGCACTTGGAGCTATGAGCTCTTTTCAGGTGGTCAGCCTGATCATGTGTTAAGAGCCAAGGGGTGCATGTGCGGGCTTCACCCACAATGTCCCCTGCATCACCTGAGCTGAACAACTTCAGAAGCCTCTGCACAATAGTAAAGGTAAAGGGACCCCTAACCATTAGGTCCAGTCATGGCCGACTCTGGGGTTGCAGCGCTCATCTCGCTTTATTGGCTGAGGGAGCTGGCGTACAGCTTCTGGGTCATGTGGCCAGCATGACTAAGCCGCTTCTGGAGAACCTTCCCGCCGGAGTGGTACCTATTTATCTACTTGCACTTTGACGTGCTTTCGAACTGCTTGGTTGGCAGGAGCAGGGGGGACCAAGCAATGGGAGCTCACCCCTTCGCGGGGATTCGAACCACCGACCTTCTGATCAGCAAGTCCTAGGCTCTGTGGTTTAACTCACAGCACCACCCACACAATAGGAACCCTGAAAATGAAGAACTTCCAGTGGCAAGAAGACATCAAAGGCCATTTAGCTGAACGTTTCAGCCTTTTTCACCCAGGTCCAAAGAGGCAAAAGCAGGTCCTGTGATGTCAAGTGACTGACAAGTGACAATCTCCACCCATTTGTAGAACCTGACCCATGTGGGTGATTGGGATCCTGCTCACTGGCTATATGAAGTTCCCCTCACCTGCACTAAATGCATAAAGATCAGAGTGAAGTAGGGAGTGTGGGGCCAGCACATGAAAACCATGCCTCAAGCGCATATTGGGTTTGTTGAATGCTTGAGATGATGACAGCAAATCTGCCCCCTGAGCGACTTTGAGCATATGCAGTGGTACCTTGGGTTAAGAACTTAATTAGTTCCGGAGGTCCGTTCTTAACCTGAAACTGTACTTAACCTGAAGCACCACTTTAGCTAATGGGGCCTCCCGCTGCTGCCGCACCGCAGGAGCACAATTTCTGTTCTCATCCTGAAGCAAAGTTCTTAACCCAAGGTACTATTTCTGGGTTAGCAGAGTCTGTAACCTGAAGCGTCTGTAACCCGAGGTACCACTGTATATCAAAATAGAAAGGAATGTGACAAAGCAGCATTGCTTTATCCCCACACCCCCGAAAAGAGCATGATCAGATTAGAGGGAGACCAGATGCACATTGCTCCTCCTTTGCACCACGGCACCGAAGGGTCCCCACTAATTGCTTCACAGCGGGCCTTTGCAAAAAGACGCCGAAAATTGAGCTGTGTAATCTGGAAGTCCTCTATCAACTCTGATCAGTACAGCAGGAATTCAGCTTTCATTCAATTACTGCGCACTTACTCAATAGGAGCTTTGCCTGAAGAAAGATGGGAAGTTTTGGCCATGAATTCCTGCATTATCAACTTCAAGGTGCACCTCGCTCGAAGCTTTTCTCCTGCCTCCTGTCCAAGTCATCCCTGAATGCCTTCCACATCACAAAGAAAAGGGTGCCAAACGGCAATGTAGCTAGTACAATTAATAGACCTTTGCTCTTACTCTCCCAGACACCCCCTGCTTTACTGGGGCTTTAAAAAAATTTAATTGGGATCCCCACACAGTAAAACCAATATATCAGTTCCACTGTCTTCTGTACAATAGCTCAGGGTTTGCAGAGACAAAGCAGAAGGGGTGCATGGCCATTCAGAATGATGTGATTGCACCATGGAGGCGTTGAGCAAGTCTGAAGGGGCAATCATAGGCAGGGAAGATGTGAGATTTGTTTGGACTCAACTCAGAATAGGATTTGCTCCTCTCTGTCTGCAGCTACCCCGGTCTTCCTGCCAGTCTCTCCTGCAAAAAGAAAAAAAAAGGGAGGGGAGAGCCTTGCATTGGAGCTGGTCATGGACATGACATGAGAAGACATGTAAGCACTTTCCACAGCTGGAAATGGTCCTTGAAAAATGTCATATCTTATCAGGGATCATGACACTTGCATGGCTGGAAACAGCTTTCCTTAACCATCTTGCTTTGTTTCTCTCAAGCTGGAATGCAACAGATGTCCATTGTGCTGTAAGCTCAACACAATCTCCTCACCATTAAGCTGGAGTGCTCCTTAATTGTCTACAATGCTTCTCCTACCCTCTCTTCTCAGGTATACACACACACACACACACACACACACACACACTCCCTTTATGAGTAAGTCATGCCAGATGAATCTCATTTTTTAACAGTTACAAGCTTGGTAGATCATAGGAATGCTTTGAATGTAGTGTATCTTGATCTGGATTTGTAGCTGGTGGACTGAGCAAGGCCCCAAAGTGCTTACTAATGATTACTCATCATCCTGGGGGAAAGTGACAAGTAGGGTGTCACAGGGTTCTGTTGTTGTTAATGTCTTTATAAATGACTTGGATAAAAGTATTGAGGGGATATCAAATTTGCAGATAACACCAAATTAGGAGGGTTAGCTAACGTGGCTGAAGACAGAATCAGGATTCAAGATTACCTTAACAGATTGGAGAATTGGCCAAAACTAACAAAACAGATTTCAGTGGGGACAAATGTAAGGTTCTACACTTCGACAGGAAGAAATAGCTGCACAAATATAAGATGGGAAACAACCAGATTGCCAGTAGTACATGTGAAAAGGATCTAGGGGTCTTAGCAAGTCTGCTGTCCCGTTCAAGGGAAGTCATAGCACCTCTCCATTCTGCCTTGGCCAGACTACACCTGGAATACTGTGTCCAGTTCTGGGCAACACAATTTATCAAGGATATTGATAAACTGGAATGTGTGAAGAGGAGTGCAACCAAGATGATTAAGGGTCTGGAAACCAAGCCTTATGAGGAATGTTTGAAGGAGTTGGGTATGTTTAGTCTGGTAAAGAGGAAACTGAGAGGAGTTATGATAGCCATCTTCAAATATCTTAAGGGCTGTCACATGGAGGATGGAGCAAGCTTGTTTTCTTTTTCTCCAGAGGGTAGGATCCAAAGCAATGTCTTCAAGCTATAAGAAAGGAGATTCCAACCAAACATCAGGAAGATGGCCCTCTGCAATTCAATGATTCTATGAAATGCATTTGCTTATAAACATACAAAGCCACTTTGCTAAATCATCGGCTTTGCTGTTTTGACAGAACTGTGAAGAATGCTTGAAAGGGAAAAGATACATTCTAGTGAGTTAATTTTTTCAATACATAATTGATGTTGATAGACTGAAGTTCCAGAAACACACCTGCTTTGTTTATTCCGTTCTGTTGAGCCTCCCTTTTCGAAACTTGCTCTGTGGCTGTTCCACCTAAGAGGCTAATAAGCACATGAAGCATTAAATGAAAAACGGGAACCTGAAGCAGAGGAAAGATATTTCCAGAGTTTGCATAAGTTTCTGTTGCTAGGGAAACAATTTATTCATCTCTGAAGAGCACGGGGTGTCTTGAACATCTGCCTCATTTGCAAGCCTGGTTTTGTAGCATATAGGTGGCATCGATGCAACCAGAAACACAATGCAAACAAATTAATTTCTCCTTTATTCAAAGAAATACGTGCCTTTTCTTATGCACAGTGATCCTCTTATCTGGAGAGAGAAAACTTCCTTAGCTGTGAAGTCCTGACTTTTGCATGCACAAAAAGCACAAATCCATGATCTTGATAAAACATCATCATTATGAGTCCCGTGTGGTTCTCCCAAAGAAGGAAGATATTATCTCCTGTGCCCTGGCCTCAGTCCAAGTTGGGTAATTGCATTCTGCCTAATGTACCTAGAATCCCCTGCTGCTTTGATAGGATAAGGAAGCCGCTTCTCCTCCCTGTTTAGAAGTGTTGAGTAGCTTAGCTCATAGAGTAATAATGACTGTTGTGTTGCGCCCAAAAGCCCCAAACAAATGGCATCGTCTCACCCTAGAGCCAACAGTACAAATTAATGTGCTGTTTGATTGCTGTCAGTTGCCTAAACTGCTGAAGTGCAACTTAAAAAAAACCAGCATTTTAATATGTAGTGTATAGTAATCATCTTTGGAAATTAGCATCTGATCTTAAATATCCAAAATAATAAATCATGCACTCCCCCTCCCCCGAAGCTGGTTTTTGAGTCCATTCGCTTGTATGGTAAGGCCATCTCAGTGACATTTGAAATCTGTCTGAAATCCTGGAGAGGTGCAGTCAGTCAGCTTGGAAAGTAGAGTTTCGTATGAGTTCATGACAGCTAGCTAGAATCATCACTTCTTCTAGAAAGGCCAGGTGAATGGAGAAATGATATAATAATAATAATAATAATAATAATAATAATAATAATAATAATAATAATAATAATAATTTTTATTTATACCCCGCCCTCCCCGGCCAGAGCCGGGCTTAGGGTGGCTAACACCAGTAAAATTGCAATAAAAACAATTAAAATACAGGTTAAAACATTATTAAAATACAGGTTAAAATACAATTTAAAATGTACCCTCATTTTAATACAGTGGTACCCCGCAAGACGAACGCCTCGCGAGACGAAAAACTCGCAAAACGAAAGGTTTTTTCATTTTCGAGTTGCCTCGCAAGACGAATTTCCCTATGGGCTTGCTTCGCAAAACGAAGCTTGCCCCGGGGACAGCGGGTCTTCTCTTTTGAAGCAAGGGGCGGCGGGGAGATCGCTTCTCCCCACCGCCCCTTGCTTCAAAAGAGGTCCGGGGGCAGCGGAAGTGCTTCCCGCTGCCCCCGGACCTCTTTTGAAGCAAGCGGCTGCGCTTCTCCCCGCAACCGCTTGCTTCAAAAGAGGTCCCGGACCACTTTTGAAGCAAGCGGCTGCGGGGAGATCGCTTATCTCCGCAGCCGCTTGCTTCAAAAGAGGTCCCGGACCTCTTTTGAAGCAAGCGGCTGTGGGGAGATCGCTTCTCCCGGTGCTCCGAAGCCGGGCGGGGGGGCAGGAACACCTGCCCCAGCCGCCGGGCTCCGGAGCGCTGCTGCGAAGCCGGGCGGGGGGGCGGGAACACCTGCCCCAGCCGCCGGGCTCCGGAGCGCTGCTGCGAAGCCGGGCGGGGGGGTGGGAACACCTGCCCCAGCCACCCCGCTTCGGAACGCTGCTCCGAAGTGGGACGGGGGGCGGGAACACCTGCCCCAGCCACCCTGCTTCGGAACGCTGCTCCGAAGCGGGACGGGGGGCGGGAACACCTGCCCCAGCCGCCGGGCTCCAGAGCGCTGCTGCGAAGCCGGGTGGGGGGGGCGGGAACACCTGCCCCAGCCACCCCGCTTCGGAACGCTGCTCCGAAGCGGGGCGGGGGGCGGGAACACCTTCTGAAGGCGGGCGGGGGGCGAAAGTCTTTGTCCCCCCTGCCTGCCTTCCCAGGGGCTTTTAAATCGCCCCGGACAGCGGAGAAGTCCTCCGCTGTCCCAGGGTTTTTTAAAATGCTGGGGGTGGGAAGAAAAGCCCTTGTCCCCCCCCCCAGCCTTCAGAAGAGGTCCGGGGACAGACTGTCCCCGGACCTGGTCTGAAGGCGGTTTCCCTAGGAACGCATTAATTGATTTTCAATGCATTCCTATGGGAAACCGTGCATCGCAAGACGAAAAAACCGCAAGACGAAGAGACTTGCGGAACGAATTAATTTCGTCTTGCGAGGCACCACTGTAGTAGCCCATAGATCAAAACCATAAGGGGAGAGAAAACATAAGGGTCAGACTGAGTCCAAAACAAAGGCCAGGCAGAACAGCTCTGTCTTGCAGGCCCTGCGGAAAGATGTCAAATCGCTCAGGGCCCTGGTCTCTTGTGACAGGGCATTCCACCAAGCCGGGGCCAGTACTGAAAAGGCCCTGGCCCTAGTTGAGACCGATCTAACCACCTTGTGACATGGGACCTCCAAAATGTTGTCGTTTGTGGACCTTAAGGCCCACCAGGAGAGGCGGTCCCGTAGGTACGAGGGTCCTAGGCCGCATAGGGCTTTAAAGGTCAAAACCAACACATTAAACCTGACCCTGTACTCCACCGGGAGCCAGTGCAGTTGGTATGAGGGGTCATGTGCCCTTTAAAGATAAGGACAACTTGGTCCCCATGTTAGCCACAAGACACTGGCTCAGCACGGGAGGACTTCCGGTCGGTGCCAGCGCTTAATGGCGGTCCTACCTCCGAGCTCCGGAGAAGGACTGCTTCGCAAGTTCGGGTCTTACCCGCTACGGCAAGCGGGGGACCCCTAAAATCCCAGGCGCTGAAGCCTGAGAACAAGGAGACTCGGTGGGCACCTTCGCGCCCCCCGGTACCGTGAAAGAGCCTTTTTAAAGGCTACGGATCGACATCGGGAGTGAGCGCGGTGCTGAGAGTCGCTACCCAGCCTGCGAAGTGAAGCCGCGTCGCCATAAGCGGAGAGCGCCGATTCCTTCCTGAAAAGAAATTCGGACTGATTCCCCGTGAGTAAGAACTGAAAAATAACTGGGACTTTTCTTTTAATCTTAAAAATTGGGCTAAAAACGGGGGAGATCTAAACAAAGGAAGTCTGCCTCCCCCCGACCGCATGAAAGTGAAAGCAACGGAGCTCTAAACCTGCATCCGTTTAAATTCGTCCTTTGATCAGCTAAACCGGACATTTAAACCTTTGATCTCCCCTCTAGCAAGCAGGGCAGAGGGGAGGCGAATCTGAACATTAACTGCATGACTTATTTGAAGGAAAAAACCTCTGCTATCTTATCTACTTGAAAGTCTGAAACGGTCTGCCTTCTTAGTACACTGAGTTGACTTTTCCCTGTGAAGTGACACCTTGATACAAAGTAATAATGCTTTTGGTTGGCATGCATATCTTTGGTATGATAAGGTTAACAGTATCTTTAAAAATCACATTGTTAGAAAAGCATTATTTAATGTCTGGATAAGATACAAAGACTTATTGGAAAATAAAACCCCTAGATGGGTGTCACCAGTGGAGGCTAAAGCAGTGAAGAAACTCAATATGGAGGTCGGATGGCCGAAGTATTGGGAAATTTTAGAACAGGATGGAGACAAGGTTAAACTACAAAGTCAGGAGAAATTGAAGCACAAAGTAGAAAATTGGTTTCAATATCGTCAAATAATGGAAATTTTTAAACAGGATAGGAAAATCGGTTTCCAAGTGGAGAAATCAAAACTAGAGACCGAATTGTTAGAACCCAATACTAAGAATTTATCTAGAATGTATAACTTGCTGTTGAAATGGAACACACAGGATGAAACAGTTAAATCTGCTATGATTAAGTGGGCGCAGGATGTTGGACACAACATTATGTCAGATGACTGGGAATGGTTATGGAACACCGGTATCAAATTTACGGCATGTAATGCCTTAAAGGAAAACATTATGAAAATGGTATACAGGTGGTACATGACCCCAGTCAAGCTGGCAAAAATCTACCATTTGCCCGATAATAAATGTTGGAAATGTAAAGAGACTGAAGGCACTTTTTACCACCTTTGGTGGACATGCCCGAAGATAAAGGTCTTCTGGGAAATGATCTATAATGAAATGAAAAAGGTACTTAAATGTACATTTTCTAAAAAACCAGAGGCCTTTCTCTTGGGCATTGTCGGCCAATTGGTGACAAAGAAAGATAGAAATTTCTTTATGTATGCCACAACAGCAGCAAGAATACTCATCGCAAAGTATTGGAAGACACAAGATTTACCTACTCTGGAAGAATGGCAGATGAAAGTGATGGACTATATGACACTGGCTGAGATGACAGGCAGAATCCGTGACCAACGCAAAGAGATGGTGGAAGAAGAATGGAAAAAATTTAAGAGCTATCTTAAGGACTACTACAAACTTAACGAATGTTAAAATGTTGTGGTTGCTAGAAGTAACAGGGTACAGGGATACAAGGCTAGATAATAAAGGAGGACTAAGATGACAGAGATTAGAAAGTAACAATTGGAAGTTGCTAGTTCAAATATGGACACTGGGATGCAGAGAGGGGGGGTATGGGGAAGTCCAAGAAAAGAGGTTTATGAAAATATCTTTGAAAGTATTTTGTATGTTTGTTTTGTTTTGTGTTTGTTTGTTTTTCTTAAAAATGCTGTAAAACCAATAAAAATTTATTAAAAAAAAAAAAAGACACTGGCTCAGCACGGGAAGATCTTAGCCACCACACCCTTTGCAATCCACCACTTGTTATGACTGCTCCCCTGACCTTGCCAGACATAGACAAGGTCATGGGAAGGTGACCCTAAGCCCAAGTGGTCAAGTGTCGCCAGCACTCCCAGATCAAAGATCAAGCCCACCTACGACAAGCAGGAATCTCAGTGCAGATCTTGCTGTTGACACCAGTGCTGTACCTCTCACCTGTCAGAAGTTCGACCCTTTGCCTGCCCAGGAAGGGAAGACGATTCTCTGGCAACATATGGGATGATAAGACGTTGTCCATTTCTTCTTTTTTTCCCTCATCCTTTAAATAAAACCTGTTAAAACTTTGGTGGTTTCCATAGTCTAGCTGAATTCTAAGAACTATTGCTTTAGGCTTCCAGAACCTTTGGCAGAACACCCAGCCAACACGATCAATGGGCATGTGATGATGGGAGTAGTAGTTTAATAACGCACCAGGTTGTGGGAAGCAGTGATGCTCCTATTGTTTCCCTACGTGGGAAATAAATGAAAAGGAGGAGAATGCTGTTTGGGGGGAGGGTGAGCTTGTAGAACATCACCTTGCCAACAAAGGTCCGTATAGTTAAAGCTATGGTTTTCCCAGTAGTGATGTATGGAAGTGAGAGCTGGACCATTAAGAAGGCTGATCGCCAAAGAATTGATGCTTTTGAATTATGGTGCTGGAGGAGACTTTTGAGAGTCCCATGGACTGCAAGAAGATCAAACCTATCCATTCTTAAGGAAATCAGCCCTGAGTGCTCACTGGAAGGACAGGTCGTGAAGCTGAAGCTCCAATACTTTGGCTACCTCGTGAGAAGAGAAGACTCCCTGGAAAAGACCCTGATGTTGGGAAAGATGGAGGGCACAAGGAGAAAGGGACGACAGAGGACGAGATGGTTGGACAGTGTTCTCAAAGCTACCAGCATGAGTTTGACCAAACTGTGGGAGGCAGTGGAAGACAGGAGTGCCTGGCGTGCTTTGGTCCATGGGGTCACGAAGAGTCGGACACGACTAAACGACTAAACAAAGAGCTTGTAGAAATCACTGGTGATGATGCTGGGAATGGGCAGCTGGGGGACAGGCATGCCCCTCTGACTCAGATTTTTGTCCCAGTTGGGGAAAAACATTAGGGACGATGTCCATCTCTTCTTTGAGGCAAACCAGCGGCCATGGACCATTTCCCTACTCAAACCTGGCAGTCCGCCAGCATCTCTAATTGAGATATATATGCACATTGACACACACAATATATGCATATGCACTTGTCATTTTGTTTAGCACCGTTCTTGACATAACTGAACTTTCCCTTTATATCTCAATTTTCAATGTGGAGAACTCATCTGACATCACTAACATCCGGGGGGTGGGGCAGGGTAGGAGGGAAGAGATGGTAAATGAAGCCAAACTTGTAGGATTCGAATTCTCCCAAGCAGGAAGCGAGAAAGAAATCTTATATCCGTACCAAAGCACTATCCCATAATACTGAATTGCTAGGCAGAGCTACAACATAATGGAAATGAATGTGATTGATAGCAGGTGTCAGTCACAGAGGGGTAATTTTTATAGTGAAATAGATACCTCATAAAACTTTGACATAGGCTGACCCTTCACATGAAAAAAGTAAGAGAAATTGAAGATAAAGATGAAACAGTAATAAAACTGGGAGTTATATTTGGACCGTCCCCAGGGATGTGGGAACACAAGCCACAGGGCATTTTCAGCTTAGTATAGACTCTGCAGTGGAAAGGCAATAATCATGTATGGTTAAGATAAGACAGCAAGAACAATTCTGCTAAGTCACACATATTGTACAGGTATCTCTTAGATGTGTATTTGACCGCGCTTAGAACAGAGGTGGTGAGTATAGGCCCCTTCAGATGTTCCAGACTACAAAATGTATCAGACCTGGCCAGCATGACTAATGGTCAGAGATGATGGGTGTTTGTAGATCTCAAGCTCTGGAGGAAACCATCAGATCTACTCTGACTTTGGAACATATGTAAATGATCATATCCTTCATTTATGTCCCACCGTTAAAGATGGAACCAGTCTTTGCGATTAGTGGGTCAGGTGGCAAGAGTTGAGGTGTGCCTTTAAAAATAAAAGTTTCAGTACCCCCAAGAAATGTGCATTTTGAACATAGAATCATACAGCTAGGACCCCAAGGTTCATCTAGGTATATAATACTTCTTGAAATACATACAGTAGTACCTCTGGTTAAGAACTTAATTTGTTCTGGAGGTCTGTTCTTAACCTGAAACTGTTCTTAACCTGAAGCACCACTTTAGCTAATGGGGCCTCCTGCTGCCTCCCCACCGCTGCGGTGCAATTTCTGTTCTCATCCAGAAGCAAAGTTCTTAACCCGAGGTACTATTTCTGGGTTAGCAGAGTCTGTAACCTGAAGCGTCTGTAACCTGAAGCGTCTTTAACTTGAGATACCACTGCATTTAAATGCTATTTTTGCAAAGCATTTTTAATGCACACTCATTAAGGAAATGGGACAGAATGGACTAAACACTATTAAAAATATGTAATTTAGCACCTGGCCTGCTTTATATAAAATGAAAGTGTCTCTGTGTGCTCCCCATTCACTATAATGGGGAATCTTAAAATGGCTAAAACCTTTTCCCCATTTTGGCCCAAGAGGATGAAATGCACAGGAATGGAAGCCCCTCTAAAGTGGATTAAGCCTGCCAAATTGCAAATGAAATGAAAGGAAGGCCAGGGACCTTTTTATGGGGGAAGTAAACAGGGTTCACTTTTCTCCATAATCCCCTATTGGGCAGGAAGTGTGGGGTGTGGTTGCCTCTTTCATTTTTGGGAGGTGATGTGGGGTTTGCCTCTTGCTCTTTCTTACTGAGCTAGTGTGCAACCTAGCTTGTACAGTGGTACCTCAAGTTACATACGCTTCAGGTAACATATGCTTCAAGTTACAGACTCCACTAACCCAAAAATAGTACCTCGGGTTAAGAACTTTGCTTCAGGATGAGGACAGAAATCGTGCTCCGGCGGTGCGGCGGCAGCGGGAGGCCCCATTAGCTAAAGTGGTGCTTCAGGTTAAGAACAGTTTCAGGTTAAGAACGGACCTCCGGAATGAATTAAGTACTTAACCCGAGGTACCACGGTATATGTTTACAAACTTTGCCGCTTCACTCTGGCCTTAATTTCCAGTGCCCTCTGATAGACCACACAAGCCTTCGATAAATAATTCTAGAACACCGCCTGTGGCATTCTGAAGAGCTCTGTTTTTATTTGTTTTTGTTAATGGAGAGCAATGTAGGATTGTGTTTTTGCTTCTTCGGCTTAAATGAAACTTTCAGCTTTCTTATTTATTTATTTATTTATTTTAAAAAAATCATCCGCTGCTGTGTTTACCAGCTACAGCAGCAGCAAACAATCCAGATCCCTTCAGTTCTCCACGGGCAACAATTTAGACAGCCTTACTTTGGGCAAAACCTGTGGACCTAGGGAAACGTCCAGCTATTCTGCACAGAAGAACAGAGTAACAGAACCCTTTGTGTTTGCCTGTGGGGGCTGTGTTCTGACTCAAGGGAGGGTTATTAACATTATGCTACAACTTGGGGGGGGGTGCTGAGGTCCTGAATCACCCCAAATTTGCCTTGCCTTTTGGTCACCGCACAGAGCCTACTAAATCATGGAAAGATTATATAAGAGAAGACACAAAACTACAAAATGTTCTTCATCCAGCCATTTTCTACATGCGGATGATTATTGCTGCTTCCCAACTCACTAGAATGTGCTAATCTTCATTTCATTACAAAGATGTGAGGATGCTGCATAGGAATTCAGCACAGAGTGAACGGAGCGATTCGGATAATTGGGGTGTGGATAGCTGGAGTTCTTTTGTGTTAGTTAATGGTTAACATAACTTAAGAGGTGATTAAACAAAGCCACTGTAAGAGTAGCTCAGGGGACTCAATCGTCTAATTGCCTTTCTACCGGCATATGCCAATCTTTTATAATAAGCATAGCAATGATTCATAACAATAAGAAACAGTTCCCTCGGTGTTCGCTATTTTATTATATAGATGCCAATTATGTTGGCTGGGGCAATCATCTATTATACCAGTGGCTCAATTGATTGCCATGCTACAGAGGGTTATGCTTTCATATATCATACTCAGTAGGGCTAGTAAAGTACTTGGATTGCTTTCATTTCTTAGAGGCACTACAGCTGTGCTTGACCTTATTTGGAGACTTCTCTGGTTTCCAAGGAAGGCAAACTCCCAACCCCCACCCCCATTGCCTGTGCTATAGCTAACAAAAGAAATTATTCATTTTATAGATCCCAAATCACAGCCTTTGTGAAGGGGAGACAGCTGAGAATGTTCCTAGGAGAACTGGAGAGTCTTTCATTGGGGCAGCAGAAGTGGGGTGGGTGGCTTTGGGGTTGGGGGAGATAGCGCAATCATAGAGGCAATCGGTGGAAACAGCCAGCTCCAAATCTTTTTATATATATATATTTATTAGTTGTTTTTTTAACATATCATTTTCAACAGTAATCAAACATATTTTTACATCTTATTCAAATTTTTGACTTCCATCAATCCTGTCTGAAAATTTTCCAATCTAATCTCTCAGTATGCATTTCTTATCTTCCCTATTACATTTCAAACTCATAACCAATATCTCTATCTTTTTCTACTTTGTAACACTTCGTATATTTCTCCTTACAAAACTTCTTGTAGTCCTACTAGCGTAATTTGTTGGTTACAATTGCTCTTCAAAGAATTCATATACTTCTCCCAATCTCCTGTAAATCTCTGGTCCCCCAGGTTTCGAATCCTTCCTGTCATTTTGTCCAATTCTGCATAGTCCATTAATTTCATCTGCCATTCTTCTTTTGTCAGAATTTCTTCTTATTTCCATTTCTGGGCTAACAATACTCTTACTGCAGTTGTTGCATATAAAAACAAGTTAACATCTTGCCTATTAATGTCCTGACCTATAATACCATGTAAAAATGCTTCTGGTTTTTTTTTTTAAAAAATGTATATTTCAACATTTTTCATCTCATTATATATCATTTCCCAGAAGTTCTTTACTTTTTTACATTCCCACCACATATGATAAAATGTTCCTTCTTTTTCTTTACATTTCCAACATTTATTATTTGTCTTATACATTTTAGCTAATTTCACTGGTGTAATATACCAACTATCCATCATTTCCATCATATTCTCTTTCAAAGCATTACAGGCTGTAAATTTTATCCTTTCATTCCATAACCTTTCCCATTCTTCAAGCTGTGTATTATATCCAAAGTCTTTTGCCCAATGTATCATTACCGATTTCACTTCCTCATCTTTCAAATGCTATTCCAACAGCATTTTATACATTTATACAGTTTAGACATTTTAGACATTGTTTTACATTCATTGTTTAATATTTCTATTTCAAATCTTGATAAACACCGGGCAAAATGCAGGAATGTATCATTCACATCTTGAAGGTAATTACAGGCCAATCAGCCTCTGTTTCCCGTTCAGGGTTAAATAGCACATTGTCAAACTTCTAGAAAATTTTAGGATGCTTTGCCGCTAGAAAACCTTTCGCAGAAGTTATCTCTCACTTGAAGAATTGGGCCGTGACTAGGTCCCAGATCAACTGAAATTATATCTTTATTTAATCTGATTACATTTCTATTTAACCTACCATCCATTGTGGAACCCAAGGCAGGTTATAGTGTACGTAGTTGCCGGTAGTTACCCATCCAAACGTGGACCAGACCCAGATCTGTTTAACTCCACAAGCTGGTGGCTGAATGTTTCTTTACACCATGTTCTGGTACCTGTGAGCTAAGTCCGTTGATTCCAATGGGTCTGCTTTGGGAAATGTATATATAGATATATAGATATAACCTTCATATAGTTCTGCACCTACCATGAGTAAGGTCAGTTGACTGGGTCACCTGACACTTCTGTGAATGGGTGAATATTCTGTGAATACTCATTTGAACGAATTACATATCCATCAGGCTGAAGCCATGGGAGAGATCAGGGCCTTTCTATCAGCTCTGCTGGGAGATCAGTTCCATCAGGCTCCTCCTCCCATTAACTGGCATGTGGCCATATTAGAGGGAGAGATGAAAAACAGTCATTTTATTGTCTTTGCTAGCAGGCAAGCTCTATTTGGCTTGTCATCTCCCAGAACTGTTCCGTAGCGGCTGCAACTTTAAGAATGGGGGTCTGAGGTTACTTAATTTCCTTTTTCCTTCACATCCCTTTTTTGTGCCATATCTTATAACTTTTTCTGCATCCTTTTTGGCTAATCCTTCTAGATATGAATGTTGTTGTTGTTGTTTAGTCGTATAGTTGTGTCCGACTCTTCATGACCCCATGGACCAGAGCACGCCAGGCACTCCTGTCTTCCACTGTCTCCCGCAGTTTGGTCAAGCTCATGCTGGTAGGTTCGAGAACACTGTCCAACCATCTCATCCTCTCTCGTCCCCTTCTCCTTGTGCCCTCCATCTTTCCCAACATCAGGGTCTTTTCCAGGGAGTCTTCTCTTCTCATGAGGTAGCCAAAGTATTGGAGCCTCAGTTTCAGGATCTGTCCTTCCAGTGAGCACTCAGGGCTGATTTCCTTCAGAATGGATAGGTTTGATCTTCTTGCAGTCCACGGGACTCTCAGGAGTCTCCTCCAGCACCATAATTCAAAAGCATCCATTCTTCGTTGATCAGCCTTCTTTATGGTCCAGCTCTCACTTCCATACATCACTACTGGGAAAACCATAGCTTTAACTATACGGACCTTTGTTGGCAAGGTGATTTCTCTGCTTTTTAAGATGCTGTCTAGGTTTGTCATTGCTTTTGTCCCAATAACAATAGTTGGTTGCAACCAACCCCTTCATTGGCAAGCATCTCCCTGTCCACAGGAGCACAGCACGCTGCTTTATACTGAGTCAGACCACTGATCCATTTTGCTCAGTATTACCTACACAAACTGGCAGCAGCTGCCCATGGTTTCAGACCAAGTTTTCCCCCAGCCCTACCTAGAGAGACCACGGATTGAAGCTACGACCTTCTGCATGTAAAGGAGATGCTCTACCATTTTGTTAAAGATCATGACTATCACATCGCTGAGCACACATGATTCCTGGGGGGGGGGGGACGCAGACACTTTCAAAATTCAAAGTAGAACTGTAAAAGAAATTAGAAATAAGGCTTCAGGCCTCAATGTGATTCCTCAAAATTTATTTCCCCCAAAATACTTTATCTGAACACTTACTTTGGAACAAAGCTTTCCTGTTCGGCTCCCCCCCCCTTTCATATCCCTCATGGTTATGAAAAACGAGAGGACCATCATTGCAAATGAAGTACAGACTGATGTGTTTATTTCCATTCATTTGTTTATCACTCTGCCTCAGCCTTTGCTTATCTGCGTAGAGGAAATCCCTAAGCGTGGTCAGAAAAACTCAAGAATCACAGAGCTCCTCGCCATGCTTTGTGCACCCAAGTGCTCAAGGATTTCATATTTCACTGAGCCCTTAAAAACCAGCCTTTGTGAGGTTTTGCCCAGCTCTTTTTTGAGCTGTCCTGACTGTCCAGGACTTCTGTGAAAAGCAGAGGAATACTGTGGATTTTCATATAACTACCTTAACTACCAAATTAAATATATATATTATATTTATATATTATATAATAGAGAATATATATTCTCTATTGGATATGCCAGACATGACATGGGAATGGGAACTACTTACAATGGAAATTTGAATCAAAGGTCAGAGAATATTGGGGAAGGGCTAAGAGACAGTATGCAACACAATGGTACCCTGTACACCACTTTTTAATTTAGCCATTTTGCTGTATATGATGCGTGCTGTGCAATTGGATTCACTGACTGTTTCCATTTGCCAGTTTCCTACTGATAGATGCCTTGTGGATTTTTGTTGGGATTAAAGGGAAGGATAGAAACATTTCTTAAACAAAAATAAAGAAAGAAATGTAACGCTGGAGAACCTGTATATTGCTGATGACATCTACTTATGAGAAAAGACTCCCATGTCAGGGATCATTAAACTCATTTCTCGGATTGCATCTGTGGCAGGAAATGATAGTGAGAGTTTCAAATCCCCATCACTGCCAATGTTCCAAATAGCAAGCTAATCTCAGTGTAACCAGATTAGGATGCCTCTAAATAGCACTTGTTGGTAAGCACAGGTGGAGACACAGGTGACCAGCACCCTCCACACTTGTGCAACTGGTATCCAGAAGCATATAGCCTCAGAAGGCAGAGGTAGAACACAGCCATAGTGGACAGTAGCCTTGGGTAGCCTTCTCCCCTCCACAAATTTGTGTAATCCTCTGGGGAAACTCAGCCAGATGGGCGGGGTATAAATTATTATTATTATTATTATTATTATTATTATTATTATTATTATTATTATTATTATTATTATTATTATATTTTCAAGCCATCCAAGTTAATGGCCATCACTACCTCTTATGGATAGGGACACGGGTGGCGCAGTGGTCTAAACCACTGAGCCTTGGGCTTGCCAATCGGAAGTTTGGCGGTTCGAATCCCCGCAATAGGGAGCTCCCATTGTTCGGTCCCAGCTCCAGCCAACCTAGCAGTTCGAAAGCACGTCAAAGTGCAAGTAGATAAATAAGTACCACTCCGGTGGGAAGGTAAACAGTGCTTCCGTGTGCTGCTCTGGTTTCTCCAGAAGTGGCTTAGTCAAGCTGGCCATATAACCCGGAAAAACTGTCTGTGGACGAACGTCGGCCCCCTCGGCCAGTAAAGTGAGATGAGTGCCGCAATCCCGGAGTCATTCGCGACTGACTTAACTGTCAGGGGTCCCTTAGTTTTACCTTTACCTCTTACGGAAGGCCTCTGGCCCCTCCTGATTTTTAAAAAATGAATTTTTGAGGCTCCCTTTTCCCTTTCCCTTCCCTTCCTTCCTTTTTCTTGATTTTAAGTGGGTTGCTTTACATGATGTTGCCTGCTTTTTTCTCCTCATTTTATTTCTTGGGGGGAGGGCTGTGTCAATGTTCTACCTGAGGTTTTTTGTTGTTGTTTTTAGAGGAGAGTTTGAACATTGTCAGTATTTTGCTGTGTCTGACAGCTCTCTGGATTTCCAAATATGTCCCAGGTCGAAAAGGTTTGGATATTTCTGTTTGATGGAGTTTCCAGCCTAAGTCATTCATGGAGCTGTCCAATGTACTACTGAAGCCTTGGTTTGGCTAGCTTCAGTGCTTCAGAGGCCTTCACTCAGAATAGTTGGGGCTGAAATGCTATGATCAATGTAGGCAACAGTTAGGGCTGAAGTTAACTATTGCATCTGCAAAACCTGATCAGGTTTATGGTTTGAGTGTTTCCTCTAGACACCAGATCTCATATTCACCAGGGAGACAGAACCACCGAGAGCAACAAGAGATGCTCTCCAGTCTTTTGCCCTTAGCTGTACTAGGGCTACAAACCACATCTCGATTATCCAGGCAGGATAATGATGTCAACAATGAGCAGGTTTTCCTTCTCAGTTATCCTATTAAACCAGCACATTGTTGACATCATGAAGTTGGGAGAAAATGAATCAAATGTCAGGAAGCAGTGTGGACAAAATTAAATTGATCCTTGGCCACCTTGATAATTATTTCTCTGAATCAATGTGGGGCCAAACAAACAAACAAGATAGCTAGATGCATAAATCTGTGCGCGCGCACACACACACCAGTTTTAGAAAGATGTGGATTTTGTATATCAGCAAAATCACCAGAGGCTGTCATTGAACTGCATTTCTTTCATGGCTTTGAAAAACATAATGCAAGGGGAAATGGGAAATGGGAGAAAAATAAGGCATGGGATTGAGACAGAAAATCAAATAGGTTACCTCCAGACAGAGAGGGGATTAGGGAACCACACCAGTGATATATGTGTAGCTTACAGAACTAGAGGAGAATTGGGTGACAACCACCCAGAAATAGATCTGTTCTGTATGAAGCCACCTTAGGGCATCATTGGAACATTTCAATGATTTTAATCAAGGCTTGGTCTGCCTATGTACAGATAGGGTGATAAAACTGGGGATCAGTGACAGCTCCAGAATTTGGGGGCCTTTGGGTAAAGCACTCACTGTGCGTCCCATTGATCTGGAGGAGGCAGATGATTTGAGTTTCTACCTGTTCCTTACTTCAATGAAGCTGTTTCTTTATTCCTCTTCAAGCTAATAAGGAATGCAGCTTATTTCTTGGTGTGTGTGTGTGTGTGTGTGTGTGTGTGTGTGTGTGTGTGTGTACCCATACTCTAAAAGGTATTGTTAATATCCTAACACACATAAAGCATCACTTTCTTAAATTTCCACAATGTACTCCTTATTTTGTGTGGCCACAGTGGCACATGCCTTATCTACATCCCCATTTGGATTATTGTAACATGCTCTATATGGGCCTGCCTTTGAAAAGTACTCAGAAACTTCAGCTGGCTCAGGGAGCTGCAGATTGTTGACTGGGGCTGGTTATATGGAGCATACAATTCCCTTGATAACAAAAACTGCACTGGCTACCAGTTTGTTTCTGGGCATTGTTCAAAGTGCTGGTTATGACCTAGAATGCCCTTTACAGCTTAGATACAGGATATCTAAAATACGATTCATATGAACCTGCCTGGGGTATAATATCTTTCGAGGAGACCCATCTCTTGATCTTGCCACCCTCACAGACATGCTTTGTAAGGACATGGAAGAGGGTCTTCTTGGTGGCTGCTCCCAGACTTTGGAATTCCCTTCCTAGAAAATTAGACTGGGGGTAGAGGGGAGAGAGAGAGTTTAAATTCTATTAATGTTTAATTTTAATTATGGTTTTTTTCCTGTGGTTTTTTTTTTTTTAGCTGTTTCTGTTTTATCTGTAAGCCACCTCACTCATTTAAAAGAAGTGGGGATCACAAAATGGCAGCCATGGGTTTGGAAATGGCCAAGGCACAATGTGGAAACTGGTGAATCCACAGATGGATGGGCTCTGGCTCAAAGTCCTCTTCCTCATTTCCAATGGGCTCTTCCTCCTATTAGGTGTCCTCTTCCATAACTCCTGTACTTCACGGTTTGGTCGTTGTCGTCCCCCATAAGGCTCCCCTGTTCTTGTTTAAAAGTTCTTATCTTATGAGTCTTTCATATGAACAAGGATTCCAAGACCTCCTTAATTTGATGCACAAGTTTACTTAGTGATTACAAGACTAACAGAACCGTACATACGTACAGCCCATGATGTATATACAATAGCAGGAACGTTCAGGTCATGGACAGGGCAGGAATTCCCATGCAATTGTCACCTGCAATATCCACAGGGATGAGTCCTAAGCATGAAGGGTTTTTTTAGTGTGTTTATATAATATATAATAATAATTTATTATTTGTACCCCGCCCATCTGGCTGGGTTTTCCCAGCCACTCTGGGTGGCTTCCACAAAGACCAAAAATACACTAATATGTCATACATTAAAAACTTCCCTGAACAGGGCTGCCTTAAGATGTCTTCTGAATGTCAGGTAGTTATCTCTTTGACATCTAATGGGAGGGCGTTCCACAGGGCGGGCGCCACTACCGAGAAGGCCCTCTGCCTGGTTCCCTGTAGCTTTGCTTCTCGCAGTGAGGGAACCGCCAGAAGGCCCTCGGCACTGGACCTCAGTGTCCGGGCACAATGATGGGGGTGGAGACGCTCCTTCAGGTATACTGGACCGAGGCCGTTTAGGCCATTTACTTCAACATGCTGAATCCTCGCTGGGATCAGGAGCCTTATCAAGGTCCCTTATCATGGAAAGATAGCTACAGTAAGCATTAAACAGAAACCACCTTCAAACCTTGGCACTGGTGCACAAAGGTGCAAACAGGAGTCCACATGCCTCAGATTCTTTTTTTTTTAATAAATATTTATTAGATTTTCACAAATTATAAAAACACACACAATACACATTACAAACATAAACACACAAAACAAACACGTATAATTTCAAATCCTTTTTTTTCTTAAACCTTATTTCACCGACTTCCCCGTACCTCCCCTTTCTGCATCCCAATTCCCAAATTTGTTTCAGCAAATCCTCTCCCTTAATTTTATCTAATTTTTCCTTATTGTTTTCTTTTACTTAGTCTTTTACAGCCATAATACCCTATTTTTTATAACCACAACATTTTAGCACTCGTTAATTTTACAATATTTCTTAAGATAAATTTTAAATTTCATCCAATCTTCTTCCGCTGTCTCTTTCCCCTGGTCTCGGATTCTGCCAGTCATTTCAGCCAGTCCCATGTAGTCTATCACCTTCATCTGCCATTCTTCCAGAGTGGGTAGGTCTTGTGTCTTCCAATACTTTGCGATGAGTATTCTTGCTGCTGTTGTAGCATACATAAAAAATGTTCTATCTTTCTTTGACACCAATTGGCCGACAATGCCCGAGAGAAAGGCTTCTGGTTTCTTAGGGAAAGTACATTTAAGTACCTTTTTCATTTCATTATATATCATTTCCCAGAAGACCTTAATCTTTGGGCACGTCCACCAAAGGTGAAATAATGTACCTTCAGTTTCTTTACATTTCCAACACTTATTATCAGACAAATGGTAGATCTTTGCTAGCTTGACTGGGGTCATGTACCACCTATATATCATTTTCATAATATTCTCTCTTAAGGCATTACATGCCATAAATTTTATGCCGGTGGTCCACAACTGTTCCCAGTCAGCAAACATAATGTTATGACCAATGTCTTGTGCCCATTTTATCATAGCTGATTTCACTGTTTCATCTTGTGTATTCCATTTCAGCAACAAGTTATACATTCTTGACAGATTCTTAGTATTGGGTTCTAGTAGTTCTGTTTCTAATTTTGATTTCTCCACCTGGAAGCCAATTTTCCTGTCCACATGCCTCAGATTCTTGATGGCAGAGGTGCACTCCTGCCCCCACCCACCATTTAAGGTGAAAGCATAGACATGCCAAGGGATGCTGTTTGCTTTAGCAAAAGAACATCTTGATGCTTCCCAGGTTTCTCTATGTGATCAGTTGTGCTTGCCTCTAGACTAGCAAGCCTGTCTGTGACATCATGGCTGTTGAGTCCAAGGAAACAAAAGGCAGTATGACACATCAAGTTGGCTAACACCCCAGAGGACAGGATCACACTTCAAAACGACCTTGACAGATTAGAAAACTGGGCCAAAACAAACAAGATGAATTTTAACAGGGAGAAATGTAAAGTATTGCACTTGGGCAAAAAAAATGAGAGGCACAAATACAAGATGGGTGACACCTGGCTTGAGAGCAGTACATGTGAAAAGGATCTAGGAGTCTTGGTTGACCACAAACTTGACATGAGCCAACAGTGTGACGCGGCAGCTAAAAAAGCCAATGCAATTCTGGGCCTCATCAATAGGAGTATAGCATCTAGATCAAGGGAAGTAATAGTGCCACTGTATTCTGCTCTGGTCAGACCTCACCTGGAGTACTGTGTCCAGTTCTGGGCACCACAATTCAAGAAGGACACTGACAAACTGGAAAATGTCCAGAGGAGGGCAACCAAAATGGTCAAAGGCCTGGAAACGATGCCTTATGAGGAACGGCTAAGGGAGCTGGGCATGTTTAGCCTGGAGAAGAGGAGGTTAAGGGGTGATATGATAGCCATGTTCAAATATATAAAAGGATGTCACATAGAGGAGGGAGAAAGGTTGTTTTCTGCTGCTCCAGAGAAGCGGACACGGAGCAATGGATCCAAACTACAAGAAAGAAGATTCCACCTAAACATTAGGAAGAACTTCCTGACAGTAAGAGCTGTTCGACAGTGGAATTTGCTGCCAAGGAGTGTGGTGGAGTCTCCTACTTTGGAGGTCTTTAAGCAGAGGCTTGACAACCATATGTCAGGAGTGCTCTGATGGTGTTTCCTGCTTGGCAGGGGGTTGGACTCGATGGCCCTTGTGGTCTCTTCCAACTCTATGATTCTATGATTCTATGATTCTATGATCAAGTTGCATCACAAACAAGGCAACAAGAGAACTTCCTGGTACTATTCTAAAGGAAGTCTAAAGGAAGAAGACAAGACATTATATTTATATACAACAGTAGCCGCAAGGCTATTGATTGCGAAAAATTGGAAAAGTGGTATTATACCAACAAAAATAGAGTGGCTTGCCAAATTATTGGAGTACTACAATATATCCAAAACAATGGGAGAAATTGGAATGATCTCAAAAGAGAAGAAAGACAGGGACTGGAAGGTGTTTAAAGGATACTTGCAAAACCATATTGAAAAATCAGAACTCCTATTAGAACTCCTATTAGAATAAACAAGTTCCATTTTAAATACTGAAATACTAAATAAGATGGATAACAATGTATAATAGAAAAAGAAGCATGAAAGTAGGTTAAAGGTTTGTGAAAGAAAGTAATAGAAGTGGAAAGAAATTGCAATTGAGTAGATTGGAAGTCTAACACAAAGGGTGAGGGGTGGTGGATGGTGATGGGAAAAGGAATTATCTGTGGGATTGAGTGTAGGTATGTTTGAACATTTTTAAGGATTGCATAAAATGTATGCTTGTATATTTGCAATATGTGTGTATTAAAGCTGAATTATTTTAACACACAAAAAAAAGACAAGGCAACAAGAGAAGAGGACCAATGACATTTGATACCCAGCAGCATTGAGACATCAGAGCCCCACATAGATATTACAAGGAAAAGGAGGTCAGAGGGCAAGGTAGAGGGATTCAAGACTGTTTAGAGGATGGTTCACTGATCAGCCTGTTGCACTGAAAAGCGCTAAACTAGGATAGCTATCTAGAGAGTGGATGTAATTCTTAGGTCAAGTGATCAACAGTTCAGTTTGATCTAATTGGGAGGGCTTGGCTGGAAAAGCAACTAGAATATTTGATTTTTAAAATATTTTTTTAAAAAAGAAACCCTATATTTTAACAAGCTCAGGCAGCCAATTAGTAATGTACTTTGGACTACGGAAACATGCCTCTGCATGCAGAAAAATGACTGGAATATCTTTTAAAGTCAATTTTGCATAGATTAACAATCTGCATACCAGTTAAGATGAAAGGCTCCAGATCCAACAGGTTACATCTTGCACTCCAGTCACAAACACATCTACATAGATACAAGTTGTACTGATTTAATGGGGGGAACTGGAAGCCTAGATATGCAGACTGTTTATTAAGGAAGGTATTCAATGGTTTCTCCCATTCTGCCTCTTTATTGTCCTTCTGGTTTGCTCTGGTTTGTTTTCCACTCCTCTGAACTTGCAGTTTAGCTATGAGAATTTCCACATTGCAGACCATTCATAAAAACTAATTCCCAAAACATGTTGCTGCTGCTGTTGTTGGCTACCATTTACAGAGTGGGTTGTCAATCAATCCCTCTTCCTGGGTAATTCTGCAGATGGTAGTTCTGTGAGGGGAATAGGATTCTCCTCGCAACTCCCAGCACCCTTAAGAAACTGCAGCTCCCAGAATTATCTGGGGAAAGCCAGTACTGCTTAGAGTGGTACCATAGCATTTTATATGGATGGTGTGACTGCTGCATGCGGTTAGATATTGGTCCACGGCTAGTATACGTATGATGATGGGGGAGAACCACCATATTAAAAGGTTTACAAGATACAAGAAAATGTGCCCAACCTGAGATGATACTTTTCACAAGGAGCTTGGTGGGGTGGTCTGATTTAGTGCTTCAGTTAGATTAGCGGTAGTGGCGCCCCGCCCTGTGGAAAGCCCTCCCATCAGATGTCAAGGAAATAAGCAACTATCTGACTTTTAGAAGACATCTGAAGGCAGCCCTGTACTGGGAGGTTTTTTTAAAGTTTGATGTTTCATTGTGTTTTTAATATTCTGTTGGGAGTCGCCCAGAGTGGCTGGGGAAACCCAGCCAGATGGGCAGGGAATGAATGAATGAATGAATGAATGAATGAATGAATGAATAAACAAACAAACAAACAAACAAACAAAGGCGATGATGATGATGATGATGATGATGATGATGATGATGATGATGATCACCATCATCATTATCATCTAGATTATTTTTATATTTTAAAAAAAATCACTGCATTTAATACACACACACACAAATGATTTGTGTAGATATCCCCACCAAATGAAATGCATGGAGCTGGAACAGGACAAGCTTGACCCCGGTCCCAAATGGAACTGGGACCCGCCTGGAATGTGGTTTTCAGCCCAGGCTATTCCTAGGCAATAATTGTGCATTTATGCCATCAAGATCAGCCTAAAGCTTCCTCACAGCCCCTTTTCTTTCTTGAGAGCTAAAAAAAGAAACCCCGAAACTCTATAGCCCACTCCTGAAATTTCAAACAAGATCAATCACCTGCAATCTCCAAATAACTAATTTGTTTTTGACTGAAAAGGAGAACTGGCTGTATGTGACTAAATTAAAATGCAGTCCTGGAGATTAAATTTCAAGTTCAATCAAATTTACATATATTTAAATATAATCCAATTTAGCTATTATATACTCGCAATTATTTTCTTCTCTTTAAGTTGTAATTGCTGTGTGATGGACCCCCTTTTAATTTGCTTTTAAAAATAGCTGCATTGTGAGGCATTTAACACCATCCTTCTTTGTCATTGGAAACCTGCCATGCGGCATTTACCCAGCTCCGACCTCTCAATGAGAAGGAGGAGACTGCAACAGTCTACAAGAAACAACTACTTTTCAATGGGAATACTTAAGGATTCTCTATTATCTACTGACTTCCTACAAAATAAGGCAGACGGTCTAGACATGGGTGGGAACACAGGCGAACTAATGCCAGTGTACTGGAAGAAGCAAAAATCACCAGTATTGAAGCAATGATTCCTCAACATCAACTTTTTTGGACTGGTCATGTTGCTTGGATGCCTGATTATCGTCTTCCAAAGCAACTACTCTACTCCGAACTTCAAAATGGAAAGCATAAAGCTGGTGGTCAACAAAAGAGGTTTAAAGACTGTCTCAAGGCAAATCTTAAAAAATGTAGTATAAACACCAACAACTGGGAACACACTTGATTCTGAGCACTCCAATTGGAGAACATCCTTTACCAAAGGTGTCATGGGCTTTGAAGACACTCAAACTCAGGATGCAAGGGAGAAACTTGCTAAGAGGAAGGCATGCTTGGCAAATCCACACCGTGATCAACCCCCGCCTGGAAACCTATGTCCCCACTGTGGAAGAATGTGTGGATCCAGAATTGGCCTCCACAGGCACTTATGGACTCATTGTTAAAACCGTGTTTATGGAAGAGAATCTTACTCAGCTACGAGTGATCGCCAAAGAAAAAGAAGGCACTTCCTGTCATCCTTCAGTGCTGTTGGACTACAACTCCCATAGTCTCAATCGCTATGCTCAATGGTCAGGGATGATGGGAGAAGTAGTTCAAAAACATCCCGAAAGCCACAGGTTCCCCACCCAGTGGTAGCTGGTGCCCATTGGTAGGCCTGCCAAGAGATAGGTAGAAGGGATTGGATTTTGGAGCTGTCTAAGGCCAGCAAGGGGACATGGGTGGCGCTGTGGGTTAAACCACAGAGCCTAGGACTTGCCGATCATAAGGTCGGCGGTTCGAATCCCCACGACAGGGTGAGCTCCTGTTGCTCTGTCCCAGCTCCTGCCAACCTAGCAGTTCGAAAGCACGCCAGTGCAAGTAGATAAATAGGTACCACTGTGGCAGGAAGGTAAATGGTATTTCCATGCGCTCTGGTTTCTGTCAGTGTCTCGTTGCACCAAAAGCAGTTTAGCCATGCTAGCCACATGATCCAGAAAGCTGTCTGTGGACAAACACTGGCTCCCTCGACCTGAAAGTGAGATGAGTGGCACAACCCCATAGTCACCTTTGACTGGACGTAACTGTCCAGGGGTCCTTTACCTTTACCTTTTACCTTACTGGGTTGCTTACTATCAACCCCTGCTCTATAAACCCCACATCTGGATGCAGCCTCAAGTCACAAAGGCTTCCATTTAGTTATCATGGCTAATAGCCAACATATTTACTGATTCTCTTCCCTTCTCTCTTTGCCTACGTTGGTCTAATTACAAAATTAGTTATGCATGCATTAGTCTGCATCAAAGCTGTCTGTTTCCAGAGAGGAAAAATGTGAATAAAGGATGGCGGCAAAGACCAAATATTGAAAATCTGAACCCAAGACAACAATTAGTCATTTGCTTCCCTATCGAAAACACCAAAACAATTAGGCAAGGTCTGATATCAAGGCAACATTTCCTGACAACACAATCAGTGTTTCATTAGGGTTGCCTACCCCTATTAAAGCTTCACATGAGATAATGAATGTGACTAAGAGTGTCATTTTCTTAGTATTAATATTCTCATTAATATTTTTCAGCTACAAAGGGATGAAGTGGTTCATATGGAGTTCAAAATGAATGTGGTTTGATTTTGCAGGGGGGAAAGTGTATCTATCTTTGAGTGTTGCCATTTAGCACATCAGTTTGACATGAATTAAACATTAACTCATGATAAAATCATCAAAATGCAGAAACAAAGGCCTGGCTGCGGGATCAAAGGCACCTTTCAGTTGCTAAAGTAACCAAGGATGGAGCTAATACAGTCGCCACACCGTCTCATGAGATGGCTACACAGAAGAGAGATGTGAAATCCGTCTCTTCATTTCTCCAGTTATTTCCAGCTTCCCCACAAAGGCATCACAAGTTCTGGCCAGCGATGTGGGAAAGCAGATATATGGCTTTCACAATACAGCTCCAAATCATTCCTCTGAGATTCAGGCGGATGACTTGGGCACTTTGGAAGGGCCCTTGCGCAAACATGTGTGTGTGAAATGGTAGATGCCTGACTGGAAAGCTCAAAGCCTGTTGCTGCTACATGGGAGATGGATTGAAGAAAAGGAAATACAAATTGGCCCTGCCCCATAGCTTGACCGATTGCATCCAGGAGTGGCTGGGAGCTAGGTAGAATCATGGTTCTAAAAAAGTGTAGGCTCGCACACACTGGCCAGTTTCCATTTTGACTTGAAATGTTCATTTGGGGCTTCCCAGATGTACATAAAAGCAAGAAGCAAAAAGGAGGAGCGCTGGCCTGCAACGACACCCACCTTAGAGGTGCTGGAACTGCTCTCCGACTCACTCTGGCTAAAAAAGAAATCCACTATTTGCTTTACTATTTTATGTTTTTTAAAAAATATATATTGCAAACTGCTCAGTATCCTTGGATGAAGGGAGGTATAGAAATTTAATAAACAAAATAAATAAAAAGCACTCCTTTTTTGTTAGCTTGCTAATGTGAATTTCAATGTTACATTATGAAAAGTGTTTGATATGTTTGAACAGAAGCTGCTCACTAGGCGGAATAGAATCACTTTGCTAGCTTTCCCTGCAGGACAAGTGAGTTGCTGCTGTTTATCAAGAGGGAGATGGATGAGGCAGCAGAGTTGCATTCCTATTGCTGCGTTTTTTATATATATTCCCCCAATAATAACCAGAATATAACAATACCAATTAGTCCCCAATTAGTACAGTTATACAGTTATTCAAATGCCAGCCACCTTCCAGTTAATACATTTTAGTATTAATTTATTAATTGTTAATTAATAAATTATTTCCCCCCGCATGATGTATTAGATGCATTTCCGATCTAATGTCACTGTGTTTCATAATCTTATTAATTTCAGCTACATTTCCATTATCTTCTGCTCCTTTCTGTCTCCCTCCTGGTAAGCAAGAGTGACCCAGCTGCTCTGATGCTAGCATGGTTGCTCCAACCCACTAAGAGACCTGCTTTTGTATTTGACTGTGCTTTTGTTGTACCTGTGCAAGAGGTAAGGTAAAGGACCCCTGGATGGTTAAGTCCAGTCAAAGGTGACTATGGCGTTGTAGCGCTCATTTCGCTTTTCAGGCCGAGAGAGCCAGCGTTTGTCCACAGACAGCTTTCCAGGTCATGTGGCCAGCATGACTAAGCCGCTTCTGGCACAACAGGACACCGTGATGAGTGCCAGAGTGCACAGAAATGCTGTCTACCTTCCTGATGCACCCGTACCTATTTATCTACTTGCACTGGTATGCTTTCGAACTGCTTGGTTGGCAGAAGCTGGGACAGAGCAACGGGAGTTCACCACCGTCACATGGATTTGAACCGCCGACCTTCCTATCGGCAAGCCCAAGAGGCTCAGTGGTTTAGACCACAGCGCCACACGCTCCCTTGTATACCTATGTACTAATCTGCTTACTCTTCTGATCAGCCTCTTGGAGCATTATTGGGAAAGCAGCATATAAATGAACAGGATGGAGGATCCTGGACAGAATGTGGGTGGGTGGCCTAATTATTTTCACTACACCCCCCCCCAAAAAAAACCCCACTCTTAAATTCAGCTAGTTTGAAAGGCTATTATGTGGTGGAGATACCTTTCCTGGCATACATATCCTAAGCCACAAATGATGTTCAGAACAGTATTTCTTCCCCAAGAGATCATGCGCTTGTAGTTAGCAAACCACAACCCCCACAATCCCCTGGATATAAATGGTATTGTGCACAAAAGTAAAAGCAATGGAGCTGGTTGGTTTGGGAAAGTCTGGCAGGGAAGGAACAGGGAAAAAATAATAATTGGGTTTTCAAGGATGGTGTTGTTTTTTTAATGCTTAAAAATAAAAGCCCTTGCATTTGACAGGAGCACTCAAAAAGCCCAATTAATTTTGGAAGGGAGCAAAATGGGAATCATGCATCCCTATCTCAGGAAAAGTAACTGCAGAGCAGCTACCTCCAGATAATTAGCCAGCAAGCACAGCTCCATGTCACACTCTCAGTATCCAAAAGATATAAGAAACACAGACAGTGGCTTCATATTGATTGAGACCATGGGCTCATCTAGCTCAATATTGTCTATGGTGGCTGGCAGTGTCTCATAGAATCATAGAATCATAGAGTTGGAAGAGACCACAAGGGCCATCGAGTTCCACCCCCTGCCAAGCAGGAAACACCATCAGAGCACTCCTGACATATGGTTGTCAAGCCTCTGCTTAAAGACCTCCAAAGAAGGAGACTCCACCACACTCCTTGGCAGCAAATTCCACTGTCGAACAGCTCTTACTGTCAGGAAGTTCTTCCTAATGTTTAGGTGGAATCTTCTTTCTTGTCTCAGCAGAGTGCAGACCAGGGTCGCTCCCAGCTATACCTGGGAGGCTATGTTCTATCACTGCATTATAGCTCTTCTCCAACATTCCTCTATATCAAGGATAGGAAATCTGTGGGGCTTCAGATGTTGCTGGACTACTGCTCCAATCATCCCTGACCATGGACCATGTTTGTTGGAACTGATGGGAGCTGAAGTTCAACAACACTATGAAGGCCATCGGGCAGCAGAATGTTGCTCTGTCTTGTGCTACTACTTCTTGTAGGGTGATACCCAGTGACATCATAAATTTCCTGCTTAGGTCCATTGATTTAAATGAGATTGCATATTGAATAACCCCCATGGTTGTGAATGGACCAGTAGATAAAGAGTTGATTAAAACTAAGTAATTTCTTACCCAACAGTAACCACAGAAATGTAAAGTAACATCTGTAGATGGCCTCAGAGAATTGTTTAATTAGAGTGTCGATAATTAAAAGTGAAGCATATAGTGTTTAAACTTGATTACACTCAAGTCAATATGTGTTATGTTATTTAACCAATATGTTATTTCCCCAACTTAAAATATAGTGATATAAAGTCATTCTGCTTTGTTACATCAAGCTCCAGTTTCAACATAAAGTTAAACTCAAGTTTAGCTTTTACCACACAGATGTGCTTCATTATAAGAACAAGTGAAATGTATTGTTTTGTGATGGTCACACCACTACCTGATAGAATTTGGCCTGGTAGTAGCAATTCACACCTCGAAGGTGGCGAACCCATTTAGATAGTCCTTGCACAGAGACTGATGGGAAGTGATGTGTTCCTGGATGCTCTGGGGGATTTCCCACAAGAAAGCTGATGATCCTTTCGAAGTCCTGGTCTCATTATGGAATGGCAAGATGAAGGTGGCAGTTGACACAATCACTGCCAAGTGTCCTGTCTGGCACTGTGGAGCTCAAGTGGTCTTCTGGGAAGCTTCAGGCTATGAAGCAAGCCAAATGAACACTGCCGAGCAAGAGGCTGCAAGTCTTGTACAGAAGCCAACCAAACATTGGTTTAGGCCTACCATGAATGTGTGATCTCCACAATCAGAACCATCAGGGCATAACTGGTGTCCCATGGTAAACACAAGGTTGTTGGGACTGGCTGGCTCTCTCTCATTTTGTGTCAGCCACATTCCCATAACAGCTATTTTGTGATGGGTGCCACTGGTCCAAAAAAATTTTGTGATGGGTGCCCACTGGTCCAAAAAAAGTTAGCAACTCCTGATATAGAAGATTGAGGTTGGAGTTCCAGACATAGAAGGTGCCCACCTCTGCCCAAGCCATGAGCGTCTTTGGTGCATACATCCAAAAAAGGGTTGGGAGGAGCTTAGCACACGCCACCTTTTGTGGCGAAAGATCATTGGGGTTAAAGGGCTGCTTATTTGGCACGTCCATGTGGGGGGTCCTGCGCTGTTAGCTCACCACAGGCCCCTCCAAGAGGTGGTTCCTCAAGGCTAAAGTCATGTTTGGCACTCAAGGGTACAACGGAGGTCATTTCCCTCAGATTGCTCCTGCTCCCTCTTCTACAAAGGTCACATTTCCTGGGTGTGCATGCTAATGTGTGTGGGTCCTTCCAATCAAATCATTGCCCCCAAACCCAGTGTAGCACCAATTGCCCAGGAGGTGGCTGTGAAACTGGTCCCTCCATTCTTGCTGCTAAACCTTAAAAGAGTAGCACTCTGAGATGAGAAACAGGATTTCCACTCCACTCCTACAATATCTAAAGGGCATCTTTGTCTCCTCTAGTTTCAGTCTTCAGAGTGCAGGATTTCAGCCTCTCGCTCTTCTTTCTCCCACTTCATAGAATCATAGAATCATAGAGTTGGAAGAGACCACAAGGGCCATCGAGTCCAACCCCCTGCCAAGCAGGAAACACCATCAGAGCACTCCTGACATATGGTTGTCAAGCCAGGTAAGACACTTTTCCTCTTGCTGGTTTTTTTTTGGGGGGGTGAGCTCCCATGCCAGAAATTTCAAGCAGCATTGATGATTTATACTTTCCCCCCCTCCCAACCCCCAGAATATCTTGGGGGAAGAAATATGAGAGATTAATTCCAGTCTAGCTCCTCTGTGCTGTACTCCAAGTTGGAACTTTACAGCCATAAGACACCATGGTGTTTAATCAAACCAGCCGTTCTCCATATTACTCATTTGGATAGCTCGATGCAGATATAATTTCAGGAACCTTCCAAGATGAGTTTAACACAACAGCAACATGCAATGCATTTTCCTAGTGACATTGTGTGTCTTTAACCACTGCATGCTGACGATGATTGCTTCCCTCATCCCCCCCCCCTCATTTTTTTATTTTTTTTTTGCAAATAAATGTTATGGGGTGGGGAAATTTTTCAAGCCAAGCACTACATTACCACCTGGGCAACTTTCTGGCTGGCCACATGCCAGTGCTGAGTGGGGCCAGAGACAAAGTCTTTCCCCCTGCCTTTCATAAAAGATCCACAAGGTGGATGACATTACAAACATTTTAAGATGCAATAGAAGCACAAAATACAATTGGCAGAATAAAAAGCTGCCGATTGAAATTGCAAAAAAAAGGAAAGCCAACGAAAATTGGTGGTTTATTTATTTAAGCAATTTATATGCTGTTTGACTACAATAGTCTCTAAGCAGATCACAAAGATACCCCCCCCCCAAAAAAAAACCAACTAAAACTATAAAATCTAATTAAAACCAGTTAAAACAGCTGCTGGAATAAAATCAGTATTCAGTAGAGAGGGGACCTCTCTGAAAATTTGTTCAGTTGAACCACCCCACCCCACCCCATTTGAGATCTGTCAGGAGTTAAGAGAGCGTCGAAGGACAAGTGTAATTTCTTTGGCAGACAAAGATAATTTCTTTTAGGAGAGAAGTTCACAACTTTTGTCAGGAGGCCATTTTGTTAATAAGTACTTGCATCACATGACCTTTCCTGCTGTAATCCTGCCTGTCGTTCTCTCTGTGTGTTCACTCAACTCTTGTATTTCCCTCCTAGATTCTCTCTCTCTCTCTCTCTCTCTCTCTCTCTCTCACACACACACACACAGTATCTGTTTTCCTCAGGTAGATTTGCACTTCTTTCCGCCCATTTTTAAGGTTATGATAGTCGTAAATCAAATATAGATGAGCTGTCTAACAGGTGGCAAAAGAATTGAAGGGGTGAGATAGCTGCAGACGAGTGAAACTATTTATGGCCAATAGCTGTTAAAATGGCAAAGGAAGTGAAAATGGAAACAGAGCATGTAGTCTCATCTGTGAAGTGTACAGAACCCCAGAGTTAACAGCAACTTTTTCCTGCCTCAGATGTGTGGTTCCTGAAGCAGTTTATCTACCCACCCCCCTTGTTGCCCTACTAAATTTTAATCAAGGTGTGGAAATGTGCCCACACTTTCATTCTCAAGAGCAGGGGGAAAGTTTTCTATATTCATGACAGATAGAAGCTGTGTACTGCCATTTTAGTCTTGTACAGTGGTGCCTCGCAAGACAAAATTAATCCATTCCGCGAGTCTCTTCATCTTGCGTTTTTTTCGTCTTGCAAAGCACGGCTATTAGCGGCTTAGCGGCTATTAGCGGCTTAGCGGCTATTAACGGCTTAGCGGCTTTAAGAAAAAGGAAACAAACTCGCAAGAACTCGCAAGACATTTCATCTTGCGAAGCAAGCCCATAGGGAAATTCGTCTTGCGGAACGACTCAAAAAACGGAAAACTCTTTCGTCTTGCGCATTTTTCGTCTTGCGAGGCATTCGTCTTGCGAGGCATTCGTCTTGCGAGGTACCACTGTATATAATTTTTTGGCCAGCCACAGAGATAGATTTGATAGCAATATAGACTTTGTGTGTTGAGGTCCCCAAGCCACCCCTCAAAATAAATTCACAATTCACACATAATTTTGTTTAAGGTTTTTGGCATAATTTTTGGCCACAACTTTATTAAAATACATAATCTGTGAGTGGTTGCTTAGGCATTGGTTAAGACTATCTGTCCCCCCACCTGGGACAGAACTGACTTTCCGAACTCCCTCAGAAGCCAGTGAAGGGAAAGCAATATTGGGGATCAGTTGAGCTGGGTGACAGGCCCTCACCGCTCACCCAACCTGTTCCCCAGGGCTTGCCAGCCCTGGTCCCATTTCAGGGATTGGATGAAATCGTGGCAAGCCCCAGGATTCCTTTAACAGAATTCCCTTCCACACCACCATTGGAGGGGCAGGCCCAGCCTGTCCTTACCCCTCCTCCACCAATTTTTATAACCAATGCCTAACCACAACCTTACAAGTTGTGACGAATTGCTAAGTAGTAGGCAAAAACCAAATGGCACCAGCCAATCAGCCAAATGGACAAAATTCCTACTAGGCCCCTGCCCCAACGGCAGATGACCCCATGACAGGCATAGCAAGGTCAACCGGAACTCAGGGCAGGTGGGCGGGTGATCTGATGCACTCAGCGAAAGAGAAAGCAAAAGCTGAGTGCCCCAATATTTAAAGCCTTTGGTCCCACCCACCACATTGCAACATGCAATTTGCCCCAGCAACCCGGTCATCCAATTGTTGCCCCAGGCCAACTCACTTTTACCTGCCTGGCAACAGAGGGTTGGCTTGGAAGACCCCACTACAACACGTGCTCTCATTTCAGGGAGAACACGCTTTATGCCTTTGGACCTCTGACTGGAGACTAAACTGTCCTCCCCCAACACTACTGATGCTATTCATCCTTCATCTTTGATCATCTTTTTTTATTAGTGTGGGGATCACAGGAGAGGACCTTTTCAGTGGTAGCTCCTCTGTTGTAGAATGTCCTCCCCAGAGAGACTTACCAGGTGCCCATTTTGCTACCTTTCCCATGCCAAGTAAAGCAGTGTTATCACCCCAGGCTTTTCAATTAAGATTTTATTTTTATTTTAGCACATTTAGGGCATTTCAGAGACCAGATGATTTTGTAGAACTCCATCACCATCTGAGAAATTTTGGGACAGTTCTACTAAAATAATAGCGAACGCAGTTAAGGTTTGCATAAGCCCAGGAAAAAAGAACTTTAGGGGGGAAAGCCTGGAAGGAGTGGGAAGAAACCCAAAAAATGTGGATTTCTGGGTGACTTTTTGGTGTTGTGTTGTTGTTTAGTCATTTAGTCGTGTCTGACTCTTCATGACCCCATGGACCAGAGCACGCCAGGTACTCCTGTCTTCCACAGCCTCCTGCAGTTTGGTCAAACTCATGCTGGTAGCTTCGAGAACACTGTCTAACCATCTCGTCCTCTGTTGTCCCCTTCTCCTTGTGCCCTCCATCTTTCCCAACATCAGGGTCTTTTCCAGGGAGTCTTCTCTTCTCATGAGCTGGCCAAAGTATTGGAGCCTCAGCTTCACGATCTGTCCTTCCAGTGAGCACTCAGGGCTGATTTCCTTCAGAATGGATTGGTTTGATCTTCTTGCAGTCCATGGGACTCTCAAGAGTCTCCTCCAGCACCATAATTCAAAATTTGTACATGGAGTTTTCTTGGCAGGGATACTGGAGTGGCTTGCCGGTTCCTGCTCCAGGTGGATCACATTTGGTCGAAACTCTCCACTATGACCTGTCCATCTTGGGTGGCCCTGCACGTCATAGCTCATAGCTTCTCTGAGTTATTCAAGCCCCTTCGCCACAGCAAGGCAGTGATCAGAGTATTCAGGAGCAGGGCATGGCTGGCTGAAACCGTAAACAGGAGCACTCACATTACAACACTTGGTTGGAGCAGGTGACACTTGCAACCTCTCGTAATATCTGTTCCTCAGCATTTATTCCCATTAGCGTAGCTTTCATATATGAACCTTTTACGTCTTATTGATCTCATGCTCACACATCAAATATTTATGGGGACGGAGAGACAGGCCAGGACACCACAAGGTCAGAGCACCTTGCATTGAGTTTGACACTCTGCATTGATTTTATTATTAGTATCTTGATTATTATTTAATGTGGAGCATGGGTATTGTTGGGTCTTTAGCTTGTCTGTGCAAAGAGAAAACAGAGAAGAAATCATGGCTGGTTTTGACATATGCTGAAGCCCTTTCCTCATGTATTCTCAGAATTCATGGAGGGAGGAGAGCCCCATTTTCAACACTGGCTCCTTTCCTAAGCTTCACACATTGAACAGAAAGGTCCAAAGGCAGAATCTTCAAATGTGTGAGAGCATGTTTAGAACTCTGCATGTGTAGTTTGGAATGCCATCCAGGCAAAATTCCAGATCTTATGGAAGAGACACAGCACATTCAACTGAATTGTCAGGGAACTGACATCGGAGCAGAGTGGAGAGGCTAGGCTCCCAGATTCTGCAGGAGAGGGAACTAGTAAGGGGAGAGAGAGAACGTCCTCTGGGGAAAGAAGTCCAGGTGACACCAGGAAGAAGGGAGAGGCAGAGAGCACCTCGGAGGGGAGGCTCCAAGACTCTTCCAATGAAGTCAGTGAGGAGAGTGGAGGACCGCCGCTTGGAACGCCCACTCTGCGCAGAAGGCTTCCACGCAGAGAGGCGAGGAGGAGGTTGTCCGTTAAGGAATTCTTATGCTGGAGGAAATTTAGGAAACACCCACTGACGGATTCTACCAGCGACTGAGGCAGCCGCGCAAAAGGGCTGCTCAGCCAGGGAAAGACGCAACCACCCCCAAGCAGTTGCAACAGCTGGAGGTTTACACACAAGCAACCCCAATTCCCATGATATGAATGCACAAAGATTTCCCCTTCAGAGCTTCCTGCTCAGCAAGCAAAGTCCTGAGGCTATGACTAACAGGAGGTAAAGATGATGGGAGAAAAATTAACATGGCCTTTCCCTTTCCTATCTACATTCTCATGACACCTCTGGTTAGAGATTCAGTTATGTGGAGGAACTAAGGCTGTGTACATGAAGCATTTTATTCCAGTATCAATGGAGACCAAATACAATGGTACCTTGGGTTACATACGCTTCAGATTACATACGCTTCAGGTTACAGACTCTGCTAACCCAGAAATAGTACCTCGGGTTAAGAACTTTGCTTCAGGATGAGAACAGAAATCGTGCTCCGGCGGCGCAGCAGCAGCAGGAAGCCCCATTAGCTAAAGTGGCGCTTCAGGTTAAGAACAGTTTCAGGTTAAGAACAGACCTCCGGAACGAATTAAGTACTTAACCTGAGGTACCACTGTACCTGATTTTTCTACAAAGTCAACACACAATAGGGATCCATGGCACATATTTGCCACTGAAAAATGCTTCTTGAGTAACTGAAAGCCCATTGCAGATTGATTCCGCATGAATTCACAATGTTGGCATTTTCTTCTCCTGACTCCAGTTGATGGAACAACACCACCTCAAACCCAACAATGGAATTGAACCACCTCAAAGCCATCAATGGAACTGCACCACTTCAAACCTGTCAGTGGAACCACAACACTTTGAAGCAATGATACCACACTAGCTTAAATCTTACTTGATTTTGGATCACAGCCATTTTGCCTCTTCAAAATGCAACAAAACAAAACCCAGGATATTTTTATTACAGCTTTATCGTTGTAATTTGCAACAAAGGTGGGGGGGGAGGAATGATCTTCAGTTTTGCTCCATCATGTAGTTTTGCTCCATCATGTTTCTGTGCCACTTAAGTTATGCTTCATCCAACACAACATTATATGCGGTGATAAGATACAAATCAACCAAATACGGGAAAAGGCTTGGGGCAAATTGTTCCTCCTTGTTAGCATATCCATCATGTTGGTGTTATTTTGAAAGCTAATTACTGTTGTGAACCATAAGCAATAAGGAAGCATCAACCTGAGCAGCAAATTAACCTCTCTTCCCACCATATGTTCTTCGTACCCAAAACAAAGGTAATATTTGCTCCTCCTCCTGCATGGGATCATTAAACTACCAGAGGAACAACTATCTAATTGCTGAAGACAACTTTGAAAAATGACATCACAGCATTAAGAAAGAAGGAAAGAGAGAAAGAGAGAGAGAAAGAAAGAAAGAAAGAAAGAAAGAAAGAAAGAAAGAAAGAAAGAAAGAAAGAAAGAAAGAAAGAAAAGCCTAGTGATAAACTACCAGGAGGAAGACAGCCCTTAGCTTAATAAAAGCCATTGGACTGATTGCCTAATTCTTTGGGGAAGGAGAAGGGATCAATGAATATAACTCATCACTGTTCACCACAATCTTTCATTTCAGCATTGAACTGTATATGCTGGATTCAGCTGCTTTACAGCTCAAAGAGAACAGAAGCAGGTCCCTGAAAAGCCAGAGGAACAAGACAACTAGGAATGAATGAATGAATGAATGAACACTTTTACTTATATGCCACTTTTCCACAATGAGTTGTGCCCAAAGCGGCTTACAGGAAACATTCAAAACATCAGAATATAAATATATGAATCACAGAGCATGTCAGTGAATTCAGAAATAATCTCAACAATTTAACATACACAGAATGAATCGAATTGAGTGTGTGTGTGTGTGTGTGTGTGTGTGTGTGTGTGTGTGTTTAAGTACGTAAATTCAAAGTAATCTGGCTTAAGTACAGTTCAGATACAAGGAGTTCTCTTACCAGGCTAGATAATATACAGCTGACTCCCATATCCTTATTCCAGAGGAGGATGGCAACCACAAAAAGCAAATGTTGGGGAGATTTCTTAAGGGATGACCTGGCTTCTTATACCCCAGTCCAGGTTCTGTATTTGTCAATGTAATATGATATCTATGAGAAGCAGGGTGTTTAGTATAACAGTCAGTACCTTCAACTGAGCTTTCCAAACTTTTCATGTTGGTGACACACTTTTTAGATGTGCATCATTTCGTGACACAATAATTCAGTTTTACTAGCAAGCCGGAGGTTAAACTAACCCCTTTCCAGCCCTGGGATGAACACTGTGAGCATTAGTGAGACACACCTACACACTGCAGCCAACACACTAACGTCTCACAACACACAGTATATTGTCAGTATACAGACACGGGTGGTGCTGTGGGTTAAACCACAGAGCCTAGACTTGCTGATCAGAAGGTTGGCTTTTCAAATCCCTGCGACAGGGTGAGCTCCCATTGTTCGGTCCCTGCTCCTGCCAAACTAGCAGTTTGAAAGCACATCAAAGTGCAAGTAGATAAATAGGTCTTGCTCCGGCGGGAAGGTAAACGGCGTTTCCGTGCGCTGCTCTGGTTCCCCAGAAGCGGCTTAGTCATGCTGGCCACATGACCCGGAAGCTGTACGCCGGCTCCCTCGGCCAATAAAGCGAGATGAGTGCCGCAACTCCAGAGTTGGCTGCAACTGGACCTAATGGTCAGGGGTCCCTTTACCTTTACTGACCTACAGTATAGATCTGCTAGAATTAATTTTAAATGTGCTGTTCTTGATGCTGTTTTTCCCCCCTCTCTTTATATAACGTGTGTGTGTGTGTCACACCTCCAGGACGCATGCCACGCCCCCGTCTGCTCTCCGCCCCCCCCTTGCCAGAGCATGAAGTTCCGCCACTGTGTGTGTGTGTGTATGCAAATGTTGTAACTGTTTTGTTTTTATATGTACATTTTTTTGACATATTTTAATATTGCAAATTGTTTTGGGAAGCTTTTAGGGTGCTTTTTATGTTGTGAACTGCCCTGAGATCTATGGGTATAGGGCACTATACAAATTTAATAAATACATAATAATAAATAAATAAATAAATAATAGGGACCTATTCCTACACACACACACACACACACACACACACACACACACACACCTAGCCGTAGCATTTTAGCCAGCGTTCAGTACCTGCCATTGTTTCCATCAAAAAACCAAATCAAGTTGCTACACATGGCACCCTGCTCCCTTACTTTCTCTTGGAAAGTTGGCAAGTTCCCTCTAACTCAACGCAATGAAGTGTCCATTGTTTTCACTCCGATAAATGAATTTAATAAGGGTCCCAGCAAGACTCTGCAAACATGGTTGACTTGTCACACCTCCATCACCCTAGGCGACATTTCCTTATTGATCTGTTTATTGCTTCCGCTGAGAGAACATTGTCAATCCACCTCTGTCAGAGCCCCAGCCCTCGCAGAAGGGAGCAGACACCGTTATTACCATTTAGGTGAGAAATGAGGCTCGCATTTCATTCAGCATTCTGGGCAAAGTCACATATTTATTTCTTCCAAAAGCACAGATATTTAAGGGCAAGTGAACATCTAGCCTCACTGTCAGGAAAAATCAATTGCCTTTGGTGGGAATGTCTTCGGAAAACACAAGGTTGTGGGTATCAGTCTCCAGTGCTTTTGCTTCATTGGTGTGAAATTAATCCTTTAGAAGCCCCACACATGCTCTTTGGAGGCAGGTGATGAAGAGGACCTTGCCATTGGTCCAAATGGGCATTGGACTCCTGAGAAGAACCTAGATGTCCAGATTCTAGGATCAACTTGCAGTCAACTTCAAATAATTTTCATCCCAGTTGTGGCACATAAATCAAGGCTGACCTGGCATGATCTAAAATGAGAACGCAAACCTTCCAAGCTTGAGTGGAACCAACTAGATTCTGGTAAGTCTGTTTTTTGGTCCAGTTCGATTTCACCAGCTTAGATGGCCTGGAGACAACTGGGGAGGATCAGCAGAGAGAGGTGACTGCTGTAGAATCTGATCAGGCTCATCAGGAAACCAAAAGGGAACCAGTTGTGGTGGCGACAGGAAAAAAACCAGGGTGAAATATACTCCGAGTCAAGAGTGGATTTCATGCTCTTTATTCAGCTCATAGTGGCGAGGAGGAATGGAATTTCCCCCAGAATGTCTGCCTTATATACATTATTTACACAATGGGCCCCACGTGATTGGCTAATTCCGGGATTCTCCTGTAGGCCAATCAGGTTGCGGATTCCCTTCCACCTGGAGCTGGATTGGGTGGCTCCTGTGGACCAATCAGACTGCTGCATTCTGGATCCTATTGTTCTAGGACCAATCAGACTGCTGAATTCTGGATCCTATTGTTCTAGGACCAATCAGACTGCTGCATTCTGGATCCTATTGTTCTAGGACCAATCAGACTGCTGTATTTTGGATCCTATTGTTCTAGGACCAATCAGACTGCTGCATTCTGGATCCAGTTCAACTCAGGGTTTGGGGATCTTTTAACTGTTCTATCTCCACAATCAGGACCAGCAGGACAGAGCTGATTTTCCATGGTAAGCATGAGAAATTCTATGGGAGAGAAGCAGCAAAGACTCTCAGAGCCCAACCCTTTCAGCAGGGAGATGGCACTCTCTAAGTTTGTGTTGTGCCCCACCCAACCCTACGGCAGCCATCTCATGCTATGCCATGGGCCCAAGGCAGCCGCTTTGTGACTGGAGCCCACAACACCTTTTCAGATTTCAAATTACACCACAGGGTGGTATTAGGGTTAGAGCGTTGGGCTAGGGACCCAGGAGACCGGTGTTCAAGTCCCCCATGAGCTATGGATATGACCTTGGACCAGCCTTATCTACCTCACGTGTTTGTTGTAAGGATAAAATGCTGCAGAGAAGGAGAAGTATCTACACCACCTTGAGCTCCTTGGAGGAGAGGTGAGATATAAATGTAATAAATAATTACATTAAATTGAATTATACTTGCCCACTGATCCAAAAGGGTTGGTAACCCCATCTTGGGTCATGGCTATGTGAGAAACCTAGACCAACAAAGGAGAGAGGGCAGACCCTCGCCATAGCTTGGCACCCAGGCTGTACAGCTTCAGATGGGCTCACATGGATACCAGGATGTGATCCTCTTTGTACACCTACAAAAATGAGATTGGACCAGCAAATACCTGTATATGCAGCTCTTTGGGTAATGATGATGATGATGATGATGATGATGATAGTAATAATAAAAAATTATTTCTACCCCGCCCATCTGGCTGGGTCCCCCCCAGCCACTCTGGGCGGCTTCCAACAAAACACTAAAATACAATAACCTATTAAACATTAAAAGCTTCCCTAAACAGGACTGCCTTTAGATGTCTTCTAAAAGTTTGGTAGTTATTTTTCTCTTTGACATCTGGTGGGAGGGTCTTCCACAGGGTGGGTGCCACTACCGAGAAGGCCCTCTGCCTGGTTCCCTGTAACTTGGCTTCTCGCAGCGAGGGAACCACCAGAAGGCCCTCGATGCTGGACCCCAGTGTCCTGGCAGAACGATGGAGGTGGAGACACTCCTTCAGGTATATTGGACCGAGGCCGTTTAGGGCTTTAAAGGTCAGCACCAACACTTTGAATTGTGCTCAGAAACGTACTGGGAGCCAGTGTAGGTCTTTCAAGACCGGTGTTATATGGTCTCGGCAGCTGCTCCCAGTCACCAGTCTAGGTGCCACATTCTGGATTGATTGTAGTTTCTGGGTCACCTTCATGGTAGCCCCACATAGAGCACATTGCAGTAGTCCAAGCAAGAGATAGCCATAGCAGGGTCATGGACCTCAAAGGGTGTTTTTGTTGTTGTTGTTTTTGCTAAATTCCCCTTCCCCTTCGATTCTAGTGGCACTTTATATGAAGCTTCAACTCTGCCACTGACTTCTGCATGACATAATGACCCAGCAGATCACAGTGCAACAAAAAAGACGGAAACAATCTTGGACGTGGGTAAAGCCAAGCCACTATGTAACACCAAATCAGGTTTCTATCATTGGTTTCTCCCTATGGTCTAAAGCAGAGTTAGCCAACATACAGATGCCCTTACAGGTGTCTTTAGACTACAGTTCCCATCATCCCTAGCCAGCATGAACAGTGATCAGGAATGATGGGATTTGTAGTTCAGCAGCATCTGGCAGGCACAACATTGGTTGTCGCTGATCTAAAGGGTTACAGTGTTTGCTGATATAAACATGCAGGGGGTTTGGAAGCTGCAGAAAAGATGGTGGTGTGAATGTCTATTTTTATTCTGTGCCATCTCCTTCCTTTCTAATCATGATGGACTAGAATTTCCCCTCTGCTTTTATGCTGGGAGTATATAACATACACACCCTTCCTGTCTCCTGGGTGCTCTTTTCTGTTTGTGATAAAACATGATAAATGGTTTCTCTCCACCTAACCTTGAATCTCAGAGTCCTTTAAAAACTTCCACACAAAAAATGCCAGTCTTGCTGTGCTTGAAATAAGTGTAAACTACAAATCTTGCTTAAATGGAGGCATGATGAACCAAAACTCCAAGCTTCTATCTGTCTGTCTATTCCTCAAGAATTTTGATACATTGAAATTGATTCATTTTGCACCAGGACAAAAATAAATAAAACCTGTATCTGTTTTTAATGCAAAGAGGGTTTTTCCCCATTATTATTATTTTATGGAAATACTGTAAGTTAGGATGTGTTGACGGCATGCTTATCCTTGATGAATGACATGATTCATGTGCCGCTGAAGACATGCCTGAGTCATGAATCAATTTCCCCTGCAATCATATTGATAGTTGGTTGGATATTTTATTGAGCGGACCTTTTCCCATGGTTTGTCTTTTTTCTTTTAGAAAAACGGGCAGGTTCCACCAGATAAAAAGGAAAAGGGACCCCTGATCATTATGTCCAGTCGTGATCGACTCTGGGGTTGCAGCGCTCATCTCGCTTTATTGGCCGAGGGAGCCGGCGTACAGCTTCCGGGTCATGTGGCCAGCATGACTAAGCCGCTTCTGGCGAACCAGAGCAGCGCATGGAAATGCCATTTACCTTCCCACTGGAGCAGTACCTATTTATCTACTTGCATTTTGACGTGCTTTCGAACTGCTAGGTGGGTAGGAGCAGGGACCGAGCAACGGGAGCTCACCCCGTCGCGGGGATTCGAACCGCCAACCTTCTGATTGGCAAATCCTAGGCTCTGTGGTTTAACCCACAGTGACACCTGCGTCCCATCAGATAGCACAATATTAAAAACATCCAACCCCCACCCCACAAGTGCCTTCACTTCAGGCAGCACAAAGGACTAACTAATTATTCTGGAGGGAAGAGAAATTGACTCCAGCCATATTTTTAGAATCCTGGGTCAGTTTTATGAATGAAAAAAAATGCAATTGGTTCAAGAAGAAATAGAAGTTGTCGTACAACCCTCTCTGCAGGTGTGAGGCATGCCAGACAGGACTGATATGAAAAACAGAATACATATTTTGTGTATCTGGAGCCGTCTAAATATGCTATCAGGTCTGGTTTTGTAACAGAAACTGCACTGGATTCTCTGATGGATGATCCTGGGTGACAGAGACAGAGACTGTTACACTTCCTGGATCTTCCAGTAAGTTTTGAGAGTATATCAGCCACAGTATCGCTCTGTATAGACAATCCAGGCTGAGAATTGGGGGCACAACACTCTTGTGGTTTGGTCTCAGTTCCTACCCAGAAGGTGGTGCTGAGGGACTACAGTCATACCTTGGAAGTTGAACGGAATCCACTCCGGAAGTCTGTTTGACTTCCTAAATGTTCAGAAACCAAAGCACGGCTTCTGATTGGCTGCAGGAAGCTCCTGCAGCCAATCAGAAGCCACAGAATCCCTGTCAGATGTTCGGGTTCCAAAGAACATTTGCAAACCAGAACACTCACTTCCGGGTTTGTGGTGTTCAGGAGCCAAAACGTCCGAGTACCAAGGCGTTTGGGATCCAAGTTACGACTGTACTGATTGGTCTTGTGGGACTTGTGTTAAATATCTACACCATCAACAACTGCTGCCTGATGAAACCACCAAAGTTAAGCACCTAGGAACAGTTCACCCAGATAGGGCCTATGCTGTCACCAATGGCTGCGAGAGCAAATGTTTAAAAGCCGTTTAAATGAATAAGGCAGGTGACTCCCATATTTTAGGCTAACTTTCCCTTATTTGTTCAAGTGATGTTAAAAAGAAATTTGCTGCTCTCTGGGAAATGATCTATAATGAACTTTCCAAAAAAATATATCAAAAAACCCAGAGTCCTTTCTGTTGGGGATAATTCAAAGTGAAATTCCCAGATTTCAAAAAAAGGTTATTTATGAAAGCAACTACTGCAGCCCATGTTTTGTTAGCCCCAAAATGGAAAACGAGCGAGGTCCCGACTAAAGAAGAATGGCAACTTAAGCTGACAGAATATGTGCAGCTTGCGGACCTAACATACAGAATAAGAAAACAAGAAGAACATATGTTTAAAGAAGATTGGAAAACGTTTATTAAATATACGGGAAATAATTGTGTACAGCTGAAAACGCTGGCAGCATTAAGATAAATTCAACAGTGTAAACAAGTTTTGATGGATGCAATTAATAGAATACTGAATGGTACAGTTTTTGTAAAATATGCAGGGATTTACGATATGTAAAATGAACCATGGAAAGAGAAAAGGGAAGTCATTTATATCTTAAGGATGTAAAATGAGTATTTTAAATTGTAAAACAAATTTAGGGCAGGCACTCTCTGGGTGACCCTTGCCCATAGCCCCTTCTTTAAGCAAGGAACCCTGTCTCAGAATCAGGCGTGGAGTGCTTGTTCCATTCCTTTGTAGGAGGGAAGCCTGCCAGGCCATATAAGAACATTATAATTGCCTAATAATAATAATAATAATAATAATAATAATAATAATAATAATAATAATTTATTTATACCCCACCCATCTTTCGGGGTTTCCCCAGCCACTCTGAGTGGCTTTCAACAGAGCATTAAAAGCAGAATAAAGCTTCAAACATTAAAAATTTCCCTAAACAGGGCTGCCTTCAGGTGTCTTCAGATGTAGATCTGAAGGCGTTGCAGATCAGGCCAATGACTCCTCTAGTCCTGTTCTTAAAGGGGCCAAGAAGACGCCTTTGGGAAACCAAGGAGCAAAATGTGAGCATAAGAGAACCCCCTCTGTGGTTTCCAGCAACTGATATTTGGAACCATGACTGCCTCCAACTGTGGAGACAGAGCACATCCACCATGGCAAGTAGCTATTGATGGCCTTCTCCTCCATGAATCTGTCCAGTCCTCTTCAAAAGCCATCCACGTCGGTGGCCATCACTGCCTCCTGGGAGAGAGAGTTCCATAGTTCCATGGTTTCAGTTGGTGACTGTAAGCAATGGATGGGTGAGTGCAGCTGGCAGCAGGATAGGCAGTGGTCCCTGTTGCTCAATCAGGTATAGTGGTGACCATCCCATCAGTGAGCCAGCCAGGCATAAACACACACAGAGCACTGCAACATGGCTCCCTCTCTCTCCAGCATCAGACAGCAAGGAGAAAAAGAACAAAGGACAATAGTCCCACTTCACGGAACACAGTAACACAAACATCCTGTCTTCATCACTTCCCACTCTGTGGAGTCAAAACATATCACGTCATGTGAAAGACAACCATCCTATGACTACAATCATGGATCAGGAATTCTAACATCCTCCCCCAATTCATGATCTGTGTTGCAGTCATCAGTGTAACTGCAACAACCATACAGATGTCATACACACAGCATACCCCTGTATCACCCGTTCCACCCTTGGAACTACCTACCTGCAACTGGATTGGCCTTGGGCCTCACCATCTTACACTTCTGACTAGTCTTGGCGTCATAACCCTTCTGACTATCAGGAAGTCTCACACCAGGCTTTGTTGGGACCCAAACCCTAGCCACGTTCCTCTCTGAGGAATCAGTTTTGGCACACACAGCCTCTGGACGTGGTCCAGCTTCCTTCTCCAAGAAAACAGCCTTTGGGCGTGGTTTCCCGTCCCTTGAGGACAAACCCTGTACCCCTTTCAAGACTCCGGGTTTCAAGACCTGTGTTGAGCCACTAACCATAGCTAAATCTGCAACACGGCCCCGTGGAGTTTGCAACAGTGGTCTCTACTGTGGAATCAGCACCTGCCTGGTGGTGCAATCAGCCTGATTATGCTATGAACTGCTTAAATAGAATGTTCATCTTACACTCTTTGCTTTATTTAGTGACATTTTCCTCCAGCGAGGGAATATTCTTTAGACCCCTGTCCCTGCCTGTCAGGTGGTTAGACTCTTATTTGGCGTTTTGAAGCAGAAACCAGAGGTCTGGCTGACATCTCGTTTTCTATTTGGAGGGGCTTTTTTCTTCCTGTATGAAAGGGCTTTCAGCTGGGTGATGTGGTTTAGGCCGGCCTACACACCTCAGCGAGAACTAGACCAAACAGTAAATAAGTAAATTATAAAAATGGCATGCTTTGCGTGCCACATTTCACTCCTGAGGCATGACCTCATTACTCACAGATTGCCTTGGACTCTGATGTCCAGATGGCACTCGTTCCTCTGACATGGGGGTGGATGCATCTCGCACAGATGTCCAGGAGGATTGCAAGACCGAGGGGGTGGAGGAGCAATTGTCCTTTTCCCCTTCTTTTTCTTTTCGGCAGGGAAGGATACTTAAAATGGAAAGCTCCACGTTTGATTTAGGGCTGCAGTCTTCTGCAAAGCTGGGGTGGACAGCACAGCAACGGTCAGTGCTTTGAGCAGAGAAGCTGTCTCAAAACAAAATGCCCAGACGCATTAGTTAGCCAAATGCAAGCAACCCCCTGTCCCGCTGTGTTGGCGCCATCTCTTTTGGAAGGAGGAGAAGGGTTCTTGAGCAAGTTGTCCTTAATAACAGAAGAAGATCCCAGATTTCCTTAAGAATGGATAGGTTTGATCTTCTTGCGGTCCATAGGAGTCTCCTCCAGCACCATAATTGTCAGGAAAAAGCAGCAATGCAAGAGCGAGCTGCAGGTGTCTGGAAAGCAAAACAGGATGTTGATGTTTGGGACTGTACCATGGGAACAAAGGGGCAGTCTATTCACTGTTCTGAGCACTGGATATTAGCTCAGAGTGTCATCTGACCTGTACTGGAAGTACAGGGGTGGAGTTTACCTCTCTCTACTGCTGGGGACTGGAGAGTGCAGACGTGTTTCTCTGTACTGCTGGAATGACAGAAATAAAGCCATGTAAATAGATTTCTGTCTATCTCTTTTCCCCTCCCTGAGGGAAGCAGGGAGGAGGGAGGAGAGGTGTGTCCCTCTCACGCTGATAGGGATCGCCGATAGAGACCTTGCCTGTATCCTGCCGGGAGACGCAGACGGGGAGGTCAACAGGATCTCAAGCCTAGTGCCTGGACAATGGCTAGTTACCTCTGACCAAGGCTAAAGATCCGACAATAATTTGATGCTTTTGAATTATGGTGCTGGAGGAGACTCTTGAGAGTCCCATGGACTGCAAGAAGATCAAACCTATCCATTCTTAAGGAAATCAGCCCTGAGTGCTCACTGGAAGGACAGATCCTGAAGCTGAGGCTCCAGTACTTTGGCCACCTCATGAGAAGAGAAGACTCCCTGGAAAAGACCCTGATATTGGGAAAGACTGAAGGCACAAGGAGAAGGGGACAACAGAGGACGAGATGGTGGGACAGTGTTCTCGAAGCTACCAGCATGAGTTTGACCAAACTGCGGGAGGCAGTGGAAGACAGGAGTGCCTGGCATGCTCTGGTCCATGGGGTCACGAAGAGTCAGACACGACTAAATGACTAAATAACAACAACAACATCCCAGCTGGACCACATTAGGCAGGCCAAGAGAGGGGTCTTGTTAGGCAGCCCAGGATCTCCATATTCACTGTCTAGTCGTGTGCTCCAGAGGCACACTCTATTGACTCTTGAGATAGACAGATGCCACCACCCAAATGTAAGTCACTGAACCCCCCCCCCCCGAGTACGGCTGTACTGCTAAATGGATTGGCTCCATCCATGTCACATGGCATTTGGGCATTGTCATGAGTTAGGCTCCTGATCGGGGAGTTGGCTGAGTTTCCAAGGATGCTGGGCCCATGTAGGGCAGGCCCTATAATTGGCCAGAGTGAAGCAGGTGCCTCAGGAGGCAAATGCTGGTAAGCTGGAAGTGTCAGTGAAGTGTTGGATGACAAAACTGGACGGGCTATGCAGTCTATCCTTGTGCCTTCTAAACTAGAGTACTGTGCTCAAGAGGACGCTGTCCAATCACCAGTGCTGAAAAATATCTTCAACAGCCAGTCCGATCAACTTCCACATGCTAAATGAAAGGTAACAAATATCTGGGCCAGCCCTGGAAGTATGTCTGCCATTTTGTGGGGGGTGGGGTGGGTCAATGTTAGGATATTTCCGTTCCACCTTAAAAGGGAGCAGGCTTTGTGAGTCACAGAGTCTGTGTATTTCCTGTTCACAGGAAGTTTATGTTTTGTCTTTGCTTTCATTTCTCTCTCTGTGCCTGAACACTGAAGCAGGCAGTCATGTTTTTTCTTTGTTCTGACCAACGCTGAATAAACTTGTAAATAATGCTCTCCTGCGTGCATCTTTCGCTGTGCATTATCTGCTGATAGAGCGTGCATCAGCTCTGGAATGTGGCAAGCTATTTCTGGAGCTCGTGTCGCTAATTGCTGATACTGCGTGTCTACGGGAGATTGATGGACGTCCGGAGGCAACGTGGAGTCTTGATGGATGATGTCTCCCTGGCAGTATCCCAACAGTCAAGACAGTGTGTGTTTTCTCTTAGAGGACCCCACCCACCTTGACAGTAGCAGAGTCCTTTCTGAGGGTACATTTGACATTTTCCAAACCCCAGTCTTTCCTGGGAATCCTTGATCCTTTTCCCATCACCACTGTGTGACTCTTATTGTACCCACCCCAAAATAGTAAAGTTTCAACTGAAACTAGCATTCTGGAATTTGGTGGCTTTGTCCCCGCAGAAGCGACACGTCTGGTAGAAAATAAAAGAGACATTTTCTTTAAAACCAAAATGTAAGAAAATCTGAAAGGTGTCCTGCATGAAAACCACATCATTCAATCTGGTAAGCTTAATCCATTCTCGAAGGTCTTCTGTGCCTGCAAATTCCATCCACTTCTGTGAAAAGGAAAATCTATATAATCCTTCGCTATAGGAAATGGGGAAAGGGAACAGCTTCTTAACATATCTAATTCAGCACCAAATAACAAGATGTACAGGGAAAGCACACAGCTCTGAAACAGACTGAGATGTTTCCAAAGCTATAGATACAGGTTGAACCATGTGGCCAGTGCTCAGCTCTAATATATATGCATACTGACCATGCAATTCATTTAATGCCTATCAACAAGCAGCTATTCTGCATGTTCACTTGCATCGTTTGGGAGCTCTACACATGGACCACACTGTATATAAAGTCGTCCAATGATGATGTTCATCTGTGCACACTCTCCATTATGTCTGGTGAAAGGATACAATGGTCAAGTTTTATACATAGTCTTGATTCTACTCATGTTCACACACACACACACACACAATAGTATATAACATAGTGTATGAGACTAGTTGTAATTCACAAGTGAAATCGACAGCCATTTCAATAGAAAGTCCCCTAGCATCGTGTACAAAGAGTTATGGAAAGGGGGGGGGGAATAATTTGAGTTGATCAGAAAGGGATGGATTTATTTATTTATTTATCCATCCATCCCATCTGCATTTCAAGAGAGAGAAAGGGAGATTTTCCATTAGGATTTTCCCCACTGATAGGGGGAAATTGGCAGTTCATGGATGGAAAACATTCATTCTGCCTGACATTATGTATCATATAAATGCAAAAAAAGTGGCTTTGAGTATCACTTTAACTGGGAGCAGATACTGTTAATGTCAGCAATATATGTGCAGTTTAATAAGATATTTTTCTGCGGCGAAAGTATAGTTTTTGAAGGATTTACTATTTCAGAAGGAAATAGACCCGTGATTTTCACTTATATCTTGAATCCCCGATAACGTGCAATGGGCGAGCAAATTCTACATACAAAGCTTTCTGTCATGGAAAACCTTTCATAATCATTTTTTTCAATATACTGGTACTGCAACTGAAAGAATTCAGAACAGTGTGCTTCTCTCTGGAGCTCTGCTTTTTAAACTCATAGGTTTCACAGACATTGTAATATATATATATTCTCATTTCAGCAAAGAAATGTTCAGGCATATGCGTGCACATTTCTGATGCTCTGATTCCTTAAAAAAACAACCTTTTGAAGTTATGCTACACACTGATTTTAATGATCATTTAAATTGACACATCGCTACAATGGGGGATATCCAATATTGTTCATAGAGCAGACCCAATTGAAACCAACGGACTTAAGTAACTCAATACTTGAAACAGTGCCTGAACCGAAGCACAGCTGCCCTTGGGAATTTGCACTTCTCCAAATTCTGTAATTTAGTTCTTTGACAAAAAGAAAGTGTAGAACGATGCAAGTACTAGCCGAAGTGGTGTATAAAAATGCATATGTTGGTGAAAATAACATTCAGAAATGCATTCGGTCAGGAGAAATTGCTTGCAAAAATATTCGCAATCAGGAGAAAGGCGTGCTAAGAGACTGCTGGAATTTCAGGAGACTGTGGATATTTAAGTTATAATTAGAAAAATCTTAATAATTATTCATAAAGGAAAACAGTTTATAAGAAATAAATAAGGAGGCAGGATACCGGATAAAGGAAGTCTCTTATTTGGTTGTTTGTATTGTTGTATGTTATGCTCGTTGTATGTTAAGTTCACGTTTAATGAGGATGGACTTGTGTTTTGGGGGGTGGGGGTTTATGTTATGTTGTAAATAAAATTCCAATTAAAAATTAGGAATTTCAGGGGAGCTTTGTTTGTTTTTTTTAAGTCTCAAAGTCATGGGGATGTGTGGCAAACTCAACTTGACCGGGGAAAGGAGAAACTGATAAAAACTGAAATTGTTAGATTCATACAGAGAGAGAGAATCATTCATGCAGTCATATAAACATAAATATTGCTTCTTCTTTTAAAAAGCATATGGAGCCTCAGGAGAAGGGAGCAAATATGTTGATATGGAAAGCTGTGGCAAACTGAGCATGCTCCAATCCCACAATCAATTTGAGAAATTTCTCCTGGTTCAACTGGCGTTTAGGAGGAGCAGAGCAGAGAGCGAAAGCTCAGAACAGTAAAGAAACGGACAGGGGGAGGTTTGCTCATCCCTCAGACCCGCAGAGTCTTTCTTCTCCTGTCAGTATCCATATATGGAATTAGTCACAAAGCATTTCACACTCCAGACATCCTCCACCGATGGAGCCTCTTTTCATGTTTCCAGCCGGCTCTGGAAATTGATCCCTGCCCACTCACTACCTGCCCAGCTATTTAATGGAATCCGCTCATCTCTCAGACCAACTGGGTCTTTCATCTCCTGCCAGCATCTCTGACGACAGAACAAAGACCCGACTCCCTGTCTCTTTAAGGACATTGTACCTCCTAAAGACTCTCCATCCATGAGAGCAAAGCGAACAATGCAGGTAGAGGCCACAGGTTTTGCTGAATACACCTGAGGATGTGTTAGCTCAGGCTGAAAAGGATGACAGGGAGGTCTTCCTTAGTTCACAGCTCTCTTTCCCTGATTCCCATGAATGGCGTTTGCTAAACCCCTCCTGTAAGGTAAAGGTAAAGGGACCCCTGACCATTAGGTCCAGTTGTGACCGACTCTGGGGTTGCGGCGCTCATCTCGCTTTATTGGCTGAGGGAGCCGGTGTACAGTCTGAGTCATGTG